>NC_086447.1:555393675-556015550 GCF_028390025.1 Pseudophryne corroboree | reverse complement strand
CTCCTCGTATGGGTTTATATGTATGACGGCAGCCATTTTGGCTGTGATTCCTACATACAATGCAGACTATTTTCAATCATTATTTGTCACTCCTAATAATAGCTTTCATATTAGTGACTATTCACCGCTTGTCATAGACAACAATGAAATAGTATATAATTACTTAGTATGATTGAACTATATTGTTTGCATTGTTGTTTATCTGTCAAACAGACATTTCAAATAAATAGATGGATTATAATAAATGATGTGTTACTCATATTTATTAAATAAAAAACTGACGATCAGACTGTAATTAGACCTGCAGAGTATTCCCCCATCACACCTTCCATAGCTAACCCTTAATTCAATTAAAAATGGGAGGAGGTAAGTATATCTTGGTCTTATATTTATGGAAGTTAGTAAATTAGTCTATTTTGGTCCCCACAAAAAAAAAAATTATCTTTAAGTATGAAAAAATTAAGAAGGTAAGTATATCTTAGTCTTAAATTTATGGAAGGTAGTAGATAAATCTATTTCGGTCTCCACAAATAAATAAATTAAATAAATAACCATTAAGTATTACAAATACCTGAAAGAATATTGGTGTGAAATGAAGTAAAATAAATGATATATGAAAAATTAATTAAATATTAAATAATAATACATTTTGAATAATATTAAGTAGATTTGTAAATAAGACTGGATAGGAATAAACTGTAATGAAGTGTTTAGGTATGGGTGAGCCTAATGGGTTACGTGATATGTGTGCAAAGTGAAGTAGATGTATTGTGTAAATTTAGCCTTACCATAAAGGTGAGAACTAAAGAATGGAGTGTATTGGAAGAGGTTCCCATACAGGTATCTGCCTGAAAATAGTGAAGTGAACTTATAACACTTGTGTGGGAAAACATTGAAAAAAAGGTGATGATTGTGAATGTGAAAAACTTGGAGTTCTACAGATATGGGAAATAGTGATGTGACGATGGATGTTATATAGTGATACTTAATAATAAATGAGTTATGTATATTAAATTGAACATGCGTGTGATTATAAATGAACTATAAAAATAAATATAAAAATAAAAATAAAAGTAAAAAAGTGTGAGTGCATCTGTATCGATTGACTCTACTAATTTAGTGTACTATAAATAAAGAAAAACATCACTGTGTTGTCCCTGCCTAAATCTTAAATGAACTAATATTATAGAAGAAAAGAAAAGAAAAAGATGGTTATTTGACAATAAGCAGAAAAAGTTGATATTCTACTTAAGATAGAAAGACACTGTAATTTATATGTTCATTCATGCCTTGTGGAGCCACAGTATTGAGTTTAAAAGTCCACTTGCTCTCTTTCCTGAGCAAAGCTCTTGTTATGTCTCCTCTGATACCCAAACTGACTCGTTCCAGTCCAAATATCCTGAAACTTTCATGTGAGCCAGCATGTAGTTTCAAAAAATGTTGAGTCACTGTTGTAATTTGTTTGTGTTTTTGCAAATCCGTTCTAGCATTCCTGATTGTGCCAATGTGTTCAAGTGCCCGTACTTTAAGCCATATCTGTTCTCTATAGTTTCAACCAAAGATATATGTGAGCATATTTTACAATTTCCACAGGGGAAGCTGCCTGTTACTATCGATTCTTTTGAGGGTCTCATGTTGAAATGACTTTGACCAATTGGTCCTTAATATTTGGGGCATGCCAACAACTCATATCCACATGTGTTTTGAGTTGTGCGCACAGATCTTGATCTGAGAGGACTACCGGCCAGTGTTTTTGTATAATGGCTTTAAGTGCCCTCCATTCCGTGCAGAAATCTCCCACAAATGTAATAGTGTTATCTGCTTGTTTACTGGGTTTTTCCTGAAAAATGAGGGAGTCTCTTGTAACAAGTCTCTTGTTACTTGATTGAGGGCATTTCTAGCCTTCTTAATCGTTCTCGAGCTGTAGCCTCTCTCCTTGAGTTCAGTGACCAGTTCTTTACACATGATCTCAGAAATCTCATCATCGGAGTAATTTCTTCTCAATCTTAGAAAATGGGAAGAAAATGAAAGCTCAGACAGTGCAAGAGAGTATTGGTGGAGGTACTTTTCCTAAAAATCTCTGTGGCTAGGAGATTGTTAATGCTTCTATATATCCTCAGATCTAAGAAGGATATACTGTCTCTACTCCATTCATATGTAAATCTTAGATTTAAATAGAAACATAGAAACATAGAATTTGTCGGCAGATAAGAACCACTTGGCCCATCTAGTCTGCCCCTTATTTTTTTTTTTTTTTTACATTATTTTTTAACACTAACCTTATTTGATCCTTATTTCTTTGTAAGGATATCCTTATGTCTATCCCATGCATGTTTAAATTGCTCTACTGTCTTAGCCTCTACCACCTCTGATGGGAGGCTATTCCACTTGTCCACTACCCTTTCTGTGAAATAATTTTTCCGCAAATTTCCCCTGAACCTCCCCCCCTCCAGTCTCAGTGCATGTCCTCGTGTCCCATTTACATTCAATACATTCACATCCACAAACTCTGAAAGTTTTTCTGGGGTGTCATCCCAACTGACGAGTATATAGTCTATGTAACATGTCCACAGACAAAGATGTTTGTTGCAGTTCTCCAACACTTCTTGGAAAACTACTTCCATCTCCCACCAACCCAGGAAGAAGTTCGCGTAGATGGGGGCACATGCCGCCCCCATCGCTGTCCATCTTACCTGGGTATAGAACTGATTGTCAAATGTGAAGTAGTTTCTACGAAGTACTACATTTAAGAGTTTGAAAAGAAAATTCTGAAAATCATCAGCTTCCCCTGCTTCAACAAAGTACTTGACGGCTTGGATACCCTGGTTGTGATCAATACTGGAATAGAGGGCTTCTACATCCAAACTCACCAGAATATGATTCTCCTGCAAATGTATATCATTTATTTTTCTTAGGACATCTGTAGTGTCCCGTGTGTATGATGGTAACTGTAGCACATAATCCCTAAGGTGTAAATCCAGAAAAATACTGGCTCTCTCCAAAAGTCCTCCATTGCCCAACACCGGTCTACCGGGTGGACATGAAATATGTTTATGCACCTTAGACAACATATAAAATGTTGGTGTGGTTGGATTTGTGACCTCCAGATATTTGTATTCTGCTTGCGTAATTGCACCCTGTTGGAATGCCCCATTGATCAAATTCATGCATTGAGATAAATAGCCTTGTGTTGGGTCAAAGAGACTGTTAATATAGCAATCATGGTCATTCAGTTGTCTTCAAGCTTCTTTTAAGTATTGATCCTTAGGCCAGATGACTATGTTGCCACTTTTATCAGATGACTTGACTACTATGTCATACCACGTTTTGATTTCTTTCAGTGCCTTCCTCTCCGGGTACGATAAATT
This sequence comes from Pseudophryne corroboree, assembly GCF_028390025.1. Taxonomy (NCBI): domain Eukaryota; kingdom Metazoa; phylum Chordata; class Amphibia; order Anura; family Myobatrachidae; genus Pseudophryne; species Pseudophryne corroboree. Next base: position 556,012,182 of record NC_086447.1, on the reverse strand, counting down.
GCTTTTTGGATGTTGGTGCAAAGTTTTCCTATATAGTTTATCAAAATCTTTTGATACTAAATTGATAAATACTCTGACCTCAGGACAAATATTGTCACTGGGAAAGAATGTGGATGGTTTTTTGCATTGTGGTCTGCTGGTGCTTTTTGCTACAGGTGACCCCGATGTTACTAGTTCCCCCAATGTTCTCAGTGCTTCTTCCTCCTGAGTTGAGACTATATCCAACTGTGAAAATTCGTTAGTTATACCTGTTGCAAAATTAGATTGTGATATCTCCTCAAAACTCTCTATAGGAATTAAATCACGGTTTGTCTTAGGATAACATTTTGACAGTAAAAGCTTTCTACCAAATAGCTGTAAATTAGTTTGCCCTTTGAAAATATCAAAGTGTTCGGTTGGTGAGAAAGTGAGGCCCTTTGTCAAGACACTCTCCTGATCTACCGTGAGAGAGTGTTTAGATTAATTAATAATTTTGAATTTAGTAGTTTCTGAGTCTGTTATTGATTCCTGCGAGATGGATACCGGTTTGGAGATGGGGAGCCCCATTTTTCCCTCCCTCTTTTTCTTTGAGCGACAGGCGACAGTGATCAAGCTCTAGTCAGCGAAACGTACATAATTTCTGGCTCCGGTCCGAGTCCGACTTCCGGTCACCGGAGATACGGACGCCGGCGGGCGCTCTTCTCGCCACAAGGATTCAGCTATTCCTCGTTTGCAGTAGACATCACTTACCACAACCTAACAATTATGTTATAACCTATTTGAACAATTTTTGCTGAAGATTTGCACATTGCACTTTTACTCTTCTTTTCATATAGGAGCAGGCCCGCTCATCTCAGCAGCCGGGATACCCTGCACTGCATTTATAGCATCAGGGTTCCCTGTGCAGCAACAAAGAAAGCAGCAGCAAGCTCATCTCTATATTTTCAAACCAGGGTGGTAGTATTTTGATGTCTCTCTCATGCTGGATTCAATGCTTTTGCAGATACAGGACAACAGAAGAATCACTACTCCCGTGTACCCAGGTTTCTATGGTCTTTCCCTGATATATTAATGACATCATTGTGTTTGGGTTCTACATAAATTTTTCAGATTTACAAGTTACATCTGTGCTTTTATGTTATATATTATCAGTGAACCTGTATGATATTTGCTGGAGATATAGCAAAGGATATATTTCTTATGTAATATTGAATATGATGTAGAACACATTCATTGTTTAATTGTTTTTTTTAACTGTGACACCTATGCACCACGGATATCACTGTCTGAAAGTTTATGTTGCTGCTTTATCATTGGGACAATTTTTACTGCTGCTGTGTGATGGGGTTGATTGATAGTGCAGAGCCACATCAGTTATATTGCACCCAATGAAATATCAATGCATCTTTAATAACTTCATGACGGTATTGTTGTAATATATATACCGAGCTTGTCCAGAGAAGAGGTTATTTGTTTGTTTCCTTCCTTGTTTGTGTCATATAGGGCAGATGTGTCATCCACACGACTGATTAGTAGTGTGCTTTGAATGGACTACATACCCTATTTTAAACACTTACTAAAAGTGCAAAAAAGAAAAGAAAAGAAAAGGGGGAAGTACATTCAAACTCCAACCCATTTTTTTGCACTTATTAAAAATTTATGCTTTTCATTTGTATTTATAACAAAAGGTGGTAAAAAGAGCGTCCATATTTCCCCATAGGAAACTATTGATAGATGATTTGTGGGAAATTGTTTTCCGGATACCTAACTTTATATTCTCGCTACTATAGTTAACAATTTGATGTTAGATGTGATATTCTTTTGAGGATTAACCTTTATATGTCGCATAAAGCCTAGGATTTTTTTTAAATAAATAATTAAAAGTTAATTTTTAACATATCAATTCATAAGTGTGCCCCAGAGTAGGCTTTTTAGTCGCTTTCTTTTTACGTCTTTTGTAAAAATCTTTTCCTCGATACTTTAGGGTAGTGGTTTCCAAACTTTTTTGAATCACGGTGTCAAAGTCAGAAAAATGTCTCTATGCACGTTGCCATATTTGCACCGCACACTGGTCTGCGCTGCGCATGCGTACGCTCTCCCGTGAAGGCGCATACCCGCAATAGCGTGCACCCGCGGGCGCACGGTATGCGTATTTACGGTAGAGTTTATGTGATCGTAGCGTGCGACTCATTCGTTACATATTTTCAGTATTAATGTAGTTTGTAGATCATGATCCCTTTGATAGTTTCTGAAAGTTTGGTTAATATAGAATGTCCCTGAGCTGAGGAATCCCTCTTTGTATTGTAGGAAGGGTCTAACAGGAGTCATGCAGCAGTGTTTGGTACCCATCGGAAGAGTATTTAATTAGCAATATTCCGGTGTTGGTTTGGAGCGTATTAATCGCTCGTGCGAATAGTTATGGACATAAGAAGTTTATGTCCATTTCTATTATTTACTCATACTCAGGTATGCGGCGGGAAACCTAGTTCCCCACCCACCTGAGCTGTTTGAAATCGTCACAGCCCACCTGTATGAATCAACCTATGACCTTTTGTTATGATGCAGGGCCGAATTCCGACGTCCAATGGACAATGGGATTGTAGGGACTGTAGGATTGCATTGTGTGTGGGGCATAAATAGGCAGGCCGACCACATCCAGCTCTCACTCTTCAACGGTTCTCATTGCTGAAAATCGGGTGCTGGATGTCCAGGCGCATGCGATCGTTTACCCTTGTGCGTAAGTTTCTCTCCGTAATCATTGTCTTACTGTGAGCCAATCTCTCTCATCTCTCTCCATTTCTCTCTCTCTCCTTTCTCTTTTCTCTCACATCTCCCCTAGACTAGTATTGTATTGTATTAGATAGTATTGTATTTTGGTTAGGAAGTCTCTGTTATATTGTAGTGTATCATTTGTACTGTTATCCCCTTTTTACAAGTATATTAGATATAATACAGTTAATAGGCTTTGGACCCTAAACCAGTATCTGTGTATTTTCTATAGTGTTAAGTGTTCACTTGAGCGTCGGTGACGCTCAAGCAGCTTTGTAGTTAGTCAGGTTACACAAGGTTGCACTTACACCCTGTACTCACATTAAGGTATTCTGTGCATTTCATTGGTATAAGGTTTAGACATAAAGGTATAGCGTTGTGAGCGTCTGCGCCGCTGGTGATCTCCTCGTGGTCTCGAGCGTCCGCTACGCCATAGCGAATCATTACTCTAGTCATAACCAATAACGTGTTGTCCTGTGATCACTGGGCCGTGAGCGAACGTGACGCTTGAGCGTCTCGCCTACGGCTGAGCGATCGTTACGCAAATAGCGTACCCTTACGGTACTTCTTAAGTAAGCAGCGTACAGTGTTCTTAGACTTCATAAAGGGTTGTTTATACGACAAAGGAATTTAGCATTGTCAATTGGGGGACTCGTCCTGTCCTTCTCATATCTGCACTAGGTAGATCAGCAGACATTATCCCCCAGCAAAGGGTGGGAGGTTGTCTCGCAGTGCTGACGGGATAAGCGTCTGCTTCGCTTAGATAAAGAGTGCTGAAGGAATCCGGGAACCGGAAGTAAGAACAAAACGCTTGTGTCTTTTAAAACTGTTTTATTTCTCTTCTGTCTTGCGTATACACGCACGCATACATATATATCTGCATTTCTTTTTCAATTTCGTATATCACTATTCCTGTTTGCCAATTTTTATAGTTGATAGAAAGTGCTAAAAGAGATTTGCTGTTATTTCATAGTAGAGGTAATAGTTAAAATATAGACCAACACACGGCTTGTCTGGGAGACAAGGCAGTCAGTGTGGTGTGCGGTAGATGATCAGGGATCATCTACATTGATAAAAATAGAAATTGTGTTACGGTGGATCTTTGTTTTGTGTACACGTGTCCCTAACAAAAGACTTGCGTACGCAATCCAAAGGCAGACGCACGCAGCGTACGTTACGCAACGTAGCGTCCGGTTACGCCCACGTAGCTCAAGTCACGAAAAGTTGAATTAGCGCAAAGCGATAATTAGCGCAAAGGCGATAAGTAACGCACAGCGGTAAATAACGCGACGCGGTAAATAACGCAAATCTATTTTTGGAAAAATCTGAAATTTAGTTTAACAGATCCTGCTCCAAATTGGTAACACTGCTGGGCTGAAGAAAAATTTCTGCGCAGAAATAGATATAGAAACAAAGTGTACATGTGTTGAGTGAGTGTGTTTTTATCGCATAAGTTTATATAACTTAGAGGTTGAACCAAAAGGAAAGTCGGGTACTCGTCAAGGGACACACGTGTAAGTGACATATACGGTGGCTAGGGAGGCATCCCTGGTTAAATAATATTTGAGCATTAGAGTATAGCGGACCATAAGGTAACAGACCAGGAGGTCATAAGGTAACAGACCAGGAGGTCATTAACAGACGGTAACAGACCAGGAGGTCATAAGGTAACAGGTAAAATAGACAAAGAGGTCCGCTATAAAGGTACAAGAGGCACAACGCCTGGGGTGTTGGTGCAGAACCCATATAGGCCATACAAGCTCTTGCTGAAGGAATCGCGGCCGGAAACATCGATTCCATTGATCTTTCAGTACATGACAAGTAGTGCTTATGTACTGAACGATTGGACCGCACGTAATTGTGTGCAGTAGTTAGTAATCTGACCTAATACCATTAGAGTAAAGTGGTCACAAACGCTATTTGTACATTCTGACGTGATTTGTGTAATTTTTTATTTTTGGAAGGGAAGTTCGCTGGTCACTCAGGAACTATCTAACAACCCCACCTTTACTGGAAAGAGTAAGTGTCCTGCGGGTAACCCTCATATGTTCCAGTAAACACAGGTTCACAGGGGCCCTGAGTTGGGTACAGCAGCTCTGGTTACAGTGATTGCAGTACTGGCCAACGTGGGCGAGAAGTAAGTGGGGTACTTGGTAAACCGCCACCGCCGGCCTGCCCAGGACATCTTGGTTTGTTTGTAAGGGTTCGCTGAAAACCTTGATATAAAGATCCAAGGAGGAATAAGCAACACCTGCAGATTATGGGGGCCAGTTGTTCAGGTAGGGGGCGATCAACCTCGGTTCGGGTTGATTCAGAGAACCGACCAGTCGGGTCGGCAAGATACATCATGTGTGAAAAATACGGAAGTCACACAGAGGTTTTATGTGATGAATGGGAGAGAATGACTGTACAAGACAGGGACAAATTCCCAAGAATAGGTAGCTTCAGTCCAGAAGTGTTACAAAATTTAAGGAGGAGGATATGTCTCGTAAAATCAACAAAGAGACGAATTCAGCATCATGATTATTTACAGTTATGGCACCAGGAAGGTGAGATACAGAGAGGTTTGGCTCTGGCGGCAGGATCTGGGGCAGTCAGTAAGCTGATAGCCACAGCCCCTCCTCCACCATACATTGCAGGAGAGAAGTTGATTGCGGAGAGAAACGCACTGGGTTGTAAAACACAAACACTTAGTAACCCTGTAAATGTAAATGATGTTAACCAAGTAACTCATGCAATTATTAACCCGTGCAAGTTGTACCCTGTTTTGAACTTTCCTCAGGAGTGTGATCAAGAAGACGATTCAGCAACAATTTCAGCTCTCTCTCTTGCGGCCACCATAGCAGAGACCACAGTAGGCACAGCGACACCCACGAGATTAGCGAAAGCCCCTAGCGGAGGGATAGGTGAGGTCGTGTCAACGGGTAAGTACGGCACCATGCACTACACTGAAACAATTGTACCACAACAAGCTGTAGAATCTACACAGGAAGAGGCTGTTAGAATTGCTCCTGTAAGGGTAATAGCAGTTCCCAATGGAAAAACAGATGTGTCTGGAGCCACTCCCATAAGGAACATTGCCATGTACACTCCATTTTCCCGAATGGAATTAAGAACAATAGTGTCCGAATTTCCTGACCCCAGGAAGGACTTAGTTGCTAGCCAAAAATACATCAGGGATCTAGGCAACACTGTAGAACCCAACAACAAGGATTGGCAGATACTGCTAAGAGCTTGTTTACCTTCCAATGTCGACGCAACTCAATTCTTAGCTGACTGTGCATTGGATAAAGATGTACCGCTTACAGACGTGTACAACAAGGATAATGTAAAAAGGATAAATTTACAGCTAAAAGAGTATTTCCCAGCCGTTGTTAAATGGAACAAGATATTCTCCATTAAGCAAAAGGAGTCCGAAACGGCAACAGAATATTTTCACCGGGCATTATTAGAAATGGCAAAGTACACTGGTATAGAAGACATTAAGACCAACCCAAACCACCGAGAAGTAGCAGTATCTGTACTGATGGATGGTTTAAAAGAAACATTAAAAGCTAGGGTACAGACCACGCAACCATGCTGGCGAGGTCTGTCAGTGTCCACATTGAGAGAGGCTGCTATTGATCACGACAGAAACATCACTAGGCACAGGGAGTCGCAAAGTGATAAGTTGATGTCAGTAAGTATACAGGCGCTGACCACAAGGCAGCCTGCGTATGTACCACTGAATCCTGTGGGTAAGGCAAGTGTAATAACATGTTTTTCTTGTAACAGACCGGGACACTATGCACGAGAATGTAGAACAAAGAGTGTACAAAGATCTTTTCAACCCCCTAGACAACGACACGACACACGACATTGGGAGCAGGGTCCACAGAGGCGGAGTTTCGAGCCACATACAGGGGAAACAAAAAGATATCCCCCGAACAGAGATTGGCATGCCTCTGGTAGTTCCCAGCTAACCCCCTCACAAGTAGTCGCTGCCAGCGGGATTCAGGGAGGTCAGCATACCCACTAGGGGTGTGGCCATACCTGTAATCTGCAGCCAGTTAAGTTGATTGCCAGTCTTGGAAGTGAACCAGAGATTGCAATCAATGTAGCTGGTAAAACTTTAAACTTTCTTGTAGACACAGGGGCGGCCAAGTCAGTGATAAATTCGACAGTGGGCATGAGAACCACTGGTAGGACAATTCCAGCCATGGGAGTAACAGGAGTAGTCCAGCACTACCCTGTTAGCAAACCAGCCGAGATTACAATAGGGCCGTTGCATACCAAGCATTCCTTTTTGCTGGCTGCATCGGCACCAACTAATCTCCTGGGTAGAGACTTACTATGTAAAATGGGTTGCGTCATTTATTGTACCGCTGAAGGTGTATTCTTGGACATTCCTGAGAATCACGCTCAGGAGGTACGAGACATGTTAGACTCCCCATCAAAATTAATGTCACATTCCATTATGACAAATAGGAATCCATCCCAAGTAGAAGAGATGACATCTCAGATACCAGAGTCACTTTGGACAAAAGATGGACAGGACACTGGATTAATGGCAAATGTAGCTCCAGTAGTTGTACAAGTAAAAGATGGTAGGATAGCTCCAAAAATCCCACAGTATCCTCTGAAGCCAGAGGTGGAGTTAGGAGTTTTCCCAGTAATAGAACGCTTGCTACAACAGGGCATTCTAGTAAGAACGTCCAGCACAGCAAATAGTCCCATCTTCCCTGTTAAAAAGAGTGGGGGGAGGGGTTACAGGCTAGTGCAGGATCTAAGGGGGATTAACAAAATAGTTGAAAGTCAGTTCCCCGTAGTGCCTAATCCAGCTGTCATCCTAATGCAAATTCCTCCCACTGCCAAATTTTTCACTGTTATTGACCTCTGCTCCGCTTTCTTTTCGGTACCTCTGCACCCTGACAGCCAATATTTGTTTGCATTCACATACAGAGGAGTCCAATACACGTGGACTCGGTTACCCCAAGGTTTCATAGATAGTCCAAGTATATTTTCTCAGGCTTTGCATGATTGTTTACAGTCTTTCCAACCAGACAGTGGATCAGTATTGATACAGTACGTGGACGATTTACTGCTGTGTTCAGATTCACTGGAAGCCTCTCTGAAGGATACGAAACAGCTCCTGTTTCATCTCTCAGACACAGGTCACAAGGTTTCCAAAGACAAGTTACAATTATGCCAGACTAAGGTAAAATATTTGGGACACTGTCTAACACAAGGACTGAGACACCTGACCGCTGATAGAATCCAAGCCATTAGAGACATGACACTGCCACAAACCCAGCAACAGATCAGGACGTTTTTAGGAATGTGTGGGTATTGCCGTAATTGGATCCCAGGGTTTTCCATATTGGCGCTACCTTTGCAGGAAATGGTCTCTTCAAACAAACCTGATCGGATTTCGCATACAGACGAATCCGAAGCAGCATTTGAGAGACTTAAGCAATGCCTAACGCAGGCACCAGCACTAGGTATGCCAGACTATGGGAAACCCTTTGAACTATACGGAACAGAAAGTGCTGGGTGCGCAGCAGGTGTACTAACCCAAAAACACGGTGACGCCAGCAGGCCAGTCGCATACTACAGCGCCCAGCTAGACACGGTAGCGCGATCCCTCCCCACATGCTTGCGTAGCGTTGCGGCGATAGCATTGCTAGTGACAAAAAGCGAAGATGTCGTGCTAGGCCACAACCTCACAATCCATACACCGCATGCGGTATCTGCCTTATTGAATTCTGCCCAAACCAGACACGTCTCATCAGCAAGGTTTACAAGATGGGAATTGGCATTAATGGCCCCAGTAAACATCACCATAAGGAGATGCAGCGCATTAAATCCTGCAACGTATCTCCCAGGTGTGCCTGGCCAGGCACAAAGGGTGGAAGGTGAGAGTGATGGGGAAGGAGGATTTAATGCAAAGGAAGATACACATGATTGTATGGAATATTTGACCCAAAATTTTACCGCAAGGCCTGACATCAGTGACAATCCACTGGAAGATGCAGAACTCACGTTCTACACTGACGGTAGTTGTCATAGACAGTCAGACTCGGGAGACTTGTGTACTGGATACGCAGTCGTAGATGACCAAGACACCATAGAAGCGGTACCGTTAGGCCCACCTCACTCAGCCCAGGTTGCTGAACTGGTCGCCCTAACCAGAGCATGTGAATTGGCTAAGGGTAAGTCAGCCAATATCTACACCGACTCTAGATACGCCTTCGGGGTAGTACATGATTTCGGAGCCCTATGGCGCCTCAGAAATTTCATGACGGCAGCTGGTACACCGATAGCGCATGCAGCATATATAAAAAGGCTTCTAACAGCGATACAGGAACCCGACAGAGTGGCTGTTATCAAATGTAAAGCACATACATATAGCCAAGACCCAGTATCCCTTGGTAACAGCCGAGCAGACGAAGCCGCAAAGCTTGCAGCTGCTACCCCCATACAGACAGACACCACACAACTGATGGTATTTAATACCATCAACACACAAAAGTTGTGTGAGATGCAGAATTTGTGTTCCACACAGGAAAGAGCAGTCTGGAAGGCAAAGGGATATGGCCAGGAGTCCTCAGGGCTCTGGACGGATGGACATGGTAAACCAGTGGCCCCCAGGGCATACCTTCCATGTCTGGCTGAAGCAGCTCATGGGCTGACTCATCTAGGCAAGGAGGGGATGTGCAAATTGGTAAGAGCATACTGGTGCGCCCCAGGATTCTCCTCTCATGCGAGTAAAAGAGCAATGTCATGCCTTACCTGTCTGAGAAAGAATATTGGAAAAGCAATACCTACAGAACCATCCCACATCCCACCTACCGGCGGCCCTTTCCAGGTAATACAAATTGACTTCATTCAATTACCCCCATGTCGAAATTTGAAATATGTACTTGTCTGTATAGATGCTTTCTCGAATTGGGTCGAAGCTTTTCCAGCAGCTACAAATACCGCTATGTTTACAGCTAAGAAAATTGTGCAGGAATTTGTATGTAGATATGGTATCCCTAGAATCATTGAAAGTGATAGGGGTACCCATTTTACAGGTGATGTCTTTCAAGGAATGTGTAAATTAATGGGTATTGATAGCAAGCTGCACACTCCGTACCGTCCACAGGCGAGTGCGAAGGTCGAAAGAGTGAACAGCACTATTAAAAATAAATTGAGTAAAGTAATGGCAGAGACAGGATTGACGTGGCCAGAAGCTTTACCCATTGTTTTGTATAGCATCAGAACCACTCCCAGGTCCCCTCTTAATCTGTCTCCTTTTGAAATCTTGTTTGGTCGACAACCGCATGTCATGATTAACCCTCAGGATGATTTGAAATGTAACAATGAAGTAACTGTAAAGTACTTGATTAACATGAGTAAGCAGTTGAGGAATCAAAATGATAATCTGAAGTTGGTGATTCCTGATTTACCAGATAGTAATTGTCATGACATTGAACCTGGGGATTATGTAATGATACGAAATTTTCTACGCTCAGGTTGTCTTATTGATAGATGGGAAGGACCATACCAGGTCTTATTGACTAGCACCACAGCATTGAAGGTTGCTGAGAGAGAGACTTGGGTCCATTCATCCCACTGCAAAAAGGTTGCTGATCCAGAGAAGTCCCGTGATAAGGAACAGACGGTAGAGGTTGTATCACTGGAGTGTCTGTTCCAGGAGGACTGAGGCGGCACCTGAGCCTTGAAGACCGAAAGCAGTTGTCGACTCCCCTCTCCCTTTTATTGTTTTTCTCCACTTCCCATCCCCTCTTCCTTGAAATTTCTTTTTCCCCCTTCTCATTCTTCTCTATTTCCTCCTCAAAGATGGACTTGCCCCAAGAGACTGTGATCCGGATTTTGATGTTAACCGTGATGTTGACCAGAGCAGTCTGTTCCGGCGAGAGTACCATAGAGGTCGAGAGAGGTTCTGGAATGGGTTCCGATTATGATAATGGAGGCGCAGTTTTCCAAGATCAACCAAGCCAACAAGCAAAGGCGAGTATCAGAAAACGATCCGATAGAAGAAATTGTGATGGATTGTTAGCTGAAGAAAACTGTATCTGTAGGCTCTGTGATAATCTGGTTGAAGATGGATGCATAAAGAAATGCCAATCCAGTTTTAATATCCATATGGACCGGCATCCATTGAGTGACTATCACTCTTTAGTGGGTAACGTGTTAAACCAAACAGATTGTTGGGTATGCTCTCAAGTACCTCAGGGTCATAGCAAATCAGGGCTAGTACCATTTCCTTTAACGTTAGGGGAGGTACTTGAGCTAAGTGGTGGGAGACCGGTGGACCGGAGGTTTAACATCTCCAGCCCTCCTAGTTTGAAGCTCCACCAATACCATGTGGATAGGTCCCTCTTATGTTTTAATATCTCCAATCCCCGTAAGCCGGGAAATTGGGAAGTGTCATGGAGCAACCTTACCATGACCTTTTCACACAGAGCAGATAGAATGCCTACAGATACAGAGCTTGTACGCCACATAGCCAGTAGAGGAAAATCTTTCCGGTATAGATACACCCTAGGAAATAGAATTACTAGAGTTGGAGAAGTATCACCAGGATACTGTGCACATATCGTACAAACTGATACGTGCCTTAAGCAGATGGAAGAATTAGGGTCAGGAGATTTCACCTGGAAGGTTTGTAACATGGTCATGTCCTTCTCCGTCCCATATGTTCTCCCCGATGACGCATATTTCATATGCGGGAGAAAGGCGTACAAGTGGCTTGCCCCAAACTCTGAAGGATTGTGTTATATTGGAAAAGTATTGCCTGAAGTGATGACTGTTACACATGACAAAATGAAGGACATACACCGTGGTGCCCAAGCTCCTTATACTCACACTCATTACGAGCACCGAGTTAAAAGACAACTGTCAGAAAGGTTAGAGCATCCGGCCTCTGATCTTATCCATGAATCCACCGGGATTCAGGTTCTGGTAGCGTTAGATTTCACTCGTACCGCTCGAGGAGTGATGAATTATAGATACATTTCCGCACTCGCCAATTTGTTAGATAATATCACTGAAATGTATGATGACACGTTTAGATACACTGGAAGAGAACTTCAAGCTTACAAAACAGAACTAGTTCAGCATAGGATGGTTCTTAATTATCTTACAGCAGTAACAGGCGGATATTGTGTTACATTGGCAACACAGTACGGCATAAAGTGTTGCACGTATATCACAAATAGCACCGAGGATCCGGTAGAGGTCATAGACCAAAAGATGGACGATATTCTCCAATTGAAGTGGGAATTTCGTCGGAAACACAATCTCACCCTTGCTGCTGTAGGTAATGAGCTGACTGGTTGGGTGTCATGGTTGAACCCGCGAAATTGGTTCTCCGGTTTGGGAGACTGGGCTCAAGGAGTCATAATGGATGTTGGAAAGTTTCTACTATGTATCTTGGGTGTCGTTATATCGATTGGATTGATATTTAGATGCGGGCAGGCTTTAATGAGGTGCAAACAAAGTACAAAAGTGATGAGCTTGAGGAGTGAGGAAACCGTAATTAACCTGGATTTGATTTATGACCCAATGATAGAAACCAGAATGTGATGAAAATGCGATTATACGGTCCGTTTCTTTCACCTGTTTTTCTGCTTTTCTCCAAGATACAAAGACCCCCTTGGACGAGGAAGTTGACGAGACGCTATACAGACAACAGACAAGCACCAAAGATGAAGTTTTGACAACCTATGATATGGACACTTGATGAACTTTGCCATGGATCCCCAGTTTCCCTAGTATTTTTAAACTCACGCTAGCCCAACATTTTTTGTAAATCCGATGGCTCTGACAAAGCTATTTGCTCATGCCCAAGGAGCAATACAGCGCAAAGAAGACGACTCTCAACAGATACCGAACACAACTTCAACGACAGATGTACATTTCCCTGACATAGAATATCATTGCATTTTCCATAAGTGTTCTTTATCTTCATCTCTACAACCCTCAGGTAAATGACACACATAGACGATAGGGAATACAGGCACAGATATCAGCAACCACATACCTCCCCCATTCATGTATCATCAACTAAAATGTGCATCCCCATTTTGTTACAACTGAAAGCCGAAATGAGCTCGGTAGAGTTTGACAGCCCATCCACAGGCCCTTAGTACGGGATAAGAAGGAATTCAAATGTATACTTCGCAATACCTCGAAGCTTGATTTACCACACGTACGGCACGATGATACATGACCCTCCAAACATGGACTCATACACACATGCTTCTGCTATCTCACTAGGTCATACCCTCTTCACACCTACTCCTCTCTCCTTCCTTACCCCACCATGGAAATCAATTAACCCCTGACTTACATTTTTCTCCTTTTTTTAAATGTTTTAGAAGGTGGCAGTTATTATTGACTGCCAAAGGGTGGACTGTCAAAGTCAGAAAAATGTCTCTATGCACGTTGCCATATTTGCACCGCACACTGGTCTGCGCTGCGCATGCGTACGCTCTCCCGTGAAGGCGCATACCCGCAATAGCGTGCACCCGCGGGCGCACGGTATGCGTATTTACGGTAGAGTTTATGTGATCGTAGCGTGCGACTCATTCGTTACATATTTTCAGTATTAATGTAGTTTGTAGATCATGATCCCTTTGATAGTTTCTGAAAGTTTGGTTAATATAGAATGTCCCTGAGCTGAGGAATCCCTCTTTGTATTGTAGGAAGGGTCTAACAGGAGTCATGCAGCAGTGTTTGGTACCCATCGGAAGAGTATTTAATTAGCAATATTCCGGTGTTGGTTTGGAGCGTATTAATCGCTCGTGCGAATAGTTATGGACATAAGAAGTTTATGTCCATTTCTATTATTTACTCATACTCAGGTATGCGGCGGGAAACCTAGTTCCCCACAGACCTGAGCTGTTTGAAATCGTCACAGCCCACCTGTATGAATCAACCTATGACCTTTTGTTATGATGCAGGGCCGAATTCCGACGTCCAATGGACAATGGGATTGTAGGGACTGTAGGATTGCATTGTGTGTGGGGCATAAATAGGCAGGCCGACCACATCCAGCTCTCACTCTTCAACGGTTCTCATTGCTGAAAATCGGGTGCTGGATGTCCAGGCGCATGCGATCGTTTACCCTTGTGCGTAAGTTTCTCTCCGTAATCATTGTCTTACTGTGAGCCAATCTCTCTCATCTCTCTCCATTTCTCTCTCTCTCTCTCCTTTCTCTTTTCTCTCACATCTCCCCTAGACTAGTATTGTATTGTATTAGATAGTATTGTATTTTGGTTAGGAAGTCTCTGTTATATTGTAGTGTATCATTTGTACTGTTATCCCCTTTTTACAAGTATATTAGATATAATACAGTTAATAGGCTTTGGACCCTAAACCAGTATCTGTGTATTTTCTATAGTGTTAAGTGTTCACTTGAGCGTCGGTGACGCTCAAGCAGCTTTGTAGCTAGTCAGGTTACACAAGGTTGCACTTACACCCTGTACTCACATTAAGGTATTCTGTGCATTTCATTGGTATAAGGTTTAGACATAAAGGTATAGCGTTGTGAGCGTCTGCGCCGCTGGTGATCTCCTCGTGGTCTCGAGCGTCCGCTACGCCATAGCGAATCATTACTCTAGTCATAACCAATAACGTGTTGTCCTGTGATCACTGGGCCGTGAGCGAACGTGACGCTTGAGCGTCTCGCCTACGGCTGAGCGATCGTTACGCAAATAGCGTACCCTTACGGTACTTCTTAAGTAAGCAGCGTACAGTGTTCTTAGACTTCATAAAGGGTTGTTTATACGACAAAGGAATTTAGCATTGTCAACGGCGTCCTAGAATATCAGTATTTTTTTCAAGGCACCCCTAGGCCAAAAAATTATTATTGAGAAATTTAGAAAGAAATATTACATTAAGTAGATCGCGTTTATATGTCACCTTAGGGTCGGTTGTGTGGTGAGGGACAAGATTTGCTTCTGTTTGGCCACATGTTTTATGACTGGCAGCCACCAGCACTGGTTTTGCCTATTATATTGACCATGAATAATTTGAATTGGTCCTGGACCACCAACCCAGGGCACCCCTGCAAGTGTCCCGAGGCACCCCAGGGAGCCACGGCACACAGTTTGGGAACCTCTGCTTTAGGGAATAACTGGGATAAATTGCTAAAAATACACACAAGAGGATACATGATACAAAAAAGTTGAGAAACTCTGCTTAGGGCAGAATATTTCTAGCCGCAGATCTACAATCACACTTTCTGTACTCCTCTGTTTACTAGGCTTAGTACCTTTAAAGAAAGTAACACCCTTGAGAAGATTTCTTGCACTACAGATTAATCCTGTCGCATTACAACAGTTTCTCTTTGATGCCCAATATATTTAACCTATGCCACCTTTCTATTTATTTTTTCAGTTCCTTTCTTCAGATCCTAGTTTACTTGTACTTCCAATATACTCCCAAATATTGCATGTTGTTTCAAAGCCAAGTAAGTAAGTCATGCTGAAGAAAGCCCTTATGTATTTCACATGCCCCTTTTTGTCAATCATTTTTAGTTTATTTTCTTAAGTTTTATAACATTCTTAAGTCACACACTGTCTACTCTAGCATAACCTTTAGTGCCGGGAAACCACATTTGATTTTTGCTGAACACCTTTTTGGTCAAATCACCCTCCCTTGAGCCTAACAAAATATAATATAAGATGTCAAACTGCTGAAGCTGCTTATTTGTTTCACGCAGACTCAGAAATTTCGTTGCCACCATAGCTTCCACTGAGTGCAATGACAACACATTAAACTCTAGATGACTAAAGCATTCTAAGGGTAGAAAGTGTAGATAATGCTTTTCCCATGGGAGGTAGTTAATATTCTGGTGGTGAAGATCCCAGTGGTCAGATTGCCGACAGCAGCATCACGATGACCAGAATCCCGACGGTTCCCAACGGTAAGTACTTGGGTTAGGGTTAGGCACTAGGGGGAGGGTTAGGCTACAGGAGGGAAGGTTAGGATTAGGGTGCGGTGAGGGGATGGTTAGGGTTAGGATAAAAATACTCACCTGGATCCGTCTGGATTTTGAATGTTAGGATGCCAATGTCGGCAATCTGACCTTCGGGATTTCCACCACGCGGGATATCGATACCAACTCTTTCCCACACCACAATATCTAACTGGCAAGCTTGACGCTAAGCATTCATGTAACTGTAAAGAGAACCTCCATAAACTATGTCTCTACTGAGATGATTGCTACCTGATGCACATGGAAACTACTAAATTTAAATATTTGCCCTACTGGACACAAAACATATAGCAACCATCACCGGACTGCAGTGCTCTCTCTAGGTAGGGAGGGGGGCACCAGACCCTTATTTTGCCAGGTGCTCGGACCTCTATATACTGTACATCTCTGTTGCCCATCACTGCCCTAGTGTGCCCTTGCACAGGTATATTCAGTCAGATCCAATTTTATGAACCCCTAGGAAGACACTGACTGAAGCTTCCAGATATGAATTAACGCAGTAGATCTTTTTTTTTTTTTTTAGCAATGGATAGCAGGATAAAAAGCACATGGGGCTCTAGGCATGAGACTTTCAGTGCATCCGGAAAGTATTCACAACGCTTCACTATTTCCACATTTTGTTATGTTACAGCCTTATTCCAAACTGGAATACATTCATTTTTCCCCTCAAAATTCTACACACAATACCCTATAATGACAAAGTGAAAAAGTGTGTTTGAGATTTTTGCAAGTTTATTAAAAATAAAAAACTAAGAAATCACATGTACATAAGTATTCACAGCCTTTGCTCAATACTTTGTAGATGCACCTTTGGCAGCAATTACAGCCTCAAGTCTTTTTGAATATGATGCCACAAGCTTGGCACACCTATCTTTGGGCAGTTTCGCCCATTCCTTTTTCCTTTTTGCAGCACCTCTCAAGCTCCATCGGGTTGGATGGGAAGAGTTGGTGAACAGCAATTTTCAGATCTCTCCAGAGATGATCAATCGGATTCAAGTCTGTACTCTGGCTGGGCCACTCAAGGACATTCACAGAGTTGATCTGAAGCCACTTCTTTGATATCTTGGCTGTGTGCTTAGGGTCGCTGTCCTGCTGAAAGATGAACCATCGCCCCAGTCTGAGGTCAAGAGCGCTCTGGAGCAGGTTTTCTTCCAGGATGTCTCTGTACAGTGCATCCGGAAAGTATTCACAGCCCTTCACTTTTTCCACATTTTGTTATGTTACAGCCTTATTCCAAAATGGAATAAATTAATGTTTCCCTCAAAATTCTACACACAATACCCCATAATGACAAAGTGAAAAAAGTGTTTGTAAGATTTTTGCAAATGTATTAAAAATAAAAAAACTAAGAAATCACATGCACATAAGTATTCACAGCCTTTGCTCAATACATTGTTGATGCACCTTTGGCAGCAATTACAGCATGAAGTCTTTTTGAATATGATGCAATATGGTGCTTAGGGTCGTTGTCCTGCTGAAAGATGAACCCTCACCCCAGTCTAGGTCAAGAGCGCTCTATGAGCAGGTTTTCAACCAGGATGTCTCTGTCTATTGCTGCATTCATCTTTCCCTCTATCCTGACTAGTCTCCCAGTTCCTGCTGCTTAAAAACATCCCCACAGCATGATACTGCCACTACCATGCTTCACTGTAGGGATGGTATTGTCCTGGTGATGAGCGGTGCCTGGTTTCCTCCAAACATGATGCCTGGCATTCACACCAAACAGTTCAATCTTTGTCTCATCAGACCAGAGAATTTTGTTTCTTGTGGTCTGAGAGTCCTTCAAGTGCATTTTGGCAAACTCCAGGCAGGCTGCCATGTGCTTTTTACTTAAGAGTGGCTTCCATCTGGCCACTCTACCAAACAAGCCTGATTTTTGAATTGCGGCAGCTATGGTTGTCCTTCTGTAAGGTTCTCCTCTCTCCGCAGAAGAATGCTGTAGCTCTGACAGAGTGATCATCGGATTCTTGGTCACCTCCCTGACTAGGGCCCTTCTCCCTCGATTGCTCAGTTTAGACGGCTGGCCAGCTCTAGGAAGAGTCCTGGTGGGTCCGAACTTCTTCCATTTACGGATGATGGAGGCCACTGTGCTCATTGGGACCATCAAAGCAGCAGATATTTTTCTGTACACTTCTCCAGATATGTGCCTCGAGACAATCCTGTCTCGGAGGTCTACAGACAATTACTTTGACTTCATGCTTGGTTTGTACTCAGACATGCACTGTCAAGTGTGGGAACTTATATAGACAGGTGTGTTCCTTTCCATGTCATGTCCAATCAAATTAAATTTACCACAGGTGGACTCCAATTAAGCTGTAGGAACATCTCTTGGATGATCAGTGGAAACAGGATGCACCTGAGCTCAATTTTGAGCTTCATGATAAAGGCTGTGAATACTTATGTACATGTGATTTTTTTATTTTTAATAAATGACAAAAAATCTCAAAAACACTTTTTCACATTGTAATTATGGTGTATTGTGTGTAGAATTTTGAGGGGAAAAAAGGAAATTATTCCATTTTGGAATAAGGCTGTAACATAATATGTGGAAAAAGTGGAATGCTGTGAAACTGTATATATTCCCCTATATACATACACATTTTGAGCCTAATGCAGAGTAAAGCAAGTAAAGCGTGCATACATTGCAAAGAAGTCTGTACACAAAATTGTGTGTATATTCACCCGCATGCATCTCGACATCCTCTGCATGTGTACCTGGCTTGAGACTAGTCCGCTTCATCAGTGCACACTTTCCCAATACTAGATGCAAAAGAGCAGTGTTGGACTGGGGCATAAAGAGCTCGCTGGGTAATGCAATGATAGCGGCTCATACTTAAGGTTGTGGCCTGCCAGTAGTAAAACTTGTGAGTGGTGGGGCCTGGTGCAAAAATATAATTTGGACCTTCTTCCTCCACCCCAAGGTAACAGTATTCCACATGGCAATGGGCGACAGGGGAGGGGAGAATACACCATAGTCCGGCGCAATAAAATGCAACATATGAATAGTGTATAATTCAAGTGCACAGTCTGGAACCTGATCCCTAGAGGAGGAGGTGGGTCCCTCAGAAAGTGGGACCCACCAGGGGTTTCCACTGTACCCCTGTGGTCCAGTTCAACCCTGCAAAAGATATGCCACCAAATAGGCATATTTTTCCTTACTTCCAGATCTGTGTCCTCAGTGAGCTACTGTAAGCCTATGTCAGTGGTGGGATTCAAATAAATTAACAACAGGTTCTATTTCCTAATGACCATTTTAAGTATAGCAGAGTGGGACTAGCAGAAGGTGGAAAAGTGGGACTAGCAGAGGGCAGAAAAGTGGGACTAGCAGAGTGGGACTAGCAGAGGGGAAAAAGAGGGACTACATACATACCCCCAGCCAGTCGGCCTGCCCCAGGACAGAGCCTGCACTTGACACCTGCACGCTGGTGGTGGGTGGTGGTGTGTGGGTGACCACTCCGTTGCGCTCCACTCCCAAAAATGGTGCCCCTGCTTAGCCTGAGCTGCCACCCGCAGTCACAGCTGCCCACCAGCACAGACAGTAACCGGGCCAAGCGTCTCTGTGTAGCACTGCAGAGTTCCTCTGTGCCAGGCCCACCATCTCTCAGCATCTTGACATGCTTACTGCGCATGTCAGAACTCAGGACACTAGGGAGAGGAGGAGTCAGCAGGCCAGGGCCGGGTGCGGAGGTCTGTGCAAACGGTTCTCAGAACCACACCTAACATTAGGTATCGTTTCTGCAGAACCGGTGCGAACCGGCTGAATCCCACCACTGGTCTATATGAGAGAGCCCCATTGCAGCCCAGTGCCGCCTCTTCGGTACAAAGTGTATCCCTATAGCTCTGCACCAACCACACTTACAGTAGCCGCTTACTCAGCTGGCAGTCTGCGTGAAACATTGTGACTGATGGTCGCGATGTTGGATCCCAGCTTCCGCTGTCACTCGCAGTGCTGGGATTGCAGTTACATGCAGGACAGTAGCGGATCTTGCCACGGGCAAGCAGGACTTTTGCCCGGGCGCCGCCTTCCGGAGGGCGCCGGCGCCATCCGGAGGGCGCCGCACCAGGGCAAGATCCGCTGCTGCTGTGCCCTCCGCTGCCCCCCGCTGCCGCTGGCCGCTGTGAAGGGAAACTAGAGTTTCCCTTCGTAATGAGGTCCTTTACTGTGCGGTGCGCGATGACGTCATCGCGCACCGCACAGCAAAGGACTTCTCCACGAAGGGCTTCACAGCGGCCAGCGGCAGCAGGGGGCACATTTCAGAGTGCTACAGTAGTCTGTACGCCCCCTGTACGAAGCCACACACCCCCATTGCCGCCCGGGGCGCGCAAAAGCCCCAGAATCGGCCCTGATGCAGGAGGCATCTCTCCTACTGAGACGTCTTCTGCATGTTCCCTCCTTCAAATTGGATGGAAATTCAAAGCTGCTTACAAGCAGCATTGAATTTCTGTCCATCTCTAAATCAGGGCCATAGATCAAATATTGAGAGTAACATCCAGTATGCAGAAATGCTGTATGTCTGTCTGTCGAATAAGGGCTGTTGCTAAATAAAGTCTTAAGCACCTTAGTTTTAGGTTAATTAACTTGCACCTCACAGGCTTCATATGTAAACGCAGGTGAGGGGAGGGGGGTTCTGGTTCCCCAGAAACACCCCTCTTGACAACTGGCTCAAATTATGACAACAATTGCAATGCTATATAATATGATTACAGTTTAAGGCAGAGCTGCTGCACATGATGCCGGATGGTAGAAGTTAGCTGTGTGTGTGGATCTGAGTCCTCAATCAGTGCACTCGACCAGAGAATAACTACCAGGAAGAAGAGACAGGAGCCTTACCCTGAGGTGGGAGAATGTGTGCTTAGAAAGAGCAGTACTGGTTCTATTATGTTTGTGTATATATTTATTATGGGTTGTTTAACCTTTTCTTGACCACTTATTTATATTATTTAAATGTTTGATATAGCCTATAATATAGATCATTTACAGTGGTAAATATTAATACTGTATTCCATACTGTAACAGTGTATAAAAAAGATCAATGTCCAGGGACATTACAAGGATCTTCTACTGCCCCCCCCTCAGACTCCCACACTTGCTCCAATATTCCACAGAGTGGGAGATTGTGGACTGCATTTGGAAATCCCCTTCTAGAAATCCTGCGTTTGCTACTGGGTACTGGGTTTACACTATTACTGACTAAATTGTAGAAGCAGCTGCCATTTTTCTGAAGAATAAAGATGGATTGAGACTTAAGTAAATATCTCGGCCACTATGGATTTAGGAGACAAACTGATGGTATAATTGATCACTCAGTGAAGCATCGGACGGGATCATCAGTGTGGGGAGCCTTGAAAGCCTTGGACCCTTACAAAGTGTACACCCCTGATTGCAACCTTGACTATGTATGCCATACAATCATGTTTGCCAATTGTACAGCTGTTAGTTAAAAAGCTAAAAAGCTTCCCATGGAAAAAGGGAATAGTCTTCCATAAAACAAGCATGGCCGGGGCAGATTGGCATGGTCAGAGCTAATTGAAATTAAATTTAGCTTGATGTCACTATCTGGAATATTTCGAGATATATCAGTCATCACCATTTTGATTAAATCTTTTCCAATTCTCAGACAAGTGACCAGACATTACTAGGAAATTAATGATTCCATTATTCTACCTAGTATTTCCTAATTTTATTAATTTCCTAGTATCTGCTATTTTAGAATCATGGTGAAAGTTTCTGTCTGCTACCAAGGGCTGCTACCAGTATTTAAGCGCACTAGGGGTCTCTATTCTTTTAAGTGACCAGACATTAGCATGCCTGTTGAGGAGACAGTTTATCCTTGGTTACTCACTGTTTGATGTGACAAGAGCACACAGTAGATTTTTCAGATACTGTGTATCACAGCTTTACAGTCTTCTGCAGAATACTTTCACACTCTGAGCACTAGCAGTCCAGGTAAAACTTCTTCTGACTCTATGTTTTGTTCAAAAGTTTGTAATTCCAATTATTAGAACACAATGGCATGTGAGTTCATTGATGTGCTCTGCTTCCCTTTGCAAACACACTGCACACTGGACTATATCCAACACACTGCACACTGGACTATATCCACTTTCCAGCATTCCCCATGGTCCAAGGGACCATTACTGAAGATTCAGGCTTACACATATAAGGGAGTGTCTACAAACATTAAGCATTAATGCAATAACATCACAGTCACTAGAATATCAACATGATTTAACATGTCGATAAATATACTCAGAATGTTAACATCTGAAATGTCGCTGTGTGAAATATTGCAGAAAGTCAACCTTTAAGGTTAGGCGCCACTGGGAGGGAATGGGGGTTTTAGAGTTTTAATGTGCAGTGGCCATTTTCCTGGAGATCTGAGTATTACTACAGACTCAGGCACAAAGCCAGAGGAGGGACATACACATACCCCATGCATGGGTCCTCTCCTTTATTACGCTCCTGTCTCTTAGGGAACTACATAATCAATTACTGAAAAAAGATGAAACAAGTATAATGTTATCATAAGTATGCATTCATTTTCTTTTACATTCCTTGTTTTTCTTGTTCTCTGTCACATAGAGAAAACCCTTTACCTCATGAAAGTCTGGCTCTTATGGTGCGCAGGGACGATGTTCTTTGTCAGTTCATAGGTTAAAATTTGCTTTGGGCAGGATACTGACAGTGTTACTATATACATGGCATTTTCCAATAGACCCTGGTCCTCCGGGAGTATCATATCTGAATACTTCCACACGGAGCATTGACAGAATGTCTCCCTATTGCTACTTATTATTCAAGTGAATAAGAAAATACTGTATAAAAGCGACTTTGCAATAACTACAATTAATCAATAATAAAATCATGATGTTATCCTAGTTGTAGGAGGTTCTGCAGTTTTTCTCAATGCCAGAGAGGATAACAATTAAACAACAGCCCACTGACATCAGTTCAATGCAAGGGCAACAATGAAGCACAAAGAACTCTTCATTAAATAGGAGCCTGAGCCCTGCTGCTTGTATCTGCTCTGCACTAACAATGTGGGAAGCACTAGATTCCCACATTCCTTTACTGACGTCAGAAACCCATACACACATTAATTCCACCTCTTCCTTCTCTACAGAGGAGAAAAGAAAACAGCAGCGATCCTATGTCTTACATTATTAGCAGAATAGAAGCTATTTTATTGCATCTAATGTGTTATATGGTGATTGAAATAGGAGTTACAGCATTCAGTCTTGTGATTCACCTTCTAACTTAAACAAAGGCTGCTGGGGAATCCATTCAATTTGCCAGCTGTCGGGATCCCGGCGGTCAGGATACCAACGCCAGAATCCCGCCAGCCGGCAATGCCGCCAGCCGGAATCCCAGCAAAACAGGACTATTCCCAGGATATCACTGTATTGTAACTTAAAAAATTATTATTTCTCCTGGAACGGATTGTTTTAAAATGCCCGTAACACGAACTTTGATACTTATCTCAGCAGGGGTAAATGCTGGCTGTGTGTAGTGGGTCAGGGGTGCTTCTCCCGAAGAGGAAACCTGAAAAGTAGGTAATTATGCATAAAGTGCATTTAAATACCACAAAATCGTGCAAAATTGGTGCAGTTTATCACAGGTATCACAAAGTCACTTATACCACTTTGGGACATACGATCTGGGAATTTTCTGGCTCAGACCTGTGTTTTTCACCTAAGAAAAATCCCAGGTTTGTGCTCAAAACCCCCTTTCACAATACACCTGTAACCCAGGAAATTCCCAGGTCCACCGCTTTCAGATATAAGCCGGATTTTTTTCGTTTTTAATGCAGTTTTCCACAGTTTTGTCATAGAAATGGGTCAGATTGCTGGGCCACTAAGAATGAGGTAATACAAAGGTGGGGGCAGGCTATAAATGGTCTGGGTTGGGTTCCCATAATGCATTGCTGTTATGGCTACTGAGGACATGTGGAGAATGCAGAGCTGTATTTCTCTGGTGGAATTGTATTATGCAGCAAATGATAAATTGATGAAGATGCTCACTATGGAGGTCATTCCGAGTTGTTCGCTCGCAAGTGAATTTTAGCAGATTTGCTCATGCTAAGCCGCCGCCTACTGGGAGTGAATCTTAGCATCTTAAAATTGCGAACGATGTATTCGCAATATTGCGATTACACACCTCGTAGCAGTTTCTGAGTAGCTCCAGACTTACTCGGCATCTGCGATCATTTCACTGCTTGTCGTTCCTGGTTTGACGTCACAAACACACCCAGCGTTCGTCCAGACACTCCCCCGTTTCTCCGGCCACTCCTGCGTTTTTTCCGGAAACGGTAGCGTTTTTTCCCACACGCCCATAAAACGGCCTGTTTCCGCCCAGTAACACCCATTTCCTGTCAATCACATTACGATCGCCAGAACGATGAAAAAGCCGTGAGTAAAATTCCTAACTGCATAGCAAATTTACTTGGCGAAGTCGCAGTGCGAACATTGCGCATGCGCATTAAGCGGAAAATCGCTGCGATGCGAAGATTTTTACCGAGCGAACAACTCGGAATGAGGGCCAATGTTCTTAATTGCACAGAGTGAGATGAAAAGGAGAAGGGAGAAGAAGGCTAGCATTATTTACACCGGAGGAGAGCCTTGATAATGTCCAGCGTCTTGTCCATATTGCAAGTAACCGTAGGGTCATCTTGCATAATGTGGACTCAAGATCGCAGACACTGAGAGGTTTTCCGGGCTGCGGTGGAGACGTTTATGGAGAACCAGTGGATGACACATTTTAGGATGTTGCATGGCACCTTTAATTGCATCCTGGAATTCCTCAACCCGGCACTTATCAGGCACACCACGTGCTGGAGACAGCCCATTCCCAGAGCAGGAGACTAGCGATCGTTTTGTGGTATGCCACCCCTGGCGAGTACTGCACAATCTCCTGTTTGTTTGGTGTCGGGATCTCCATGGTGTGTGTTTTGGTGCGTGAAGTGACAAAGGCAATACTAGACACTTTGTATCATTGGTTTGCTGCCCTACCCCAGGGGCAGAGACTGGATGAGATAGTGTCTGGATTTCTGCATCGAGGTTACCCACATTGCGCAGAGGCAATTGATGCCCCCATAATTGCTCCCTCAGACAGCCCAGTGGACTACCATAACTGTAAGGGATGGCATTCCATTATTCTACAAGCAGTTGTTGACCATAGATACTGGTAAGCCACTCGTGTGATTTTTATTTTGATTTATACTGTGACTTGCATGCACTGGGACTGTATGTATATAGTTTTAATTGGATTATATATTTCTTTCACAGCTTCACGATGTGTTTGTTGACTGGCCTGGTCATGCTCATGACGCCCGTGTGCTGTCCAATTAAGATATATATAGGATTGCAAAGCAGAGACAAAATGGTTGGCTGTTTTTTTCATGAGGTAAACATAAGTACTATTTCTACTTTTTTTTTGTCTAGAACAATTTTCTTAGGTACTCTTTAATGTAATACTTATCATAAGTAGAGATGTGTGGCTGGCACTTTTTGTGTTTTGGTTTTGGTTCTAATTCCACTTTCGTGTTTTGGTTTTGGCTTGGTTTTGCCAAAACCACCCTTTCGTGTCTTGGTTTTGGTTTTGGATCTGGATGATTTAAAAAAAAAAAACATAAAAATGGCTAAAATCATAGAATTTGGGGGTAATTTTGATCCTACAGTATTATTAACCTCAATAACATTCATTTCCACTCATTTTCCAGTCTATTCTGAACACCTCACACCTCACAATATTGTTTTCATTTACGTTATAGATCTTTATTGTGTAAGACCAGTCGGTTGAGGCATAGTTTTTTCCCTAGGGCAGTTAACATGCTTAATGGTTTAGGGGGAAGATAGGAGTGTAGTACCTGCTTATGTGTCTATTGTGTTCCTACGGCTTTTATAAATATTTTATAAATATTTTATGGTGTTTTACTGGTGTTGTACTTATGATATCTGTTTCACTCACATGGAAATCTCATTGTTTGTTCATACGTGAATATTTATTGATAATAATACATTCAATTAAATTCAATTCAATTTAGGCCAAAAGGTTGCACCGAGGTTGCTGGATGACTAAGCTAAGCGACACAAGTGGACAACACAAACACCTGGCCCATCTAGGAGTGGCACTGCAGTGGCAGACAGGAGGGCAGATTGACACAAACAATTGGCCCATCTAGGAGTGGCACTGCAGTGGCAGACAGGAGAGCAGATATAAACAAAAGGCACCAAACAGCACCTCATGCAAAGATGTAGAAGAGGTGCAATGAGGTAGCTGCATGACTAAGCCAAGCGAAACAAACAATTCCCACTGGAATTATACAGCAATATCACTGGAATTATACGCCAATATCACTGGAATTATATGGCAGTACCACTGGACATATACGGCAGTATCACTGGAATTATATGGCAATACCACTGGACATATACGGAGGTGTCAGACAGGATGGCACTTTAAAAAAATAGTCCCCAAACAGCACATAATGCAAAGAAGAAAAAGAGGTGCAAGATGGAATTGTCCTTGGGCCCTCCCACCCACCCTTATGTTGTATAAACAGGACATGCACACTTTAACAAACCCATCATTTCAGCGACAGGGTCTGCCACACGACTGTGGCTGAAATGACTGGTTTGTTTGGTCCCCCACCAAAAAAGAAGCAATCAATCTCTCCTTGCACAAACTGGCTCTACAGAGGCAGATGTCCACCTCATCCTCTGATTCCTCACCTTTTTCACTGTGTACATCCTCCTCCTCAAAGAGTATTAATTCCTCCCCACTAGAATCCACCATCACAGGTTCCTGTGTACTTTCTGGAGGCAATTGGTGGTAAAGGTCTTCCCGAAGGAGATTATAATTCATATTGATAAACATCATCTTCTCCACATTTTGTGGTAGTAACCTCCTACGCCGATCACTGACAAGGTTACCAGCTGCACTAAACACTTTTTCGGAGTACACACTGGAGGGGGGGGGGGGGGGGCAACTTAGGTAAAATAAAGCCAGTTTGTGCAAGGGCCTCCAAATTGCCTCTTTTTCCTGCCAGCGTACGTACGGACTGTCTGACATGCCTACTTGGATGCTGTCACTCATATAATCCTCCACCATTCTTTGAATGGTGACAGAATCATATGCAGTGACAGTAGACATGTCAGTAATCGTTGGCAGGTCCGTCAGTCCAGACCAGATGTCAGCTTTTGCTCCTGACTGCCCTGCATCACCACCAGAAGGTGGGCTAGGAAATCTTATCCTTTTCCTCGCAGCCCCAGTGGTGGGAGAAATTGAAGGAGGAGCTGTTGACGGGTCACATGGAGTTGACAATTTTCTCACCAACACGTCTTTGCACCTCTGCACACTTGTGTCTGTCGGAAAGAGAGATACAACATAGGCTTTAAACCTAGGATCGAGCACGGTGGCCAAAATGTAGTGCTTGGATTTCAACAGATTGACCACCCTTGAAACCTGGCAAAGCGAATGAAGGGCTCCATTCACAAGTCCCACATATTTAGCGGAATCGCGCCGTCTTAGCTCCTCCTTTAATTTCTCCAGCTGCATCTGCAAAAGCCTGATGAGGGGAATGACCTGGCTCAAGCTGGTAGTGTCTGAACTGACTTCACGTCTGGCAATTTCAAAGGGTTGGAGAACCTTGCACAAGACGGAAATCATTCTCCAGTGCGCTTGAGTCAGGTGCATTCCTCCTCCTTTGCCTATATCGTAGATGGATGTATAGGCTTTAATGGCCTTTTGCTGCTCCTCCATCCTCTGAAGCATATAGAGTGTTGAATTCCACCTCGTTACCACCTCTTGCTTCAGTTGATGGCAGGGCAGGTTCAGGAGTCTTTGCTGGTGCTCCAGTCTTTGGCACGCAATGACAGAATGTCGAAAGTGGCCCGCAATTTTTCGGGCCACCAACAGCATCTCCTGTACACCCCTGTCATTTTTCAAAAAATTCTTCACCACCAAATTAATTGTGTAAACATGGGACGTGCTGGAATTTTCCCAGTTCTAATGCACGCACAATATTGGTGGCGCTGTCCGATATTACAAATCCCCAGGAGAGTCTAAGTGGGGTAAGTCAATGCGCGATGATGTCCCTCAGTTTCCGTAAGAGGTTATCAGCGGTGTGCCTCTTACGGAAAACGATGACACACAGCGTAGCCTGCCTAGAAACAACTTTGGATTTGCGAGATGCTACTACTGGTGCCGCTGCTGCTGTTGTTGCTGCAGGAGGCAATACATATTCCCAGTGGGCTGTCACAGTCATATAGTCGTTAGTCTGCCCTGTTCCACTTGTCCACATGTCCGTGTTTAAGTGGACACTGGATGCAACCGCATTTTTTAGGACACTGGCGACACTTTTTCTGATGTCTCTGTACATTCTCGGTATCGCCTGCCTATTGAGTGGAATCTAGATGGGATTTGGTACCGGGGACACAATACCGTCATCAGTTTTCTAAATCCCACTGCACTAATGGTGGATACCGGATGCACGTCTAACATCAACATAAGTGTCAAGTCCCCAGTTATCCGCTTTGCAACAGGATGGCTGCTGTCATATTTCATCTTCCTCACAAAGGACTGTTGGACAGTCAATTGCTTAGTTGAAGTAGTACAAGTGGTCTTCCGACTTCCCTTCTGGGATGACGATTGACTCCCAGCAGCAACAACAGCAGCGGCGACAGCAACAGCAGCAGTAGGCGTACCACTGAAGGATTCTCCTGAGGAATCCCGGTTAGGAGATGACTCGTCATTCTTTCCAGGGACATGGCCTGCAGGACTACTGACGTTAATGGCTGAGGAGGAAGTTGACAATGAGGGAGTTGGTGGTGTGGCTTGCAGGAGCTTGGATACAACAGGAAGAAGGGATTTAGGTGCCAGTGGACTGCTTACACTCTTACCAAAAGTTTCACAACTTGACACTGACTTATGATGAATGCGCTGCAGGTGACGTATAAGGGAGGATGTTCCTAGGTGGTTAACATCCTTACCCCTACTTATGTCAAAGTCGAAAAATATCATGATGCGAATGCCTTGTACTAACCCCTCATGCACACGCGCGCTGCTCGTGCACTCAGTCCCCCGTGCGTACACATCCCCGCAGGTTGCGTAAGCGACGCACCAGCGTCTCGCGCGCACAAGATGTGTATTTACGGCGGAGTTTGTGAGCGTCTCGCGTGCGACTCGATCGTAACATATTTAACCCATATAGTGTGTTTTATATTTAATATTCCCCTAGACAATGTCAGCAAGTATGTTTAGTTTAAACAGTTCCTGGACAGAGAGATTCCTCTTTGCATGATAGGAAGGGTCAGATAAAGGTTGAAAGGTGGTGTCTAGTATCCAACTGTAGGGTATTTTAAGGGTAACATTTCGGGGTTGGTTAGGAAAGGATCGCTCGCTCCTGCGTATAGTTATGTACAAAAGTAGTTTATGAACATTGACTGTATTTGCTGTTTATTACACATGCGGCTGGAATCCTGAGGATACCTCCCACCAGAGCAGTTGGGGAAAATCACAGCCCACCTGTTCAAATCCACCTATGACCTTTGCTATAATGTGGAGACACATTCCTGTGTCCAATGAACAATGAGATTATAGGGACCATTGTATTGTGAATGTATGTTGTGTATATAAAGACCACCATTGCCTGGCCAGACACACTCTCTCTGAAGGCTTTCTCTCTGAATGCTGAGGGCTGGATCCAGGACGCGCTTGCGAATCATCCCCACGTATGTATATTTCTCTGTAGCCATTTTGTTATCCATTCTGATCGCCATTCGTTTCAATTTGTTCACTCTTGTTTGTTATTGTTCATATTATTCTCTGTTATTGTCTTAGATTTTGATGTTAGTTTGTAGTGTATAACTTGTATTGTGTTTTTCCCCTTTTCTCTAAACCATCCACGGCGGTGTTAGAACTGCTGTGGTTTTTAAATCCAAACCAGGTCTTGTGTTTCCACTTCTCCACAAAGGGCTTTTCTTAGCGTCTCAATCGCTCAAACAGCATACACATAGTTAAGGTTTTTAAGCGTTACATCATTGTAGTATTTGACTACTAAGGTTTAGAGTATAAGCATATTCTTACTGTGTGTTATTAATAAGGTTTACTGTGTATCATTCTGTGAGCGTCTGCGCCGCTCGTGTCTCACTCTCACGGCGCAGCGTCCGCTACGCCAATAGCGTAGCAGTACGGTACTCGGTACGCCTATAGCGTGCTTGGTACGAAGCGTGAAACCGTGAGCGTACGCATCGCTCATGCGTCGCGCCCACGGCTTAGCGTCTGTTACGCTAAGTGCATACCCCTATGGTACTCAGTACGCAAATAGCGTACTTAGTCCGTAATAGTAAATAGCTTATGTTTAAAGGTAATATTTGACATTATCAATTGGGGGCAATCGTCCGGTTCTCCTCATATCCGCAGCCTAGCAGGACAAGGCAGACTTTTATCTATCAGCAAAGGTCGGGAAGGTAGTATCCCCTGTTAGCCGTTTTGTGGTCGGGGATACACTGGTGCTGATTAGATAAGCGTCTGCTCCGCTTGGTTTGAAGGGATGCTGGTGGGATCCGGAATGTAAGAACGTAAAGCTATTTTTAAAGTCTGTGAATTTCTGAATACAAGCATACACCTGTACTCTGCATATCTGATTATATTTTTGCAAAAACAAGGTTCAAATGAGTCATATTGTGTTTGATTCAGATTGGATTGCTTATCTGTTTAAGTAGGTTTAAAAGTATATTTAAAAGTTGCTGCAAAAGCCTCGATATAGTGTTGTTGTTTTTTTAACTCAGGCCTAAAATAACTTCAGGGGCTTGCATGGTGATTTTTTTTTGTGACAAAGGAAGCCGCATGGTCTGTCCTCCATTTTGTGTAACCCTCATGGATGTGGAAGGGGGAGGAGCAGCGGCCATTTTGGGAAGGTCTTTTTTTTTCTAAATGGCTGATTTTCAGTCTGCTCAGGAATAATCAGCCGTCCTTGGTCAAAAAGAAATCACCATTTATGAGTTACCAATGCATTTATTTAACCCATGCCATAGTCAATTACAAATAGATTCAGATGGGGCTTAATAAAAGTTAATAGTAAGATGAATATTTGATGTAAGAACCACATACAGATAAACAAAGTTTTTTTTCTCTTTACCTCTAGGATTCAGTTAAACTCTGCTGGTTGTAAAATAGCCATTGAAATGCAAATTAACCTGTGTGGCTGCTTTTTCCTGGCAGTGAAAAACCACCTTCACAGACAGTCAAAAGCACATTCATATGCAAATTAGAAGCACTTAATGAGTAAATGAGTCTCAGGAGACCAGTGAATGGTACATAGATATAATATTATAATTATGTGTGGGTGTTTATATCAATGTATGTTCTGCAAGATAGCTATCCAATATGAATCATACTATTAGAAGCATTGATTACTATATTCATTTAGACCTGTATTTTGTGTATTCTGCATATCTACTCGCTTGTTGCCATTAGCATTGATTATTAGATACATTTTGACCCGTGCTGAGAAATTTGTTGCTATTTAGTTAAAAATATAAAGTAATATTTAAGGGAGTACATGTAAAACACACACGCAGCCTGGCCCAGTTATAAAGGTTTATACAGGAGATACTGTGTGGTGCTTGGTAAGCGATTATAGTTGAATATCGTTTACATTTATAGAAGCGTGTTATTTGTATTGCTGCGGACGCATCCGGCCTGTGTACACGTGTCTCGGGCAACATACGAGATTGCGTATGCAACGCAAAGGCCTACACACGTGGTGTATATTACGCAACGTGCGTACGGATACGCCCACTAAATACAAATCACACGATAGCATTGTTTTAGTTTAGGCAATGCGGTAGCCACGCGATAATAGCACAAATTGATCAGTATCCAATATTTAGTTTAAAAACACCTTTTTTTCTGTATTACCTCTGGGGAGAGCTATCAGTTTACAGGAAATGATTTTTTTCTGATCAGAAAACTATAGAATGATAGTGTGGGCTGAAAAAGGTATGAGTGTATTGAATCCCGCTTGGTGGTCTTGGTGATCTTGGTGAAGCTTGGTGATCTTGGTGAAGCTTGGTGAAGCACGGTCTAGGTGAAAACGTGCGAGCACGGTCCAGTTGTACACGTACGACGGAGTGTGATTTAAGTTTTCTTGGTATTACGCTCCGGCTGTTGTGGAGCACAGACGGAAGAGACTCCAATGATCCTACCATTTATAGATAACAAGTGTCTATAAGTGGTACGATTGGACCGCACGGTTGTATGTGTAAACAATTGACGCAACATGATATGAGGTTGCATATTTGTGCGTAAATCTTATCCTCATACGCGTTGTAGTGAGCACATGCAATCGTGATTTGTGTAAAATAAAGGTAGGGCCTGCAACGGCTACACGAGTCTGCTAGAAGGCGGACCGGGGATACCCGGAGCAGAAGAAGTTCAGTGGAAGAGCTTTAAGGATTTCCACCGTAGACTTCTGTGTTTGGTGCATTTTAGGAAGTTTTTCTGTGTTAAAAAGGTCCACAATGGAAGCCAAGTGCACAACACAGGGACGTTTAGCAGTCAGGGTTCAGACTGCAGAGATTTGCAGACCCCGGGGGTCTGCTCGGTTAGTAATGTGGGGGAAGTATGGTCCCCACACTGAGACCTTTTGTGATGAATGGACACGAATGACTGTGGGGGATAAAGCACCATTTCCTGGGATAGGTAGTTTTGACTCAGAGGTATTGCATAATCTAAGGCTTAGGATCTGTCTCATAAAGTCCCAAAAACAAAGGGTCAGACACACAAACTGTTTACATTTATGGCAACGAGAGAGTGATATACAGAGGGAACTAGCTTACACAGCTGGTTCCAACACTAGCAGGAAACTGATGGCGACTGGAGAAACAATGGCTACAGAGAATGGCATACTGGGATATGATGATAATAGTGCACTTAATAAATGTATTAATGACAATAAGAGTAAACGTAATAAATGTGTTAATGACGATAGGAGTAAAACTGATAAATGTACAAATTCTAACCCGTGCAAGTTGCACCCCATGTTAAACTTCCCTCAGGATTACAAGCAAGAAAGTGAGCCCAGCACGATGTCGGCACTTTCTCCAGCAGCCACCATACAAGACACCCAGGTGGGCATGGCCCAATCGGTAAAGGCAGTAGTAAAGCCCCCTAACGGAGGGTCAGGTGAGGTCGTGTCCACAGGTAAGTACGGTATTGTATGTTATGCACAGACAATTGCACCTCACATTGTAGAGTCAACACAAGATGATGTAGTTGAACTTAATCCTGTCAGGGTGATTGCAGTCCCAAATGGAAAGACTGACGCTCTGGAAGTCACTCCCGTCAGGAACATTGCAATGCATTGCCCCTGGTCCCGGACAGAATTAAGGACAATTATGTCTGAATTTCCCGATCCCAGGAGAGATTTAGCCGCATGTCAAAGGTTTATTAAAGAACTAGGAAACGCCGCCGAACCCCATAATAAAGATTGGCGGACATTGCTGAGGGTATGTCGACCCTCCAATATTGACCCTGCGAAATTCATCACTGATTGTAAGTTAGACGCAGAAGTACCTCTCACTGAGGAATACAATCAGGAGAATGTTAAACAGATCAACCTGCAATTAGGAGTATATTTCCCAACTGTTGTCAAGTGGAACAAAATTTTCTCCATTAGACAAAAAGAAGGTGAAACTGCTTCTGATTATTTCCATCGAGCATTAGAGGAAATGGCTAGATACACTGGGATCGCGGACATTGAGGAAAGTGTACATCATAGAGAGGTAGCGGTGTCCGTATTAATGGAAGGTTTAAAAGAAATGTTGAGAACAAGAGTACAGACCACTCAACCTAACTGGAGAGGTATCTCGGTGGCTGCATTAAGAGAGTCCGCTATTGAACATGACCATAATATCCAAAGAACCAGGGAAGCACAGGGAGAGCGGTTGATGGTGATGAGCATCCAAGCACTAGAAGAGGCATCAAATCGACCAAAACCCCCAGCCCCTGGCACATGGAGGAAGCCAAGGGTTTGTTATCTGTGTAAAAGGGAAGGGCATTATGCCAGCAACTGTAACAGCACACATAAAGTCAGAGCTCCTAGACAAGAACACGAGCAAAAACATGACACACTGTATGACGCACGTAATTGTAATCAGGGATCATATAGGAAAAATTTTGGGCCGCACCTGTAAATTGCAGCCAGTGAAGTTGATTGTTAGCCTTGATAGTAAGCCTGAGGTTACAGTCGATGTAATTGGTAGGTCATTCCTTGTAGACACAAGGGCGGCCAGGTAAACTCTGTGATTTATCTTTAAATGTTTCCTCTTCATCTCTGACGTTCACCAGCAGAACTACAGCTCAAACGTCACATGTCTACTTGGTCTTTTCAGAGGTCTGCCCAACCCCAGTATATCTTACCAGCATCATTGTGCCTGGCCACGCACAGAGGGTGGAGAGTGGAAATACTGGTGGGGGAGACTGTGCAGAGATACCGATAGACATGTTGGTGTGACAGCCTGATGGTGAACGGAAATCTGACAATTTTTCTCTTTTTCTATTATTCTCTCTCTTTTTGTTTTTTCATGTTCTACGGATGGTATGTCACACAACAGTTAAACAAATGGTAATGCAAGATTTATGCTCCTTACAGAAAGATCGCTGATTCAGAAAGAATATCGTATCACTGAAGTGTTCGTTTTGGGAAGACTGAGAGGCAGCACTGTTGAGACGGCATCTGAGCAAGAAGAAGAACAACAAGACTAGAGGACAATTATCGTAACAATTTTCTTTCCCTTCAATTATTTTCTTTACCCCCATTACCACTCTTTCTTTCTCCTCCTGCAAGATGGACTTGCCCCAGGAGACTGCATTCCGTGTTTTCCTGTTGACCCTGTTGTTGACCAGAGCAGTCTATTTCGGTGAGAGTACCAGAGAGGTCGAGAAAGGATCTGGAATGGGTTCTGATGACAAGGATGGATTCGTAGAATTCCAAGAGCAACACAATCACTGAGCAAAGGCGAGTATCAGAAAACGATCTAGTAGTCATGACACTAGGAGACATTGTGAAGGATTGTTAGCTGAAGAGAATTGTATCTGTAGGAATTGCGAAAACATAGTTGAGGACGGGTGCATCCAGAGATGTCAGTCCAGCCTTAATATCAACATGGACCGTCATCCATTGAGTGACTATCACTCATTAGTGGGTAAGGTTTTAAACCAAACGGAATGCTGGGTGTGCTCACAAGTACCTCAAGGTCATAGAAAGTCAGGACTAGTGCCATACGCTTTAACGATAGATGAGGTACTTGAATTAAGGGGTGGGAGACCGGTGGACAAAAAATTTAATATTTCTAGGCCTCCTAGTTTGAAGCTCCACCAATATCATGTGGATAGGTCCCTAATATGTTTTAACATTTCCAATCCCCGATAGCCGGGAAATTGGGAAGTGACATGGAACAACCAAACCATGACATTATTCACATAGAGCCGATAGAATGCCCATAGACTCAGAGCTTATACGCCAAATAGCCAACGGTGGGAGATATTTTCAGTATAGGTACACTCTAGGAAGTAGGACCATGCGAGTTGGAGAAGTATCACCAGGATACTGTGCGCATATCATACAGCCTGATACGTGTACTAGACAAATGAGAGAGTTAGGGACAGGATTTTTCACCTGGAAGGTTTGTAATATGGTGATGTCATATTCTGTCCCATATGTCCTCCCCGCTGACGCATATTTCATATGTGGGAGGAAGGCGTATAAGTGGCTTGCCCAAAACTCAGAGGGATTGTGTTACATTGGAAGAGTGTTGCCAGAAGTAATGACCATTACCCATGAAAAGATGAAAGACGTTCACCGCAATGCTCAAGCTCCTTACACTCACACTCATTACGAACACATTGTTAAGAGACACCCCATAGATAGGACAGAGCACGCAGCCTCTGATTTGATAAACGAATCCACCGGGATTCAACTCCTACTCGCGCTAGATATCACCCGTACCGCCAGAGGAGTTATAAATTTTAGGCATATAACTGCGCTAGCGAACCTGATAGACAATATCACCGAGATGTATGATGACACCTTCAGGTATACTGGGAGAGAATTGCAAGCTTACAAAACGGAACTGATCCAGCACAGGATGGTTCTCAATTACATCACAGCGGTGACAGGCGGGTATTGTGTCACCCTAGCAACTCAGTATGGCGTGAAGTGCTGTACATATATCACAAACAGCACCGATGACCCAACCGAGGTCATAGATCAAAAAATGGACGATATCTTGCAATTGAAGTGGGAGTTCCGAAGGAGACACAACCTTACCCTTACTGCTGTGAGTAATGAACTGACCGGCTGGGTATCATGGTTGAACCCACACAATTGGTTCTCAGGTTTAGGAGAATGGGCTCAAAATGTTATCGTTAATGTAGGGAAATTTCTCTTATGTATCCTAGGAGTTGTCATAATGACTGGTTTGATATTTAGATGTGTTCGGATTTTAATGAATTGCAAGCGCAGTACCAAATTGATGAGTTTAAGGAGTGAGGGCATTGTTACAACAACTGGTTTAATTTATGACCCATCAATCGAGACAATGTTGTGATAAGATGTGATTCCACGGTCTGTTTCTTTCACCCGTTTCTCCTTTGTTTTTCTCCAAGGTAAAAAGACATCCACTCGGAAGAAGATGTTGATGACCTTTTATACAGACCATTGATGAACTTTTTCACAGACATTTGATGAACTTTTAGAGACTTTAACTTTCTATGGACACTTGAAAAACTTTGCTTGCCACTTACAGCAAAGATACAGCAACCCGGACAAGACATCAACAAGACTTCAACAAGACATCCAAGGACAATCACATACAATATCATATGAATGCATTTATAACACATGTTTCTTATCTTCATCTCTACGATCTTCAGGTAGTGACACACATAGTCGACAGGTAATATAGGTACATATATTAGCACTCACATATTTTCCCCCTTCATGTATCATCAACTAATGTGCACCCCATTTGTTGGAACTAAAAGCCGAAAAGAGCTCGGTAGAGTTTGTTAGCCCACTTACAGACCCTTAATACGGGATAAGAAGGATTCAATGTATACTTCGCAATACCTCAAAGCTTATTTTAGAACATGTACGGCATGATGATACATGACCCCTCAGACATGAATTTCATACATACATGCTTTTACTATCCCACTAGGTCATACATTTCCCACCTTCTCCTCTCCTCCCTACACCCAATCATTTATAGGTATTTCACGGTATTATATATTTTTCTGCTTAGTTGTTTAGATAAGTGGCAGTTATTGTTGACTGCCAAAGGGTGGACTGTCAAAGTCGAAAAATATCATGATGCGAATGCCTTGTACTAACCCCTCATGCACACGCGCGCTGCTCATGCACTCAGTCCCCCGTGCGTACACATCCCCGCAGGTTGCGTAAGCGACGCACCAGCGTCTCGTGCGCACAAGATGTGTATTTACGGCGGAGTTTGTGAGCGTATCGCGTGCGACTCGATCGTAACATATTTAACCCATATAGTGTGTTTTATATTTAATATTCCCCTAGACGATGTCAGCAAGTATGTTTAGTTTAAACGGTTCCTGGACAGAGAGATTCCTCTTTGCATGATAGGAAGGGTCAGATAAAGGTTGAAAGGTGGTGTCTAGTATCCAACTGTAGGGTATTTTAAGGGTAACATTTCGGTGTTGGTTAGGAAAGGATCGCTCGCTCCTGCGTATAGTTATGTACAAAAGTAGTTTATGAACATTGACTGTATTTGCTGTTTATTACACATGCGGCTGGAATCCTGAGGATACCTCCCACCAGAGCAGTTGGGGAAAGACACAGCCCACCTGTTCAAATCCACCCATGACCTTTGCTATAATGTGGAGACACATTCCTGTGTCCAATGAACAATGAGATTATAGGGACCATTGTATTGTGAATGTATGTTGTGTATATAAAGACCACCATTGCCTGGCCAGACACACTCTCTCTGAAGGCTTTCTCTCTGAATGCTGAGGGCTGGATCCAGGACGCGCTTGCGAATCATCCCCACGTATGTATATTTCTCTGTAGCCATTTTGTTATCCATTCTGTTCGCCATTCGTTTCAATTTGTTCACTCTTGTTTGTTATTGTTCATATTATTCTCTGTTATTGTGTTAGATTTTGATGTTAGTTTGTAGTGTATAACTTGTATTGTGTTTTTCCTCTTTTCTCTAAACCATCCATGGCAGTGTTAGAACTGCTGTGGTTTTTAAATCCAAACCAGGTCTTGTGTTTTCACTTCTCCACAAAGGGCTTTTCCTAGCGTCTCAATCGCTCAAACAGCATACACGTAGTTAAGGATTTTAAGCGTTACATCATTGTAGTATTTGACTACTAAGGTTTAGAGTATAAGCATATTCTTACTGTGTGTTATTAATAAGGTTTACTGCGTATCATTCTGTGAGCGTCTGCGCCGCGCGTGTCTCACTCTCACGGCGCAGCGTCCGCTATGCCAATAGCGTAGCAGTACGGTACTCGGTACGCCTATAGCGTGCTTGGTACGAAGCGTGAAACTGTGAGCGTACGCATCGCTCATGTGTCGCGCCCACGGCTTAGCGTCTGTTACGCTAAGTGCGTACCCCTACGGTACTCAGTACGCAAGTAGCGTACTTAGTCCGTAATAGTAAATAGCTTATGTTTAAAGGTAATATTTGACATTATCACTTATTACAGATTGACAGAGGCAACACACGGCTTGACACCTGTTGTCCGGATTTGTGGAGAAATAATTCCACATCAAAGAGGTGGATTTTTTGGTAGTTTGCCCAGGCATCACAATAGGCTTCTTCATCCTACGGACAACCGGTGTATTCCCCGGTGCCTCATTTAAACAAACCACATCACCATCAGAATCCTCATCGTCAACTTCCTCCTCAGAGCCAGCAATACACATATCCTCATCCTGGTGTACTTCAACAGTGACATCTTCAATTTGAATATCAGAAACTGGACTGTGGGTACTCCTTTCAGCACTTACAGGGGGCGTGCAAATGGTGGAAGGAGCCACCTCTTCCCGTCCAGTTTTGGGAAGGTCAGGCATCGCAACCACCAACACACTTGGAATCTCCTTGGGGATTTGTGATACCATCTTAGAACGCACAGTTCTTTTCTGTGCTTTTTCCATCTTAACTCTTTTAATTTTTCTAGCGGGAGGATGAGGGCTTCCATCGTCATGTGAAGCTGAACCATTAGTCATGAACAAAGGCCAGGGCCTTAACCGTTCCTTGCCACTCCGTGTCATAAATGGTATATTGGCAAGTGTACATTTCTCCTCAGACCATTTCAATGTCTTTTTTGGGGTCTTTATACTGAACATTGGCTTTTTGGATATTACATGCCCTCTACTATCACATTTGGCATCGGCCT
Organism: Pseudophryne corroboree; assembly: GCF_028390025.1. Lineage (NCBI taxonomy): Eukaryota > Metazoa > Chordata > Amphibia > Anura > Myobatrachidae > Pseudophryne > Pseudophryne corroboree. The sequence goes on along the minus strand of NC_086447.1, from coordinate 555,973,000 downwards.
TGGCAGACGATGTTGATGGCATTTCATCGTCTATGTCATGACTAGTGGCAGCAGCTTCAACACTGGGAGGAAGTGGTTCTTGATCTTTCCCTATTTTATCCTCCACATTTTTGTTCTCCATTATTTTTCTGGAGTTATATAACACAATAAGCGGCACAGGAGCACTGGACATATGGCAGCAGAAGATACCACTGTGACTGGTCACTAGGGTGACTGATGGCTGATGCACAGGAGACTACCACTGGTCTGATGCAGGGCAACACAGCAACACTGTAACAGACTTGTTTTTATTATACAGCAGCACTGGACATATGGCAGCAGAGGATACCACTGTGGCTGATCACTGGAATGACTGATGGCTGGTGCACAGGATACTACCACTGGACTGATGCAGCACAATACACCACCACTGAACTAATGTAGCACAATACAACACCCTATACAGCAGCACTGGACATATGGCAGCAGAGGACACCACCACTGTGACTGGACTGATGCATCGCAATACACCACCACTGAACTGATGCAGCACAACACAGCACCCTATACAGCAGCACTGGACATATGGCAGTAAGAGGACACAACCACTCTTGCCAGCAAGAGGACACTGAGGACACTGGGAGAACGGAGACATGTCCTCTCTGTACACTCTCTAATGCCAGAGTGAAAATGGCGGTGACGCGCGGCTCCTTATATGGAATCCAAACCCCGCGAGAATCCGACAGCAGGATGATGACGTTTTGCCTCGTTCTTATTTCTGAGTCAGGTGGGAAAACCCGAGCCTGACTTGGATCCGGCCTCGGGTACGAGGTTTGATAGGGTTCGGATCTCAGGGATCCGAACCCGCTCATCTCTAATCATAAGAGGCGGCTCCAGAGGTGGGGGTGCAGCACAGTGCAAAATGTAAACAGGGGAGCCTCACCAACTGCCAGTGAGTCCTGGCTAGCAAATTTTGTTACATCTGGAAGCTGCTACTGCTTACCATGCCTGGCATATACCTCCTGCACAGTAGTAACTAATGTGTACACCTAGGACTACTGTAATAAATGTTTTTACGGTGCACTGCCGGTCCGATCAACTTGTGGATTTCCATCTTTTGAGAAACTACAAGTTCCAATATGCTCATTCACAGTTTTCCCGAACTTCAGATCCTCCAATGACCGCCCTGCAGCCAGGAACCTCAGTGTAGCAGTCAGCCTCTCCTCAGCAGTGATGGCCCTCCGCATCTTGGTGTCCTGCCTCTCGATGTAGGGAGTCACAAGGCCCAGCAACTCCTGGAAGGTAGCGTCATCTATTCGCAGGTAGTTCTGATAGTCCTCGGGGTTGTTCTCCCTAATCTCGGTCAGGAACGACATGTGAGAGAGAGTCCCCCTCTTCAACAGCCACTCCTTGCTCCAAACAGATCTCTGCCTCTTCCATTTCAGATCCCTGTCACGTTTCAGCTTCAGATAGCCATAGGCTAACATAAGTTGATACCTGTAGGAATCCATCACAGAACAGGATAAAGAGCACTTTGTTCAGAAAAACCAAACAAAGCAAAGCACACTAGCAATGTGGAACGCTCGGAAGGTATAAACCAGCCTCACTAATCACAGAGCAGCAGTGTGCACATGGCTAAAATGGCTGCTGCTATTTATATGCCTATTTGGCCCACCCCCCTAGCACCAATCCAGCCAACCACATATTCTATAGCTGCAGTGTCCACAGGGCTAATGGCTGCTGCTAGTTATAATATTCCTTTTGGCCAGCCCCCCAACACCCAAATCCAGCCCATCAGATATATCTTATGGTACATGTGAATGCATTATGATAAATCGCCTGCGATATGTCGCCGAGTAACATATCGCTGGCAATATATCGCATGCAAAAAAAGTCACACATGTACCAAATCGTTTGTAATCACATGGAACCACTCCCGGGAAGCTCCCGGGAGAGTTCACGGGAAATCGCCTCTGACTTCAGCCTCAGACATATCATTCTAGTGTATGGGGCCCTTAAGTCTCATATCCTTCACTTATCTCATCCTGCCTTCTCACTCTGTGTTTCCATCTGCTCCACTGGCGTATCTATAATGGGTGTAGTGTGTGTGGTCCAGAGGGGGCCCACACCGCACACACTGCACCCACTTCTTTTATACTTACCTCTCCGGCATCCATCGGTGACTGTGTGTGGGCCCCCTCCTCTCTCGTAGCTGTCACCGCCGCTGCTAACGCACTGAACGCTAGAAACTCTGGCACAGTGCCAGAGTCTACAGCGCATGTGCAGGACTCTGGAAAAATGGCGTGGCGGCCATTTTTCGGAGTCCTGTGCATGCGTTGTAGACTCTGGCACTGTGCCAGAGTCTCAGCGCTGAGAGCGTTAGCAGCGACGGTGATGGCTACAGGAGAGGAGGGGGCCCACACAAGATGTCTGCACACGGGTCCCCTCCTCTCTAGATATGCCGCTGATCTGCTCCCATTTATTCTGTATCTCTCAGCCTTATACCCTTCACTGTCACTCAACCTCCCCCTACTCTGAGTCTCTAAGCAACCCTCCCATCACTGTGTGTCTATCAGCAACCCCACGTCACTTTGTGTCTCTCAGCAACCCTCCCACCACCCCCTCAAACTGCCTCTCAGCAACCCTTCCCTTGTCACTCTGTGCCTCTCAGTAAACCCCCTCCCATCACTCTGTGTCTCACACCACCCCATCCCTCTATGCCCCTCAGAATCCCCCCCACCCCCGTCCCTCTCTGTGGTCTCTCAGCAACCCTTCCCTCGTCACTCTGTGTCTCTCAGCAACCCCACCATCACTCTGTGCCTCTCAGCAACCCCCACAGCACTCTCTGTCTCTCTCAGCAACCTTCCCACCACCCCCTTACTCTGTGTTTCTCGGCAAACCTCCCACACCCCCTCATTCTGTGTCTCTCAGGAACCCCTTCCACCACCCCCTTACTTTGTGTCTCTCAGCAACCCTTCCCCCAATCACTCTGGGTCTCACAGCAACCCTTCCCCCATCACTCTGTGTCTCTCAGTAACCCTTCCACCCCCCCCATCACTCTGTACCTCTCAGCAACCTTAAGCCCCCCCCCCCCTTCACTGGCAGCCGTTCTCACCTGTTTCTCTGTGAGCCGTGCCAGTCACACCTCTGCTCCCACCCAACCCATGCTAACGCTGCGGCTCTTGCTGCAGGGCACTGTGGGTTGGATATGCTTGCGCTGTGTGCAAGGCACCTCAGGCACACACCTAGTTACGGCCCTGATAATAATACCTGTCTTCTCACTACAATATGGCATCTATGCTTTTTTTTATAATCTAAACAGTAATAATCAGAAACAAAAATCTAACAATTTGTCAATAATCTAATACAGATAGTGGTCACAGCCATAGATAGCTGGGGCGAGCCTGAGTACTTGGGGTGTCCTAAACACGGGAGGCGTGGCCATGTCACCTTTGTAACAAAAAAAGAAAAAAAAAAGTATTTGTAGCACTGCAAAGCTGAACAGAACAGGGGGGCGCTGTGAGCCCCACAGCCAGGGCAAAGGGGTGCGGTGAGGAGGGGAGGGTACCGTGTCCCCCCCCCCCCCCTCAGCACCTGCAGAAAAGACTGCTGCTGATGACAGGTACGAGAGAGCCCCGGTGATAAACCTGGGTCCCGTCCAACAATCCTGGGCCTGCATAATTAGTACCCGCTTGCCACCCCCCCTACCAGCGGCCCTGATAGTGGTTTATAAATAGAGTGATTTCACATTGGTTTTTCTGTTTACATAATTACAGCACCCCTTCTACAACCATCACATTGTTGCTGATGCTACCCAGTCAGTGGGAAACTCACTCTCAGAAAGCTATACTCTTTTTCTACCCACCAGCACAGCATTTTCCCGGCAATGTCATAGTTGCAGGAGTTACCAATGGAATAAAAGGACAGATGAATAGTCAGTAAGGAACATTGGTATGCAACTGCCGAGTGCTGTAAAGGTAAAAAGGCAAAATGTTGGCTATAGCTGTACAGCACAATCATCATCCAATTGGAGGAGATAAGCTGGGCAAAAGCACTCCTTGCTAAGAAAGGACTAGAAAAATGAAAGCATTTCCATTAGGGTTGTGAAATTATTTAAATGAAACAGAGGATGGAAGGAGGAGTAATTTCCAGGGTATTCCTTGCTCTGTAGAAACAGGGTTGGACTGGCCCACAGGGGTACAGGGGAAACCACCGGTGGGCCCTACTGCCTGGGGCCCCACCCCCTCCTCTAGGGATCAGGTTCCAGACTATGCTGTCACTAATCTAGTACATTATCATGCATGCATTACAGTATTTACGGTATATACTTATCTAGGGGACCAACTCTTGCAAAATGGTTAGGCAAACCAATGTGGTGGCTTGGCACACCCCCTCTAGAGACTGGCTACACCCCTAAACATGGGCCCCTACCACTGCATTCCCCTGGTGGGCCCTACATGCCCCAGTCCGACACTGTGTAGAAAGGTGCACGGACATTTTTATTTTATGAAAAGAAGAAATATCTCAGCTCCTCCCAATTTATGAAGCCCCACTCACAATAGTCTTTGCCAGCCACCGCAGGGATAGTCTACTTAATCCTATTTAACAGTACAAGTACCACCAGTGGTATTCCAATTGCTAATGCCATCTCAGAAAGAAGATAACAAAGGCGACAGGGAGAAAAAAAATAGCTTTTTTTGTTTATAAATAAAACTATATATTTATTTATTTTTTTCAATTTTTGGCCATTTTTTTAATCTACAGTAAATATATCTTTGTGTGGAATCTGCTACTGGAATCTGGGCCAAATGTGGGCTGCGGGTGCAGAGCACATGTATGACCCAGCATGATCAGAGTGGCTGGGGAAGTGGTGTCTACTACTTATCAATGACAGCTAGTATCACAAGGGAAATCAGCTTCGCTCAGTTTAACTCCTATTGGCTGGTGCAATGTCTGATACTCTACACTACAGACACCTCCTTGATTCTGGATATAAATTGTGAGGATTGATATAGCAGCACACAATCTATTGGGGTAGGGAATGAATAGTGGTAAGTGTGGATGCAATGTTCTTATGGTGATAAAGGGGGTGTATGGATGTATACGTACAATATCCCCTTTATATACATCCACAAACCCCTTTTATCAGCAGGAACAGGAACACTTAGCACTATACATTCCCTACCCCAATAGATTTTGTGCTGCGCTATATCAATTCCTACAATTTATATCATGCTTGCCGATATTCTAGCTGCTCCATGCGGGAGGGGGCAGCCAGGTCGGCACAGAGAGGGGCGTGGCGGGGCTTGATGACGCTGCATGGGGCGGATCCAGGCGTGTGGCAATGTGACTGCGTCACCGTGGCCCCGCCCCCTGCAACTCAATGCCAAGATTACCGGCATTGGGAGGCAGGGGGTGGGGCCAAGATGACGCAATTAAGCGCGGATCACGTCATCTGACACTCCTGGACCGCCCACTTTAGAATGCAGCGGTGGCCGGCCATTCCGGGAGAGTAGGCAAGTATGATTTATATCCTTATTTGTAAGAAGGTTAGAGACTTTCAGATGTAGCAGCACCATATTCTATTCTCCATCCATTAGTGAGTGCGATTCATCCTACATTGTAACCTTCATCATTCTTCACAAGCCCATGTGCTTTAGGAAAGGACTAGTCGCACCTGCAGAAATCAAGGCACATAGGGCAACCAATGAGAACTTTGTGCTTAGTCCATAAAATAAAACACAAAATAGAACACCTATGAAACCTAATGGGATTGCTCATAACAATTAATCATATTGTTTCTTTCACCATACAAAACTGGACTAGTTTTCATAAGTGCCAAATATAGTTCCTATTTTCATGGCTTTCTTTCGTGCCTTATTATTGTGTGGAGACCATAGACAGGCTCGGGCTGGCCTGCCGGGCTTCCGGGGGATTCACCAGTGGGCCCCGGGGATTCATAGCCATGCCCACTTTTGCATGAGGGCAGGCAGGGCCTAGTACATGTCATCAGGACACTGCAGGCGCTGTATTTACTAACTGCAGGTGCTTGCTGTGTTTGACCCGGCGGCCGGAGGCTGCGTGAAGCTGGGGGCGGGGAGTAGGCAGCCGTATGCCAGTGTCAGGTGATGTCACAGGGGAGGAGCTTAACCAGGCTGCAGTCTCTCCCTTCTTTCTGGCAGACAAGCTCCGCAGCTCACTGACTAGGCAGCTGGCAGCAAGGAGGTGGGGAAGTGGGGGGGGGGGGGGGGGGGTTGTATGGATTTGTGTGTGGGGAAGTGGGGGGGGGGGGGGTTGTATGGATTTGTGTGTGAGTCAGAGTATGTAATATGCAGCAGAGGCTGCAGCAAAGTCTTGTAATTATGTCAGCGGGGGGAGGGGAGGGGGAGAGGAGCCCAGCCTCAGACAAGCAAGTACACACTCAGAGGAGCCTGTAAATCTACCATGAGGTGGATCCGTGGAGACCCAGCAGACTGAATGGCTTTAAGGCAAAAAAAGGTTAGTAGTTTTTATAGAGGAAATTACCCACCGCCTGTCCCCAGTGTCACCCACTGCCTCTCCCCAGCTTCACCTGCTGCCTGTCCACAGCGTCACCCGCTGCCTGTCCCCAGTGTCACTCGCTGCCTGTCCCCAGTGTCACCCTCTGCCTGTCCCCAGTGTCATCCGCTGCCTCTCCCCAGCATCACCCTCCGCCTGTCCCCAGTGTCACCTGCTGCCTCTCCCAGCATCACCCGCTGCCTCACCAAAGTGTCATCCGCTGCTTGTAATCCACTTTCTCTCCCCAGTGTCACCCACTCACTGCCTGTCACCCACTGCCTCTCCCCAGCATCCCCCGCTGCCTGACCCTAGTGTCACCCGCTGCCTGTCACCCACTTTCTCACCCCAGTGTCACCTACTGCCTCTCACCCACTTTCTCTCCCGAGTGTCACCTACTGCCTGTCACCCACTGCCTCTCCCCAGTGTCACCCACTACCTGTCACCCCACTGATTCTCCCCAGCATCCACTGCCCTCCCCTGCGCCATCTTCTGCCTCTCCCCAGCGTCACCTACTGCCGCTCCCCAGCGTCACCTACTGCCTGTCTCCCACTGCCTCTCCCCAGCGTCACCCACTGCCTCTCCCCAGCGTCACCCACTGCCTCTCCCCATCTTCACCCACTGCCTCTCCCCAGCGTCACCCACTGCCTCTCCCCAGCATCACCCACTGCCTCTCCCCAGCATCACCCACCGCCTCTCTCCAGCGTCACCCACTACTTGTCACCGACTGCCTCTCCCCAATGTCACCTACTGCCTGTCGCTCACTGCCTCTCCCCAGTGTCACCTACTACTTGTCACTCAATGTTTCTCCCCAGTGTCACCTACTGCCTGTCACCCAATGCCTCTCCCCAGTGTCACCTACTACTTGTCACTCACTGTTTCTCCCCAGTGTCACCTACTGCCTGTCACCCAATGCCTCTCCCCAGTGTCACCCACTACTTGTCACCCACTGCCTCTCCCCAGTGTCACCTACTGCCTGTCACCCAATGCCTCTCCCCAGCATCACCCACTGTCTGTCACTGCCTCTCCCCAGCATCACCCACTGTCTGTCACTGCCTCTCCCCAGCATCACAAACTACCTCTCCTTAGTGTCACCCACTGCTGCTTCCTAGTGTCACCGTCTGGCTCTCCCCAGCATCACCCACTGCCTCTCCCTAGTGTCAACCACTGCCTGTCACCTATTTCCTCTCCTCCCAAGCATCACCCACTGCCTATCCCCTACTGCCTCTCCCCAGTGTAACCCACTGCCTCTCCCCAGCTTCACCCATTGCCTCTCCCCAGCGTCACCCACTGCATCTCCCCAGCGTCACCCACTGCCTCTCCCCAGTGTCACCTACTGCTTCTCCCCAGTGTCAACAAAAATCAGGGGATATGTATCCTGATATAATTGGGTGCTATGCACTCACCTGGAGTGTATATTTAAAGTTATAATACTTATTTAATTATTAAGCACCAGGGGTGTATCTTCCTATTGGCCAGGATGGCACTCGCCAGGGGCGCCAGCCGAGGATGGGCGCCGTCCAGAGGTGCCACCCGCGGGCAGTAGGTAGATTCTCTTTTAGAGGCAGCAGCTATCCCCCCATCCCCGTGTAGTTCCTCACCAGCAGAGATGCCCAGTAATGATCACAGTATGCAGCAGCGGCTGCTGGGGGGTGTAGTTTATGTAGAGTTTCTTGTCTGTATTGTGGTGCGGTGCTGGACCCCGGTGCCAATTACAGTGGCTGCTGCTGCATTCTTTGATTATTAATGGGCATCCCTGCTGTTGAGGAACTACACAGGGGTGGGGGGATAGCTGTCGCCTCTAAAAGTGAATCTACCTAAAAGTGCTGCCTTTAATAGTAAAATCAACATGGGGCATATATGTGTCTGGCACTGTGGGGGCATACCTGTCTCTGGCACTGTGGGGGCATATGTGTATCCGATGCTGTGTGGGCATACGTGTATCTGGCACTGTGGGGCCATACGAATGTCCGGCACTGTGGGGGCATATGAGTGTCTGGCACTGTAGGGGCATACGAGTATCTGGCTCGGTGCTGGCATGTGTATCTGGCACTGTGGCAGCATGTTTGTATCTGGCACTCTGGGGGCATATGTGTATCTGGCACTATACTCGGAGGCATTATGTGTATCTGGCACTGCACTACAGGGGTCCTTATGTGTAACTGCCACTATACTGGGGACATTATGTGCATCTGACACTATACTGGGGACATTATGTGTAATGAGAACTACTGTGGGTATTGTGTGTAAGGCTGCTAATTGTGTGTGTACACATGTGTAGGGGGTGTGATTATATATTTATAGTTTGATATCATAATATAAAATTGTGAAGCCACACCCACTTTCCCAGGAGCGTGCACGCCTTCCCATACATATATATATATATATATATATATATATATATATATGTACTACTGTGTGGCATAATGTGTATAAGGGGTACTACTGTGTAGCATAACGTGGATAATGTACATTACTGTGCTGTGTCATGTGAGTAAGGCACACTACTGTGGTGTAATTTGAATTGGGGTACTACTGAGTGGCCACGCCCCTTTTTTGGCACACGTGCGTTCACTATTTCAAACATGGGGGGGGGCACCAGTCCTTTACTTTGCCAGGGGCGCTCGGACACCTAAATACACCCCTGTTAAGCACCTATATATTCCTAATCATAAGATAAAAAATTGTTATAACATAACATTTGATTAAGCAGCTCCCAATGGCAATCTGGATGCCTAACAACAAGAATAAGAAAATGTTTGTAGTATCAAACACTTAGGGCGCGCTTTTAAAAAACTTATGTTTAATTCACATAATAGTAACATACATTTAAAAAAGAGCACAGTGAATAATGCAGTGTTAAAATATAGATAACTGATATAAAGTGTCCAATGCTGCAGTCCGCTTTTATAATTTAAATTTATGTCCAAAAATTTTGGCACGCTGTATAGTAAGCACAGATAGTCCCAACTGTTGGAATGTCAAAATACTGGGTATATATATAAAAAAAAAAAAATAATAATAATAATAATAATAATAATAATAATCCGGATCTCTATCTCTGTATGTAAAGATTGTGATTATACTTTGAATTTAAAGATAAGTGTTAAATAATAGTGATGAGCGCCGGAAATTTTTTGGGTTTTGTGTTTTGGTTTTGGGTTCGGTTCCGCGGCCGTGTTTTGGGTTCGAACGCGTTTTGGCAAAACCTCACCGAATTTTTTTTGTCGGATTCGGGTGTGTTTTGGATTCGGGTGTTTTTTTCAAAAAACCCTAAAAAACAGCTTAAATCATAGAATTTGGGGGTCATTTTGATCCCAAAGTATTATTAACCTCAATAACCATAATTTCCACTCATTTTCAGTCTATTCTGAACACCTCACAATATTATTTTTAGTCCTAAAATTTGCACCGAGGTCGCTGGATGACTAAGCTCAGCGACCCAAGTGGCCGACACAAACACCTGGCCCATCTAGGAGTGGCACTGCAGTGTCACGCAGGATGGCCCTTCAAAAAACTACTCCCCAAACAGCACATGACGCAAAGAAAAAAAGAGGCGCAATGAGGTAGCTGTGTGAGTAAGCTAAGCGACCCTAGTGGCCGACACAAACACCTGGCCCATCTAGGAGTGGCACTGCAGTGTCAGACAGGATGGCACTTCAAAAAAATTGTCCCCAAACAGCACATGATGCAAAGAAAAATTAAAGAAAAAAGAGGTGCAAGATGGAATTGTCCTTGGGCCCTCCCACCCATCCTTATGTTGTATAAACAGGACATGCACACTTTAACCAACCCATCATTTCAGTGACAGGGTCTGCCACACGACTGTGACTGAAATGACGGGTTGGTTTGGACCCCCACCAAAAAAGAAGCAATTAATCTCTCCTTGCACAAACTGGCTCTACAGAGGCAAGATGTCCACCTCATCATCATCCTCCGATATATCACCGTGTACATCCCCCTCCTCACAGATTATCAATTCGTCCCCACTGGAATCCACCATCTCAGCTCCCTGTGTACTTTGTGGAGGCAATTGCTGCTGGTCAATGTCTCCACGGAGGAATTGATTATAATTCATTTTAATGAACATCATCTTCTCCACATTTTCTGGATGTAACCTCGTACGCCGATTGCTGACAAGGTGAGCGGCGGCACTAAACACTCTTTCGGAGTACACACTTGTGGGAGGGCAACTTAGGTAGAATAAAGCCAGTTTGTGCAAGGGCCTCCAAATTGCCTCTTTTTCCTGCCAGTATAAGTACGGACTGTCTGACGTGCCTACTTGGATGCGGTCACTCATATAATCCTCCACCATTCTTTCAATGGGGAGAGAATCATATGCAGTGACAGTAGACGACATGTCCGTAATCGTTGTCAGGTCCTTCAGTCCGGACCAGATGTCAGCATCAGCAGTCGCTCCAGACTGCCCTGCATCAGCAGTCGCTCCAGACTGCCCTGCATCACCGCCAGCGGGTGGGCTCGGAATTCTGAGCCTTTTCCTCGCACCCCCAGTTGCGGGAGAATGTGAAGGAGGAGATGTTGACAGGTCGCGTTCCGCTTGACTTGACAATTTTCTCACCAGCAGTTCTTTGAACCCCAGCAGACTTGTGTCTGCCGGAAAGAGAGATCCAAGGTAGGTTTTAAATCTAGGATCGAGCACGGTGGCCAAAATGTAGTGCTCTGATTTCAACAGATTGACCACCTGTGAATCCTTGTTAAGCGAATTAAGGGCTCCATCCACAAGTCCCACATGGCTAGCGGAATCGCTCTGTGTTAGCTCCTCCTTCAATCTCTCCAGCTTCTTCTGCAAAAGCCTGATGAGGGGAATGACCTGACTCAGGCTGGCAGTGTCTGAACTGACTTCACGTGTGGCAAGTTCAAAGGGCAGCAGAACCTTGCACAACGTTGAAATCATTCTTCACTGCGCTTGAGACAGGTGCATTCCACCTCCTATATCGTGCTCAATTGTATAGGCTTGAATGGCCTTTTGCTGCTCCTCCAACCTCTGAAGCATATAGAGGGTTGAATTCCACCTCGTTACCACTTCTTGCTTCAGATGATGGCAGGGCAGGTTCAGGCGTTTTTGGTGGTGCTCCAGTCTTCTGTACGTGGTGCCTGTACGCCGAAAGTGTCCCGCAATTCTTCTGGCCACCGACAGCATCTCTTGCACGCCCCTGTCGTTTTTTAAATAATTCTGCACCACCAAATTCAAGGTATGTGCAAAACATGGGACGTGCTGGAATTTGCCCAGATTTAATGCACACACAATATTGCTGGCGTTGTCCGATGCCACAAATCCACAGGAGAGTCCAATTGGGGTAAGCCATTCCGCGATGATCTTCCTCAGTTGCCGTAAGAGGTTTTCAGCTGTGTGCGTATTCTGGAAAGCGGTGATACAAAGCGTAGCCTGCCTAGGAAAGAGTTGGCGTTTGCGAGATGCTGCTACTGGTGCCGCCGCTGCTGTTCTTGCGGCGGGAGTCCATACATCTACCCAGTGGGCTGTCACAGTCATATAGTCCTGAGCCTGCCCTGCTCCACTTGTCCACATGTCCGTGGTTAAGTGGACATTGGGTACAACTGCATTTTTTAGGACACTGGTGAGTCTTTTTCTGAGGTCTGTGTACATTTTCGGTATCGCCTGCCTAGAGAAATGGAACCTAGATGGTATTTGGTACCGGGGACACAGTACCTCCAACAAGTCTCTAGTTGGCTCTGCAGTAATGATGGATACCGGAACCACGTTTCTCACCGCCCAGGATGCCAAGGCCTCAGTTATCCGCTTTGCAGCAGGATGACTGCTGTGATATTTCATCTTCCTCGCAAAGGACTGTTGGACAGTCAATTGCTTGGTGGAAGTAGTAAAAGTGGTCTTACGATTTCCCCTCTGGGATGACCATCGACTCCCAGCAGCAACAACAGCAGCGCCAGCAGCAGTAGGCGTTACACGCAAGGATGCATCGGAGGAATCCCAGGCAGGAGAGGACTCGTCAGAATTGCCAGTGACATGGCCTGCAGGACTATTGGCATTCCTGGGGAAGGAGGAAATTGACACTGAGGGAGTTGGTGGGGTGGTTTGCGTGAGCTTGGTTACAAGAGGAAGGGATTTACTGGTCAGTGGACTGCTTCCGCTGTCGCCCAAAGTTTTTGAACTTGTCACTGACTTATGATGAATGCGCTGCAGGTGACGTATAAGGGAGGATGTTCAGAGGTGGTTAACGTCCTTACCCCTACTTATTACAGCTTGACAAAGGCAACACACGGCTTGACAAATGTTGTCCGCATTTCTGGTGAAATACTTCCACACCGAAGAGCTGATTTTTTTGGTATTTTCACCAGGCATGTCAATGGCCATATTCCTCCCACGGACAACAGGTGTCTCCCCGGGTGCCTGACTTAAACAAACCACCTCACCATCAGAATCCTCCTTGTCAATTTCCTCCCCAGCGCCAGCAACACCCATATCCTCCTCATCCTGGTGTACTTCAACACTGACATCTTCAATCTGACTATCAGGAACTGGACTGCGGGTGCTCCTTCCAGCACTTGCAGGGGGCGTGCAAATGGTGGAAGGCGCATGCTCTTCACGTCCAGTGTTGGGAAGGTCAGGCATCGCAACCGACACAATTGGACTCTCCTTGTGGATTTGGGATTTCGAAGAACGCACAGTTCTTTGCTGTGCTTTTTCCAGCTTGAGTCTTTTCATTTTTCTAGCGAGAGGCTGAGTGCTTCCATCCTCATGTGAAGCTGAACCACTAGCCATGAACATAGGCCAGGGCCTCAGCCGTTCCTTGCCACTCCGTGTGGTAAATGGCATATTGGCAAGTTTACGCTTCTCCTCCGACAATTTTATTTTAGATTTTTGAGTCCTTTTTTTACTGATATTTGGTGTTTTGGATTTTACATGCTCTGTACTATGACATTGGGCATCGGCCTTGGCAGACGAAGTTGATGGCATTTCATCGTCTCGGCCATGACTAGTGGCAGCAGCTTCAGCACGAGGTGGAAGTGGATCTTGATCTTTCCCTATTTTTGGAACCTCAACATTTTTGTTCTCCATATTTTAATAGGCACAACTAAAAGGCACCTCAGGTAAACAATGGAGATGGATGGATACTAGTATACTTATGGATGACGAGCGACTGCCGACACAGAGGTAGCTACAGCCGTGGACTACCGTACTGCGTCTGCTGCTAATATAGACTGGATGATAATGAGATATAAAATATATATATATCACTCCTGCAGCCGGACAGGTATATATTATATAATGACGGACCTGCTGGACACTGTCAGTTCAGCACTGCAGACTCCTAAAGTAAGCTACTAGTATCAAGAAGATAGAAAAAAAAAACACCACGGGTAGGTGGTATACAATTATGGATGGACGAGCGACTGCCGACACAGAGGTAGCTACAGCCGTGGACTACCGTACTGCGTCTGCTGCTAATATAGACTGGATGATAATGAGATATAAAATATATATATATCACTACTGCAGCCGGACAGGTATATATTATATAATGACGGACCTGCTGGACACTGTCAGCTCAGCACTGCAGACTCCTAAAGTAAGCTACTAGTATCAAGAAGATAGAAAAAAAAAACACCACGGGTAGGTGGTATACAATTATGGATGGACGAGCGACTGCCGACACAGAGGTAGCTACAGCCGTGGACTACCGTACTGCGTCTGCTGCTAATATAGACTGGATGATAATGAGATATAAAATATATATATATCACTACAGCAGCCGGACAGGTATATATTATATAATGACGGACCTGCTGGACACTGTCAGCTCAGCACTGCAGACTCCTAAAGTAAGCTACTAGTATCAAGAAGATAGAAAAAAAAAAAACACCACGGGTAGGTGGTATACAATTATGGATGGACGAGCGACTGCCGACACAGAGGTAGCTACAGCCGTGGACTACCGTACTGCGTCTGCTGCTAATATAGACTGGATGATAATGAGATATAAAATATATATATATCACTACTGCAGCCGGACAGGTATATATTATATAATGACGGACCTGCTGGACGCTGTCAGCTCAGCACTGCAGACTCCTAAAGTAAGCTACTAGTATCAAGAAGATAGAGAAAAAAAAACCCACCACGGGTAGGTGGTATACAATTATGGATGGACGAGCGACTGCCGACACAGAGGTAGCTACGGCCGTGGACTACCGTACTGCGTCTGCTGCTAATATAGACTGGATGATAATGAGATATAAAATATATATATATCACTACAGCAGCCGGACAGGTATATATTATATAATGACGGACCTGCTGGACACTGTCAGCTCAGCACTGCAGACTCCTAAAGCAAGCTACTAGTATCAAGAAGATAGAAAAAAAAAAACACCACGGGTAGGTGGTATACAATTATGGATGGACGAGCGACTGCCGACACAGAGGTAGCTACAGCCGTGGACTACCGTACTGTGTCTGCTGCTAATATAGACTGGATGATAATGAGATATAAAATATATATATATCACTACTGCAGCCGGACAGGTATATATTATATAATGACGGACCTGCTGGACACTGTCAGCTCAGCACTGCAGACTCCTAAAGTAAGCTACTAGTATCAAGAAGATAGAAAAAAAAAACACCACGGGTAGGTGGTATACAATTATGGATGGACGAGCGACTGCCGACACAGAGGTAGCTACAGCCGTGGACTACCGTACTGCGTCTGCTGCTAATATAGACTGGATGATAATGAGATATAAAATATATATATATCACTACTGCAGCCGGACAGGTATATATTATATAATGACGGACCTGCTGGACACTGTCAGCTCAGCACTGCAGACTCCTAAAGTAAGCTACTAGTATCAAGAAGATAGAAAAAAAAAAAACACCACGGGTAGGTGGTATACAATTATGGATGGACGAGTGACTGCCGACACAGAGGTAGCTACAGCCGTGGACTACCGTACTGCGTCTGCTGCTAATATAGACTGGATGATAATGAGATATAAAATATATATATATCACTACTGCAGCCGGACAGGTATATATTATATAATGACGGACCTGCTGGACACTGTCAGCTCAGCACTGCAGACTCCTAAAGTAAGCTACTAGTATCAAGAAGATAGAAAAAAAAACACCACGGGTAGGTGGTATACAATTATGGATGGACGAGCGACTGCCGACACAGAGGTAGCTACGGCCGTGGACTACCGTACTGCGTCTGCTGCTAATATAGACTGGATGATAATGAGATATAAAATATATATATATATCACTACAGCAGCCGGACAGGTATATATTATATAATGACGGACCTGCTGGACACTGTCAGCTCAGCACTGCAGACTCCTAAAGTAAGCTACTAGTATCAAGAAGATAGAAAAAAAAAAACACCAC
This sequence comes from Pseudophryne corroboree, assembly GCF_028390025.1. Taxonomy (NCBI): domain Eukaryota; kingdom Metazoa; phylum Chordata; class Amphibia; order Anura; family Myobatrachidae; genus Pseudophryne; species Pseudophryne corroboree. The sequence continues at coordinate 555,957,096 of NC_086447.1, read as the reverse complement.
GGGTAGGTGGTATACAATTATGGATGGACGAGCGACTGCCGACACAGAGGTAGCTACAGCCGTGGACTACCGTACTGCGTCTGCTGCTAATATAGACTGGATGATAATGAGATATAAAATATATATATATATCACTACTGCAGCCGGACAGGTATATATTATATAATGACGGACCTGCTGGACACTGTCAGCTCAGCACTGCAGACTCCTAAAGTAAGCTACTAGTATCAAGAAGATAGAAGAAAAAAAAACACCACGGGTAGGTGGTATACAATTATGGATGGACGAGCGACTGCCGACACAGAGGTAGCTACAGCCATGGACTACCGTACTGTGTCTGCTGCTAATATAGACTGGATGATAATGAGATATAAAATATATATATATATATCACTACTGCAGCCGGACAGGTATATATTATATAATGACGGACCTGCTGGACACTGTCAGCTCAGCACTGCAGACTCCTAAAGTAAGCTACTAGTATCAAGAAGATAGAAAAAAAAAAAAACACCACGGGTAGGTGGTATACAATTATGGATGGACGAGCGACTGCCGACACAGAGGTAGCTACGGCCGTGGACTACCGTACTGCGTCTGCTGCTAATATAGACTGGATGATAATGAGACATAAAATATATATATATCACTACTGCAGCCGGACAGGTATATATTATATAATGACGGACCTGCTGGACACTGTCAGCTCAGCACTGCAGACTCCTAAAGTAAGCTACTAGTATCAAGAAGATAGAAAAAAAAAAAAACACCACGGGTAGGTGGTATACAATTATGGATGGACGAGCGACTGCCGACACAGAGGTAGCTACAGCCGTGGACTACCGTACTGCGTCTGCTGCTAATATAGACTGGATGATAATGAGATATAAAATATATATATATCACTACTGCAGCCGGACAGGTATATATTATATAATGACGGACCTGCTGGACACTGTCAGCTCAGCACTGCAGACTCCTAAAGTAAGCTACTAGTATCAAGAAGATAGAGAAAAAAAAAACACCACGGGTAGGTGGTATACAATTATGGATGGACGAGCGACTGCCGACACAGAGGTAGCTACAGCCGTGGACTACCGTACTGCGTCTGCTGCTAATATAGACTGGATGATAATGAGATATAAAATATATATATATCACTACTGCAGCCGGACAGGTATATATTATATAATGACGGACCTGCTGGACACTGTCAGCTCAGCACTGCAGACTCCTAAAGTAAGCTACTAGTATCAAGAAGATAGAAAAAAAAAACACCACGGGTAGGTGGTATACAATTATGGATGGACGAGCGACTGCCGACACAGAGGTAGCTACAGCCGTGGACTACCGTACTGCGTCTGCTGCAGTGCTAATATAGACTGGATGATAATGATATAAAAAATATATATATATCACTACTGCAGCCGGACAGGTATATATTATATAATGACGGACCTGCTGGACACTGTCAGCAGAATGCGTTTATAGAATAAAAACACCACACGACGAGTGTTTAACTTTTTCAGGCAGACAATCACAATATACTGGTGGTCAGTGGTCACTGGTCAGTCACACTGGCAGTGGCACTCTGGCAGCAAAAGTGTGCACTGTTAAAATATGTACTCCTGCTATAACTGCTCCCCAGTCTCCCCCACAATTAAGCTGTGTGAGCACTGAGCACTCAGCACAGTCAGATATACAGTATTACATAGATGATGCAGCACACTGAGGCTGAGCACAGATATGGTATGTGACTGTGTCACACTGTGTATCGTTTTTTTTCAGGCAGAGAACGGATTAATTAAACTGGTGGTCACTGGTCACACTATCAGCAAGTAGTACTCCTAATATGCTCCCCAAAATTAGTAAATCAAGTGTCTCTACTACTCTCTAGTCTACTCTAAACGGAGAGGACGCCAGCCACGTCCTCTCCCTATCAATCTCAATGCACGTGTGAAAATGGCGGCGACGCGCGGCTCCTTATATAGAATCCGAGTCTCGCGATAGAATCCGAGCCTCGCGAGAATCCGACAGCGGGATGATGACGTTCGGGCGCGCTCGGGTGAGCCGAGCAAGGCGGGAAGATCCGAGTCTGCCTCGGATCCGTGTAAAAAGGCTGAAGTTCGGGGGGGTTCGGTTTCCGAGAAACCGAACCCGCTCATCACTATTAAATAAGAATTTTATAAACAAATAAAGTATAAGTAAAAATTAAAATAATAAAGAATTCACTCTGTATATATGGCCGCACTGTGAGGGTATTGAACCGGTGACCTGATGCATCATAGCCCAATTGTCTAGCGGTTGAGCCATGGTAGCTGAATAATAAGCTAAAAACTTTGGACATAAATTTAAATTATAAAAGCGGACTGCAGCATTGGACACTTTATATCAGTTATCTATATTTTAACACTGCATTATTCACTGTGCTCTTTTTTAAATGTATGTTACTATTATGTGAATTAAATATAAGTTTTTTAAAAGCGCTCCCTAAGTGTTTGATACTACAAACATTTTCTTATTCTCCCCAGTGTCACCTACTGCCTGTCACCCACTGTCTCTCCTCAGCGTCACCTACTGCCTGTCACCCAATGTCTTTCCCCAGTGTCACCCACTGTCTGTCACTGCCTCTCCCCAGCATCACAAACTACCTCTCCCCAGGGTCACCCGCTGCCTCTCCCCAGTGTCAACCACTGCCTGTCACCTACTTCCTCTCCCCAGCATGCTGTAATACTGATTGGTGCATCCTTGGTACTCCACCATCGCTCACACCATCCATAGTATGTTGCTTCTATAATGGCTGGCCACTCCTCTCTGGTGGTTGTCCACACCCTTCTGAAGACTGGCCACACACCTTAGTGGCACCTATGATTGCCTTCACCTGGTGGGCCCTTTATGCCCAGTCCAACACTGCCCATAGAGAGCTGATGATGCATACTGGATGTAATTTACGCATACTTGTCCACTTTCATGTTATTTTTACGAGACACCCCTAATGACACAAATCAAATTAAAATGTCATGGGGACAAGGCTGCAATTAAGCAACTTATGACTCTGGACCCATCTGGAATGTCATAGGGACAGGGCTGCAATGAAGCAATTTGTGACTCCGGGCCCATCTGGAACTCCCACAGCTCAGTGCTCTGAAGTAGGCAAGTATGAATTTATGCTAAGACTCTCTGCAATTTTACCACCGTATGCACTGGTGTATCTATAATGGGTGCAGTGTGTGCAGTGCACATGGGCCACGAGTCCAGAGGTGGCCCCCACTGCACACACTGCACCCACTTCTTTTTAATACTTACCCCTCTGGAGTCTTGCGCTGACGTCAGCAGCGCTCTGGAATCACCATGAAAATGGTGCAGCGGATGTGTTCTGCGCATGCGCAGTAGAGAAATCACTGGGAAAATGGCCACCATACCATTTTCCCAGTGAACTACGCATGCGCAGTAGAGTCAGATCCCTCTAGTGCTCAGACTCTCCACTGCTGCTGGCAGAGAGGAGGGGTCCCGAATGGAGGAGGCATCACATGGGCCTCCTCCTCTCTTAGAGCGCCCCTGAGCGTATGCTAACAGTTATGCATCCAGAATCAGTACATGTCTGCACCAGTAGTACTTTATGCTATTAATTTATGTCAGACATAGTGTACATTTATACATCTACGCTTTTAATAATATGTATTAGCTATTAGGTTTCAATAAAACGTAACAATTTTCCATAATACATCAAGCACAGCTATCCACTTAATTGTGAAAAAATAAGCACATAAAAACATAGCAATGAAAAACGCACTGGTCAGTTTCAGAATTGAATTTGCAAACTCACAATGGGTTGGGTAGTGCTGGCATACCCCCCAAGTTTCTTCAGAACGAGGTTAAGACCATTTTGTGCCCTGGATTTAGGGAGCATGGCCTCGTGTAAGGGTGCATGGCTTCATGGGAAATGCCAAAGCCACACATGGCATCTATTCACAGTTTGCTCTGCAACAACTGATAATGGGCCTTCCAACCCCCCCCCCCCCCCAATGAAGGACATTTAGGTCCGCGGGTAGGACCATGGGTTTGCCCCTCCAAAATTGGTGAGGTTGGGAGGTATGGTGCTGGAGAACATCATTGTTATTATTTATTAGATTTATTGACAGCATATTCTCTTGTGCTTTACAAATATAAACAACAGTGACAGAACAAACCAGGTAATAACAGACAGACGTAGAGGCAGGAAGGTCCTGCTCGCAAGCTTACATTCTATAGAATAGACATTGCAAAGATTCTTGGTGGGTTGTATAGGTGGGATGTAATTTAGTAGGATAGCTTATGAAGGCTATGTGAGTGGTTCCGGAATTTGATAAGCTAGCCTTAAGAGGTGAGTTTTTAGTAAATGTTTGAAGGTTTTGAGACTAGGGTAGAGTCCAATTGTGCATGGGAGGGCATTCCACAGAGTGGGTGCATCTCGAAGAAAGTCTTGCAATTGTGAATGGGAACAGGTAGTAAGTGTGGATGATGATGATCATCATCTACATTTATATACCAGCAGGAGCTCAACCAGTACTCTGTGGGCCCCATAGCAACATGTTGAAGGGGCCTCTGTCTGATTGCTTCTTGAGAGACACCTCCCTGCAGCAGTTATTAATTTTATGCCCCATAATCATGCACTAGTTAATTTTCTGAACTATAGTAATGCCCTAAGTAATATTATGATTTATAGTAGTGCCCTAGTTTATTATATATTCCATCGTAGTTCCCTAGTTTACATGATGTCGCATTGTAGGGCGCTTGTACAAATTATGCCACATAGAATCCCAAATTCACATTATGACATACAGTGCCCCAGTTCATATTATGCCGTATTACATTACCCCCTGTTCATACTGTGCCCCATTACAGTGTCCCAGTTCTTATTATGTAACGTTATAGTGCCCTCCACATTACAGTAAGCAGATCAAATTAAGACACATAACAGTGCCCTCCAGTTCATATAGTGCCACATTACCATGCACCCTTACCATTATAACATCCACTACAAATACTTATTACTGAAAATGTAATGTCTCACAATTCAGGATGGGCAATGGATCAGACCCAATTGTTTAGCAGGAAAGCCTAGTAAATTGGTATGTAACATTATAACCTGGGCCCAGGCCCCCCTAAGCCTCTGGGCCCCATAGCAATAGCACCCCTTGCACCCTAAATAGTTACACTCATGTATATTAGCTCCCAGTAATACTTATGGGTAGAAAGGCATTTATGTGGGTTTGTGCCAGTCTGTTAGTATTTCTGCAAACACGCTCTTACATTACCCTGCACCTTAACGCCCCTGTGCCCTGCCTCTCCAGGCCCAATTCTCAGATTCATGCAAATCTGCATACACACATTTGGCTTTTCTGTTCTGGGCAACAATTGTGTGTATATTAAGCGATGAAATTCAGATCATCATCAGCCCCATAATGTTAAGCAATACAACACAGTGAAAATGTAACATGCAATGCTTTATCAATGTACAAAAAAATGGCTATTGTAGGGACTAATTATTTTCTAAATAGTTATGAAAATTTATTTAAAATGAGTCAATGACTAAAGCACTTAAACGTGTGTTTTCATGTTACTGTACCAAGAAAACCTGAGATTTCTCATTTCTCATCTTGAAAGACAGTAATGATATGCCAAATACATGTACTGTAGCTATTTCTGAGAATAAACCATTAACAGAAAAATAAGTTATTTTTCAGAAAATTAATTTTTTAAGATCCAGCTAAAGTCATAATTAGTAATTAACTTCCCTACAATGTTTGCTTCATTGCCTGATGCCAATAATGTAGTTGCTGTGAATGTCCTTGCAATGCTTGCTGCACAGTGGACGCCAAGAAACTATTTTCACGTGGTTTATGGGAATTGGGATTCAAACCACAAACATCTAGCAGCCCAATATTCAGCTAGCTTCAGACGCATGAAATAGCAGTTTTAACATCATTTTCACAGGCTAATTCAGATTTTATTATACATAGACTTTTTAGAAAGAGTATTTAGTATATAAAAATATTTTAAGTTTGTGTTCCCAGCCAACAGAAATAGGATTATTTTGTGAGTGAGAACTGAGCAACGTATTGACTATAATCATTCCACAACTAACCAAAAATATATTGGTGAGGCTCCATTCCATAATTCCCAGTAGAATAATAAAGACCACTTACCTAGCATGCGCAAACATCTGGCATTCTGCTCAGGATTATCAAATGAGATTTCTCCACACCTCTGAAAGCACAAAAATGACGTTTGTTATAAAATGCTGCATCTATAGTCTACACCAGAGTTTCCCCAAATCCTCCAATACACTACAGGTTTTAAGGATATCCATGCTTGAGTGTAGATTGTTAATATAAATTAACTGAGGTACTAATTAAGTCACTTGTGCTCATGTATGTATATCCTTAAAACCTGAACTGTAATGGCGGAGTTTGGGAAACTCTGCTCTACACAATAAGCATTATTATTACCATTGATAAAAGGACAATGTAAGTTATTAAAATTGTTGGAGCAGAACACTTTCATTACATATCCTATACCAAGATCCTATAGTCTTAAAATACTTGATTTAGCATGTATCCTGTATGCAAGTTTCCCAGGAGTGTCTCGTTTTGGAAATCTGTAAATTGCAATGCGTCGTTTCCTAGTAGAGATGTGCGGCGGGCACTTTTCGTGTTTTGGTTCTAATTCCCCGCTCGTGTTTTGGTTTTGGGTTGGTTTTGCCAAAACCACCCTTTCATGTTTTGGTTTTGGATCTGGATGATTTTTGAAAAAAACTTAAAAATAGCTAAAATCACAGAATTTGGGGGTAATTTTGATTCTACGGTATTATTAACCTCAATAACATTAATTTCCACTCATTTTCCAGTCTATTCTGAAAACCTAACACCTCACAATATTGTTTTTAGGCAAAAAGGTTGCACCAAGGTGGCTGTATGACTAAGCTAAGCGACACAAGTGTGCGGCACAAACGCCTGACCCATCTAGGAGTGGCACTGCAGTGTCAGACAGGATGGCAGATTTAAAAATAGGCCCCAAACAGCACATGATGCAAAGAAGAAAAAGCGGTGCACCGAGGTTGCTTTATTACTAAGCTAAGCGACACAAGTGTGCGGCACAAACACCTGGTCCATCTAGGAGTGGCACTGCAGTGTCAGACAGGAGGGCAGATTTAAAGAATAGGCCCCAAACAGCACATGATGCAAAGAAGAAAAAGAAGTGGACCGAGGTTGCTGTATGACTAAGCTAAGCGACACAACCACCTGGCCCATCTAGTAGTGGCATTCAGTGGCTGAATGTCGAAAGTGGCCCGCAATTTTTCAGTCCACTGACAGCATCTCCTGTACACCCTTGTCATTTTTCAAAAATTCTGCAATTTGTAAACTTATACGGCAGTACCCCTGGACTAATACAGCAGTACCCCTGGACATATATGGCAGTGTCAGACAGGACTGCACTTTAAAAAACCATGCCCTAAACAACACATGATGCAAAGATGAAAAAGAGGTGCACCAAGGTTGCTGTATGACTAAGCTAAGCGACACAAGTGTGCGGCACAAACACCTGGCCCATCTAGGAGTGGCACTGCAGTGTCAGACAGGAGGGCAGATATAAAATAAAAGCCCCAAACAGCACATCATGCAAAGATGTAGAAGAGGTGCAATGAGGTAGCTGTATGACTAAGCTAAGCGACACAAACAATTGGTCCATCTAGGAGTGGCACTGTTATGTCAGACAGGAAGGCAGATATAAAAAAAGGCCCCAAACAGCACATCATGCAAAGATGTAAAAGAGGTGCAATGAGGTAGCTGTATGACTAAGCTAAGTGACACAAACAATTGGCCTATCTAGGAGTGGCATTGCAATGTTAGACAGGATGGCACTTAAAAAAAACATAGTACCCAAACAGCACATCATACAGAGGTAGTTGTATGACTAAACTAAGCGACACAAGTGTGCGGCACAAATACCTGGCCCATCTAGGGTTGGCACTGCAGTCCCACTGCACTAATGGTGGATACCGGATGAACGTCTAACATCAGCTGTTATGGCCTCAGTAATCCGCTTTGCAACAGGGTATATATATATATATATATATATATATATATATACATATATATAAATATATATATATATATATATATACGGCAGTATCACTGGAATTATATGGCAGTACCACTGGACATATATGGCAGGATCACTGTAATTATACGGCAGTACCGCTGGACATACACGGCAGTATCAATGGACATATACGGCAGTATCACTGGACTGGATTTATACCCAGTACCACTGTGATTATATGGCAGGATCACTGGTCTTATACGGCAGGATCACTGGATTTATACGGCAGTACCGCTGGACATATACGGCAGTATTAATGGACATATACGGCAGCATCACTAGACATATATGGCAGCATCAATGAACATATACGGCAGTATCACTGGACATATACGGCAGTATCACTGGACTGTACTTATACGCCAGTACCACTGTAATTATACGACAGGATCACTGGAATTATACGGCCGGATCACTGGAATTATATGGCAGGATCACTAGAATTATACGACAGGATCACTGGAATTATACGGCAGGATCACTGGATTTATACGGCAGTATCACAGGAATTATTCGGCAGTATTACGGGAATTATACGCCAGTATCACTGGAATTATACGGCAATATCACAAGAATTATACGCCTGTATCACAGGAATTATACGGCAATATCACTGGAATTATACGGCAGTATCACAGGAATTATATGCCAGTATCACAGGAATTATACGGCAATATCACTGGAATTATATGCCAGTATCACAGGAATTATACGGCAATATCACTGGAAATATAAGTCAGTATCACTGGAATTATGCACCAGTATCACAGGAATTATACAGCAATATCACTGGAATTATACAGCAATATCACAGGAATAATACGCCAGTATCACTGGAATTATAAAACAGCATCACTGGAATTATACGGCAATATCAGTGGAATTATACGCGGGTTGTCTTCAGGTTGCCGGTGGCTGGGCTCCCGACGACCACCATACCGGCGCCGAAATCTCAACCGCCGGCATACCGACAACTTTTCTCCCTCTTGGGGGTCCACGACCCCCCTGGAGGGAGAATAGATAGCGTTGCGTGCGTAGTGCGCCACCGTGCCCACAGTGTGGCGGGCGCAGTGAGCCTGCAAGGGGCTCATTTGCACTCGCCCAGCTGTCGGTATGCCAGCGGTCGGGATTCCGGCGCCGGTATGCTGGTCCCCCGGGAGCCCGACCGCCGGCAACGCATACTACACCCTTATACGCCAGTATCACAGGAATTATACAGCAATATCACTGGAATTATACGGCAGTATCACTGGAATTATACGGCAGTATCACTGGAATTATACGCCAGTATCACGGGAATTATACGACAATATCACTGGAATTACACAGCAGTATCACAGGAATTATACAGCAATATCACAGGAATTATACGACAGTATCACAGGAATTATACGGCAGTATCACAGGAATTATATAGCAATATCACTGGAATTATATGGCAGTATCACAGGAATTATACGGCAATATCACTGAAATTATACGGCAGTATCACAGGAATTATACAGCAATATCACTGGGATTATACGTCAATATCACTGGAATTATACGCCAGTATCACGGGAATTATACGGCAATATCACAGGATTTATACAGCAATATCACTGGAATTATACGGCAGTATCACGAGATTTATACGTCAGTATCACAGGAATTATACAGCAATATCACTGGAATTATACGGCAATATCACTGGAATTATACGCCAGTATCACGGGAATTATATGGCAATATCACTGGAATTAGTCGGCAGTATCACAGGAATTATACAGCAATATCACTGGAATTATATGACAGTATTACTGGAATTATACGGCAGTATCACAGGAATTATACGGCAATATCACTGGAATTACACGCCAGTATCACAGGAATTTTATGGCAATATCACTGGAATTATATGCCAGTATCACAGGAATTATACGCCAGTATCACAGGAATTATACAGCAATATCACTGGAATTATACGGCAATATCACTGGAATTATACGCCAGTATCACAGGAATTATATGGCAATATCACTGGAATTATACGGCAGTATCACAGGAATTATACAGCAATATCAGTGGAATTATACAACAGTATCACGGGAATTATACGGCAGTATCACTGGAATTATACGGCAATATCACTGGAATTATACGCCAGTATCACGGGAATTATATGGCAATATCACTGGAATTATATGGCAGTATCACAGGAATTATACAGCAATATCACTGGAATTATATGACAGTATCATGGGAATTATACGGCAGTATCACAGGAATTATACGGCAATAACACTGGAATTACACGGCAGTATCACTGGAATTATACGGCAATATCACTGGAATTATACGCCAGTATCACAGGAATTATATGGCAATATCACTAGAATTATACAGCAGTATCACAGGAATTATACAGCAACATCACTGGAATTATATGACAGTATCACGGGAATTATACGGCAGTATCACAGGAATTATATGGCAATATCACTGGAATTATACGCCAGTATTACGGGAATTATACGCCAATATCACTGGAATTATACGCCAGTATCACAGGAATTATACGGCAGTATCACAGGATTTATACGGCAATATCGCTGGAATTATACGGCAGTAACACGGAAATTATACGCCAGTATCACTGGAATTATATGGCAATATCACTGGAATTATACGCCAGTATCACGGGAATTATATGGCAATATCACTGGAATTATATGTCAGTATCACAGGAATTATACAGCAATATCACTGGAATTATATGGCAATTTCATTGGAATTATACGCCAGTATCACGGGAATTATACGCCAGTATCACTGGAATTATACGCCAGTATCACGGGAATTATACGCCAGTATCACGGGAATAATACGCCAGTATCACGGGAATTATACGACAGTATCACGGGAATTATACACCAGTAACACTGGATATATGGCAGCAGAGGACACCACCACTGTGACTGGTCACTGGACTGATGCTGCACAAGACACTACCCCTGGTCTGATGCAAGAGAACACATCAAAACTGCAAGGGATTTATACAGCAGCACTGGGGATATATAGCAGCAGAGGACACCACCACTGTGACTGGACTGATGCAGCATAAAACACTACACTGGACTGAGCAGCACAAGACAGCACTTGAATCACCACCACCCTTTCCCGCCCACACAGACACCGAGGACACGTCCTCTCACTACACTCTCTGAGACTGGAGTGAAAATGGCGGTGACGTGTGGGTCCTTATATGGTATCCAAACCCTGTGAGAATCCAACAGCGGGATGATGACGTTTTGCCTCATTCTGGTTTCCCAGTTAGGCGGGAAAACCCGAGCCTGACTCGGATCCGGACTCGGGTAGGGAGGTTCGGTAGGGTTCGGATCTCAGGGATTTGAACCCGCTCATCTCTACTAATAAGGCAATATTGAGATTTATAGCTAGACTGGGCACTAACCTAGAATTTTATGCACTTTCAGATGTATATAGTATGTCCAGTATCAACAGAGAATATCATCATGCTTTTACTAGTCATACTGAGTCGCTCTACCCTACCCTTGAACTCCTGCTTACCCTCCACCCTGCTCTTGGTTGTATCAAAGTTATTATCATACTTATCTTGTGTTATCTGCAGAGACTGTTTGTTATATAAATCAAAGATAATGATAATATCAATAATATGATCATAACAATTGAAATCTTATCAAATACAGTAACAACTATTAATGTACATATGGCAAGTGGTTATGCAGCAGTGTTAGGCTTTAGGCGGATAACAGTTACGTTCTCAAAAATCACATATACCGTACTGGCAGCTACAGTATATTAGAAAATCACACAAATGTACACCAATAATATTATTTGTGCAGATAAAGTACAATAATAAACGTTCCCAGTGCAAACTGATAAGAGCCGAACAGACCCATTTGCATGCCCCAAGGTGAAGGGCTGAAGAAAGACAATATGACACTTAATCATTCCACAGTCATGGTCATAGCAATAGCTGAGGTCAGAATAAGGATAACAGAGGATGATCTATGAAACTGGGATTTTAACAATGAATAGATCTCAGGAACATACGACACTACATCGAAGCAGGAACTATCACCAGCTAAATTTGGCTGAACTAATGGGCTGACTGCTGCCACATTATCCTTCACTGCAACACTTGAGGAGTGAAGGCAGTCTCTCGTAAGAGTATGTCGCTAGCACTGTTTCCCTGACAACAGGTACTAGGGCTGGAATAGAAATAACACCAGGGTGAAATGTTTCACGCTTGTTGCTTTGCGCTGCTACTGTGGCAAGACTACTGTCACTTCTAACAGATATGCAGAAGAGAAATTGAGGTGGATTTGCAAAAGTCTGGAGATGAATTGGATCCCATAAACGAAAACAATCTCCTGAGGGCATCTGTGGAGATGGAAGATTTCTTGAATCCACCATTACTATGTTGTGTCTCTTACTGGTCTGGAGATTGGTAATGAAGTCCATGGCAAAATGTGCCCATGATCTATTAGAAATGACAAAGGATTAAGGAGAGCATTATAGTGGAAACTAGAATAGCAAGACTCCATAGCATGAAACACAAGGATTCAGACTGCTAGACAAGCAAGAGGACAATCTGGCACTTGTTGGGTGCCCTAAGTATTCTTAAAATGAATGGGTGGTGAGTTTATCAGTAACATTACAGGGGCAGCACTGCTGCGACCCTGAGGACAAGGTTACAGAACCAAGAAAGTGAACTGTAACATCTGTTGTGTGACAACCTTGCTCCCAGCAGGACTGCTACTTTCCATGAAATATGCCAACCTCAAGCATAGCTAGCTACTGTAGGTGCAGGCGGTGCAGCTGCTACAGAGCCTGAGTTGCACCCCTGGGTCCACCTACCCCGGCACCCAGCACTCATGCCTCAGAACAGTGTTTACAGTGTCAGAAAAGCGCTCTGAGCTGCCTCTGTTTACAATTGCGGATGCCAGGCACTAGGACCCGGAGCAGCTGTTACCAGAAGTGCAACCTCCAACCTACAGTATGCCTTCTATGCATGATTGGCTTCTCTGTAAAATAATCAAAATTTATGTTGAACTAAAGGCTAGTTATCTTTTACTTATACCATTTCAAATACATGATGCTTCTGAATCCATAACTATTAATTATAAGCAACTCCATACTAGAGCAGTTTGAAAGAAAGATTAAATCCTTGCTTCCATAAAGAAACCACAGATAAAATTAAAATCATAAACAAAAAAAAAATTAAATGCAGCAGGACAGTGCCTTTTTTGCAGGTGTGTAAGTTCATACCAGGCACCCGGAGTAGAAACAGAAGGTGGTGACCCCCCTGTGACTTCGGCTTGCACATGTGCTGACGTCCATCAGTACATGCACATTCGCACAGCTGAGGGGCAAAGGCGGTAGTAATGTGATTGCAATCACTTCTTAGTGGTTGCCGGGATGGGTTCCTATTTGAGCCCCTGTGTTAGGGAACTCCAGCACTATGGGGGTAATTCGGGTTCACTACGATATGCCGGCGGTCGGGCTCCCGGCGACCAGCATACCGGCGCCGGGAGCCCGACCGCCGGCTTACCGACAGTGTGGCGAGCGCAAATGAGCCCCTTGCGGGCTCGCTGCGCTCGCCACGCTACGGGCACGGTGGCTACGCGCGCCACACTATTTTATTCTCCCTCCAGGGGGGTCGTGGACCCCCACGAGGGAGAATAAGTGTCGTATGCCGGCTGTCGGGATCCCGGCGCCGGTATACTGTGCGCCGGGATCCCGTCAGTCGGCATACAGAAGACAATCCGGGTAATTCAGATCTGATCGCTGCTGTGCTTTTTCGCACAGCGAGCGATCAGATCCGAACTGCGCATGCGTATGCACTGCAATGCACCGACGTGTCGCACGGCTGCAAAGGGGATCGCCGGTAAGCGACGGGTTTGTGCAAAGGATCCATTCACGCGGGCGTTCGCAAGGAGATTGACAGTAAGAGGCCGTTTGTGGGTGTCAACTGACCGTCTTCAGGGAGTGTTTGGAAAAACGCAGGTGTGTCCAAGCGTTTGAAGGGAGGGTGTCTGACGTCACTGCATGGGTCTGGAGAGGCTGCTGTGCTTGAGCTACAGCAGTCTTCTGTCTGTGGGAGGGGGGATGGGGAGATGCGATCACACTGATCGCAACCCCCATGGATCTGCCGCTGGCTGTGGGGCAAATGGCACGTCCCTGTGCAAGGCTTCGCAGAGCGTATTATTTTGAAACTTTTTTAAAGGCGGTGTGGCCATGGTTCCCGCAATTAGGCCATGCCCCCTGCATTACCTGGACCCAGCCTTCATCACTATGCCACTGCTTTGCTTCATTCTTAACTATCTACCCCCTTATGCCTAATATTAGCCCATCAAAAGCCCAGGGTATAAACTTTCCAGCAAAACCAAGTAAAATGAATTCTTGTTTGAATTTAAAGAGACAGCTGTCAGGGATGCCCCCTGTCTCCATTGTTATTTGCCCTAGTTTAGAAACCCGCTGGCTGTCTCCCTGCAATATAACACCTATTTAAATGGCATTCATGTAGATCAGGGGTGTCAAACTTGCATCCCGTAGGCCGCAAGCGGCCCCTACTGTATGCGTTTGTGGCCCGCGGGCAGGGGTCCTTTTGCGGCCAGTTGGCAGGGGTTAACTTGGGCGGACCTGTGTCCCCGATGTTCTGTCTCCGTCTACCTACGGTGACATTGCCCCACTGTCTGCACCGGCCCTTGGCACCCATAGACTGAGTCGTGGCCAGTAACGTTGTAAAGCAGCTAGCAGGAAGCCAGGTTTCCGGTACACACTAGCCCAACACCCCGCACCATGCCAGATTGCTGGTACACACTAGCCCAATGTATGAACAGTGGAATAAATCTTGTTTCTTTCCTTCATTACACTGAACCAGGTCACATGCGACATCTTCTGGTTGGCTGTTCAGCAGGAGCGGCTGGAAGATGTCTCATACAACTTGCAGGACGATTTGTCATGACGATACAGCAAATCATGCCAACATCATGAAAGTGTGTATCCACCCTTATGCCGTGTACACAATAGATGAAATTGAAACGATATGATGTTACTCACGATTTCCCTTGAACTCCCTAGAACTCCCGGACAAACAATATTGTGTCACTGTCCACACACTGAGCGATTTTACAAATGACCAAACGATATTCCTGAGTCATTCAACACTAACAAATTGTTGGGTTTCAGCCTAATTTTAATACTGGGCATGAGTTTCAGGAGGGGTGGGCAGGACTTCAGAAGGGGATAAATATACAGCGGCAGCGATGGACTGGGGCTCGAATTCGGCCCGGGCATTCGTGCGCACACGCTCATCACAGGGGCGTGCCGCCACGATGTACGGGGGCGTGGACTTGTGGCACGCCCCCACTACCATGGCGACACTTGCTTGGGGCGGGGGCACACCGTGAGTCCAGGGGTGTGGACTCACGGCACGCCCCCATTTCCATGGAGACCGGTGGGGGCAGCTGAAGCAGAGAGCCAGAGGTGGGGGCGGCTGAAGCAGAGAGCTCTGTGCGCGGCCTTCCTGGCTCTCTAAGGGACCGGATCGGCCCACCTGCCCATCGACCCTTCTGGTATGTGCCAGATGGTCAGTCCGGCCCTGTACAGCAGCCGTTTTACCTCTTTGCATTTATGCTCTGTGGCTAGTGAGGCCAGACTTCCTACTAGTGAGGCCAGACTTCCTACTAGTGAGGCCAGCTGAATGCTGCACATTGCTAGATTGCTCTGCTTTGTTTTTGGCTTGTTTTATCAAAGTGTGTCTACTTCATTCTCTTGTGATGGATCTTTTCATTATCGAGTTGTGGAATCATATCAGGCTTGCCTACCCTCCCACATTCAGCCGGAGGCTCCCAATCTGTAAATGAGCCTCCCGCTGTCCCGCAAATCTTGCCAGCCCTCCCGGATTTTACAGTTACCTCTGTTAAATTCCGGACTGCATGTGCAAGACGGAAATGCTGGGGACGGGGCCTACATGGAAGACATCATGGCTGGCCACCGCAGGGTTGTGAATAGTGGTAGCCGTCCTGCTATGCACACTTTCTGAGCAGAGTCTTGCAGTGGCAGTGTCAGCCTCAGGGGAATGACCAGTGGAGCATCTGTCTACTGAAGCAAAAGACCTGACAGCCAGGGCTTTGCTTCACTGTGGCTGGCCCCTCCACCCAAACTCAGAGTGGTCTGCGTGCATCAGCCCAGCTTTCCTCTTCCTGCTCCTGGTCTGTCAGTCACTGCATGTGTCAGCCCTATGCTGCATCCCCCACCACACTGTCTTCACAGGAAGGAGCAACAAAGACAGGTAGGTGGTGTGTGTACTTGGGGTAACATGGGGAAGTGGTGGCTGTGTATAATGTAATATAATATGCTGCTGTGTGTACTGGGTGTAATATGAGGGGCGAGTTGTGTATAATATAAATATATACTGTGTGTGTGTGTGTGTGTGTGTGTGTGTGTGTGTGTGTGTGTGTATATGCAGCAGGACAATGACCCCAAACATACAGCCAATGTCATTAAGAACTACCTTCAGCATAAAGAAGAACAAGGAGTCCTGGAAGTGATAATATGGCCCCCACAGAGCCCTGATCTCAACATCATCGAGTCTATCTGGGATTACATAAAGAGACGGATTTGAGCTAGCCTACATCCACAGAAGATCTTTAGCTAGTTCTCCAAGATGTTTGGGACAACCTCCCCACTGAGCTCCTTCAAAAACCATCTGCAAGTGTACCTGTGTGCAAGTGAAGAATTGATGCTGTTTTGAAGGCAAAGGGTGGTCACACCAAATATTGATTTGATTTAGATTAATTTTGCATTTCAGTTGATAAAAATAAACTATTAACACTATTCTTTAAAGCATTGTTGCTTTGCAGCATTTTTTCCACACCTACCTAAAACTTTTGAACAGCACTATATATAAATATATATATATATATATATAAATTTACATACCAACATACAATCCCGCACCAGTGTACAGTATATAGATTTTCTATTTCTCTGTCTCTGCTCACAAATGTACTGGGTACATTAATATATAGTGCACCTACACATGGAGCCTCACTCATCTATACCGTCTATGGCGTTTGTCCCGATCACGGAGTCGCAGTGTGCCTGGTTGCAAGGCGGCACATTTGGCCAGGATGGGCATAGAGCTTAGTGTGGCGTATGGCGTTACCGGTGAGTGTAATACCAGCGATCATCCACCACATATCGCTTTTGAAAATCACCATTGCACATGCGTGAGGTGTCCAATAAAATACTATAGTGCAAGAATCACCATTGTACATGTGTGAGGTTTCCATTAAAATACACTAGTACTGTATGTTAAATAGACATGTTCATTTGTAAGGCATGCCGTGAGATGCCTGGCGTGAGTGAGCCGTTAGTTCCCGGGTAGCTCTGCTTTGCTGTAAATGCATCTTATAAGCATCGCTATGTAAATAGGATGCAAAAGCTGCTTCTGTTTATTAAAATGATATGTGGCATGCCTATGGTGGTCATTCCGAGTTGTTCGCTCAGTAATTTTCTTTGCATCGCAGCGATTTTCCCGCTAATTGCGCATGCGCAATGTTCGCACTGCGACTGCGCCAAGTAAATTTGCTAAGAAGTTTGGTATTTTACTCACGGCATTACGAGGTGTTTTCTTCGTTCTGGTGATCGTAATGTGATTGACAGGAAGTGGGTGTTTCTGGGCGGAAACTGTCCGTTTTATGGGAGTGTGTGAAAAAACGCTACCGTTTCTGGGAAAAACGCGGGAGTCGCTGGAGAAACGGAGTAATGTCTGGGCGAACGCTGGGTCTGTTTGTGACGTCAAACCAGGAACGAAACTGACTGAACTGATCGCAGTGGCAGAGTAAGTCCCGAGCTACTCAGAAACTGCAAAGAAATTTCTATTCGCAATTTTGAGAATCTTTCGTTCGCAATTTTGCTAAGCTAAGATTCACTCCCAGTAGGCGGCGGCTTAGCGTGTGCAATGCTGCTAAAAGCAGCTTGCGAGCGAACAACTCGGAATGAGGGCCTATATTCAGTTTGAGACTGCGGCTGTATCTGCTTAAAGAATTATATATTACAGTGTTTTCCTGGAAATCATAATAATGAAGCATATACACTTGTATATCTGTGTAAAAATTAGCACCCACAGCTTTTTTTCAATTTTCCCAAAACAAGTTCTGTCGGAGTCAATATATGTACAAAGCACAATGGAACTTGCTTTGGGAAAATTAGAAAAAAGCTGTGGACGTTAATTTTTACACAGATATACAATACAAGTGTGGTTTTTCAAATTACAGATGGGTCCTCCGTCATCTTGGCTGGCTGAGGAGTTAATCGTGATCGGGCATACGCAGCGTGCTTAGTCTTAGGGAGGCGCGCCTAGTCGTAGAGAGGCGCACAAAGCGTTTGGCGCTACCTTTAAGTGTAATACCTGCGATCATCCACCAGATGTCGCTTTTTAAAATCGCCATTGCACATGCATGTGGTTTCCATTAAAATACAATACCGAACTACATAGTAAGAACTACTTTACTGGTGCGTCTCATTACGCTACAATATGCTATAGTATGTCATACAGTATATTACAGTGTACAGACGTAAATACAGTAGTACAGTATATACAGAACATAATAAAGCCACAGTATAGTCCATTGACGTTAGGAATGTGAGCGTCCAAGTCCTGCAGACAAATCAACAAATAAAAGCGTATACAGATGCAAACGAATGTGTTACAGGTAGAGTGTGGTCTATTGATGTTAGGGATATGTTAGCATCCAAATCCCGTACCCATTACGGAATAATCAAAACCAATGGGCTTATGCCTCTGTCATTCGGCGACGTGTCCGAGTGGTGAAGTGTGCCGCTTCCCATGCTTAGAGTCCCGGGTTCTATTCCCAGAGTGCGGATGCATCTAAATTTTTTTCCTGACACCTTATTAATTTTTTAATTTTTGTATCTATTGTATTGTACTATACTTTCACATTCAATAGAAGTGTGCACACAAGTTTTACATAAAGCAGGGCAAAGCTGCAGGAGCGTCACAATATTCTAGCTAAAATACACAGGGGCGTTAGGGATAGGCGAGCTCTATGCACATTACAATACACCGGACTCGATCGCATAGCAAGTTGACAAAATGGCTGCCACCTGGGACCCCCCGCATCGTGGCAGCCCTCTCACATAAAGTATCAGGAAAAAATGAACATGCATTCGCACTTTGGCAATCGAACCCGGGACTCTAAGCATGGGAAGCGGCACACTTCACCACTCGGACATGTCGCCGAACGACAGCTGCACAAGCTCATGCGTAAATGTACTGTAAGCAGTGAGCCCTTCCCGTTGGTTTTTGTGTAGGGGACTTGGATGCTCATATTGGATGCTTCATCATACTGTATCCTTATCGTTAATGGACCATAGTTTGTAACAAGTTCTACAGTATATCATGATTTGCGTCTATATAAACTACAGTATTGCTTGTTGCATTTGAGTCTGTATACACTAACAAAGCAAAGGACAAGTGTTTTAACACGTTCATTTGCATCTCTATAAACTTTTTTTCTCTACTCTCTCCATCTGACCATTAGTCTGTGTGTACAGTATGCAGTACGTACATTTGTCACTGACCATTTGCAAGAGCTTGTAGATCAATCCGCCGCTATTCACTCTAAAGTACTGGATTAGTGGAGCATTAGCCACCCAGTGGTGGAGATGTGTATTGCATGCTGATTATGTAATCGTGCCTCAACATGCAACCTAAGCTATCGCCAAGGCGTGACTAAACCTTTGCCTAGGCACAGAAACAGCCAAGATAACGGAGGACCCATCTGTATGAGAGTGTTTACTTTATGAGACTGAGTTTACTGTACTTCTTCCTGGGCTTCCCAATGGCTTTAATAGCCAGCCTCCCCCAACCCCCTTGAGACTTGTGATTTCAAGTACTGGCTGTACTGCTTAAAAAATGACAAACACTACACGGCCTGTACACTATGTAAATCATGGGTCTTCAATCTATGGCCCTCCAGCTGCTGTGGAACTACATATCCCAGCATGCCCTGCTACAATTTTGCTATTAAGACATGCTAAAATGGAGGCATGGCATGCTGGGATGTGTAGTTCCACAGCAGCCGGAGGGCCACAGTTTGAAGACCCATGATGTAAATTAATGGCTCATGCTGGCTTTGGTTGGAGGAAAGGAACCCAGAAGGCACAGAATGCATTTTCATTTGTAAGGCATGCCATGAGATGCCTGGTGTGAGTGAGCTGTCAGTTCCTGGGTAGCTCTGCTAACGTCGGGTGTCTTTTTTGCTGTAAATACGTATTATACGCATCACTAATTGGAATAAGATTCACCAGCTGCATCTGCTGATTAAAATGATATGTGACATGCCTATATTGAGTGTGACGCTGTATCTGCTTAAGAATTTCTATGTTACAGTGTTTTCCTGGAAATCACTGAAATTTAGCATACACACTTGTATATCTGTGTAAAAATTAGCATCCACAGCTTTTTTCTAAGTTTCCCAAAACAAGTAGTTCTGTCAGCGTGTGTATACGTACGAAGCACAATAGAATCTGTTTTGGGAATATTAGAAAAAAGCTACAGATGCTAATTTTTACACAGATAGACAATACAAGTGTGGCTTTTCACACACATACACACTGAACGATTTGAAGAATTTAACGAATGGTTGTTATCCGAAATGTTTTTTTAAATGTCATCTAGTGTACCCGGCTTTAGAGAGAGTTAATATGGTGTAAGCAGTTGCCTAATACGGGTTCACTACGGCTGGCCGGCGGTCGGGCTCCCGGCGACCAGCATCCCGGCGCCGGGAGCCCGACCGCCGGCTTACCGACAGCTTGGCGAGCGCAAATGAGCCCCTTGCGGGCTCGCTGCGCTCGTCACGCTACGGGCACGGTGGCGCGCTACGCGCGCCACACTATTTTATTCTCCCTCTATGGGGGTCGTGGACCCCCACGAGGGAAAATAATTGTCGGTATTCCGGCTGTCGGGCTCCCGGCGCCGGTATACTGAGCGCCGGGAGCCCGACCGCCGGCAAACAGAAGACCACCCGCCTAATACAACTGAAGCAGTTACCATAGAGCAAAGCTCAGTATCACGGCCATAACTGGGGGCGCGCTTCTGTCCTGTAATGCCACTGCTCAGTGTGGGCCCCATCATGGTGCATGTACTTGTATGATATGTACACACACTTGTAAGGTTCAACCCCATATGCTAACTTAGTTGCGGAATACTTACCTGTCAACGCTTGTTACTGTGTTATCAAAACCTTTGAGGTATTAAACCTTTGAGAGAGATAAAGTGGATAAGCAACTGATCATTTTCTAGCTATCATTTATCTCGTAGTCTATGAAATGGCAGCATAAGGCTGATTGGATGCTATAGGAAACGTATCCACTTTATCTTTCTCAGATGTTTGATGCTGTAAATCTCCCCACAGTGTCTGGTGAGCTGACGACAAACCATACTTTAACCTGACAAGTTTTTAAGTTATAGAATGAGATGTAAAGTATGCACCCTGCTCCCTTTGGCTGCCAAGCACATAATGGCAGTTGTGTGAACCAGAGCAACAGGTAACGGACATACCAGAATCTTTCTGCTAGCAAGCAGGACAGCTTGTGGAGGACCAGAGCCTTCTAGTCAGAACTGTCACATTTAAAGCTGTACAGTTGGGAGATATGGATACATGCTGTGTGAGTCCACATAGATTTTGACTCACACAGTCAGACAGTCTTCCAAAAAATAATTTTGTTTTGTGGGGGCCCAAACAAACCAAGCACTTCAGCCATTAAAAATGGTAGTCCATATTGCTGAAGTGCTTGGTCTGTTAAACTGTGTATGTCTTTTTAATATGCAAAATAAGGGTGGATGGGAGAGCCCAAGGATAATTCCATCTTGCTGCACTTTTCATTTCTACGACTGCTGTATGGCAATGTTTCTTAGATGTGCTATAAACTGCTGTGTGTTTGTGCCGCTGTTCTGTCACTTAGTAACCAGCCAGCTTGCTGCAGCCTTTGGCCTAAAGCAGATGAAAACAATCTTGTGAGCTATGAGGTGGTCAAAATTGACTGGAAATGAAAGAAAATTAATGTTATTGAGTTTAATAATATTCTAGGAACAAAAAAAGGCCCATATATTATGTGATTTTACCTTTTTTGTGTGCAATTTTTGTAAAATAATCCAAAACCAGTCACAGCCAGAATCCAAAACCAAATCCAAAACCAGATGACAAATTAGAACCAAAACTATTTTTAAGAGAGGAGGGAGACCGTGTGCAGACTGCAGGTGGACCCCCTCCTCTCCATGGCGCCGTAGGCTCCGGCACTGTGCCAGAGTCTATCGCGCATGCACAGGTACCTGGAAACATGGCGCCCGCCATAGCTGGAAGACAAATTCCTGACTGCGCATGTACGGTGCCCATTTTGGAAGTGATTTTTGCTGCGTCTGCAGCGCCCATCATGGGACTACAGAAAGATAAGTACAGAACAACATGAGTGCAGTATGTGGAGTGTGGGCCCCTCCTGGACCCAGGGGCCCTTGTGCACCACGCACATTGCACCCATGGTAGAAACACCTATGTGTTGATGGCAGAAATCTCAAGTCACTAAACCCCACCTCTGTTGTGCTACTAAGCCATTCCCCCAAACCTGATTGAGCCATGGCCCACTCTGACCCACAGCAGAGTTGGCCATCGATAGCTGCAAACTATTCACCATCAATGAGTTCATGTCATCGATGCTAATCACCATCAATGGTTAACAGGTCATCCCTAACAGAAAGACGGACGGAGGTAGAGAGCATAAATATAATATTTCCAGGTACAATCTCACTTTCAATTTGCACTTGCTAACATATTTGTATATGTCTATACTATGGGCAATATCCAATTAGCTGTGTTAAATTACCGCAGTTAATGGATTCGCCAGGGGCTATCCAGTTAGCCCCGATAGACGGCACTTATCAGAGATTATGCTTCGAGCGCCTCAGGCCCTCAGAGCCGCGATAACACATGTATCCGGGAACTTATCCCGGTTCCCATGTGTTATCAGCCAAAAAAGGGGATATAATTGGATAGTCCAATAATGACCATCTGGCTAAAATCGAGATAATAGCCTGTTTTTATCGCCCGAAAAATTAGCGCAGCTAATTAGATATCTCCCTATATATCATATATCACAAAATGGTAAATGCCATTACTAACTAGCGTATGTATTTTATTATCCAGCTCAATCAACAAGCCAACATGTAAGATCTGCTCAAAAACTTCTCTGTCAGGAAAAGTTAGTGCATGCATTAATTACAGCTACTCAGTGATTAGCTCCACCTCTTAGAAACATTTTATCTCAATTCCTTATTGCCGAAAACATGATTTTCTAACTGAATCAATGGGTGTGGTTCATAGGGTCTACCACACTTAGCTCGACCACTATTGGGACAGTGATTAAGTCGACACCTAAAATACTATAAAGAATGAATGTGAGTAAACCCCTGCGCACTCCAGAGCAGCTTTAAAGGATCATACCTCTGATGTGTCACCATACACAACAAACAATATTGACAGAAATATGGATTGAGGTAAACCCTCTATGGCACTCATATATCAAAACCTTCTCTCACATTTTTTTTTACCATGAAAGGTAAGTGTCCATAAAACATGTGAAAGGGAATCTTGTTCAAGTCAGCTCTCGATGATACACGTAGAAATAAAAACAGTGAAACAAATGGGTGTCAATCTTTTTTTAGTTCTTTCCTTCGACACAAATGGTAAATATAAAGATTCCTCCAGTCCAAACCAGGATATGGGAAAGTGGATGTTAGTCCATATAGGATAACCCTTGTGACAATATCACTGCTACTGCTTACATGTATGCTTACATTCACACAAGCTCAAAGCTGATCCAATTTGACCCTCCGAACTTGTAGCTTGTCAAGCAATGCATTCTGGGCCAAAGAAGCTGTAGGCAGCCATTTCCACTGCTCACATGGTCTTAAGCAGACATTGCTTCACATGGTTCCAACATGGTATAGCAGTGTTTCCCAACCTCGGTCCTCAAGGCACACTAACAGTCCTGGTTTTAGTAATATCCAGGCTTGAACACAGGTGACTTAATTAGTACATCAGTTATTTTGATTTAACCATCTGTGCTGAAGCCTGGATATCACTAAAACCTGCACTGTTGGTGTGCCTTGAGGACCGCGGTTGGGAATGCCTGTGGTATAGTATCTGATGAGTGAATCAAGCACCTGAGAGGAGTGTGGAGGGGACTTCGAAAAAGATACAACTACGTAAACAAGTACATCAGATATATGTGAGCATCAACTGTATTGGAAATTGAGAGTGGATGTAATCTTTTTTGAGTGAGATACACCAAATGAAACCTTTATAAGGATGATAATGCTTGTGTGAATGTAAGCATACATGTAAGCAGTAGCAGTGATATTGTCTCAAGGGTGATCCTCTTTCCCATATCCTGGGTTGGAGGAATCTTTATATTTACCATTTGTGTCGAAGGAAAGAACTAAAATAAGACTGACAACCATTTTTTCACTGTTTTTATTTCTATGTGTATCATCGAGAGTTGCATTGAACAAGATTCCTCTTTACAAGTTTTATGGACATTTAAGATTCATGGTAAAAAAAATTGAGAGAAGGTTTTGATATATGAGCGCCATAGAGAGTTTACCTCAATCCACATTTCTGACACCTAAAATAGGTTGACACGAGCATTAGGTCGACATGACAAAAGGTCGACATGAGTTTAAAAAAAAATGGTGTCGTTTTCTTCGTAGAGTGACCAGGAACCCCAATTAGTGCACGTGTCCTCTCGCCATGCTTCAGGCAAGGTGCCTCGCTACGCTACTACTGCGCTTGGCACAGGTTACTATTCCCAATCGTAGTCCATGCGAATCGTAAAGTATGAAAAAGTAAAAAAAATGAAAAAAAAAAGTGAAAAACTAATGTCGACCTTTTGTCATGTTGACCTAGTGACCATGTCGACATAGAAACCATGTTGACCTAATGACTGTCGACCTAAGTGTGGTCAACTTAGAGACTGGATACCAAATCAACTGCCTGACCACTTGTTTCCAAAATACAACTACTTCAAGGTATTCTTCTTTTTATTATTATTATTGCTACTACTACTACTACTACTACTACTACTACTACTACTACTATTGTTGTTGTTATATAATTATTATTGTTAACTTTTATTTCTAAGGCCCACAAAGGATCCATTGCACCGTATATGGGTGGTCATTCCGAGTTGATCGCTCGCTAGCAGTTTTTAGCAGTCGTGCAAACGCTATGCCGCCTCCCACTGGGGGTGTATTTTAGCTTAGCAGAAGTGCGAACGAAAGGATCGCAGAGCGGCTACAAAAAAAAATTGTGCAGTTTTAGAGTAGCTCCAGACCTACTCAGCAATTGCGATCACTTCAGACTGTTCAGTTGCTGTTTTGACTAGAGATGTGCACTTGAAATTTTTCGGGTTTTGTGTTTTGGTTTTGGGTTCGGTTCCGCGGCCGTGTTTTGGGTTCGACCGCGTTTTGGCAAAACCTCACCGAATTTTTTTTGTCGGATTCGGGTGTGTTTTGGATTCGGGTGTTTTTTTCAAAAACCACTAAAAAACAGCTTAAATCATAGAATTTGGGGGTCATTTTGATCCCAAAGTATTATTAACCTCAAAAACCATAATTTCCACTCATTTTCAGTCTATTCTGAATACCTCACACCTCACAATATTATTTTTAGCCCTAAAATTTGCACCGAGGTCGCTGGATGACTAAGCTAAGCGACCCTAGTGGCCGACACAAACACCGGGCCCATCTAGGAGTGGCACTGCAGTGTCACGCAGGATGGCCCTTCCAAAAAACACTCCCCAAACAGCACATGACGCAAAGAAAAAAAGAGGCGCAATGAGGTAGCTGTGTGAGTAAGCTAAGCGACCCTAGTGGCCGACACAAACACCTGGCCCATCTAGGAGTGGCACTGCAGTGTCACGCAGGATGGCCCTTCCAAAAAACACTCCCCAAACAGCACATGACGCAAAGAAAAAAAGAGGCGCAATGAGGTAGCTGTGTGAGTAAGATAAGCGACCCTAGTGGCCGACACAAACACCGGGCCCATCTAGGAGTGGCACTGCAGTGTCATGCAGGATGGCCCTTCCAAAAAACACTCCCCAAACAGCACATGACGCAAAGAAAAAAAGAGGCGCAATGAGGTAGCTGTGTGAGTAAGCTAAGCGACCCTAGTGGCCGACACAAACACCTGGCCCATCTAGGAGTGGCACTGCAGTGTCACGCAGGATGGCCCTTCCAAAAAACACTCCCCAAACAGCACATGACGCAAAGAAAAAAAGAGGCGCAATGAGGTAGCTGTGTGAGTAAGATAAGCGACCCTAGTGGCCGACACAAACACCGGGTCCATCTAGGAGTGGCACTGCAGTGTCATGCAGGATGGCCCTTCCAAAAAACACTCCCCAAACAGCACATGACGCTAAGAAAAAAAGAGGCGCAATGAGGTAGCTGTGTGAGTAAGCTAAGCGACCCTAGTGGCCGACACAAACACCGGGCCCATCTAGGAGTGGCACTGCAGTGTCACGCAGGATGGCCCTTCCAAAAAACCCTCCCCAAACAGCACATGACGCAAAGAAAAAAAGAGGCGCAATGAGGTAGCTGTGTGAGTAAGATAAGCGACCCTAGTGGCCGACACAAACATAGGGCCCATGTAGGAGTGGCACTGCAGTGTCACGCAGGATGGCCCTTCCAAAAAACACTCCCCAAACAGCACATGACGCAAAGAAAAAAAGAGGCGCAATGAGGTAGCTGTGTGAGTAAGATAAGCGACCCTAGTGGCCGACACAAACACCGGGCCCATCTAGGAGTGGCACTGCAGTGTCATGCAGGATGGCCCTTCCAAAAAACACTCCCCAAACAGCACATGACGCAAAGAAAAAAAGAGGCGCAATGAGGTAGCTGTGTGAGTAAGCTAAGCGACCCTAGTGGCCGACACAAACACCGGGCCCATCTAGGAGTGGCACTGCAGTGTCACGCAGGATGGCCCTTCCAAAAAACCCTCCCCAAACAGCACATGACGCAAAGAAAAAAAGAGGCGCAATGAGGTAGCTGTGTGAGTAAGATAAGCGACCCTAGTGGCCGACACAAACACCGGGCCCATCTAGGAGTGGCACTGCAGTGTCACGCAGGATGGCCCTTCCAAAAAACACTCCCCAAACAGCACATGACGCAAAGAAAAAAAGAGGCGCAATGAGGTAGCTGTGTGAGTAAGATAAGCGACCCTAGTGGCCGACACAAACACCGGGCCCATCTAGGAGTGGCACTGCAGTGTCACGCAGGATGGCCCTTCCAAAAAACACTCCCCAAACAGCACATGACGCAAAGAAAAAAAGAGGCGCAATGAGGTAGCTGTGTGAGTAAGATAAGCGACCCTAGTGGCCGACACAAACACCTGGCCCATCTAGGAGTGGCACTGCAGTGTCACGCAGGATGGCCCTTCCAAAAAACACTCCCCAAACAGCACATGACGCAAAGAAAAATTAAAGAAAAAAGAGGTGCAAGATGGAATTGTCCTTGGGCCCTCCCACCCACCCTTATGTTGTATAAACAGGACATGCACACTTTAACCAACCCATCATTTCAGTGACAGGGTCTGCCACACGACTGTGACTGAAATGACGGGTTGGTTTGGACCCCCACCAAAAAAGAAGCAATTAATCTCTCCTCGCACAAACTGGCTCTACAGAGGCAAGATGTCCACCTCATCATCATCCTCCGATATATCACCGTGTACATCCCCCTCCTCACAGATTATCAATTCGTCCCCACTGGAATCCACCATCTCAGCTCCCTGTGTACTTTGTGGAGGCAATTGCTGCTGGTCAATGTCTCCACGGAGGAATTGATTATAATTCATTTTAATGAACATCATCTTCCCCACATTTTCTGGAAGTAACCTCGTACGCCGATTGCTGACAAGGTGAGCGGCGGCACTAAACACTCTTTCGGAGTACACACTTGTGGGAGGGCAACTTAGGTAGAATAAAGCCAGTTTGTGCAAGGGCCTCCAAATTGCCTCTTTTTCCTGCCAGTATAAGTACGGACTGTGTGACGTGCCTACTTGGATGCGGTCACTCATATAATCCTCCACCATTCTTTCAATGGGGAGAGAATCATATGCAGTGACAGTAGACGACATGTCCGTAATCGTTGACAGGTCCTTCAGTCCGGACCAGATGTCAGCATCAGCAGTCGCTCCAGACTGCCCTGCATCACCGCCAGCGGGTGGGCTCGGAATTCTGAGCCTTTTCCTCGCACCCCCAGTTGCGGGAGAATGTGAAGGAGGAGATGTTGACAGGTCGCGTTCCGCTTGACTTGACAATTTTCTCACCAGCAGGTCTTTGAACCCCAGCAGACTTGTGTCTGCCGGAAAGAGAGATCCAAGGTAGGTTTTAAATCTAGGATCGAGCACGGTGGCCAAAATGTAGTGCTCTGATTTCAACAGATTGACCACCCGTGAATCCTTGTTAAGCGAATTAAGGGCTCCATCCACAAGTCCCACATGCCTAGCGGAATCGCTCCGTGTTAGCTCCTCCTTCAATGTCTCCAGCTTCTTCTGCAAAAGCCTGATGAGGGGAATGACCTGACTCAGGCTGGCAGTGTCTGAACTGACTTCACGTGTGGCAAGTTCAAAGGGCAGCAGAACCTTGCACAACGTTGAAATCATTCTCCACTGCGCTTGAGACAGGTGCATTCCACCTCCTATATCGTGCTGAATTGTATAGGCTTGAATGGCCTTTTGCTGCTCCTCCAACCTCTGAAGCATATATAGGGTTGAATTCCACCTCGTTACCACTTCTTGCTTCAGATGATGGCAGGGCAGGTTCAGGCGTTTTTGGTGTTGCTCCAGTCTTCTGTACGTGGTGCCTGTACGCCGAAAGTGTCCCGCAATTCTTCTGGCCACCGACAGCATCTCTTGCACGCCCCTGTCGTTTTTTAAAAAATTCTGCACCACCAAATTCAAGGTATGTGCAAAACATGGGACGTGCTGGAATTTGCCCAGATTTAATGCGCACACAATATTGCTGGCGTTGTCCGATGCCACAAATCCACAGGAGAGTCCAATTGGGGTAAGCCATTCCGCGATGATCTTCCTCAGTTGCCGTAAGAGGTTTTCAGCTGTGTGCGTATTCTGGAAACCGGTGATACAAAGCGTAGCCTGCCTAGGAAAGAGTTGGCGTTTGCGAGATGCTGCTACTGGTGCCGCCGCTGCTGTTCTTGCGGCGGGAGTCCATACATCTACCCAGTGGGCTGTCACAGTCATATAGTCCTGACCCTGCCCTGCTCCACTTGTCCACATGTCCGTGGTTAAGTGGACATTGGGTACAGCTGCATTTTTTAGGACACTGGTGAGTCTTTTTCTGAGGTCTGTGTACATTTTCGGTATCGCCTGCCTAGAGAAATGGAACCTAGATGGTATTTGGTACCGGGGACACAGTACCTCCAACAAGTCTCTAGTTGGCTCTGCAGTAATGATGGATTTCGGAACCACGTTTCTCACCACCCAGGATGCCAAGGCCTCAGTTATCCGCTTTGCAGCAGGATGACTGCTGTGATATTTCATCTTCCTCGCAAAGGACTGTTGGACAGTCAATTGCTTGGTGGAAGTAGTAAAAGTGGGCTTACGAGTATGACTTCCCCTCTGGGATGACCATCGACTCCCAGCAGCAACAACAGCAGCGCCAGCAGCAGTAGGCGTTACACGCAAGGATGCATCGGAGGAATCCCAGGCAGGAGAGGACTCGTCAGAATTGCCAGTGACATGGCCTGCAGGACTATTGGCATTCCTGGGGAAGGAGGAAATTGACACTGAGGGAGTTGGTGGGGTGGTTTGCGTGAGCTTGGTTACAAGAGGAAGGGATTTACTGGTCAGTGGACTGCTTCCGCTGTCGCCCAAAGTTTTTGAACTTGTCACTGACTTATTATGAATGCGCTGCAGGTGACGTATAAGGGAGGATGTTCCGAGGTGGTTAACGTCCTTACCCCTACTTATTACAGCTTGACAAAGGCAACACACGGCTTGACAAATGTTGTCCGCATTTCTGGTGAAATACTTCCACACCGAAGAGCTGATTTTTTTGGTATTTTCACCAGGCATGTCAACGGCCCTATTCCTCCCACGGACAACAGGTGTCTCCCCGGGTGCCTGACTTAAACAAACCACCTCACCATCAGAATCCTCCTTGTCAATTTCCTCCCCAGCGCCAGCAACACCCATATCCTCCTCATCCTGGTGTACTTCAACACTGACATCTTCAATCTGACTATCAGGAACTGGACTGCGGGTGCTCCTTCCAGCACTTGCAGGGGGCGTGCAAATGGTGGAAGGCGCATGCTCTTCACGTCCAGTGTTGGGAAGGTCAGGCATCGCAACCGACACAATTGGACTCTCCTTGTGGATTTGGGATTTCGAAGAACGCACAGTTCTTTGCGGTGCTTTTGCCAGCTTGAGTCTTTTCAGTTTTCTAGCGAGAGGCTGAGTGCTTCCATCCTCATGTGAAGCTGAACCACTAGCCATGAACATAGGCCAGGGCCTCAGCCGTTCCTTGCCACTCCGTGTGGTAAATGGCATATTGGCAAGTTTACGCTTCTCCTCCGACAATTTTATTTTAGATTTTGGAGTCCTTTTTTTACTGATATTTGGTGTTTTGGATTTTACATGCTCTGTACTATGACATTGGGCATCGGCCTTGGCAGACGACGTTGCTGGCATTTCATCGTCTCGGCCATGACTAGTGGCAGCAGCTTCAGCACGAGGTGGAAGTGGATCTAGATCTTTCCCTAATTTTGGAACCTCAACATTTTTGTTCTCCATATTTTAATAGGCACAACTAAAAGGCACCTCAGGTAAACAATGGAGATGGATGGATACTAGTATACTTATGGATGGACGAGCGACTGCCGACACAGAGGTAGCTACAGCCGTGGACTACCGTACTGTGTCTGCTGCTAATATAGACTGGATGATAATGAGATGAAATCAATATATATATATATATAATATCACTAGTACTGCAGCCGGACAGGTATATATATTTATTATGTAATGACTGATGACGGACCTGCTGGACACTGTCAGCTCAGCAGCACCGCAGACTGCTACAGTAAGCTACTATAGTAGTATGTATAAAGAAGAAAGAAAAAGAAAAAACCACGGGTAGGTGGTATACAATTATGGATGGACTGCCGAGTGCCGACACAGAGGTAGCTACAGCCGTGGACTAACGTACTGTGTCTGCTGCTAATATAGACTGGATGATAATGATATGAAATCAATATATATATGTATATATAATATCACTAGTACTGCAGCCGGACAGGTAGATATATATTTATTAGGTAATGATGACTGATGACGGACCTGCTGGACACTGTCAGCTCAGCAGCACCGCAGACTGCTACAGTAAGCTACTATAGTAGTATGTATCAAGAAGAAAGAAAAAAAAAACCACGGGTAGGTGGTATACAATTATGGATGGACTGCCGAGTGCCGACACAGAGGTAGCTACAGCCGTGGACTACCGTACTGTGTCTGCTGCTAATATAGACTGGATGATAATGAGATGAAATCAATATAATATCACTAGTACTGCAGCCGGACAGGTATGTATATTTATTATGTAATGACTGATGACGGACCTGCTGGACACTGTCAGCTCAGCAGCACCGCAGACTGCTACAGTAAGCTACTATACTATAGTAGTATGCACAAAGAAGAAAGAAAAGAAAAAACCACGGGGAGGTGGTATACAATTATGGATGGACTGCCGAGTGCCGACACAGAGGTAGCTACAGCCGTGGACTACCGTACTGTGTCTGCTGCTAATATAGACTGGATGATAATGAGATGAAATCAATATAATATCACTAGTACTGCAGCCGGACAGGTATGTATATTTATTATGTAATGACTGATGACGGACCTGCTGGACACTGTCAGCTCAGCAGCACCGCAGACTGCTACAGTAAGCTACTATACTAAAGTAGAATGTACAAAGAAGAAAGAAAAAAAAAAACCACGGGGAGGTGGTATACAATTATGGATGGACTGCCGAGTGCCGACACAGAGGTAGCTACAGCCGTGGACTACCGTACTGTGTCTGCTGCTAATATAGACTGGATGATAATGAGATGAAATCAATATAATATCACTAGTACTGCAGCCGGACAGGTATGTATATTTATTATGTAATGACTGATGACGGACCTGCTGGACACTGTCAGCTCAGCAGCACCGCAGACTGCTACAGTAAGCTACTATACTATAGTAGTATGTACAAAGAAGAAAGAAAAAAAAAACCACGGGTAGGTGGTATACAATTATGGATGGACTGCCGAGTGCCGACACAGAGGTAGCTACAGCCGTGGACTAACGTACTGTGTCTGCTGCTAATATAGACTGGATGATAATGAGATGAAATCAATATAATATCACTAGTACTGCAGCCGGACAGGTATGTATATTTATTATGTAATGACTGATGACGGACCTGCTGGACACTGTCAGCTCAGCAGCACCGCAGACTGCTACAGTAAGCTACTATACTATAGTAGTATGTACAAAGAAGAAAGAAAAGAAAAAAACCACGGGGAGGTGGTATACAATTATGGATGGACTGCCGAGTGCCGACACAGAGGTAGCTACAGCCGTGGACTAACGTACTGTGTCTGCTGCTAATATAGACTGGATGATAATGATATGAAATCAATATATATATGTATATATAATATCACTAGTACTGCAGCCGGACAGGTAGATATATATTTATTAGGTAATGATGACTGATGACGGACCTGCTGGACACTGTCAGCTCAGCAGCACCGCAGACTGCTACAGTAAGCTACTATAGTAGTATGTATCAAGAAGAAAGAAAAAAAAAAACCACGGGTAGGTGGTATACAATTATGGATGGACTGCCGAGTGCCGACACAGAGGTAGCTACAGCCGTGGACTACCGTACTGTGTCTGCTGCTAATATAGACTGGATGATAATGAGATGAAATCAATATAATATCACTAGTACTGCAGCCGGACAGGTATGTATATTTATTATGTAATGACTGATGACGGACCTGCTGGACACTGTCAGCTCAGCAGCACCGCAGACTGCTACAGTAAGCTACTATACTATAGTAGTATGCACAAAGAAGAAAGAAAAGAAAAAAACCACGGGGAGGTGGTATACAATTATGGATGGACTGCCGAGTGCCGACACAGAGGTAGCTACAGCCGTGGACTACCGTACTGTGTCTGCTGCTAATATAGACTGGATGATAATGAGATGAAATCAATATAATATCACTAGTACTGCAGCCGGACAGGTATGTATATTTATTATGTAATGACTGATGACGGACCTGCTGGACACTGTCAGCTCAGCAGCACCGCAGACTGCTACAGTAAGCTACTATACTATAGTAGAATGTACAAAGAAGAAAGAAAAAAAAAACCACGGGGAGGTGGTATACAATTATGGATGGACTGCCGAGTGCCGACACAGAGGTAGCTACAGCCGTGGACTACCGTACTGTGTCTGCTGCTAATATAGACTGGATGATAATGAGATGAAATCAATATAATATCACTAGTACTGCAGCCGGACAGGTATGTATATTTATTATGTAATGACTGATGACGGACCTGCTGGACACTGTCAGCTCAGCAGCACCGCAGACTGCTACAGTAAGCTACTATACTATAGTAGTATGTACAAAGAAGAAAGAAAAAAAAAAACCACGGGTAGGTGGTATACAATTATGGATGGACTGCCGAGTGCCGACACAGAGGTAGCTACAGCCGTGGACTAACGTACTGTGTCTGCTGCTAATATAGACTGGATGATAATGAGATGAAATCAATATAATATCACTAGTACTGCAGCCGGACAGGTATGTATATTTATTATGTAATGACTGATGACGGACCTGCTGGACACTGTCAGCTCAGCAGCACCGCAGACTGCTACAGTAAGCTACTATACTATAGTAGTATGTACAAAGAAGAAAGAAAAGAAAAAAACCACGGGGAGGTGGTATACAATTATGGATGGACTGCCGAGTGCCGACACAGAGGTAGCTACAGCCGTGGACTAACGTACTGTGTCTGCTGCTAATATAGACTGGATGATAATGAGATGAAATCAATATAATATCACTAGTACTGCAGCCGGACAGGTATGTATATTTATTATGTAATGACTGATGACGGACCTGCTGGACACTGTCAGCTCAGCAGCACCGCAGACTGCTACAGTAAGCTACTATACTATAGTAGTATGTACAAAGAAGAAAGAAAAAAAAAACCACGGGGAGGTGGTATACAATTATGGATGGACTGCCGAGTGCCGACACAGAGGTAGCTACAGCCGTGGACTAACGTACTGTGTCTGCTGCTAATATAGACTGGATGATAATGAGATGAAATCAATATAATATCACTAGTACTGCAGCCGGACAGGTATGTATATTTATTATGTAATGACTGATGACGGACCTGCTGGACACTGTCAGCTCAGCAGCACCGCAGACTGCTACAGTAAGCTACTATACTATAGTAGTATGTACAAAGAAGAAAGAAAAAAAAAAACCACGGGGAGGTGGTATACAATTATGGATGGACTGCCGAGTGCCGACACAGAGGTAGCTACAGCCGTGGACTAACGTACTGTGTCTGCTGCTAATATAGACTGGATGATAATGAGATGAAATCAATATATATGTATATATAATATCACTAGTACTGCAGCCGGACAGGTATATATATTTATTATGTAATGACTGATGATGGACCTGCTGGACACTGTCAGCTCAGCAGCACCGCAGACTGCTACAGTAAGCTACTATAGTAGTATGTATAAAGAAGAATGAAAAAAAAAAACCACGGGTAGGTGGTATACAATATTATATATATATATATTATATACAATTATATATATATATATATATATATATATATATATATATATATTAAACTGGTGGTGATTGATTATTAAACTGGTGGTCAGGTCACTGGTCACACTATCAGCAACTTGCAAGTAGTACTCCTAAGCAGACAATAACAAAATATATTATACTGGTCTGGTGGTCAGTGTGGTCACAATGGCAGTGTGGCACTGACTCTGGCAGCAAAAGTGTGCACTGTACGTTATATGTACTCCTGAGTCCTGCTCTCAGACTCTAACTGCTCCCCACTGTCAGTGTCTCCCCCACAAGTCAGATAATTAATACAGTCACACTATCTAATCTATATCACTTCAGCAAGTAGTAGTAGTATAGTAGTACTCCTCCTAATAATGCTCCCCAAAATTACTACTACTGTGTCTCTCTCTACTGTCTCACTCTCTTCTCTAAACGGAGAGGACGCCAGCCACGTCCTCTCCCTATGAATCTCAATGCACGTGTGAAAATGGCGGCGACGCGCGGCTCCTTATATAGAATCCGAGTCTCGCGATAGAATCCGAGCCTCGCGAGAATCCGACAGCGGGATGATGACGTTCGGGCGCGCTCGGGTTAACCGAGCAAGGCGGGAAGATCCGAGTCGCTCGGACCCGTGAAGAAAAAACTGAAGTTCGGGCGGGTTCGGATTCAGAGGAACCGAACCCGCTCATCTCTAGTTTTGACGTCACAAACACGCCCTGCATTCGCCCAGCCACACCTGCGTTTTTCCTGGCACGCATGCGTTTTTCCGAACACTCCCTGAAACGGTCAGTTGACACCCAGAAACACCCACTTCATGTCAGTCACTCTGCGGCCAGCAGTGCGACTGAAAAGCTTCGCTAGACCTTGTGTGAAACTACATCGGCCGTTGTGAAAGTACGTCGGGCGTGCGTATTGCGCCGCATACGCATGCACAGAACTGCCTTTTTTTGCATCATCGCTGCGCAGCAAACATTTTCAGCTAGTGATCAACTCGGAATGACCCCCATGGTACAGAATAATCATACAAACATTGCAAAATAATGGTGTATAAAGATGTGTCCTCATAGACATATCCTTTTTTTGCCATATGATGTAAGGTGCTATTCCTGTACTGTGCACTCTTCCCTCAATGGGGGTCATTCCGAGTTGATCGCTCGCTGACGATTTTCGCAGCGCAACGATCAGGTTAAAAAACTGCAAAAATGCGCATGCGCATGGTACGCAGCGCGCATGCGCTAAGTACTTTCACACCAAACTTTGTCATTTTACACACGCTCGAGCGACGTTTTTTCATCGCTCGAGTGATCGTAGTGTGATTGACAGGAAGTGGGTGTTTCTTGGCGGAAAAACTGGCCGTTTTCCGGGAGTGTGCTAAAAAACGCAGGCGTGTCAGCAGTAAACGCAGGTGTACCTGGAGAAACGGGGGAGTGGCTGGCCGAACGCAGGGCGTGTTTGTGACGTCAAACCAGGAACTAAACAGACTGCAGTCATCGCAAGATAGGAGTAGGTCTGGAGCTACTCAGAAACGGTATAACATTTTTCCTGTGCAGTTCTGCTAACCTTTCGTTCGCACTTCTGCTAAGCTAAGATACACTCCCAGAGGGCGGCGGCCTAGCGTTTGCATTGCTGCTAAAAGCAGCTAGCGAGCGATCAACTCGGAATGAGGGCCAATATTGCTACATTTTACTAAATTTTTCTACTTTATTCTTCAATTCTTATTCTTATAGAGGAGAGTTCAAATATAAGGGGGAATTAAATTAAATTATCCTCAATAGCCGTCACTATGAGGGATTTTGTTTCACCTGCCCGGAAGCAGGAGAAACAAAATCCCCAATAAGTCTCTTTTTTTTCCTGGCTGCAATCTCGAAAACACGTAGATTTGGGAACTTATTCATGATCTTGTGTTTTTGTTATAAAATAGGCACAAATGACCCTGAAAAAAATAAATAACAGCAAAACGGGATTCTACCACGAGTTTTTACTGCGATAATGGACTGCGGATAACTGAATTCCCCCTATAGGGGTTGATTAGTCAAGCACTGACAAAAGTAGAGAAGTGGACCAGTAGTGACGTTGCCCATGGCAACCAATCAGCTTCCATGTAACATTTCCGGAGTACATTCTATAAAATGATAGGTATGAGCTGATTGGTTGCTATTGGCAACTTCTCCGCTAGTCCACTTTAGCACCCTTTTCACTGCTTTATACATCAACCCAATAGTGTACTAGGTATTTAGGATTAGTTTTGTGTCACAAATTAATTTGTTATAAAGTTGTAGATAAAGCATAACGAGGCATGGCGCAGGTCACTCATATCGGACCTGTCTTTTGCCTTTTTAAACAGACTGCATGGTTTTCCTCATTGTTGCATTTTACTTTGCTTATAGTGTACTAGATATTTCAGTATAATGATGCATGATGTGGGTCACTTGTATCTGACCTGTCTTTTGCCTTTTTACTTTAGATTGTGTACGTTTTCCTTTATTGTGCAATTTTTTCCTCAATATTATATTTCCAAGTTCGCCTTATAGTGTACTAGGCATGTAGGTCTAGTATTTTGGTGCAGCTATGTGGCAGAGGGGTGTGGTATGCGTGACTGGCGGCCATGAGATGGCCGGTCAGCATACCGACGCCAGTATGCTGACCAAGCTCGCTGTGCTTGCCACAGGTCTATTCCCACTCTAAGGGTGTCATGGACACCCATGAGTGGGAATAGCCTCTGCTGGTCGGCATGCTAACCACCGGGATTGTGAGCGGGCAGGATTTAGGGTCCGGTATTGTGACTGGCGATCTCCTGACCACCGGTCACATAACTGCAACACCTCGCAGAGTACATATCGTGTTAAATGGGGCTATAGTACAAGCACAAGTACCATGACATAAGTACAGTATATAGCAGAAAGTAGCACTCAAAAGTTTTTTGACAATTCGTTTTCTAGAAACTTTTTTATTGTTCTACACCAGTGGTTCACAAACTTGGCCCTCAAGGCTCCCTAACGGTTCACGTTTTCCAGGTCAACAGTGGATTTTTAAAATGTGACGACTGGTGATACACACTGCACCTGCCCGGTGCCCTGGAAAACATGAACCATTAGAGGTCCTTGAGCACAGAGTTTGGGAACCACTGTTCCACACTGTCAACATTTTAAGCTTATCATTTCAAAAATATTTGAAGTAGTAAAATATTTAGTGCTCGCCTTTTTATGTTTGTTATGTTGCCTATGTTAATAATGCAACAAGAGAATGAAAGTGGCACAAATAAATACAATATAATATAAAAGATAAAAGTGGCACACAGAAATACAGTTGTCACTATGTTGCATAAAATGTTTATTGCACTAATGTCACAGGTCATGTGTCAGTGACATATGCTGTTTAAAGACAAGAATCCAGCTTTAGGCCCAGATTACACCTTAGATGGTGTTGGGGAGATGGCCACACTCGTAGCTATGCAGTAGTCATGTGAACACTACTACAGTTGCAGCCCTCCTGGCAGGTGGTGATAATGCTGGACTTAGTGTCAAAAAAAGACTGAGTGGGTCACCAGAATGAGTTCTAAATCTAACGCTGCCAGGGGTGTTGTCAGGCACACTCACAGGGACTCGGCTTCAACAAATGAAGTAGCGGCAGGGTTGCCACCATCTGCCCCAGCGTTTGCACAATGGTCATCAGTGAGGAAAGTGTCTGCTTGCCTGATGGGAAGAGGGGGTAGCGCTGGACCCGGATGGAAAGACAGAGAGGCTGTGGGTGGTTTGCTGCTCACCTCAGCATGTGACCAGAGTTTAATAGCAGGGTGTCTCCGTTATATCCAGGTCAGATTCTATGTTTAGGCATGATATTCATCAGCTTGCAGGAAGGAAGTGGTTAAAAGTCAAATTGGGTGCAGTGATCCAACGCAATTCAGCCGACATGGCAGCCTTTTTCAAAGTTCCTTGGCCACACTGACTCAGCTACCAACTTATTTCTACTCATTCTGTCAAATCCTGGTTGTTGTTTTCCAGAGGCGACCTTGACGTGGATTGTTGTTGACATGGCCACGGAATCTCTGGAGATAATTCCTAGCATCAACTGCTTGACACGAAATGATAAAATTGCATGCAACGCTTGCTTGCCTACATCCCTGCCTTAGAACACTATGACAGCCAAGTATTTTTTCTGCACACTCTCGCTGTACCTATCGGGGAATGCCGTAACACAGTCTGTGATTAATGTAAACAATGTACAGTATAGACGTAACTAACAAAACATAGGCGTCAAAAGACTTTAGACCCATCACCCCAAGGTATGTTTCTCATAAAAAACATTCTTACCAATATCTTGTGAAGTCATTGTGCAAAGGTGACATGTGTGTACTTCTGATATGCATTTGTGTGTCAACTCAATCATGCCACTGGTGCCAACTTTAAGCATGAAAAATGATCTGTCAAACGGCTTTTGAGCTGTACTGTAGGTAAAATTATTATAAAATCACAGTCTGGGTAGAAAAAGTGCAAGGGCAGGGCAACCACGTAGCTTGAAGGAATGAGTCTCAGGACAGTTCAGTACTCAGTGAACCTGAAACCAATGAATGGGAGAATAAACAGTGTCAGAGTCACTGAAGG
This sequence comes from Pseudophryne corroboree, assembly GCF_028390025.1. Classification (NCBI taxonomy): domain Eukaryota; kingdom Metazoa; phylum Chordata; class Amphibia; order Anura; family Myobatrachidae; genus Pseudophryne; species Pseudophryne corroboree. Next base: position 555,917,325 of record NC_086447.1, on the reverse strand, counting down.
GGAGTAGGAGACAAGGGATCGGAGCACTAGCAGCAAGACATGTCCCAGAATAAAAGAGTACTCTGCCTGGGGAAAAGGTTGAACAGTGGGAGGATGACCAGGAAAGTGTACATGGTGAATAGATGGACATGCTCCAAGTGGTTTCCATTAGGTGTCTCTCCAGGGAGACCCTTAGCAAGAAAGCAGAGAGGCAGGTCTACCCAACCTTCTTACAGACAATGACACCAAGTGTAAGAGTCCCGGCACAAACAGCTTAGTGGTTTATTACTGCTTCATTATGTTCTTGTTCTCTCTTTATTTTTATTATAGGACAAGTGAAGAAGCTGCCCAAAACAAACCATCAATTTCTAGATATCATTTATTAAGTACATTTATAAAATGATAGCTAAATGCTAATAAATTGCCATGGGTAACTTCTCTACCGTTCCTTTTTACAACTTAGGTTTGATCCGTCTCTCCCAATATGCTCATGGCACTGTTTCCCAGTTGAGTGCCCTCCACCTTATAAATACCACAGAGTAGCAAAGCATTTCAGAAGGTGAACAAACCAGTTTCAGAAAGAAAAAAAACCCAGAGGACAAAGGAATTGAGATGAATTATATGTATGATAAAAATAACTTCTGTTTTTTTGCAACTGGAGAAGTCACATACTATATATAGAAAGAAATGCATACTAATATAATGTTGGAATTGCAGTACAACGTATATGTGACAAAGGCACAGTCTTCAGTAAATCAAAGTGAAGTGCAGAAAATCAAACAAGTTCATGTGGAACTAAGTATATTAAAGCAACAGGTACTGTAGAGTCAGGAGGTTTCCGTTTTGGTGAATCAGGCAAGTAATATATATATATATATATATATATATATATACAGTATATATATATATATATATATATATACATATATAATGTAAAGTAGCAGAATGGAGGGCGCAAGTATGAGTAAATATCACAAAGTATTAGAATAAGAGTAAATGCTGACATACATCTCAGTTTTAAAAGGTCACCTTAGTGCTTTCTATGATGGTCCAGTCTCCGGACAGCTCACTACCAAAGTCCGCCACACAGCGAATACCGGGGGCCGCAGGAACAGATCTCCCTGGCGCACTGGGACTGGCCGAATGAGGTTACCACGTCCAACGTCCCACAAGCCACGCCCAACAAGTTTCTTCAGAGGACTTCGTCAGGGGGTGTGAGTCCTCTGATAAAACGCGTTGGAAATGGCTTGCATGATGTTGGACCCGGTGATGTGAGCTGTCCGGAGGCTGGTCCATCATAGAAAGCACTAAGCTGACCTTTTAAAACTGAGATGTATGTGAGCATTTACTCTTATTAAATACATATTGATATTTACTCATACTTGCACCCTTCATTCTGCTTCTTTACATGTAATCACCTGAGCAGGTGGTTTGGTTCAGTGGAGGAAGCCGCATGCTGCATCAAGGGTGGGGACTTGGGCTGCATATTAACCCAGCAACCTGTGAGACTGCTACAAATGTCAATGCGCAGCTTGTATTGAACTATATATATATATATATATATATATATATATACACTTTTCACAGCAGGATGAAAAGATCATGGAACAGAACTCACATTTAAGCAGGGTATATTGGTCCAACAGCATAACACAGTAATAATCAGCGGCAACCCTACGGCCGTTTCAACCACACTTCTATGGTTTTCCACAGGGGCTTATTGTAAGTCATATGTGTACCAAGTTTGGTGGAAATAACTCCTGGCATTCCAGAGTTATTCCCGAAAACGACTGTATGTATTTTTACATCACCACCTTCCCATCCCCTAGGGGTGCTAGGGGTGTCTTACCGCACAGTATTTTTTTCCAGATTGTAAGACATATGTGTACCAAGGTTGGTGAAAATTTCTCCAGGCATTCCAGAGTTATTACTAAAAACTATGCATTTTTACATGTCACCCACTTCCCACCCCCACCCGTAGGTGTGCTAGGTGTGTCTTACCCCAACAGTATTTTTTTTCCAGATTGTAAGTCATATGTGTACCAAGGTTGGTGTAAATTGCTCCAGGCATTCAAGAGTTATGCCTGAAAACTATGGATTTTTACATATCACCCCCTCCCACCCCCACCCCTAGTGGTGCTAGGGGTGTCTTAACCCCACAGTATTTTTTTCAAGATTGTAACACATATGTGTACCAAGTTTGGTGTCAATTTCTCCAGGCATTCCAGAGTTATTACCAAAAACTATGCATTTTTTCATGTCACCCCCTAGTGGTGCAAGGGGTGTCTAACCCCCACAGTATTTCAGAATCAGCTTTATTGGCCAGGTATACTTTTGTATACTAGGAATTTGTCTTAGGTTTGCTATACAACAGCCAAGTAGGTAACAGACAAGCAGGTGGGGTCAAGTAAAGTCATACAGATAGGTATAACGTAGGGACACATGTGAGTTACATGTACGTCTAGTCAGTCAATGTTCAGGAGTTCAGCAGGTGGACCGCTTGGGGAAAGAAACTTTTAAGGCTTCTGGTGGACCCGGCGGGGACGGCGCTGTAATGCCTGCCTGAAGGAAACAAGTTAGACATGTTGTGGCCAGGGTCCTTTACTATCTTCGTTGCCTGCTTTTTAGCTCTGGACAGTTACAGGTCCTGGACTGAGGGAAGGTCGGCCCCGATGATCTTCTCTGCGGGTCTGACCACCTTTTGGAGCCTGCATCTGTCCCTCGCGCTGGCGGAGCCGTACCATACCAGTATCGAGGAGCACAGTACTGACTCCACAATCGCGGAGTAGAAGAGGAGCAGAAGCTTCTGTGGGATGTTGAACTTCCTTAGTTGACTGAGGAATATCAACTTCTGCTGCGCTTTCCCGACAGTGGCGTCAGCACTCTGTCAGCAATTGTTAGCGGAGGTGCACTAGCTGACTTCTTCCTGATGTCCACTATCATCTCGACAGTTTTGAGGGGGTTGAGCTCAAGGTTGTTGTGGCTGCACCACTGGGCCAACCGGTCTACTTCCCGTCTATAGGCCAATTCGTCCACGTCCTTGATGAGGACGATGACGGTGATGTCGTCGGGCGAATTTGATGATCTTTACTGATTGCGCCTCTGAGGTGCAGTCATTTGTGTACAGGTAGACGAGCAGGGGTGGGAGGACACAGCCCTGAGGGGCCCCTGTACTAATGGACCACGCTTGAGAGGTGAATTCCCCCGCTTTCACCACCGGTGTCCTATCTGTCAGGAAGTCTACTATCCAGGAACAGGTAGCTTCTAGAACCCTTAGGCAAAGTAATTTGGGGTTGAGGATGCTGGGGACGACTGTATTGAAGGCCAAGCTGAAATCGACAAACAGGACCCTCGCGTAGGTTCCAGGAATGTCTAGGTGCTGTAGAATGTAGTGCAGGCCCAGGTTGACTGCATCCTCGACACACCGATTCGATTGATAGGCGAACTGTAGGGAGTCCAGTTGGGGGCCAGTCACAGTTTTCAGGTGATTCAAAACCAGACGCTTGAATGTTTTCATGACCACAGACGTCAGTGCTATCGGCCTGTAGTCGTTCAGGTTCGTGATAGAGGGTTTCTTGGGGACTGGGACGATAGTGGACCTTTTGAGGCAGGAAGGGACTTTCTGTAGCTCCAGCGATTTGTTGAAGATCTTGGTGAATATGGGGGTGAGCTGACCTGCACATGTTCTCAAGGCAGATGGTGACACTCTGTCAGGACTCGGAGCTTTCCTGGGTTTGACCCTTTTGAACAGTGCCTACACCTCTTCTTGGGCATCTTGCAGTGCCTGGAGTTGGCCATCGGTATTCGGGGCATCGTAGAGGTGATTGTTTGGGTCGCAGGGGACTTCTTTTGCGAACCTGCAATAAAAGTGGTTCAGCTGGTCTGCTAGGTCTTCGTGCATGGTGGTGGACTTTGATGTTTTCTTGTAGTTGGTAATGGATTGCATTCCTTTCCATACAGATACGGGGTCATTAGTGGAGAGATCATTTGTCAGCTTGTCTGAGAACTGCTTTTTTGCTAGCCTGATTTCTTTAGTCAGAGAGTTCCTAGTTCGTTTGCATAGTGCTCTGTCACCGCTGCTATAGGCCTCCTCTTTGGCCCAACGAAGTTACCTGAACTGGGCTTTGAACCAGGGCTCGTTGTTGTTGTAAATACGGTAAGTCTTGGTAGGTACACACGCAGAGCCGTCTTAACAGCAGTGTGGGCCCCTGGGCACAACAATGCACTGGGGCCCCTACCTATCCTCCAGCGGTAGGGGTGGGGGCTGCTATCAGCAGCAGCTTTAATGTCCCGCGGGCGGTATGGGGGGTTCTATCTTCCGCTCAGCATGTAGGACCTGGAGAAATAATTTCTGCTAATTACTCCATTACTGCACAGATGGGGCCGGAAGGAGAACACTAAACTGTAGAAGGGGACATTGGGCTGAATGAGGTGCCAGGGTACATGACTTCCAGGGTGGTAGGGGGTGTTTAATACACAGGGGGAGGGGTCAATAGTGGAGTGGGCTTTATATTCATCATTTTCTGGTGGGAGGGCAGCATGCTTGATTGCATATATCTCAAGTTCCTGAAAATAGATTTCTTAGCTTTGAATGGAATAACAAAACTAGAGAGTCTCACCTGTAAGGAGGTGCTGGGGACACCTGTAAGGAGGTGCTGGGGACACCTGTAAGGAGGTGCTGGGTACTTGGGAATCAGAGGTCAGGAGCCAGAGCAATCCACCAATGAAAATATAAAACTGCATACCAGGCGTGTGTAGCTGGAGCAGGGACCAGCTGCTGGAAGGCTGATATCTCTGGTTCTGGGCATAGTAGAGACAATCTGCCAGCGTCCACCAGAAGGGGAGAGTCCCAGCTTTTGGAGTATACCTTCAGAAAAACTCTAAGTCAGACAGAACCCGAGATATCTGGCTGGGAAGAACAATTAACAGGCTTGGATGGGGACCGCTGCTTTGAAGTCGGATATCTCCGGTTCCACAAGGCCGATTTTCAAAAATCTGGTACCCCTGGAAAGAGGTGACCCTCAGCTATCATCCTAGGGCCCTTTTACTCCTGGGGCCCTTGGCAAGAGCCCATTGAGCCCATACAAAAAGACGGCCCTGTACACACGTGTCCTCACAGTAGCTGATGTAGGACGTGACAGTGTCTGTCAGGTCACTCAGGTCAGTTGCCTAGGCTTCGAAGACCCCCTATTCCGTGCAGTCGAAGCAGGCCTGGAGCTTCAACTTAGCTTTGTTGGTCTATTTCTTAACAGTCTTGATGACAGGCTTAACCGCTCTCAGCTTCTGTGTATAGGTAAGGAGTAAGTGGATGAGAAATTGGTCAGATAGGCTGAGTGCAGCACACGGGATAGACCGGAAGGCAGACTTGAGGGTAGTGTAGCAGTGGTCAGGGGTGCGCCCTTCCCTAGTGGGACACGTGACTTGTTTCTACTTAGGAAGCTCCTTGCTCCTTGTTAGTTCTGTTGAAGTCACCCATCACTATAAGCAGAGAGTCTGGGTGTTTTGTTCTATGTCGGATATGCATACGACCAGGTGGTGCAGGGTTTCGTTTGCGCAGGCAAGGGGGGGATGTACACTCCCAAAAGGACAATTGAGGCAAATTCCTGGGGGGAATAGAAGGGGTTGCAGTTGATACTTAGCATCTCCAAGTGAGGGCTACATGATTTGCCTAGGATCATGACATTGGTGCACCATCCGTCGTTGATGTAGAAGCAGATGTCACCACCCTTTGTTTTTCCTGAGAGAACCTTGGAGTGATCGGCCCTGAAGAGACCGAAGCCCGGCAGAGACATCGGCTTGTCCGCAATATGGTCGTCCAGCCACGTCTCCGTAAAGCAGAGGACGGATGACCCTGCAATGCCTGATCTTGCGCTGCCCAGGAGGAACAGTTCATTGATCTTGTTTGCCAGTGAGCACACATTCGAGAGCAGGCTCGCGGGAAGTGCAGACTGGTGCCCTCACCGCAGCCACCTCAATAGGGTGCCTGCGCGACAGCCTCTCCTCTGAGCCCAGGTCTTTCTACTAGGGCCGACATGAGGGCCTCCGTCATTCTCTTTCTGGGGCCACCGATCCACCCGCCAGTCGCTGTCTGGGCTGCGGGGGGCTGCGGCTGCTTGGTTATCTACTTTATCATCCACGAAGTCTGCATCCCTGCCACACAGGGCAGCAAGGCCTGCAAGGGCCGCTGATCCGCCCGCCAATGGGCCTGAACGTGGGGTAAGCACTGCAGGAGCGCTCCAACTTAGGAGGGCTTCCCTGCTGTATTTGGTCACTAGTGGAGTAGACAAGGGCACGGGAAAACAAGGGGATACAGGCATTTTGGCTGAGTTGCATAGCTCTGAGGCAGCCATCTGCAGCGCCATCTTCGATTGTAATCACTATAATCGTTATTGCTATACCCTATTGCTGCTCTTTAATCCAATAAGTATATTTAAAACAAGTGATAAATAAAACTTTGCTTTTTCTGTTGCTGATTTAGTCAATTATTCCAGGACAAAGCAGGCTTGTGGTGTTAGAATCCAATTCCTATTGCGTAAGTGTGAAAAATCTCAGTGTGAGCGGCCTTTAAAGTAGATTTCTTGTGGGGGTAGTGATAAGATGTCCTGGGAAATGGCTCCTGCAATTTGAAATGAACAGTGACCCTTCAGCAATTTAAAGCCTGAATATTTCCTATATAATAGCCCAGATCTGTGACTCTGTGCCTGTGTGTCTAACGCTGGGTGTGGCTAGGAGCTCTCATTGGGTTAGCAGCAGGTCTATCACACCAAGTCCACAGCTGATTGGGCAAGAAACGCCCTCCCACACAGGTTACATCCAATGGGAGGCTCTGCCCTTTGGCTGCTGTGTGTTCCCAGAGCAGGACTAACAATGGTGCTGATGGAGCTGCAGCTTCAGGTCCACACCCCAAAATAGGCTCACTGCATTTGCAGCAACATACCCTCCAACAATTTACACCTAAAAATCGGTAAACATTAAAAAGGGGGTGTGGCCACAGGTAAAGTGCCGTGGCCACGCCCCCTTTCCTATACTTTCAATGGAAGTTTGGAGAGCCAAAAATCGGTACAGACCATAAAAAAATGGTATTGTACCTGCCAAAAAGGTCCAGCTGGAGGGTATGCGCTGTAGATAGGGAAAACAAAATTATTTTACTGCAGCGTCACTGGGCCCTCATTCCAAGTTGTTCACTCGCTAGCTACTTTTAGCAGCCGTGCAAACGCATTGTCGCCGCCCACGGGGGAGTGTATTTTAGCTTTGCAAGTGTGCGATCGCATGTGCAGCCAAGCGGTACAAAAACATTATGTGCAAAACAAGACCAGCCCTGTAGTTACTTATCCTGTGCGATGATTCCAGCAACGGAGATCCCGGAATTGACGTCAGATACCCGCCCTGCAAACGCCTGGTCATGTCTGCGTTTTCCCTACCACTCCCAGAAAACGGCCAGTTGACACCCATAAACGCCCTCTTCCTGTCAATCTCCTTGCGATCAGCTGTGCAAATAGATTCGTCACTAGAAGCATTGTACAGCAATGATGCTGTTTGTACCCGTACGACGCGTGTGCGCATTGCGGTGCATACGCATGCGCAGTTTTGCCTTCTTTTTAACTGATCGCTGAGCTGCTAAAACCGGCAGCATGCGATCAACTCGGAATGACCCCCTATGTCCTGCTGCCAGTCCACCTGCCGCCCCCCCCCCCCCGGCATCAACAATCCCCACTCCTTAGCCACGGCGCAGGTGGAACAATAGCTTCTGCAGCCACTGGAATAGATGTGTATGAAAGCGGCGCAGCAGAAGCCTTTCATAGACCTCCCTGCGCCGCATACTCTCTGAGCTCCGGAGCCTCCTCTGTACGTGATGTCACAGAAGTACCTCCCCACCACAGCCGCGCACAGATTCCCAGAGGCCCTGACTCCGCAACACAGCACTCGGGCTGCTGGCCTGGAAGCCCCGAGATGGCTAATGTAACGGATAGAGTGGGTGATATCGCGGAGGGTAATGTCTGGACGCTGAATCAATGTAAAAGGTGACAGTGGTGTGCAGTGCAGTGGGTGTGCAGTGGCTGCTGTGCGAGTCTCTGGGAGAGACACTGCCAAAGGGAGGACAGCAGCTTAGCTGCTTCCAGGAGGAGAAGCAGGAGAAGCATTACCCACCCCTCCCCCACTCGCAGTACCTCCGGGCCCTAACCGTAGCACCCCTACACACACCCCTCCAACACCCGCAGTGGCTCCAAACCCCGCTCCCCCACCCGCAGCACCCCCGCCCCTCACCTGAGGCACCACTGCACCCAGCCCTCCCCCCACCCGCGGCACCCCCACAACTGCTCCTCTCCCACCCGCGGTGGCTCCGGATCCCCACCCGCGGCACCACCGCACCAACCCCACCCGTGGCACACCCGCAAGCTGCCCCTCCTCCACACGCGTCTTCCCTTGACCCCATCCACGTATCCCCTGCACCCGCCGCTCCCCCAACCACAGCACCTACTAGGTAATTCATCAGGCCCTGCGTGCACTGTTCACGCTGTTGCAAGGGGCTACGACCCCTTAACCATCGAACGCCCTTTTTCCGTGCAATATTTAAACACACAATTATGATTGGAGGCAATATGCCATATAATATATTGCACACCACAAGGGCGTGCAAGGGTTAAGGGGGCGAAGCCCCTTACGACGATGTGAAGAGCGCCTGTAGTGCACAATGAATCACCTAGTACTGTATATTAGTTGATTAATGCAAGAAGTCAGAGTTATTTGTTGCTCAGAGAACAGAGGTGAATGATGTCTTAGTGAGGGGCTGGAGGGATGTCCAATGCAGAGTATAGTAGATTCCAAACTGAAGGACTTATCAGTGGAGAGATGCAGAGGTTTCAATCCAGTGTGTATCTCAGCGCAGGAATGCAATCCATTAGTTTTGATGAGATGTCAGCGTAGAGTAGTAAAAGTTAAAGGTAAGTCCTTGGATATTTATGATGATTCGTAGGTCAGTTGTGGTAAATTTAAGCTGTTTTATAGAGATGATCAGGAGCATGCAGCCATTTTGGTGTATCCGCAGCCATCTTAGTGAATCCGCAGCCATCTTGGTGAAACCTTTCCAGATTGTAAGGCATATGTGTATCAAGTTTGGTGTAAATTGCTCCAGGCATTCCACAGCTATGCTGGAACATACATACATACATACATACATACATACATACAATCATCCAATTTTATATATTTAGATATACAGATAGGGCCATGCTAGTCGTGGCTCTATCTGTGACTATCGCTGAGAGAGTCCCCGTCCGTCCGGGCGTGTGCTCAACGGAGGCACGCCCCATTCACTTAAATGGAGAGCGTCTCCGTCCGCGCGCCCGGACAGAGACGCTTTGAATGGGAGCGTCTCTGTGCACTCCTGGCGTGACTAGGCAGACGGATAGCCTAGTTATACCGGGAATGCACGTTTGTGATAGAGCCGCCTCAGATTATATATATATATAAGGGAACACTTAAACAACACAATGTAACTCCAAGTCAATCACACTTCTGTGAAATTAAACTGTCAACTTAGGAAGCAACACTGATTGACAATCAATTTCACATGCTGTTGTGCAAATGGAATAGACAACAGGTGGAAATTATAGGCAATTAGCAAGCCACCCCCAATAAAGTAGTTGTTCTGCAGGTGGTGACCACAGACCACTTCTCAGCTCCTATGCTTTCTGGCTGATGTTTTGGTCACTTTTGAAAGCTGGCGGTGCTTTCACTCTAGTGGTAGCATGAGACGGAGTTTACAACCCACACAAGTGGCTCAGGTAGTGCAGCTCATCCAGGATGGCACATCAATGCGAGCTGTGGCAAGAAGGTTTGCTGTGTCTGTCAGCGTAGTGTCCAGAGCATGGAGGCGCTACCAGGAGACAGGCCAGTACATCAGGAGACGTGGAGGAGGGCAACAACCCAGCAGCAGGACCGCTACCTCCGCCTTTTTGCAAAGAGGAACAGGAGGAGCACTGCCAGAGCCTTGCAAAATGACCTCCAGCAAGCCACAAATGTGCATGTGTCTACTCAAATGATCAGAAACAGACTTCATGAGGGTGGTATAAGGGCCCGATGTCCACAGGTGTGGGTTGTGCTTACAGCCCAACACCGTGCAGGACATTTGCCATTTGCCAGAGAACACCAAGATTGGCAAATTCGCCACTGGCGCCCTGTGCTCTTCACAGATGAAAGCAGGTTCTCACTGAGCACATGTGACATACGTGACAGAGTCTGGAGACGCCAAGGAGAATGTTCTGCTGCCTGCAACATCCTCCAGCATGACCGGTTTGGCAGTGGGTCTGTAATGGTGTGGGGTGGCATTTCTTTGGGGGGCTGCACAGCCCTCCATGTGCTCACCAGAGGTGGCCTGACTGCCATTAGGTACCGAGATGAAATCCTCAGACCCCTTGTGAGACCATATGCTGGTGCGGTTGGCCCTGGGTTCCTCCTAATGCAAGACAATGCTAGATCTCATGTGGCTGGAGTGTGTCAGCAGTTCCTGCAAGACGAAGGCATTGATGCTATGGACTGGCCCGCCCGTTCCCTAGACCTGAATCCAATTGAGCACATCTGGGGCATCATGTCTTGCTCCATCCACCAACGCCACGTTGCACTACAGACTGTCCAAGAGTTGGCGGATGCTTTAGTCCAGGTCTGGGAGGAAATGCCTCAGGAGACCATCTGCCACCTCATCAGGAGCATGCCCAGGCGTTGTAGGGAGGTCATACAGGCACATGGAGGCCACACACCCTACTGAGCCTCATTTTGACTTGTTTTAAGTACATTACATCAATGTTGGATCAGCCTGTAGTGTGTTTTTTCACTTTAATTTTTAGTGCGACTCCAAATCCAGACCTCCATGGGTTAATAAATTTGATTTCCATTGATCATTTTTGTGTGATTTTGTTGTCAGCACATTCAACTATGTAAAGAACAAAGTATTTAATAAGAATATTTCATTCATTCAGATCTAGGATGTGTTCAGTGCCGTTTCTTGCGGCGGGCGCGCCGTGCAACCGCATGGGGCGCCCGCCGCGGCACTTTACGAGTCCCAGATTCCCCCTCCTCCCTTTTCCTGAGTACTCCTGCTCGGGGGGCGGAGTTTCGCGGTATGACGCGGTTGCGTCGTGACGTCGCGATGCAACCGCGTCAATCCGCGAAACTCCGCCCCCCGAGCAGGAGTACTCGGGAAAAGGGAGGAGGGGAGCCAAGCTGTTAAGGGGAGGCGACGGCGGCCAGCGTGCGGAGCGGGAAGATCTTCTTGACATGTAAGTTGTTCATCTCTCTCCCTCTCCCTTCCTCCCCCCCCCCACTTGACACTTGCCTGCCGTACTGCATAGAATGGGGACACCTTCCTGCCACAATGTGTAAAATGGGGACACTTTCCTGCCGCAATGTGTAAAATTGGGACACGTGCCTGCCACAATGTGTAAAATGGGGACACTTTCCTGACGCAATGTGTAAAATTGGGACACGTGCCTGCCGCAATGTGTAAAATGGGGACTCTTGCCTGCCGCAATGTGTAAAATGGGGGCACGTGCCTGCCGCAATGTGTAAAATGGGGGCACGTGCCTGCCGCAATGTGTAAAATGGGGACATTTGCCTGCCGTGCTGTGTAAAATGGGGGCACGTGCCTGCCGTAATGTGTAAAATGGGGGCACGTGCCTGCCGCAATGTGTAAAATGGGGACACTTTTCTGCTGCAATGTGTAAAATGGGGGCACGTGCCTGCCGCAATGTGTAAAATGGGGACATTTGCCTGCCGTGCTGTGTAAAATGGGGGCACGTGCCTGCCGTACTGTGTAAAATGGGGACACTTGCCTGTTGTACTGTGTAAAATGGGGGCACGTGGCTGTCGCAATGTGTAAAATGGGGACATGTGCCTGCCGCAATGTGTAAAATGGGGACACGTGCCTGCCGCAATGTGTAAAATGGGGGCACGTGCCTGACGTACTGTGTAAAATGGGGACATTTGCCTGCCGTGCTGTGTAAAATGGGGACTCTTGCCTGCCGCAATGTGTAAAATGGGGACACTTTCCTGCCGCAATGTGTAAAATGGGGACACTTTTCTGCTGCAATGTGTAAAATGGGGGCACGTGCCTGCCGCAATGTGTAAAATGGGGACATTTGTCTGCCGTGCTGTGTAAAATGGGGACACTTGCCTGCCGTGCTGTGTAAAATGGGGTTGCGTGCCTGCTGTAATGTGTAAAATTAGGACTTTTTTTCTTATCCTGTGGTGGCTGTGATGATGAGATCAGATGAGATCACGCCCACCTTAACAAAGCCACGCCCATTTTAATGAGGCCACGCCCCTTGTCGGGAGCGCGCACCTTCGGCGCGTGCATGCTTTTCCTCTTTATATCTATGGGGGGGGGGGGGCGCATTTATTGTTTATGTGAATGGGGGGGGGGGGGGCGCATATTTAAATTTCGCACTGGGAGCCAAATTCGCTAGAAACGGCCCTGGATGTGTTATTTTAGTGTTCCCTTTATTTTTTTGAGCAGTGTATATATATATATATATATATATATATACTGTATACTGTGTACTGTAGGTACTGTATATACTAGGCCCGATTACTTGATTCTGATTGGACATCGGTGATCGGTAATCCGTTGAGGAATTGAAAAAAATCAACATATTAAAAATCCCCAATTCGATAATCCTGATTTTTGGTTAGGAATCAGCAAATTGAGGATTTCCAACATGTTGGGTTTGCCCATTTTAAGAGAACAGGGAATGCCCCAATTCTCCCTTAATGTAAGAGACCCAAAAGTCAATATAGACAGAACATCACTGCACAGGCAACCTGGTACAATTCAGAGGAAACATGGAACAGCCCTAACCTTTACAAGGCCACATATTACCCTTAACCTTGGTAACAAGTTAAAATAATACATTTACTGAAAAAAATGAGATACCTATCTGTAATAAGTTAATAACTAGCCAGCAGGCATTTTATTGTTAGTTAAGTTATCACAGGCTATAATAATCAAATTTGACAAGCAGTAAGTAAAAGGCTCCAAGAGCTGCATGGGGTTCTAGGGTCGCCGGCTGCCCATCATTCCTGTACAGCACACATTCTCAGTATCTGTTTTGTGACTCTCATATAGGAACACATTGAATATCAATCTCAGTAATCTTATACATCCCTGTTCCTGTATCCAGAGCACATTCACTACTACTAGTGGACAAGTTTAAAAAAGACTGCTGTAAAGTTTGACCTCATAGTAGGCCTTCAATAGTGCTGAATAGCAGTATAACAAGGCAGTATACGGAGCACAATGGGGAGAACATCCAAGTACAATCATGTGGAAAAAGTAATCATTATTCAAACAAGACAATTATTGGCACCCTTGTATCTCACAGGACAATCTCACCTACAAATGTGTTCTTTCAACGAATATATTGCAATATACAGTACAGTCAGAAAATTATGTTTTTAAGGGTTACAGTTGTTTCAGAATGTACTGTTCAGTCATTATCCAACAAAGTATAAAAGGCAACACTTTTTCCAAAGCAAATATGAAGGATTTCAACGCAGTAAGTGCCTTTAGAAAACAACAGGACAAGTTAGCTGTTTGTCTTTCTTCCCTTCTCTCTACAGCTATGACAGTAGTTGGATCTGTGAAGCACACACTGCGGCCAATAATTGCTTTCTTATGTTGCCTGAATGGTCAAATTATAATCTGGGGTAAGCAAAATATTTTTTTTAACTGTACAGCCTCTGAATAATGCACCAAAGAAAGGGTCTGGATGTACGGAGAAGCTATTTTATAATTCTGACACAACTGTAGGTTATAAAATGTATCTTTTATTTTATCATTTTAATAGTCAAGTCGAGTTTTCAAAAGTCAGTTTCATGTGAAAGAAGAACTTTTAACATAAATGTATTTAGTTTCCACTAGAGATGAGCGCCTGAAATTTTTCGGGTTTTGTGTTTTGGTTTTGGGTTCGGTTCCGCGGCCGTGTTTTGGGTTCGAACGCGTTTTGGCAAAACCTCACCGAATTTTTTTTGTCGGATTCGGGTGTGTTTTGGATTCGGGTGTTTTTTTCAAAAAACACTAAAAAACAGCTTAAATCATAGAATTTGGGGGTCATTTTGATCCCAAAGTATTATTAACCTCAAAAACCATAATTTACACTCATTTTCAGTCTATTCTGAATACCTCACACCTCACAATATTATTTTTAGTCCTAAAATTTGCACCGAGGTCGCTGTGTGAGTAAGATAAGCGACCCTAGTGGCCGACACAAACACCGGGCCCATCTAGGAGTGGCACTGCAGTGTCACGCAGGATGTCCCTTCCAAAAAACCCTCCCCAAACAGCACATGACGCAAAGAAAAAAAGAGGCGCAATGAGGTAGCTGTGTGAGTAAGATTAGCGACCCTAGTGGCCGACACAAACACCGGGCCCATCTAGGAGTGGCACTGCAGTGTCACGCAGGATGGCCCTTCCAAAAAACCCTCCCCAAACAGCACATGACGCAAAGAAAAAAAGAGGCGCAATGAGGTAGCTGTGTGAGTAAGATTAGCGACCCTAGTGGCCGACACAAACACCGGGCCCATCTAGGAGTGGCACTGCAGTGTCACGCAGGATGTCCCTTCCAAAAAACCCTCCCCAAACAGCACATGACGCAAAGAAAAAAAGAGGCGCAATGAGGTAGCTGTGTGAGTAAGATTAGCGACCCTAGTGGCCGACACAAACACCGGGCCCATCTAGGAGTGGCACTGCAGTGTCACGCAGGATGTCCCTTCCAAAAAACCCTCCCCAAACAGCACATGACGCAAAGAAAAAAAGAGGCGCAATGAGGTAGCTGTGTGAGTAAGATTAGCGACCCTAGTGGCCGACACAAACACCGGGCCCATCTAGGAGTGGCACTGCAGTGTCACGCAGGATGGCCCTTCCAAAAAACCCTCCCCAAACAGCACATGACGCAAAGAAAAAAAGAGGCGCAATGAGGTAGCTGTGTGAGTAAGATTAGCGACCCTAGTGGCCGACACAAACACCGGGCCCATCTAGGAGTGGCACTGCAGTGTCACGCAGGATGTCCCTTCCAAAAAACCCTCCCCAAACAGCACATGACGCAAAGAAAAAAAGAGGCGCAATGAGGTAGCTGTGTGAGTAAGATTAGCGACCCTAGTGGCCGACACAAACACCGGGCCCATCTAGGAGTGGCACTGCAGTGTCACGCAGGATGTCCCTTCCAAAAAACCCTCCCCAAACAGCACATGACGCAAAGAAAAAAAGAGGTGCAATGAGGTAGCTGACTGTGTGAGTAAGATTAGCGACCCTAGTGGCCGACACAAACACCGGGCCCATCTAGGAGTGGCACTGCAGTGTCACGCAGGATGTCCCTTCCAAAAAAACCCTCCCCAATCAGCACATGATGCAAAGAAAAAGAAAAGAAAAAAGAGGTGCAAGATGGAATTGTCCTTGGGCCCTCCCACCCACCCTTATGTTGTATAAACAAAACAGGACATGCACACTTTAACCAACCCATCATTTCAGTGACAGGGTCTGCCACACGACTGTGACTGATATGACGGGTTGGTTTGGACCCCCCCCAAAAAAGAAGCAATTAATCTCTCCTTGCACAAACTGGCTCTACAGAGGCAAGATGTCCACCTCATCTTCACCCTCCGATATATCACCGTGTACATCCCCCTCCTCACAGATTATCAATTTGTCCCCACTGGAATCCACCATCTCAGCTCCCTGTGTACTTTGTGGAGGCAATTGCTGCTGGTCAATGTCTCCGCGGAGGAATTGATTATAATTCATTTTAATGAACATCATCTTCTCCACATTTTCTGGATGTAACCTCGTACGCCGATTGCTGACAAGGTGAGCGGCGGCACTAAACACTCTTTCGGAGTACACACTTGTGGGAGGGCAACTTAGGTAGAATAAAGCCAGTTTGTGCAAGGGCCTCCAAATTGCCTCTTTTTCCTGCCAGTATAAGTACGGACTGTGTGACGTGCCTACTTGGATGCGGTCACTCATATAATCCTCCACCATTCTATCAATGTTGAGAGAATCATATGCAGTGACAGTAGACGACATGTCCGTAATCGTTGTCAGGTCCTTCAGTCCGGACCAGATGTCAGCATCAGCAGTCGCTCCAGACTGCCCTGCATCACCGCCAGCGGGTGGGCTCGGAATTCTGAGCCTTTTCCTCGCACCCCCAGTTGCGGGAGAATGTGAAGGAGGAGATGTTGACAGGTCACGTTCCGCTTGACTTGACAATTTTGTCACCAGCAGGTCTTTCAACCCCAGCAGACCTGTGTCTGCCGGAAAGAGAGATCCAAGGTAGGCTTTAAATCTAGGATCGAGCACGGTGGCCAAAATGTAGTGCTCTGATTTCAACAGATTGACCACCCGTGAATCCTTGTTAAGCGAATTAAGGGCTGCATCCACAAGTCCCACATGCCTAGCGGAATCGCTCCCTTTTAGCTCCTTCTTCAATGCCTCCAGCTTCTTCTGCAAAAGCCTGATGAGGGGAATGACCTGACTCAGGCTGGCAGTGTCTGAACTGACTTCACGTGTGGCAAGTTCAAAGGGCATCAGAACCTTGCACAACGTTGAAATCATTCTCCACTGCACTTGAGACAGGTGCATTCCACCTACTATATCGTGCTCAATTGTATAGGCTTGAATGGCCTTTTGCTGCTCCTCCAACCTCTGAAGCATATAGAGGGTTGAATTCCACCTCGTTACCACTTCTTGCTTCAGATGATGGCAGGGCAGGTTCAGTAGTTTTTGGTGGTGCTCCAGTTTTCTGTACGTGGTGCCTGTACGCCGAAAGTGTCCCGCAATTCTTCTGGCCACCGACAGCATCTCTTGCACGCCCCTGTCGTTTTTTAAAAAATTCTGCACCACCAAATTCAAGGTATGTGCAAAACATGGGACGTGCTGGAATTGGCCCAGATTTAATGCACACACAATATTGCTGGCGTTGTCCGATGCCACAAATCCACAGGAGAGTCCAATTGGGGTAAGCCATTCCGCGATGATCTTCCTCAGTTGCCGTAAGAGGTTTTCAGCTGTGTGCGTATTCTGGAAAGCGGTGATACAAAGCGTAGCCTGCCTAGGAAAGAGTTGGCGTTTGCGAGATGCTGCTACTGGTGCCGCCGCTGCTGTTCTTGCGGCGGGAGTCCATACATCTACCCAGTGGGCTGTCACAGTCATATAGTCCTGACCCTGCCCTGCTCCACTTGTCCACATGTCCGTGGTTAAGTGGACATTGGGTACAGCTGCATTTTTTAGGACACTGGTGACTCTTTTTCTGAGGTCTGTGTACATTTTCGGTATCGCCTGCCTAGAGAAATGGAACCTAGATGGTATTTGGTACCGGGGACACAGTACCTCCAACAAGTCTCTAGTTGGCTCTGCAGTAATGATGGATACCGGAACCACGTTTCTCACCACCCAGGATGCCAAGGCCTCAGTTATCCGCTTTGCAGTAGGATGACTGCTGTGATATTTCATCTTCCTCGCAAAGGACTGTTGAACAGTCAATTGCTTACTGGAAGTAGTACAAGTGGGCTTACGACTTCCCCTCTGGGATGACCATCGACTCCCAGCGGCAACAACAGCAGCGCCAGCAGCAGTAGGCGTTACACGCAAGGATGCATCGGAGGAATCCCAGGCAGGAGAGGACTCGTCAGAATTGCCAGTGACATGGCCTCCAGGACTATTGGCATTCCTGGGGAAGGAGGAAATTGACACTGAGGGAGTTGGTGGGGTGGTTTGCGTGAGCTTGGTTACAAGAGGAAGGGATTTACTGGTCAGTGGACTGCTTCCGCTGTCACCCAAAGTTTTTGAACTTGTCACTGACTTATTATGAATGCGCTGCAGGTGACGTATAAGGGAGGATGTTCCGAGGTGGTTAACGTCCTTACCCCTACTTATTACAGCTTGACAAAGGGAACACACGGCTTGACACCTGTTGTCCGCATTTCTGGTGAAATACCTCCACACCGAAGAGCTGATTTTTTTGGTATTTTCACCTGGCATGTCAACGGCCATATTCCTCCCACGGACAACAGGTGTCTCCCCGGGTGCCTGACTTAAACAAACCACCTCACCATCAGAATCCTCCTGGTCAATTTCCTCCCCAGCGCCAGCAACACCCATATCCTCCTCATCCTGGTGTACTTCAACACTGACATCTTCAATCTGACTATCAGGAACTGGACTGCGGGTGCTCCTTCCAGCACTTGCAGGGGGCGTGCAAATGGTGGAAGGCGCATGCTCTTCACGTCCAGTGTTGGGAAGGTCAGGCATCGCAACCGACACAATTGGACTCTCCTTGTGGATTTGGGATTTCAAAGAACGCACAGTTCTTTGCGGTGCTTTGCCTTTTGCCAGCTTGAGTCTTTTCAGTTTTCTAGCGAGAGGCTGAGTGCTTCCATCCTCATGTGAAGCTGAACCACTAGCCATGAACATAGGCCAGGGCCTCAGCCGTTCCTTGCCACTCCGTGTGGTAAATGGCATATTGGCAAGTTTACGCTTCTCCTCCGACAATTTTATTTTAGGTTTTGGAGTCCTTTTTTTACTGATATTTGGTGTTTTGGTTTTGACATGCTCTGTACTATGCCATTGGGCATCGGCCTTGGCAGACGACGTTGCTGGCATTTCATCGTCTCGGCCATGACTAGTGGCAGCAGCTTCAGCACGAGGTGGAAGTGGATCTTGATCTTTCCCTAATTTTGGAACCTCAACATTTTTGTTCTCCATATTTTAATAGGCACAACTAAAAGGCACCTCAGGTAAACAATGGAGATGGATGGATTGGATACTAGTATACAATTATGGACGGGCTGCCGAGTGCCGACACAGAGGTAGCCACAGCCGTGAACTACCGCACTGTACTGTGTCTGCTGCTAATATATAGACTGGTTGATAAAGAGATAGTATACTCGTAACTAGTATGTATGTATAAAGAAAGAAAAAAAAACCACGGTTAGGTGGTATATACAATTATGGACGGGCTGCCGAGTGCCGACACAGAGGTAGCCACAGCCGTGAACTACCGCACTGTACTGTGTCTGCTGCTAATATATAGACTGGTTGATAAAGAGATAGTATACTCGTAACTAGTATGTATGTATAAAGAAAGAAAAAAAAACCACGGTTAGGTGGTATATACAATTATGGACGGGCTGCCGAGTGCCGACACAGAGGTAGCCACAGCCGTGAACTACCGCACTGTACTGTGTCTGCTGCTAATATATAGACTGGTTGATAAAGAGATAGTATACTCGTAACTAGTATGTATGTATAAAGAAAGAAAAAAAAACCACGGTTAGGTGGTATATACAATTATGGACGGGCTGCCGAGTGCCGACACAGAGGTAGCCACAGCCGTGAACTACCGCACTGTACTGTGTCTGCTGCTAATATATAGACTGGTTGATAAAGAGATAGTATACTCGTAACTAGTATGTATGTATAAAGAAAGAAAAAAAAACCACGGTTAGGTGGTATATACAATTATGGACGGGCTGCCGAGTGCCGACACAGAGGTAGCCACAGTCGTGAACTACCGCACTGTACTGTGTCTGCTGCTAATATATAGACTGGTTGATAAAGAGATAGTATACTCGTAACTAGTATGTATGTATAAAGAAAGAAAAAAAACCCACGGTTAGGTGGTATATACAATTATGGACGGGCTGCCGAGTGCCGACACAGAGGTAGCCACAGCCGTGAACTACCGCACTGTACTGTGTCTGCTGCTAATATATAGACTGGTTGATAAAGAGATAGTATACTCGTAACTAGTATGTATGTATAAAGAAAGAAAAAAAAACCACGGTTAGGTGGTATATACAATTATGGACGGGCTGCCGAGTGCCGACACAGAGGTAGCCACAGCCGTGAACTACCGCACTGTACTGTGTCTGCTGCTAATATATAGACTGGTTGATAAAGAGATAGTATACTCGTAACTAGTATGTATGTATAAAGAAAGAAAAAAAAACCACGGTTAGGTGGTATATACAATTATGGACGGGCTGCCGAGTGCCGACACAGAGGTAGCCACAGCCGTGAACTACCGCACTGTACTGTGTCTGCTGCTAATATATAGACTGGTTGATAAAGAGATAGTATACTCGTAACTAGTATGTATGTATAAAGAAAGAAAAAAAAACCACGGTTAGGTGGTATATACAATTATGGACGGGCTGCCGCGTGCCGACACAGAGGTAGCCACAGCCGTGAACTACCGCACTGTACTGTGTCTGCTGCTAATATAGACTGGTTGATAAAGAGATAGTATACTACTAATATTATATACTGGTGGTCAGGTCACTGGTCACTAGTCACACTGGCAGTGGCACTCCTGCAGCAAAAGTGTGCACTGTTTAATTTTAATATAATATTATGTACTCCTGGCTCCTGCTATAACCTATAACTGGCACTGCAGTAGTGCTCCCCAGTCTCCCCCACAATTATAAGCTGTGTGAGCTGAGCAGTCAGACAGATATATAATATATATAGATGATGCAGCACACTGGCCTGAGCCTGAGCAGTGCACACAGATATGGTATGTGACTGACTGAGTCACTGTGTGTATCGCTTTTTTCAGGCAGAGAACGGATATATTAAATAAACTGCACTGTGTGTCTGGTGGTCACTCACTATATAATATATTATGTACTCCTGGCTCCTGCTATAACCTATAACTGGCACTGCAGTAGTGCTCCCCAGTCTCCCCCACAATTATAAGCTGTGTGAGCTGAGCAGTCAGACAGATATATAATATTATATATAGATAATAGATGATGCAGCACACTGGCCTGAGCCTGAGCAGTGCACACAGATATGGTATGTGACTGAGTCACTGTGTGCTGTGTATCGCTTTTTTCAGGCAGAGAACGGATTATAAATAAAAGTGGTGGTCACTGGTCACTATCAGCAAAACTCTGCACTGTACACTACTGAGTACTCCTAATGCTCCCCAAAATTAGTAAATCAAGTGTCTAAACGGAGAGGACGCCAGCCACGTCCTCTCCCTATCAATCTCAATGCACGTGTGAAAATGGCGGCGACGCGCGGCTCCTTATATAGAATCCGAGTCTCGCGATAGAATCCGAGCCTCGCGAGAATCCGACAGCGTCATGATGACGTTCGGGCGCGCTCGGGTTAACCGAGCAAGGCGGGAAGATCCGAGTCGCTCGGACCCGTGAAAAAAAACATGAAGTTCTGGCGGGTTCGGATTCAGAGAAACCGAACCCGCTCATCTCTAGTTTCCACGCTCTAAAGCTGGGTACACACTTTTGTGATCACTTGGCTGATTGGGTAAATGCTTACATTATGCCATGCCCCCTCAAAGTACCAGGGCTAGGCCATCCTCTCTACGGCCCTGCACAGCTTAATGAGACTTACTGAGTAGAAAAAGATATAACTCAATATAAAAAATATCTACTTATCTGAAAGTGACATAATAACATACAATATGTGACTGTAATATTTTGTCAGCCTGTGTTTATTAAGAACTACCACTATAATCTTTCTTCCAGAGATTATATCTACCCTTCTCTAAATGAAATTATATCAATAGGAGAAAGTACAGCAGTGACTGCTAATAATCCAACTCTGCCCCCTAGCCCTTATTACAGCACCCTTAAAGGGCAGAATAGATGAACTACATGGTTCTTATTAGCCATCATATTCCATGTTACTGTAGGGTTGGCACATCCGCCTTGCTGTAAGATGTTACTTGATGTTGGTCTATTTTGTAGTATATTATGACACTGTAAAACATAATAAATAGAGTTATACTAAAAAGAGCTATTATAGTAAATACAGTTTTAGTATGTTTTAGGCAGCAAGGAACATGGGAAATCCAGAATTTAAATACTTGTAAAGTGCACTAAGTAAAATATCTTATAGACAGGGGTTAAAGTGTGTGAGGGGGGGGACAAGGAGGAACTGAGTTCCACCACCTGTGATGGTAGGGGGAACTAGTTCCACCACCTCCATTGCCGTGCACAGTATTTCCAACAGAGAACATCACCTACGTCAATTGATGATGCAGGCGGCGCTAGTGTTATTGATGAGTTGCAGCCACTGCTCCCTTCCTCAGGTCCTGGTGGCTCCATGATCCTCCATCTACAGCCCACCCCTCCTGGTTCTCACAGAAGTTGTGTCTGTTGGACAGCATTTATCCTCAGGTCCCAGTGACTTCCATTTCGGTACAGTGTATGTGATATCATGCAGTCACCGCTGCTTAAGTGAAGAAGAGCCATGAAGAGGAGCAGGCTCTGTGCATCTTGGAGACAAGATGAGAAGGGGCTGGAGAGACAAGAGAGTTGGGGAAGCTGCTGGAGGGATACAGGGCATGGAGCTGCTGGAGGCACACAGGTGGTGAGATGATTGAGTGACAGAGGTATTGATGTGTATAAGGTGCACTACTATGGGCATTATGTGTATTAACGGAACTACTGTGGTCATCATGTGTAAGAGGCAGTACTATTGAGGGCATTATGTGTAAGGGGCACAGCTTCTGTGGGCATTCTGTATATAAGCAGCACTACTACTGTGGGCATTTTTGTATATAAACGGGACCTCTGTGGGCATTATATGTACAAGCGGGCACTACTGAGTGGCATAACGTGTATAAAGGGTACCATTTGTAGCGCAACATGAATAAAGGGCACTACTGAGTGATGTAACCATAATAAGGGGCATTACTATGTGGTGTAATATGAAGTGGGGCACTACATGCAGTGTAATATGAATAAGATTGTGCTACTGTGTGGTGTAATTTGAATTGGGGGTACTATTGTGTGACCACAATAGTCCCTTTATAAAGTAAGGGAAGTAGGGCACTAATTGATAGTTTGCAGGGAGGTGGCGAAAACACTAGCACTATCTCCACTTAATCTGAAGGGGGGTAGGTGGCGGGGTAAATGAGTTCCACCACCTCTCCAGGACCACTATAAGCTCTGCTTATAGCCAAGACTGTGGGCCTGTGTCAGTGTTGCATGTAATTCCATCTGCATATGGATCGCCAAGATTTATCACACTGCACATGCATCAGAGCCTGCATATGCAATTTACAGCAATTGCAGGCAGTTCAAAGTTGCGTCTCCACTTGCAACTAAGTGACAATGAGGCATTTGCAAGTAGGATAGGTGTGCCGTTTGTATCATGGGCATGTTGAATGACTTGTGGGCTATACAGAGGTGAGCAAACATATAACTAAAGACAAAACAACTGAACCCCTAATAAAAGGCACCCCTGTAGGCAGGCCTGGAAAAACCTACCCTAGTACAGTTAACCTCACCAAGTTTCAATATACTATTGCAATAAAGAGAATGGGGCTTATTATCTTAGGTGCTTACAGTATAAAGAGAAAATAGCAATAATGACAGAATAAATTTGCATGTCCCTTTTAGTCACTGTTAGTGATCCACTCTTGATCAGTAGAAGAATGTCTTCCTTTGTTTCTTTAATTAGATGCTTATTCTCATAAAAAAAGAGGAATAAAAAAGCATGTGTAGAACAGTTTTTGTATGGTTTTGCATTAACACCTTCCATGCTGGTTAAACAAGAGACTACGTAGAGATGTGGGCGTACCCCAACTAACACTTTATGGTGTAATGGCATGCACATAAAGGTTTCTTTTCCACCTGTACAAAGAATAAGGGATCACCCGTGATCATTTATGTGTACCCAACTCACTGAGGAGTCAGGAAATGCTAGGCACATAAAGGTATCTTTATATCTTAAAAATGATTGAAGGGCAAGGACGTACCCTACTCAGAGCAGAAGGAAGTAATTTGAAGCATATTTGTGTTTCTTTTAGACCATAATGGATTCAGTCCTGTACGTCTCAATCCAGAAATTTCCACCAATGAGGTTATATTTAAAAAAAATAAAAAAATAATAATAATAATTATTCTCTTTAAAAAATCCCAGCCAGATTGGTATGTTGAAAATACAGAAAGTCACAATGAAGCTCCAAAATTATATAGACAACAGTTCAATATCACAGTAAAAAAAAAAAAAAAAAAAAAAAAAGGGGGGAAACAAGCAAAGAAAACTAACAATAAAAAATATATAAAAACAATCCAGAGCTATTCTTTTAGATATTCTGATGGAATCAGAAAGTCATACCTTCGGTTGTGAGTTCTGTCAACACATTTTGACCCTCTGTGGGACTTTATCATGACATTTGTAATCATCAGCACTCCCTTGCACCAGCCTTTTCCTTGGTGCAAGAGAGTGCTGATGATTACCACTACTGTCAGCAGCAGATGGTTGGGGGTAGTGCTGTTTCTAGCCAATTTGGCTCCCAGTGCGAACACAACAAAATGCGCCTGTCCCCACCATAGTTATGAGGGAAAAAATAAATGTGCGCGCCCTGGAAAAGTGGCGTGGTCTAGCAGCAAATGGTTGTGGCCTTGCTGAAATGGACATGGTCTTGCAGGAAAATACTACATTACACCATATTGTGCCCCAAACAGTAATGCCCCTAGCACCATATTATGCTCCACAAAGTAATGCCCCTAGCACCAAATGATGCCCCACACAGTAATGCCCCTTGCACCTTATTATGCCCCACACAGCAATTGGGCATACAGTACCCCGGGCCCCCCTCTGTCAAGGGGCCCCCCAACCAGAGCACACTGACATCACTAGCCCTCCCTATTGTGCAGCAGCAGAACCAGGCTGCCAGGATGTGAGCAGGACAGTATGTATTGCAGGCAGAGACACAGGAGTATCAGGTTTCATGAGATACTGATGGAGCTTCCTGACCAGAGGAGAGATAGCAGAGGGGAGAGAGCTGTAAGTGACCCAGGGATCCCAGCTTCTCCTTCTCCCGTCTGGGTGTCAGGGCCCTGTGCAACCTGTTATCTAATGAGAGTTCACGTCTAGAGAGGGAGACACACACAGAGCATCCTCCTGGGTCCTGTCCCAGTGTGTTAGTAGTACAGAGGCTGCAGCTGCTGTATTTATGCATGATAAATTATAGATTTTATTTTTCTATGTGTATTTTAAGTTTGTTTAAGTTGTATTTGTTCCCCTACAGGAAAACAATAAAATATTTGTATCTCTATTAGTTTAAACCTAATATACACCACTGGTTTATATTTAATATTCACAATCTATATGTCCCATTCCAGGAGGGATAACATGCTCTCTACCTGGACTTCCCTCTTAATTATGATTGTAATCATTTTTGTTGAAATACCTTTTTTTTTATCAATTAAATATTTCAACACATGTGATGCCAATCATATATTAAAAGGGAAGTCCAGGTGGAGAGCATTTTGGCCCTCCCAGAATAGGTCATGTTGAGAGGTATGCACAATCTAATATACACCCTCCCCCTCCACCAGGGCCCCCCTGTCTTAAATGCCCCAGACCCCCCCAAGGCTTAATCTGGCCCTGCGCTGACACCGTATTATGCCTCACACAATAATGCTGCTGACTCCATTGTGAGGATACCGGGTTCCAAATCACTCAGTCATGGTGGTAGATAAAAAACCAACAGTGGTTTATTGAACAGAATGGGTTATAAACAGCTCAGCACACTTCTGTGATCCAATTCTACACGACAATCCCTCCTGGAACTCCTGACAGAACATTACTTCTTAGCCAGTCTCCTGCCACTCTCTCTCTCTTCTCTCTCTTCTCTCTCTCACCTTCCCTGTTTGCTATTATCAAAACCTTTGTCTTTCCTACAATAAGGCGACACCCCCAGAACAGTTTCAGAGCAAACCTACTTTCACATGGCCAGGCATGTTCCCTAGGCCACAATAGATGTTAACTAAATTAACCTTACTTAATCTGATTGTGTGGCCTGGAATCCATTGTGTGGGGAAGAATGAGGGTATTGTATGGCCTGACATCTGAGACTGGCTGTATCTACCCAACAGCAAACACACAGGTTATCTGAGCAGTCACATGGGGGGAACATTATTTTACAACCTATAACACAATAACCAATACATTCATATATATACATCGAAAAACATAACTGTACCCTTGTAACAATAACATCATACAATATAATACAATATTGCCTAGTACATAGCCAAATACAGATCAACAATCAGTGTAGTCCATGGGTAAGACCAGGGCTAGGAAGTAGCTGCGTGTCTTTTACCAGTGTGTGACACAACGCGCCGGCTGTGTTGTCACATTTCCTCCCTCTACTTCCAAGCCCGGTGTCCTGGGTGGCTTAAGCTTGCTGAGAGTAATGGTATTCTCCTGTACCCTGGGTAGTGGTAGCGAGGGATCTCCTGGGCTTGCTCGGTGCTGGGTCTGGTTCCTGCTGACGGGACAGGCTATCTGCGTTCCCATGATCTCTGCCCTTTTTGTGAGAGATAGAGAAATTGTATAGTTGTAGGGCTAAGTTCCATCTCAGCAGTCGTCCATTGTCTCCGGCAGTGCGCTGTAACCAACTAAGGGGACTGTGGTCTGTTACCACTGAGAACTCGCGCCCGTACACATATGCCTGCAATTTCTTGAGTGCACAGACTATGGCCAGGCACTCCCTTTCAATAGTGGCATAGACTATCTCACGGTCCATAAGTTTTCGGGAGAGAAAGGCAACTGGGTGTTCACAACCATCCTCCCCTACTTGGCTCAACACAGCTCCTATTCCACAACCCGAGGCATCTGTTTGCACAATGAACCGCCGGCGGAAGTCGGGGGCTGCTAACACTGGGGATTGGGACAAAATATCCTTCAGCTGGGAAAAAGCCTGCTCACACTCTGGGCTCCAGTCAATTTGTCGGGTGTACTTTTTTGTCGTTAGGTCAGTCAGGGGTTTGGCAATGGTGCTGTACTGGGGCACAAATTTACGGTAGTACCCTGCTGTTCCAAGGAAGGCACGTACCTGTTTTTGGTTAGTGGGCTGAGGCCATTTCAGGATGGCCTCAATTTTCGCTGGCTCTGGACGAATATGACCTCCACCAACCCTATGCCCGAGGTACAACACCTCTGCCATCCCCATCTGACATTGTCAGGTCTTGCTGACCCTTAACCCTGCCTTGCTGATCCGTGCCAACACCTGGGCCACATGCTGCAGATGCTCCTCCCATGTCTGACTAAAAATGGCTATGTCATCAAGGTATGCTTGGGCAAAGTCCTGACACCCTGTCAGTAGGTGATCTATGGTACGCTGAAAGGTGGCTGGGGCATTCTTCATCCCAAAGGGCATGGCAGTAAATTCAAAGAGCCCAAATGGGGTGCTGAATGCAGACCTCTCCTGTGCCTCCCTGGTAAGGGGTATCTGCCAGTATCCTTTGCTAAGATACAGAGTGGATACATAGCGTGCCATTCCCAACCTGTCTAACAGCTCATCTACCCGGGGCATGGGGTATGCGTCTGTCACTGTCACCTCGTTCAGCCTCCTATAGTCCACGCAGAAGCGGGTACTGCCATCTTTCTTGGGCACTAGGACTACGCTGGCGGCTCAGGGACTATGGTACGGTACAATAACACCAAGCGCCAGCATTTCATCGACCTCCCTTTTGATCATATCAATCACCCCGGGGTTCACCCGATAAGCGGGTTGCCTAGTGGGCCGAGCCTCTCCGGTGTTGACATGATGGGCCACTACATGAGTGCGCCCTGGCCTGCTTGTGAATTGTGGCCTCTCTACCTCCAATACCTCCCTCACCTGTAGGGCCTGGGTTTCGGTTAACTGCGAGCCTATGGGCACCGCCTCCACTCCTAGGTCCCTCTTGGTGGCTGCTAGAATGTCAGGGATGGGGTCAGTCTCTGGGTCATCCATAGGTGGGCAGCAGATTGCCACCGCCCTTATCTCCCTTGTGACATATTTCTTTAACCTATTTATGTGGTAGGTACCCACCCGCTTCCCTGTTTGGTCTAGGGCAATAATGTAATCTACCCGGCCCTGCCGATCCACTACAGTATAAGGCCCTGCCCAGGTCGGCTGTAACTTATGCTTTCGGGCAGGTACTAGCACCATCACTTTCTGTCCAACCTCTAGTTCCCTGTCCTGCGCTCGGTTATAGTACCGGCACTGTCTTTCCTGCGCGCCCAGGGTGTGGTCATGCGCAAGCTGCATCAGCCTGTGCAGTTTCTCCTTCATTTGGACTACATATTCCAAGATGGGAACCTCAGGTTCCTGAAATGACCCTTCCCAGCTTTCCCTGACTAGGTCAAGTGGTCCCCTTACCCTTCGGGCATATAGTAACTCGAAAGGAGAAAATCCGGTTGAATCCTGCGGCACTTCGCGGTACGCGAATAATAGCTGTTGCAAGGACTTCTCCCAGTCTCCCCCCTCCGATTCAGCAAATGCCCGCAGCAACTGCTTTAGGGTCGAATTGAATCTCTCACAGAGACCATTAGTCTGGGGTTGATAAGGGGTGGTGCGTAAGGGATGGACCCCAAAGTTGTCCCATACTGTCTGCAGCAATTCCCCTTGAAATTGCGTACCCTGATCAGTAACTACTTCTTGGGCAAATCCTACGCGACTAAAAATATCCATAAGAGCCTGGGCGATATGTTCAGCATCTATGGATGCCAGTGCCACTGCCTCAGGGTATCTAGTCGCGTAATCAACTACAGTCAGTATGTATCTCTTTCCTGTTCGACTCGGTTTCTTAAAAGGCCCCACAATGTCCATGGCCACTCTCTTAAATGGCTCACTTATGACAGGCATGGGTTGTAGGGGAACCCGGCGTGGGGGTCCGCCGAGGCGTTGGCAGACCTCACATGACTCTCTATACTGTTTTACCTCCTGGTTAACCCCAGACCAGAAGAAATGTCGCAGCAGCTGGGCACCGGTTTTCCGAACCCCTAAGTGGCCTGCTAAGGGAATGTCATGGGCAAGGGCCAGCAACCGGGCACAGTACTGCTGTGAAACAATCAACTATTTTCTTAGGACCCCGGGCTCTAATGGGTCTGCTTTTGCTGGCACCCGGTACAGTCTCCCCTCCTCCCACATAATGCGATCCTCCTGAGGCCCCCAATCTGTTTGTCCCGCTGCCCTGCGGAGGCTAGCTAGGGAGGGGTCGGTCCGTTAGGCTTCCCTAAAGGCTACCCTATCTACTTCCCCCAGATTCTCATCACAGTCAGGCAAGTCTGGTACAGGGTTACTCACCGCCAACGGTTCAGGGTTTGTGGCTGTCACTCCACCGAGACTCCTGGTGCTGGCATGAGAGGGTCCTCATGAACTGTCTCCAATGCCTGTGCTTGGCTTCGGGTGATAGCTCCCACAAAGTAACTAGCCAATCCAGCACTCAGATCGTTGCCCAGAATGACGTGAGTGGGTAATCCATCCAAAAGTCCCACATTTACCTCTCCAGAGTCCAGGCCCCAGTCCAGGTGTACCCTTGCCATAGGTATTACAGTGATCTGCCCTCCTGCCATGGAAATTTTAACTTTCCTTTTCTTCAGTATTTGGCAGAGGGGAATTAATTCTGGCCGGATAAGGGTGATAGAAGCTCCAGAGTCTCTCAACCCTTGCAGCTCCTTCCCATTAACTTTTACAGGGTGTAGGTGGGTCTTCATATTATCCGGGGTGGATTTCCCAATAGCTGCTACCACCTCTACTTGGTATGCTACTACCTCCGCCTCTGGCGCATCAGGAAAGTAGTCCGCCTCCCCCATTCCAAATTATTCGTGGCACACAGCCACCCGCGACATGGCAGATTGGGCACCTGGGAATGGGCGTCTTACCCATGTACAGTCCCGAAGTAAATGCCCCACCTGGTCACAGTTGTAGCAGCGTCGGCTTGCAGGTGACGCTGGTCCCCGAGACCTTGAATTTCTGGCTAGGGAACTGGGGTATGTATTGGAGCCAGCCGGTGGGGGAGCAATGGTAGATCACGATCCTGCTGGGGCCGTTGGAGGGTTGTCCTCTCCTCTGTGTTGGCACCTCTCCACCGAGGCCTGTTAGCTGTGAACTCATCTGCTAGGTGTGCTGCTTTTTCCGGAGTGGTAGGGTGCCGGTCTGCCACTCACTCCCTGAACTCTGGAGGCATCTTGTTTAGCAACTGCTCCAAAATAAAAGCATTTTTAATGTCTGCTATAGTAAGGGCCTCCTTCACGGCCAGCCACTTATCACAGTTCCTCCGCAGCAAGTTATTGAACTCTATAAATGAGGCATCTCCTTTCCGTGCCATAGACCGGAACTTTATGCGATACGATTCAGCGGTCACCGCATATCTGGCAAGCAGCACACTCCGTACCTCCTCATATACCAGGATCTGCTCTGGGCTCAGGGCATGGCATGCCTCCTCTCAGACTGGGTACCAAATATCGAGGCCACTCTGCTGCCTCAATTCCATGCATTATCATAACAGATTCAAACATCTGCAAATGAGTATCAATATCCGAACTGACCTCTTCAAAGGGTGGGACCTCATTATACCTCAGCCGGGATGTCTGCCTTACCTCTACTGCCGGGGCGGTTATACCGGTCTGCGCCCCCAATGCGGCTCCCAGTACTGATGCTCCTTGTCCTAGTGCTGCCAGCAACTCCCGCAACTGATCTGTACTTCCAACGACCAGTGCAGGGCTCGTTTTAGCAGTTCCAGTGGTTCCTTGACCCTCGGCCTGCTCTGGGATGCAGTCCTCATCATCCTCCTGCCCATGGTGTTCTTGGTCCCATTCAGCTAGCTTTGCCATTAAGACTGCTCTGGTGTCCGATGCATTAAACTCAATTTCTCTTGTTCGACAGAGGTCCTGTAGTTGATCATTCTTGCTGTATCGGTAGCATAGCGGGGCAGAATCCATTGCCTGTTGTGGTTTATTCCTTTCTGCTGGTGTCTTGAGTGATCCCACTGCTTGCCACCAAATGTGAGGATACCGGGTTCCAAATCACTCAGTCATGGTGGTAGATGAAAAACCAACAGTGGTTTATTGAACAGAATGGGTTATAAACAGCTCAGCACACTTCTGTGATCCAATTCTACACGACAATCCCTCCTGGAACTCCTGACAGAACATTACTTCTTAGCCAGTCTCCTTCCACTCTCTCTCTTCTCTCTCAGATCTCTCTCACCTCCCCTGTTTGCTATTATCAAAACCTTTGTCTTTCCTACAATAAGGCGACACCCCCAGAACAGTTTCAGAGCAAACCTACTTTCACATGCCCAGGCATGTTCCCTAGGCCACAATAGATGTTAACTAAATTAACCTTACTTAATCTGATTGTGTGGCCTGGAATCCATTGTGTGGGGAAGAATGAGGGTATTGTATGGCCTGACATCTGAGACTGGCTGTATCTACCCAACAGCAAACACACAGGTTATCTGAGCAGTCACATGGGGGGAACATTATTTTACAAACTATAACACAATAACCAATACATTCATATATATACATCGAAAACATAACTGTACCCTTGTAACAATAACATCATACAATATAATACAATATTGCCTAGTACATAGCCAAATACAGATCAACAATCAGCGTAGTCCATGGGTAAGACCAGGGCTAGGGAAGTAGCTGCGTGTCTTTTACCACTGTGTGACACAACGCGCCGGCTGTGTTGTCACAACTCCATATTATGCTCCACACAGTGTTGCCCCCTACACCATACATATTAGGCCCCAAACAGTAATGCCGCCTGCACCATTCATGTTACTCCCCACACAGTAAAGCCCACGACCTATATTATGCTCCACACAGTCTGTAATGCCCAGTCATACTCACTGCAGCGGGCCCGGTGGTCTCTCTCAGTCTCTCAAACTCAGTCTGCAGTGGTGGCATCTCTCAGGGTCAGAGTCTTGGTTGTTCCTCTCCTCCTCCGGCTGCATGCTGCTGCAACACCCCCCCCCCCCCATCCATCAGTGCCACCAGAGCCCTTTAAAATGGCACCTGTCAGCTCCTCCTCTGCATTTCCTTTGAACTTGGGGCGCTCCCTGGTGTGTGACGCCACAACATTGTATTGTCACGATGCAACCGCGTCATACTGCTGGACTCGCCCAGCGAGTGGAGTATTACGGCGAGGTGGGGAAGTCCTCTGAGTTGGGCCAGCAGCAGCCAGCAGGGGTCGCGGCTGGTGCCCAGTGGAATTGCACGGCTCTATCGCCGGTAGAAATGGCCCTGATTGGATGGTGCTAAAGGATCATAAAGACTGACAACACTGTAATTTGTTGTTATTTATTCACTTTTCAATGTATCTCAGGCAGGGCCGGATTAAGGGCCACATGGGCCTGGAGCTGAAAATTTTCAAGGGCCTAAACTGAGAAGGGGTGGAGCTTTGACTAGTGCTGTGTGGGTGTGGCCAGAGCCATATGGGTGTGTACATCTTATACACTATGAGCCCTAATGACTTCCTAAATACATAAAACATAGAAAATATGCATCATTTTGTGAGAAAACTAAAAAAAAACTATTTTAATATTTATGATTTATGATTGTTTGGCCAGCTGTGTGTCTGGTCACCATCCTGCTGCTAGCATGTTGGGCCTATTTGTATGTGGAGGCCTGGAGCTGTAGCTCCATCCACCCCATTGTTAATCTGGCTCTGATCTCAGGGCAATTTTGTACATTTGAATACAGTATGTGATTCATTTCTATATCAATTCAAACTGTGAATATGATACACTTGTATGACATGTTTATACCATCTTGTAATGTACTTTTTTTCTTGTTTGGGCTTTAATAAATGCATTTTGAAAAAAATAATTATTAAGTAGGTAAAATTCAATTGTGTACCCAAAATATATAAACCTGAGCCTGTGATATATTGTAGAAGAAATTAGGCCAGTGTACTTCTGATAGTGAGCAAACAGCAATATTTATATCCTGGAATTTCACGTGTTTATATATTTCCAAGAATGACATTTACTCAAACGGTGCCCTGTAATTAGTTTGTATGTTCTGGGTGCTGCCTTGACAGTACACGGAATTCAGACAGTGAACTTGAGTGGCTTGTTGAAATACAGAAATATGGTTACAATAAACAAGCTAAAATCCCTACTGGATTTAATGAAAACTTTGCAAGGTCACCATAAAAATTATATTCAGTTGCAAGGTCTTTCAGATCAAGATACTGTAGTCCAGATACAGTACAATAGGACAAAACTAGCTTCTGATTTAAAACAGGTTTATTTGTTTTAGTTTCTATAAACAGATTACATAATATATACAAATCATGAACGGTCAGCAATTGCAGGATTTATGGAATATGTTCACAACATAATCAAGGATTCAGTCTAACAGTCTAACCCAGGATACACAGACAGCATAAGAATAACACACTACGGTGGTCAGACCCATAAGAGACAACTTTTTAAAATGTTTTAAGTTACCCCATAAAATTGATAAATAGTGGCAGCAGGGGTGTAACCAGAACTTTGTGGGCCGATAGCAACATTTTGAAAGGGCTTCTAGAGAGACACCTCTCCATGCAAGGGCGGAGCCAGAATAAAATGACAGGGGGGGAACCACAATAGGTGAAGGTGCATGGGGGGTATTTGGCGCAAGCTTCTGATGAAGTGAGCTCATAACGAGGGGCACGGACCTCACAGAAAATTCCATACCCACGAGCCATGCCCATAGTTTTAATCACACTGGGGTCCCTGGCAGGAAAAACAAACAAACACATTGGTGACCACGGAAAAAATAAAAACACACACATTGGCCTACAAGAAAAAAAACATCACACATTGTCCCCCACAGTTAAAACCCCCTCAAACACATTGTACACCACAGGAAAAAATAAAACATTAATCGGGTGAGAGAACCTGTGGGGGCAGATGTGATGGGTAACAGGATGGAAGAGTCTGCAGGGACAGGTGTGGTCGGTGACAGAGTGAGAGAGTCTGCAGGGACAGGTGTGGTGGGTGACAGGGTGAGAGAGTCTGCAGGGACAGGTGTGGTGGGTGACAGGGTGAGAGAGTCTGCAGGGACAGGTGTGGTGGGAGACAGAGTGAGAGAGTCTGCAGGGACAGGTGTGGTGGGTGACAGGGTGAGAGAGTCTGCAGGGACAGGTGTGGTGAGTGACAGGGTGGAAGAGTCTGCAGGGACAGGTGTACTGGGTGACAGGGCAAGATTCTGTGCGGCAGATGTGGTGAGTGACAGGGTGAGCTTATATGGAACAAGTGCGGTGGGTGACAGGGCGAGCGGCAGTGGGGCATATGTAAAGGTGGACAGGATGAGAGTCTACAGGGCAAGGTGCAGTGGGTGACAGGGTAAGAGAGTCTGCAGGGACAGATGTGGTGGGTGACAGGGCATGCATCTGTGGGGCAGATGTGGTGGGTGACAGGGCGTGCATCTGTGGGGCAGATGTGGTGGGTGACAGGGCGAGCAGCTGTGGGGCATATGTGGTGGGTGACAGGGCGAGCGGCTGTGGGAAAGATGTGGTGGGTGCCAGGGCGAGCGGCTGTGGGGCAGATGTGGTGGGTGACAGGGTTAGTGTATGTGGGGAAGATGGTTAGAGTATACGGGGCAGATGTGCTGTGTAACAGTGGCTACAGCAATACCCCTCCCTTTTCCATACTCACCTGGCAGCAACTCCCACACACACACACTTCATTAATCATCACACAGCACTCCCCCCCCCCCCTTCCCCTCTCTTCAATAAAGGCATCACAGCACACATCGCACCCTCCCCCACTCCCCCCGGTATGAAAAATACCTTCTCTCTTAGCTGGTGTATTCCCTGACATTCGGCAGCCATCCCTGTCACGATTCAGCAAGTGCAAGAGAGGAACTCAGGAGGGCGGAGCTAGCACTGAGTGGCTGGGGATTCGGGAGCTTACTTTCTGCCTGCCGCCTCCCGCAGCTAAGCCAGACATGTACTGTACGTGGCTGGCCATGCTGCTGCGGGGACGGCTCGGGGTCAGCAAAAGTGTAATGGCCTGGGAAGCATGAGGCAGGGCAGCCTGCTCCCTGCCTGCCCACAGACCGACACTGCATACAGATCGCGCAAGCTGGAGGCGGAGCTTCACTCAGCTGTATGGGGGATGGCCGCCACGAGCAGCAGCCTTGTTCTGGTGGCGACTGTACGGTACAGCTATAAGAAAAAAAAGTTCCTAAAAGACAGGGGGGGCACGTGCCTGGGTGCCCTCCCCCCCCCCCCCCCCTGAATCTGCCACTGTCTCCATGTCATTTTTTACTTTTATGTCCTATAATAGATCCCTAGTTCATTTTTTGAACCATAGTAGTACCTAATGGTGCCCACACACGGTGCTATTTGTGCTAGGTGCAATTTGAGCCTATACAATGTGTGCTATTCGATTTGCAGTGTACACACGGTGCTATTTGAACTACATGCTATTTGAGCTACATCCGATTTTGAATACATTACAATGTACTTTGGGGGTCATTCCGAGTTGATCGTAGCTGTGCTAAATTTAGCACAGCTACGATCATGTTCCCACACATGCGGGGGGACGCCCAGCATGGTTGTCCACCCCCCCCCCCCGCACAAGTACAAAAGCATCGCACAGCGGCGATGCTTTTGTACTTGCTGAGTAACTCCTGGCCAATGCAGCTCCTGCGGCTGGCCGGGAGTTGCTCGTCGCTGCCCCTGTTTGCAGCGGCTGCGTGACACCCCCCGCATGGTCCGGCCATTTTTGCATTGGCCGGACCACGCTTCCAAAACGGCGGGCAAATGCCGCTGTGCCGCCCCCTCCCGCCTCTGCCTGTCAATCAGGCAGAGGCGATCGCTAGAAAACGACGGCCTACGGCCGTCCGGCATGCGCGGCGCACGGCGGCTCCGGTGCATGCGCATTTCTGACCCGATCGCTGCGCTGCGATAAACTGCAGTGAGCGATCGGTTCGGAATGACCCCCTATATGCGATGTAGTACAAAAATATCTGCCTGCACATACTATTTTGCCTTGATATATGGACTAGACGGGAGCGCGCATCGCAAGGGACAATACACATGGTGTGATTTGAACTAGACGCAATGCTACTTGAACTAAAAAGATAAAATAGTACGCGAGAATCGCACCGTGTGTGAGCACCATTAGTTAATGTTATGTCCCATGGTATTGCCCTAGTTTATTTTATGAACCATGTGACCGGACGGTACCGTACGAAAGCACTCACGCTTTCGCGTCCCGTTCCCAGTACACAGAATGGATGTTTAGGTCACACGGGACCTGACCACATAGGGGATTCCCGCTAACCGTCAGTAACCGCCTGTTACTGACTCCTCCCACTGCACTGTGGGCGGGTTTATGCTGCCACCACCAAACTCCTAACCTGCCATGGCGTTTGGAACCATGGTTCTGCTCTGTACGTGCCGACACACTGCCTTACCTGTGTGGTATTGACGAATCCCCACTAGTCCTCTACCGGTAGCTGGCGGAAGGATCAGGATACGCCCCGGTGCCGTTCAGTCTAGGCTGGGGGAAGTTTTCCCGCCTAAACTGACTTCCAGAAACCTGCCCGGGACCTAGCCCACTGTCTGCAGCCTGGATTCAGGCTCCAGAGCTGGGCAGCCTAGATCCCCTGTCAGGGTTTCCTGGCCATTACGAGTTATCTCCATGGAGCTCCAGAAAACCACTCAGCTTGTTTCAAAGCTGAGCTTCTTCTCTCTCTTCCAATGCCACTTTCAAGGGTGAGGCCGGAAGGGAAAGTATTCCGTTTTGGGGGAAAAGGTCTGGGAGAATCCATCAGCCTGCACAGCCATGGATTCCCCCCTCCTGGGACACACAACCAAGTAAGTGCATTTTACCTTTAAATACATTACATTTAAACACATGTGTTTCCCTTAAATATACTC
Source organism: Pseudophryne corroboree (assembly GCF_028390025.1). Taxonomy (NCBI): domain Eukaryota; kingdom Metazoa; phylum Chordata; class Amphibia; order Anura; family Myobatrachidae; genus Pseudophryne; species Pseudophryne corroboree. The sequence continues at coordinate 555,880,645 of NC_086447.1, read as the reverse complement.
TGAGCCTGTGCCCTGCACAGGCTCCACATGCCCAGGCACTGCAGTGCCTCACATCACAATATATATCTATATCACATTTAAAAACAATGTTTTTTTTTCTCTGCTATTCTGCCCATTGCTCGGCTACTTTAACCCTGCAGCCTGGGGGACCGCTGGGCTCTCCCCAGGGGCAGCAGGGCACACTGGGAGCTAGAAGCACTGCTGAGGGCTGGGGTAACTGGCTGCAGCAGGGGCTAACTCTTACATGCCCCGCTGCTGCCCTCCATCCCCCAGAATGGCTGAAATTGCTGCCTCGCTGCAGTCCCCCGATCCAAGGCTGCGGTGCACCCCCCTTCTGAAACCCGGCGGCTCGGGGCGCTTATCCTGGCCGCCGTGGCACTGTGCCGCTGGAGCGCTGAGGTGCAGGGAGCTACGCTCCCGATCCCCAGCGTCCAGTTGCCTTCACCTGCCTCCACCACTAGGGAGCCGGCTAGCCCAGTCCCCGTGTGCGGCGCACCCCCCCTGTAGCCCAGCAACTTGGGACGCTCGTCCCGGCTGCCGCGGCTGGCCACCTCCATTGTGCTGAGGTGCCGGGAGCAGAGGCACCCACAGAGCGCGCTGCAGCGGGAGCTGAGCTCCCAGCCACAGCGGCTCCCCCTTCTTCCCCCGGCGCGCACACACAGCTAGTGCGCCGGGGGCTGTGCTCCCTGCTGCTCCCGGACCCCGGCGGTCAGCGACGCACAACGATCACTGCAGCGGGGCTGATATCCTGGCTGCAGCGTCTCCCTTGTCTTTAGCGCTGAGGTGCCGGGAGCGGAGCTCCTGGACCTCAGCACACACACGGCTCCTCTCCCTTCTCCCCCGGCGTGCACACACAGGTAAGCGCGCCCGGGGGCTCCCTCACTGCCGCGGTCGCCCGTACAGGTCCGGGACCGCGGCACACATCAAGAATACATTAATAAATCACACGGCGCCTAGCACCCAATACATTTTAAAAGTGGCGCCAAGTGCCTATTGTCCATAAATATGGCGCCGGGCACTGAGGGTTAACCCCTTCAGTGCCACGGCCGCCATTGTCCACGTGGGCTGGGGTTCTCTCCGGCCACACTCCCCCCCCCATTCAAGCGGGTCAACAGGGACCCATGTACCAACGATTTGGTCCCTGGTCCCGCAGTCCTTATTGGGGCTACCGGGAGTTCTTTGGGGGTTCAGGCTCCTCCTGACGTGACAGTCCATCCGCATTGCTATGAGCCTTGCCTTGCTTGTGGATAATATGAAAGTCATAAACCTGAAGAGCAAGGCTCCACCGCAACAGTCTGCCGTCTTCCCCCGAGGTGTGCTGGAGCCACCGTAATGGATTGTGGTCCGTTACCACCGTAAAATGTCAGCCATACAAATAAGGCTGAAGCTTCTTCACAGCCCAAACAATAGCCAAGCACTCCTTCTCAATTGTGGCATACCCCTCCTCCTGCGGTAGCAGCTTTCTGCTCAAATAGGCCACAGGGTGCTCCTGTCCATCCGGCCCCTACTGGCTCAGTACTGCACCGAGTCCATACTGTGACGCATCCGTCTGTACAACAAAGTTTTTACTATAGTCCGGCGCCATCAGTACTGGGGCTTGTACTAGAGCTGTTTTTAACGAATGGAATGCCAACTCACATGCGGTCATCCAGTCAACTATCTTAGGGAGTTTCTTCTTAGATCAGTCAGCGGTTTGGCCACGTAACTAAAGTCAGGGACAAAACGTCTGTAGTACCCTGGGATCCCTAAGAAAGCCAGGACCTGTCTCTGGGTTGTGGGCCGGGGCCAGTCTCGGATTGCCTCCACCTTCGATGGTTCAGGCTTCACCTTACCTCCCCCCGCACAGTGTCCCAGGTACTGTACCTCTGACATCCCCACTTGTCTGCCCGGATGGTCAGACCTGCCCACCTAATCCTCTCCAACACCAACCCCACGTGCCTTAGGTGATCTTCCCAGGTTCGGCTGAAGACAGCAATGTCATCCAAGTAGGCCTGGGCGAAATCTCTGAACCCCTTCAGCAGGTCATCGACTACACTCTGGAAGGTGGCTGGCGCATTCTTCATCCCAAATGACATGGTTTTAAACTCAAACAAGCCAAAGGAGGTGATGAAGGTGGACCGTTCCAGAGCCTCGGGAGTCATTGGTATCTGCCAATACCCCTTGCTCAGGTCGAACGTAGAGATGTATTTCGCTCCAGCCAACTCGTCTAACAGTGCGTCAATGCGGGGTAGGGGATAGGCATCGGATTTGGTCACTTCGTTCAACCGGCGATAGTCTACACAGAACCTGGTTGTCCGGTCCTTCTTGGGAACCAGTACAACGGAGGCGGCCCAGGGACTGTTGGAGCGCGTGATTACGCCTAGCGCTAACATCTCCTGCACCTCTTGGTAAATACTCGCCTGCGCCCCTGGTGAGACCCGATACGCGGGTTGCTGAATCGGCCTATGCTCACCAGTGTCTACATGATCGGCACGTAGGGAAGTCAGGCCGGACTTCCTGCTGAACTGGGCCTCAAAGGACTGCAGCACTGACTCCAGCTGCTCCCTCTTGTGGTTACAAAGCTCACTGCTCCAGCTTACTTCCTCTACACCACCATCACCCTTGGCATCCGCGAGGAGGTCAGGAATGGGATCTTTTCCTGGTTCCTCCATCGGCAGGCAGCACACAGTGGCTACCGACTCCACACGCTCGTGGTATGCCTTTAACATGTTTACATGGTAGGTACGCTGCCTCCTACCATCGCTGTCAAATGACACCACGTAGGTGATGTCGCTTAGGCGTTTTGCGACCGTGTACGGTCCCGCCCAGGCAGCCTGGAGCTTATTCTGACGTTTGGGCACCAGAACCAGCACCTTCTGCCCTACTCCAAAGACCCGAGCACGCGCACCGTGGTCAAGTCTTCTGCTTGGTCTGTGTTTCCGCAAGATTCGCTTGCGCTAGTCCCATGAGATTCTCTAACCGATCTCTGAGCTTCAACACATACTCCACCATGGACTCATCCTGGTGGATCAGCTCCCCCTCCCAAGACTCCCTGAACAGGTCAAGAGGTCCACGGACTCTGCGGCCATATAGTAACTCGAAGGGTGAGAATCCGGTCGACTCCTCGGGCACCTCCCGATATGCAAACAGGAGGTGCGGCAGGTATCGCTCCCAGTCTCCCCCCTCTGAAGTCACAAATGCCCGTAGCATCTGCTTCAGAGTGCCATTAAATCTCTCGCAAAGTCCGTTAGTCTGGGGATGAAAGGGGGCAGTGCGAAGTTGACGCACTCCGCACCTCGCCCAGAGACACTGGACCAGATCACTCATGAACTGTGTCCCATGATCAGTTAGGATCTCACTGGGGAACCCTACTCTGCTAAATATGCCTAGCAGAGCGTCCGCTACCTTTTCCGCAGTGATGGCGGACAGAGCCACAGCCTCTGGATACCGGGTAGCATAATCCACCACGGTGAGGATGTATCTCTTCCCCGATCTACTGGGCACAGGTAGGGGGCCTACTATGTCCACGGCAACTCGTTGGAAAGTTACCCCAACTATTGGCAAAGACCTCAGGGGAGCCCGAGCACTGGGGCTTCCAAGCCGTTAGCATACATCACAGGACTTACAGTAGGTCCGGACGTCATCCGACACTCTGGGCCAAAAAAAGTTCTGTGTCAGGCGCCTCAGTGTTCGGTCCCTCCCCTGGTGTCCCGCCAAAGGGATTTCGTGTGCAACTGACATCAGTTGCTCCCGAAAGCTCCTGGGAACCACCAGTTGAACTTGCTCCCGCACTGGCCTATCCCCTTCTACCTTGGCTACCCGGTACAGTAACCCTTTCCACCATGTCACACTCCCTGCCCCCATCCCAGCAAGGTAGGGTCGGGGTGGTCGCTCATACTCACCGCCGGAGTTGGCAAACCACTAGGGACAGGAGCATCACTTGGCACCCCCACAGGATTCAACAAACTGGAACCGACATCCTCTGCGTTGCTAGGAGACGTAGGCCCACCAGAGGCAAGGGGCAGATGTGCTGATCTTGCAGCTGTGGTCTTTTCCTCTGGGCTGGGCTGCGCTGGCAGAGACGATGAAGACTGTAGTCTGGCCACTTGACTCCGGGTGATGGCGTTCGCAAAGGCAGTAATGATTCCTCCACCGAGATCATTCCCCAAGACGACATCAGTTGGGAGGCCATCCATTACGGCACCATCTCTTAGCTCTTGTCCAGCTTCCCAGTCGAGGTAGACTCTGGCCATGGGCACTTCTCGCTCTAGCCCATCGGCCACTGTAACTTTTGCAGTGCAACCCTGCAGTACTGCAGCAGGATTTACAAGGTGGGGGCTCACAACAGTTATGAAGGCCCCAGAGTCTCTTAAGCCTTCGCCCTGCAGGGACCCCACTTGGACTGGCTGCAGGTGCCGCTACATATTTGGTGGGGGCTTCTTAACCATGCAGGTGACTCTCTCCGCAGAGTCCACCTGTTCCTCGCCACACTCCTTCGGACTGACAGGAGGGGGTACAGTCTCTGAAGGCTCACCTCCACGGGTTAAGCAAGCAATCCGGGCTCCAGCACTCGGATTTGGGGCACGAGTCTGGGGTGCTTGGGATGCAGGACAGTTCATCCTCAGATGTCCAATTTTCCCACAGCCATAGCACTTTTTGTCCAGGCGTGGCTCCGATGTCCACTGATTACTGGCAGGGGCACTTCGGGGTGGTTGCTGGCCAAAAGCACCCGGGTTGGAAGATGCTTGCTTTGGGGGCGATGAGCTGAAGAGGGGTGTCCCCCTGGTGGTACAGTCTTTTGGGGATGGCTGCTGGTTGGGCACTTCTGCCCCTGCGGCCGAATTGCCACATACTTGTCTGCTAACTGGGCAGCCATCTTTAAGCTGGGTGGCTCGCGGTCTAGCACCCACTCCTTCACTTCTGGGGCGCACCTGCGGTAGAACTGCTCCCTGCAGATCAGGTCAATCAGTGCTTCCCATGTAGTGGCTTCAAAATCCTTCACCCACTTCACCACGTACTGCCACAGCTGGGTGGCGAACTGCCCATGGGTGCTGCTAGGATTCTTGGGCAAGTCCCGGAACACCCTTCTCCTGGCACACGATCTCCAGATCGCTCTTAGACGTTCTGCTGAAGTCCATCATCTTGTGCATTCTCCTGCGCTGCAGTTACTCCTCTCCTGAGTAACTCGGCTTCTCAAATCGAGTGACCGAAAAGCCGCCTGGGATTATCCCACCGCTATGCCACCAATTTCTGTGACCGGACGGTACCGTACGAAAGCACTCACCGCTTTCGCGTCCCATCCCCAGTACACAGAATGGATGTTTAGGTCACACGGGACCTGACCACATAGGGGATTCCCGCTTACCGTCAGTAACTGACTCCTCCCACTGCGCTGTGGGCGGGTTTATGCTGCCACCACCAAACTCCTAACCTGCCGTTTGGAACCACGGTTCTGCTCTGTATGTGCCGACACACTGCCTTACCACACCTGTGTGGTATTGACGAATCCCCACTAGTCCTCTACCGGTAGCTGGCGTAAGGCGGAACTTGGAGACGCTGATTCACCCTAGACAGCCGGTGAATGGGGCTAGGTTTCGCATAGCCTGTAGGTCACAAGATGACACAATCTTCTTGAGGCAGATGATGTTGTAATGCCAACAAATAGTTCTGAAAAGAACTTCAGCAATACAGCGAGATGTTTACAGCAGAACGAAGATGGTACAATACACTTTTCATGGGGCAACTGCCCTCCTTTTATCCTACTCCAATACACAATACCACAGGGGTAAGTCCGCCCTGTGGTTTACAACCAATCAATGTTTACCCATGAGCTGTGCATGCCTTGGTCACATGCACAGCTACCATTGTCCTCTATGGACAGTGGGGAGTGGTCACTCTCCTTTGACTGTCCCATCCTGGAGGATCAGGATACGCCCCAGTGCCGTTCAGTCTAGGCTGGGGGAAGTTTTTCCGCCTAAACTGACTTCCAGAAACCTGCCCGGGACCTAGCCCACTGTCTGCAGCCCGGATTCAGGCTCCAGAGCTGGGCAGCCTAGATCCCCTGTCAGGGTTTCCTGGCCATTACGGGTTATCTCCATGGAGCTCCAGAAAACCACTCAGCTTGTTTCAAAGATGAGCTTCTCCTCTCTCTTCCAATGCCAGTTTCAAGGGTGAGGCTGGATGGGAAAGTATTCCCTTTTTGGGGAAAAGGTCTGGGAGAATCCATCAGCCTGCACAGCCATGGATTCCCCCCTCCTGGGACACACAACCAAGTAAGTGCATTTTACCTTTAAATACATTACATTTAAACACGTGTTTCCCTTTAAATATACTCTGGACAGGCTCCACATGCCCAGGCACTGCAGTGCCTCACATCATATATCTATATCACTTTTAAAAACAATGGCCCTCATTCCGAGTTGTTCGCTCGTTGCCGAGTTTCGCTATATTGCAATTAGTTGCTTACTGCGCATGCGCAAGGTTCGCAGAGCGCATGCGCTTAGTTATTTTACTCAAAAGTTAGGTATTTTACTCACGGCATAACAAGGAATTTTCATCGTTCTGGTGATCGGAGTGTGATTGACAGGAAGTGGGTGTTTTTGGGCGGAAGCTGGCTGTTTTATGGGAGTGTGCGAAAAAACGCTGGCGTTTCTGGGAAAAACGCGGGAGTGTCTGAAGAAACGGGGGAGTGTCTGGGGGAACGCTGGGTGTGTTTGTGACGTCAAACCAGGAACGAAACTGACTGAACTGATCGCAATGTAAGAGTAAGTCTGGAGATACTCAGAAACTGCTAAGAATTTTCTATTCGCAAATCTGCTAATCTTTCGTTCGCAATTCTGCTATGCTAAGATTCACTCCCAGAGGGCGGCGCCTTAGCGTGTGCAATGCTGCTAAAAGCAACTAGCGAGCGAACAACTCGGAATGAGGGCCCATGTTTTTTTCTCTGTTATTCTGCCCAGTGCTCGGCTACCTTAACCCTGCAGCCTGGGGGACCGCTGGGCTCTCCACAGGGGCAGCAGGGCACACTGGGAGCTAGAAGCACTGCTGAGGGCTGGGGTAGCTGGCTGCAGCAGGGGCTAACTCTTACATGCCCCGCTGCTGCCCTCCGTCCCCCAGAGTGGCTGAAATTGCTGCCTTGCCGCAGCCCCCCGATCCGAGGCACACAGCTAGTGCGCCGGGGGCTGTGCTCACTGCCGCCGGGAGCAGAGCTCCCGGACCCCGGCCGTCAGCGGCGCACAACGATCGCTGCAGCGGGGCTGATCTCCCGGCTGCAGCATCTCCCTTGTCTCTAGCGCTGAGGTGCTGGGAGCGGAGCTCCCAGACCTCAGCACACACATGGCTCCTCTCCCTTCTCCCCCGGCGTGCACACACAGGTCAGCGCGCCGGGGGGCTCCCTCACTACCGCAGTCGCCGTAGAGGTCCGGGACCGGGGCACACATCAAGAATACATTAATAAATCACACGGCGCCTAGCGCCCAATACATTTTAAAAGTGGCACCAAGCGCCTATTGTCCATAAATATGGTGCCGGGCACTGAGGGTTAACCCCTTCAGTGCCGCGGCCGCCATTGTCCACGTGGGCTGGGGGTCTCACATTGCAGCGCCCCCCGTTCATATTATGCCACACTATAGTGCCTCCACTTCATATTGTGCCACATTACAGTGGCCCAGTTCATATTATGTAACATTATAATTAGGGAGGCCAATCCCGGGATCGGGATCAGCAGGATCCCGGGATTTGGGCCCAAAAATGCCGGGATTTGAATCCCGGGATTGGAGCATCCAATCCCGGGATTCACGGGATTGCACTGCGCATGTGCGAGAGGGAGTGTGTAAGTAATACTACTTACATTTAGGCGGGCGGCAGCCATAGACGAACGCTGAACGTGGCAACACTTCAAATGTGACACCGGCCGCCAGCCAATCAGAGCTGGCGGACCGGCAGCCAATCAGGGATGCTGCCGCGGCAGCCAATCAGGAGCGACTGCTGCGGCGCTTTATTTGAAATGCCGCCGCGTTCAGTGTGTCCATGGCTGGCGCCCACCTAATAGTAAGTGTTATTACTTACACCCAGCCTCCCTCCCGCGCCGCTACCAACCCTCCCTGCTACCTACTGTACACCCTCCCGCCCAGCTACCTACACCCTCCCGCCCAGCTACCCGCTACCTACACCCTCCCGCCCAGCTACCTACAACCTCCGCACCGCTAACTACACCCTCCCGCCCAACTACCTACATCCTCCGCACCGCTACCTACCCTCTCCCGCCCAGCTACCTACACCCTCCTGCACTGCTACCGACCCTCCAGCGATGCTCCCTACACCATTCTACACTGATCCCTACTGCAATCCCAGGAATCCCGGGATTGATCGTTTTTCAATCCCGAATCCCGGGATTGAAAAAACGGCCCGGGATTGGCCTCCCTAATTATAATGCCCTCCATTTTATTTTATACCACATTACAATTAGCAGGTCCAGAGTCATTCCTAGATAAATTGCAGAAACCAAGGCAAAAGTGTGTAGGGTGAAACATTTACCTGACACATATAACTTTGACAAGGAAGGTGGGCCTTTTTAAGCTCTAGGTCCCATAACAGATGCACTCTCTACACCTATGGTAGCTATATGTGCTGGGGTTGCTCAGATACTGGGTGTGATATTAACTAATAAAGTATACAAAATATTTGGTAACAATTATATATATATATCAATGATACCTCCCAACTTTTCAATGTCCATAATCGGGACCTGAAAAGGGGAGTAGCCTCTGTTGGTAGGGGTGTGGCTCCCAGTGGGTGGGCGTGACCCTGCAGCGGCTACCGGTTTTTCTTCATTTTGGGGGCTCACCTCCCATTACTGAATACATGACGTGCACGTGCGCACAGCATGTATTCAGAGATCACTCACTGCTGTGCGGAGCAGAGCAGCGGGTGATCAAAGGCGCCCCCAACTGCCTCCCACCCCACCCGCGGGACACTGCGACCGAATAGCGGGACTGTCCTGCTGGAACTGGGACAGATGGGAGGTATACTTTTATATATATATATATATATATATATATATGTACATCAGCAGTAAAGATAAAGGCAGCACTCAAACAGACTTCAAACCATAGTAATGCAGACTGCAACCTCAGCAAAGAATCCGAATGTGCGTGTGGCATGTGTCACGTGTATTCTTGGAGATTAGGAACACTTCTCCACATCCACACTCGGGAAAGAGTAACAAGATCCACCATGTATTTTGCAGTAGCAGGTTTGTAGTGTATATCATTTCATTGTCAGTGCGGCTTATTATATATCGTCAGAACATCACGACAATTCAAGGAATGCATGGCAGCACACAGTTGCTCTATTCAGCATGCGTTGGAAGGACAAGCAAGTGACCAGCCGGTTGCAAGTCACTTCAGGGACTTTAAACACCCTCTAACTACTGTATTATATAAAATGATCGATCAGGTATCAAGCTCTAATTGTGCTTTTGATCAGGAGAAGGCTCTCCTGAGGCTGGAAGCCAAGTGGATCTTTAATACGAATGCTATTCACCCGATGGGCCTTAATGAGGGGATCCGGTCAGGATCCCTGCGTTTGGGATCCCAGCAGTCGGAAACCCGATGCAGGCATCCCGACACTGCTCAGAATACCAATGCTGGGATCCAGACATGGCTTGAAATGCCGGCGCCAGGATACCAAATGCCTAAATCCTGATCGAGATCTGCTGGGACTCCACACTGGTAAGCCGCTGGGTGGGGTGTGGGGGTTAGGCTTAGGCTGCGGGGCAAGGGTTGGGGTTTGACTGCAAAGAGGGGGGTTATAATTAGACTGCAGAAATGTAGGGTTAGGAACCCCAGGGGAAGGTTAGGCTGTGGGGAAAGGAGGGTTAGGTTTAGTCTGCAGGGAGGGGGGATTAGGGTTAGGCACCATCGTGGAGGGTTAGGGTTTAGTACTATTATCTTACTTAATCTTACAATGCTATATCATGTGTCGCATTGCTCATTTTATATTTTTTTTACAGCTGAGTTTTAGATTAACTGCTCTGCTGCTGCATTTGATGGTGCATGTTTATATGTAGCTAGTTAATTAAATATATAAGTTAGTTACTACTTATTGTAAACAATGTCGGAACCATCCCAATGCAACCTGATTTGGAGAATTTTACTGTGTTGCCCATTCGCATAACTTTGTGAATAGGACGCACAAGCAGACTCTGCAGACTCGTATGCAGTTACAGCCGCAGACACCTACAGAAAATAGGCATGCCGCATATTATTGTAATCAGCAGAGTCTGCCTGTGCGTCCTATTCACATAGCAATGCCTTTTCAGTAAAAAAAGACACCCAACGCTAACGTAGTTGCATGGCATCTGTCAGCTCACTTATGTCAGCCATCCCCCACAGAGTAGGGAATTGAGTCAGTGTACTGTATGAGGACACATCTGTACAGTATGTCGCAGATTCCATTGCATGGCTAATTTGGCCATACGGCTTAAATGGGGAAATGTGTATGTGGACACATCTGTATATATATTTCTTCTATGGAGCCGAGAGTGCCTCCAACTGCCACTGTCAGTGGCTTAACTACTGCCCCACAGCCCCCGCGGTGGCTTGGGGACGCAGGGCTGCGGGGGCGCCACCACTGATTTAGCGCAGATTGACATGTGGACGAGCGTCCGCATGTCAATCTGCGGTCTCCTCTCCCTCCTTCCCTCCGCTGCTGTAAGGAGGGACACGGAGGGCACAGCGCGCGCCTCTCCTGTGTCCCTCCTGGGTCTCCGGCGGGTCTAATAAAGGAAGTGCCGTTCGTGAGCTCTGATTGGCTCATGAACTGGCACTTCCTTTAACAGACCCGCTGGAGACCCAGGAGGAACACAGGAGAGGCGCGCGCTGTGCCCTCCGTGTCCCTCCATCACAAAACAGCGGGGGAGCGCGGGGGGGGCACTGGGGGAGCATATGCGGCACAGGGGGAGGGGGCATATGTGGCACTGTGGGGGAATATCTGGCACTGGGGGCATATGTGGCACTGGGGGGGTATATGTGTACCTGGCACATGGGGTGGGGGGCTATATTTGGCACTGGGGGCATGTGAGTACCTGGCACTGGGGGCATATGTGGCACTGGGGGGTATATGTGTACCTGGCACATAGGGGGGGCTATATTTGGCACTGGGGGCATGTGAGTACCTGGCACTGTGGGGGAATATCTGGCACTGGGGACATATGTGGCACTGGGAGCACAGCCCTAGCAACAAGCACTACCCCCTAGCAACGAGCATGACACCCAGTGCATGAAACCCCTGGCAATGAGCATGACACCCAGTGCATGAAACACCTGGTAACGAGCATGACACCCAGTGCATGAAACCCCTGGCAACGAGCATGACACCCTGAGCATGAAAACCCCTGGCACCGTGCATGGAACCAAGAGCATGAAACCCCTGGCAACGAGCAGGTAATTTAAAAGTAATTAGAAGCCTTACTGTAGGACTTAATGTGTAATGGGCATTACGGTGTGTGGCATAATGTATCACGGACATTGCGGTGTGTGTCATAATGTGTCACAGGCATTACGGTGTGTGGCATACTATATCACGGGCATTGTGGTATGTGGTATAATGTCTCAGGGGTATTGCAGTGTGGCATAATGTATAACGGGCATTGTGGTGTGTGGCATAGGGTATAACGGGCATTGCGGTATGTGTCACAGGCATTACGGTGTATGGTATACTATATCACGGGCATTGTGATATGTGGTATAATGTCTCAGGGTCATTGCAGTGTGTGGCATAATGTATCACGGACATTGCGGTGTGTGTCATAATGTGTCAGGCATTACGGTGTGTTGTATACTATATCACGGGCATTGTGGTATGTGGTATAATGTCTCAGGGTCATTGCAGTGTGTGTCATAATGTGTCACAGGCATTGTTTGTGCTATAATGTATCAGGGGCATTGCAGTGTGTGGCATAATGTATCACGGACATTGCGGTGTGTGTCATAATGTGTCACAGACATTGTATGTGCTATAATGTATCAGGGGCATTGCAGTGTGTAGCATAACGTATAACGGGCATTGCGATTCCTGTCATAATGTGTCACAGGCATTACGGTGTGTGGTATAATGTGTCGGGGGCATTACGGTGTGTGCATATTGTGTCATGTGCTTTATTGTGTGTGGCATAATGTCTTAGGGCCATTGCAGTATGTGGCATAATGTATACTGGGCATTACTATAAGGAGGAAAAAATAAGATTTTACTCACCGGTAAATCTATTTCGCGTAGTCCGTAGTGGATTCTGGGGACTCCGTAAGGACCATGGGGAATAGACGGGCTCCGCAGGAGACTGGGCACTCTAAGAAAGATTTAGTACTACTGGTGTGCACTGGCTCCTCCTTCTATGCCCCTCCTCCAGACCTTAGTTAAGGAAACTGTGCCCGGAAGAGCTGACATTACAAGGAAAGGATTTTGGAATCCAGGGTAAGACTCATACCAGCCACACCAATCACACCGTATAACTTGTGATAAACTTACCCAGTCAACAGTATGAACCACAACAGAGCATCAGACAACCTGATGCAACCATAACATAACCCTTATTTAAGCAATAACTATATACAAGTATTGCAGAAGAAGTAGCACTTGGGACGGGCACCCAGCATCCACTACGGACTACGAGAAATAGATTTACCGGTGAGTAAAATCTTATTTTCTCTAACGTCCTAGTGGATGCTGGGGACTCCGTAAGGACCATGGGGATTATACCAAAGCTCCCAAATGGGCGGGAGAGTGCGGATGACTCTGCAGCACCGAATGAGCAAACACAAGGTCCTCCTCAGCCAGGGTATCAACTTGTAGAACTTTGCAAAAGTGTTTGAACCCGACCAAGTAGCTGCTCGGCAAAGCTGTAATGCCGAGACCCCGCAGGCAGCCGCCCAAGAAGAGCCCACCTTCCTTGTGGAATGGGCTTTTACTGATTTTGGAGGCGGCAAGCCAGCCGCAGAATGAGCCTGCTGAATCGTGTTACAGATCCAGCGAGCAAAAGTCTGCCTTGAAGCAGGAGCACCCAGCTTGTTGGATGCATGCAGGATAAACAGCGAGTCCGTTTTCCTGACTCCAGCCGTTCTGGCTACACAAATCTTCAAAGCCCCGACTACATCTAGTAACTTGGAATCCTCCAAGTCACGAGTAGCCACAGGCACCACAATAGGTTGGTTCAAATTAAAAGATGACACCACCTTTGGCAGAAATTGCGGACGAGTCCGTAATTCTGCCCTGTCCATATGGAAAACCAGATAGGGGCTTTTACATGACAAAGCCGCCAATTCTGACACACGCCTAGCCGAAGCTAAGGCCAATAGCATGACCACTTTCCACGTGAGATATTTTAACTCCACGGTCTTAAGTGGCTCAAACCAGTGAGATTTCAGGAAACTCAACACCACGTTAAGATCCCAAGGTGCCACTGGTGGCACAAAAGGGGGCTGAATATGCAGCACTCCCTTTACAAACGTCTGAACTTCAGGTAGAGAAGCTATTTTTTTTATGAAAGAAAATGGATAGGGCCGAAATCTGGACCTTAATGGACCCCAATTTTAGGCCCAAAGTCACTCCCGACTGTAGGAAGTGAAGGAAACGGCCCAGCTGGAATTCCTCTGTAGAGGCATTCCTGGCCTCACACCAAGCAACATATTTTCGCCGTATACGGTGATAATGTTGAGCTGTCACGTCCTTCCTGTTATGATTCCAGTACTCCTGACCGGAGGAGATCTTATGACAATGGCCAGAGTACTGGAAGGGAATGCTGGTTACGGGAGCAGGAAAGACTAGTTGCCCCTGGCGCCCTAACTCTATTGTCTCACCCGTGCTATCGGAAATCCCTTGCGAGACTATGGTTTCTTGAGCCCCTGGCAGCCACGTTTGAAAGGCGGATTATGTCTGCCCAACTCCGGTGCCCCCCGGTCTTAGTGAGAGACAAAGGGAAATCCGAGGCAGGATGATGACAAGAGGACCTCTGACTAACAACAGGCCAAGGGCAACAAGCTAACTAACCAAACCTGAAGTATGTGCGGAAAAACCGCCAGGTAAAAGGACAACCAAAATCCACTAGTCCATTACTCCTACCCAGCACCGCTGGATACCAGAGTGGATCTGTGGGAGCGGAAGCCTCCGCAAAATGCTCCGAAACACAAATAATAAGTAATAAATAATAAAGCGGCCAAGCCGCAACACACGGCAACGCCGCGACTCACGAACACCACTGGATGTTTAAACGGTGCTCAGTCAGGACTCCAGGAACAAGATGACGACTTCCGAGTGCAGGACAACTGAGGACAGGAACGACCGGATACAGCAAGACTGGAAACACTCTCAGCAAACAGATACAGCATGCAGGAAGCTATTACCGGCGTCTGTGTGAGGCACTGCAAGAGCATATAAACTGAAGCCCTCCAATCAACTGCTGACAGGGCTAATTGCGTGAATGCCGTGCAGCTGCCTTGCTGCACGGCCAGGAAACAGGTGCCCTTACTTAATTTAAATGGACCCAGCAACGGGGAACGCGGTCCGCCAGTGGCGTCCCCGTTGCTAGGGTCCGTGCGGCTCCGTGCACCCGGCGTCTATCGTTGCCAGGGAGCCGGCGGCTGTATTCGTACGGCGTCCCTGGTTGCTAGGTGCCGGGCCGCACCGACGAGCGGACCCCGGCGCCTAACAGTACCCCCCCCTTGAGGAGGGGTCAAGGAACCCCTAAAGCCAGGTTTCCGAGTAAATTCCCGAAAAAATGCCCTCTTGAGCCTCGGGGCATGGAGATCCTTATCCAGGACCCAAGACCTTTCCTCTGGACCATAGCCTCTCCAGTGCACCAGAAAATAAAGCCGACCCCGGGACAATTTGGAATCGAGAACCTTCTCCACCAAGAACTCCTGTTGTCCCTGTACATCTACTGGTGATTTCCCCTGAGAGATCTTCCGAGGAAATCTGCTGGAAGAAACGTATGGTTTCAACAGGGAGCAATGGAACGTATTTCCGATCCGGAGAGCTCTTGGTAAACGTAACCGGAAAGCAACTGGGTTGATTTTTTTAATAATATGAAATGGTCCAATAAATTTGGGGCCCAATCTAGCTGAGGATTGTCGAAGTCTAATGTTACGAGTCGACAACCATACCCTATCTCCCACCTTAAAAGTGCAAGGACGTCGGAGCCTGTCAGAAATTTTTTTCTCTCGAAAGGCCGCTTTTCTGAGAGCAAGGTGCACTTTTTTCCAAATGACTCTGAGATGAGAGGTTAAGGTTAGCGAGGAAACTGAAGAATGTTGAAAAAAAGAATTAGCTCTGGGGTGAAAACCAAAAACTGAAAAGAATGGAGACACATTAGTGGAGGAATGACAAGAATTATTGTAAGCAAACTCCGCCAAAGGAAGAAACTCGGACCAATCATTCTGGAGTTTGGCTGAGTACAAACGCAAATACTGTTTTAATGATTGATTAACTCGCTCGGTTTGCCCGTTGGATTGGGGATGGTAGCCGGATGTTAAAGACAATTTCATCTTTAATGAAGCACAAAAAGACTTCCAAAATTGTGCAATGAATTGTGGACCCCGATCAGAAACAATATCAGTGGGCAACCCATGAAGTCTGAAAACATGGCGGAGAAACAAAACAGCCAATCCCTGGGCAGATGGCAGTCGGGGAAGAGCAATGAAATGAGCCATCTTGCTAAAACGGTCCACTACCACCCATATGACTCGGAATCCGGCTGACAGAGGGAGGTCTACCACAAAATCCATGGAAATATGAGACCATGGCCTGAGAGGAACATTTAAGGGCATAAGTTGCCCGATAGGCAAGGAACGTGGAACCTTATACTGTGCACAGACCTGACAAGAAAAAACAAACTCCTTAATGTCTTTAGAAAGACCAGGCCACCATACTGAGCGGGAGACTAATTCCAAAGTCTTAGAGATCCCCGGATGCCCGGCAACTTTGCTATCATGAAACTCAGTCAAAACAGTAGCTCTCAAAAACTCAGGGACGTAAAGACGACCAGCAGGAGTATTTCCAGGAGCTTGATGTTGAAGCTGCTTTAACTGGGTAAATAAATCTTGTGTGAGGCCTGCCCAAATGACTGAAGACGGAAGTATGGGAGTAACAGGACTGTTATTATGAACTGGAAGAAAACTGCGTGACAGGGCATCCGCCTTGGTATTCTTGGAACCTGGCCTAAAAGTGATAATAAACTTGAAACGAGTAAAAAATAAAGCCCAACGAGCCTGCCGGGCATTCAGCCGCTTAGCTGATTCGATGTACTGAAGATTTTTGTGGTCAGTCAATACTGAAATGGTATGTGTTGCTCCCTCAAGCCAATGCCTCCACTCCTCGAAAGCCCATTTAATAGCCAGTAACTCCCGGTTACCAACATCGTAGTTGGATTCAGCGGATGAGAATTTCCTGGACATAAAGGCACAAGGATGTAGTTCCAGAGACTCCGGATCCTTTTGAGATAGGATAGCCCCCACTCCAACCTCCGAGGCATCAACCTCAACAACGAAGGGCAATTCTGGGTTGGGATGTCTGAGGACTGGAGCTGAGACAAAAGCTTGTTTCAAGGCCTGAAAGGATAACTCAGCTTCACGTGACCAGTTGGTAGGATCCGCTCCCTTCTTAGTCAGTGCCACAATGGGAGCAACCAGGTCGGAAAAAGAATGAATAAATCTTCTATAATAATTCGCAAACCCTAAAAAGCGCTGAATTGCTTTTAAATTGGTGGGTTGCGCCCAACTAAGGATGGCTTGGAGCTTCTTAGGTTCCATGCAGAATCCCCGAGGGGAAATAATGTACCCTAAAAAGGATACCTCCGTGACATGAAACTCACACTTCTCCAGCTTGGCATATAGATGATTTTCACGTAATTTTTGAAGAACCTGACGCACCTGGGTAACATGTTGTTCAATTGAGTCAGAATAAATCAGGATGTCGTCTAAGTAAACGACCACGAATCTTCCTAGGAAGTCACGGAGCACATCGTTAATGAGATCCTGGAAAACTGCCGGAGCGTTAGACAAGCCGAACGGCATCACCAGATACTCGTAGTGACCCGACTGAGTACTGAAAGCCGTCTTCCACTCATCTCCAGACTTGATTCGGATGAGGTTATACGCTCCCCTTAGGTCAATTTTAGAAAAAATCACAGCCGAACGCAGCTGCTATTCTGACGGGAAACGTAATACATTCCTTATTACAGATGGTACCCCATTGTGAAATCTCCCCCGACCGCCAATCAATGGTGGGATTATGAAAGGCCAGCCAAGGGTGACCCAGAACCACTGGAACTGCTGGGCAATGGGTAAGGAAGAACTCGATCTTTTCGGAATGAAGAGCTCCTACCGTAAGTAGTACAGGGGGTGTACAGAGGGAAATAACCCCATTGGACAAAGGACTCCCATCTAAACCATGCATGGTGATACACCTACCCAAGGCTAACTGAGGAATGCCTAAGGCCTTGGCCCAAGTTAAGTCCATAAAGTTCCCTGCAGCTCCACTGTCAACAAAAGCCGACACCGAAGAACTGAGGCTGCCAAAGGAAACTTTAGCTGGGACTAAAAGGGAGTTATTCGAGGAGATAAGCTGCAGACCAAAGTGAACCCCCTCACAATTCACTTGGTCGAGGCGTTTCCCGACTTGTTCGGACAATTACGGGCAAAATGTCCCTTACCCCCACAGTACAAACAAAGACCAGAGTTTTGCCTTCTGGCTCTTTCTTCTGGAGACAGCCGGGAGAGACCCATCTGCATGGGCTCCTCTACGTCCTCAGGAATGGAATATACACATGGAGTAGACCTGACAGGTGCTCCTTTTTCAGCCCTCCGCTCTCTAAGACGACGATCAATCTTAATAGAAAGCTCCATGAGTTTATCGAGAGTCTCAGGAGCGGGATACTGAAGGAGACTGTCTTTTATAGACTCTGATAAGCCGAGGCGAAACTGACTGCGCAGGGCTGGGTCATTCCAGCCACAGTCGTTCGACCAACGGCGAAACTCTGTACAATAAACCTCTGCAGGATTTCTACCCTGTCTGAGAGCGCGCAACTGACTCTCAGCGTATGCCTCTCTATCAGGGTCATCATACAAAAGCCCTAAAGACCCAAAAAAGCGTCTACTGACAACAACGCCGGATCCTCTGCTTTTAAACCAAATGCCCAGGTCTGAGGATCCCCCTGGAGCAAAGAAATAATAATCCCGACCCGCTGAGATTCAGTACCTGAGGAGATCGGTCTTAAACGAAAATAAAGTTTACAGGATTCTTTAAAATTAAAAAACTCTTTCCTATCACCAGAAAAACGGTCAGGCAAGTGCATTTTTGGTTCAGGGACTACCCTCGGGGAAGTTCGTAAAAGATCTTCCTGCGACTTCACCCGAAGGGAAAGATCCTGAACCATCTGAGTAAGTTCTTGAATCTGGCTGACTAGGAGCTGACCAGGATTTGGCCCTAAACCTGTGGGATTCATGAGGCCGATAACTCTTACAAAACTGAATAAGGAAAAAATTAAACCCTGTTTAATTTTAAGTTTTGGTAAGGCCGGTAATAATGTTATGATTCCAGTACTCCTGACCGGAAGAGATCTTATGACAATGGCCAGAGTACTGGAAGGGAATGCTGGTTACGGGAGCAGGAAAGACTAGTTGCCCCTGGCGCCCTAACTCTATTGTCTCACCCGTGCTATCGGAAATCCCTTGCGAGACTATGGTTTCTTGAGCCCCTGGCAGCCACGTTTGAAAGGCGGATTATGTCTGCCCAACTCCGGTGCCCCCCGGTCTTAGTGAGAGACAAAGGGAAATCCGAGGCAGGATGATGACAAGCTAACTAACCAAACCTGAAGTATGTGCGGAAAAACCGCCAGGTAAAAGGACAACCAAAATCCACTAGTCCATTACTCCTACCCAGCACCGCTGGATACCAGAGTGGATCTGTGGGAGCGGAAGCCTCCGCAAAATGCTCCGAAACACAAATAATAAGTAATAAATAATAAAGCGGCCAAGCCGCAACACACGGCAACGCCGCGACTCACGAACACCACTGGATGTTTAAACGGTGCTCAGTCAGGACTCCAGGAACAAGATGACGACTTCCGAGTGCAGGACAACTGAGGACAGGAACGACCGGATACAGCAAGACTGGAAACACTCTCAGCAAACAGATACAGCATGCAGGAAGCTATTACCGGCGTCTGTGTGAGGCACTGCAAGAGCATATAAACTGAAGCCCTCCAATCAACTGCTGACAGGGCTAATTGCGTGAATGCCGTGCAGCTGCCTTGCTGCACGGCCAGGAAACAGGTGCCCTTACTTAATTTAAATGGACCCAGCAACGGGGAACGCGGTCCGCCAGTGGCGTCCCCGTTGCTAGGGTCCGTGCGGCTCCGTGCGCCCGGCGTCTAGCGTTGCCAGGGAGCCGGCGGCTGTATTCGTACGGCGTCCCTGGTTGCTAGGCGCCGGGCCGCACCGACGAGCGGACCCCGGCGCCTAACACTTCCTAGCCTTTATCAGCGTAGGAATAACCTCATCCGGAATCCCTTTTTTTTTTCCCCCTAGGATCCGGCGTTCAACCGCCATGCCGTCAAACGCAGCTGTGGTAAGTCTTGGAACAGACAAGGTCCCTGCTGCAACAGATCCTGCCCTAGAGGCAGAAGCCATGGGTCCTCTGTGAGCATTTCTTGCAGCTCTGGATACCAAGTCCTTCTTGGCCAATCCGGAACAATGAGTATTGTTCTCACTCCTCTTTTCCTTATGATTCTCAGCACCTTGGGTAAGAGAGGAAGAGGAGGAAACACATAAACCGACTGGAACATCCACAGTGTCACCAGTGCGTCTACAGCTATCGCCTGAGAGTCTCTTGACCTGGCGCAATACCTCTGTAGCTTTTTGTTGAGGCGGGATGCCATCATGTCCACCTGTGGCAGTTCCCACCGACCTACAATCTGCGCGAAGACTTCTTGATGAAGTCCCCCCTCTCGCGGGTGGAGGTCGTGCCTGCTGAGGAAGTCTGCTTCCCAGTTGTCCACTCCCGGAATGAACACTGCTGCCAGTGCTCGTATGTGATTCTCCGCCCATCGAAGAATTCTGGTGGCTTCCGCTATCGCCACCCTGCTCCTTGTGCCACCTTGGCGGTTTACAAGAGCCACTGCGGTGATGTTGTCTGATTGAATCAGCACCGATTGGTTGCGAAGCAGGGTCTCCGCTTGACTTAGGGCGTTGTATATGGCCCTTAGTTCCAGGATATTGATGTGAAGGCAAGTCTCCAGACTTGACCACAGCCCTTGGAAACTTTTTCCCTGAGTGACTGCCCCCCACCCTCGGAGGCTTGCATCCGTGGTCACCAGGACCCAGTCCTGAATGCCGAACCTGCGGCCCTCGAGAAGGTGAGTACTCTGCAGCCACCACAGGAGAGACACCCTGGCCCCGGGGGATAGGGTGATTAACCGTTGCATCTAAAGATGTGATCCGGACCACTTTGTCCAGTAAGTCCCATTAGAAGGTCCTCTCATGGAACCTGCTGAAAGGAATGGCCTTGTATGATGCCACCATCCTTCCCAGGACTCGAGTGCAGTGATGCACTGACACCTGTTTTGGTTTTAATAGATTCCTGACCAGTGTCACAAGCTCCTGAGCTCTCTCTATCGGGAGATAAACCCTTTTCTGGTCCGTGTCTAGGATCATGCCTAGGAGAGGCAGATGAGCTGTAGGAACCAACTGCGACTTTGGAATATATAGAATCCAGCAGTGTTGCCGTTACACTTCCAGAGAAAGCGATACGCTGTTCAGCCACTGCTCTCTTGATCTCGCTTTTATGAGGAGATCGTCCAAGTACGTGATAATAGTGACATCTTGCTTCCGCAGGAGCACCAACATTTCCTCTGAAATTGGTAATGACAATCCCGTAGCGCAATTCTGAGGTACGCCTGATGAGGTGGATAAATGGGGACATGAAGGTATGCCTCCTTTATGTCCCGAGTCACTATAAAATCTCCCCCTTTCAGGTTTGTAACGACCGCTCTTAGCGATTCCATCTTGAACTTGAACCTTTTCAGGTATATGTTCAGGGATTTTAAATTCAATATGGGTCTGACCGAACCGTCTGGTTTCGGGACCACCACATGGTCGAATAATAACCCCCTCCTTGTCGAAGGAGGGGAACCTTGACCACCACCTGTTGAAGATACAATTTGTGAATTGCAGTTAACCCTGTTTCCCTCTCGTGCGGGGAAGCCGGCAGGGCCGTCAGTGAGGAGGCCTCTTCTCCAAGTCCAGCTTGTATCCCTGAGACACAATATCTATTGCCCAGGGATCTAACAGGGAGTGAACCCACTTGTTGCAGAACTTACCAAAGCGTGCCCCCACCGGGCCTAGCTCCGTCTGTGGAGCCCCAGCGACATGCGGTGGATTTTCATAGAGGCCGGGGAGGACTTCTGTTCCTGGGAACTAGCTGTGTTTATGCAGCTTCTTTCCTCTGGCCCCGCCTCTGGCAAGAAAGGACGCACCTCGGACTTTCTTGTTTCTTTGTTCGAAAAGCTGCATTTGATAATGACGTGCTTTCCTAGGCTGTGCAGGAATATAAGGCAAAATATCAGAATTACCAGCTATAGCCGCGGAGACCAGGTCCGAGAACCCTTCTCCACACAATCCTCAGCCTTCCATATGCCACTTAAGTTGGCATCATCTGTCCATTGCATATTCTACAGGACACGTCAAGCAGAAATCGACATAGCTTTGACTCTAGGACCCAGTATACTCATGTCTCTTTGGGCATGTTTGATTATATATATCTCTTAAGACAGCATCTTTAATATATATACATATCTCTCTATATACATATATATATATATATATATATGGATATAGGTGGATAGGGGTACTGGCGACCAGCTGGTGTTTATAAATACCAAAAATATTTAGCGGACTAGGGTGATGTATATGGTGGACTGGATTAAGAAAAAATCTTTTTTTTGGTAAAAGAGAAATAACATTTTATTTTGTCAATATTAAAAATAATGATTTTTCACACTTGCTTTCTAAAAAATATACATATAAAAACCGATTCCTCTACAAATAAAAAATGTATTAAAACGGATTATATAGTAAAAAGCAGTTATAAAAATTAGTTATAAAAATATTAAGACATAAAGTAGAAAAAGCTTGAATGAGAAGTTATTAAAAAACAGCTTAACTTAAGATGGAGGGTCATACAGGAGATCCCAACGCGTTTCGTCTGTCTGACTTCATCAAGGGGTAGTAGCAGAATGATCAGAGTGGGCTTAAATACCCACTGATAAGGAGTTAATAGCTATGACATCATTTCCTGTCAATTAGTATTGAGGAGGTGTATTGTAAATATAATGCACATATATAGCATAAAAACATATATGGAGCAGTGTTGAGTAGGGCATGGAGAGGCTACCCATGACTTTATATAAAAAAACGAGTAGTAAAACTTATTAAAAACAGTGTTGTATACATTTTGTATTGCGGATGCGCACTTCCGCCCCACTTCCGGTCTCGGCGGCCTTACAGTGCGCATGCGCAGACGCCTCACTTCCGGTTTCGCGTCTCAATGAAATGGAGGTGTTCAGGGCTTAGTGTCCCACTTCCGGTTTCGGCGGCTTTGGAGTGCGCATGTGCAGACGCCCCACTTCCGGTTTCGCGTCTCGTTGAAATGGAGGTGTTCAGGGCTTCATGCCCCACTTCCGTCCTTGCAGTTCAGATAGTTTAGTCCCCACTTCCGGTATGCATACATGCGCACTCCAAAGCCGCCGAAACCGGAAGTGGGACACTAAGCCCTGAACACCTCCATTTCATTGAGCCGCGAAACCGGAAGTGAGGCGTCTGCGCATGCGCACTGTAAGGCCGCCGAGACCGGAAGTGGGGCGGAAGTGCGCATCCGCAATACAAAATGTATACAACACTGTTTTTAATAAGTTTTACTACTCGTTTTTTTATATAAAGTCATGGGTAGCCTCTCCATGCCCTACTCAACACTGCTCCATATATGTTTTTATGCTATATATGTGCATTATATTTACAATACACCTCCTCAATACTAATTGACAGGAAATGATGTCATAGCTATTAACTCCTTATCAGTGGGTATTTAAGCCCACTCTGATCATTCTGCTACTACCCCTTGATGAAGTCAGACAGACGAAACGCGTTGGGATCTCCTGTATGACCCTCCATCTTAAGTTAAGCTGTTTTTTAATAACTTCTCATTCAAGCTTTTTCTACTTTATGTCTTAATATTTTTATAACTGATTTTTATAACTGCTTTTTACTATATAATCCGTTTTAATACATTTTTTATTTGTAGAGGAATCGGTTTTTATATGTATATTTTTTAGAAAGCAAGTGTGAAAAATCATTATTTTTAATATTGACAAAATAAAATGTTATTTCTCTTTTACCAAAAAAAAGATTTTTTCTTAATCCAGTCCACCATATACATCACCCTAGTCCGCTAAATATTTTTGGTATTTATAAACACCAGCTGGTCGCCAGTACCCCTATCCACCTATATCCATTTTAAACCTATCCAGCATCTTACCAATGCTGAAAAACTTTTTAGGGGACGGCTGACACCCTTTTTATTTATAAGGGAGTGTTTTTTTACATATAAACATATATTTTTATTTCCAGGTGTTGTTTTCCCTCACACGTGGCGCTATACTCCTATTTTTATATATATATATATATATATATATATATATATATACATACTAGGGTCTCAATTTCTGCTGATAAGGTACCTGTCCACGCCGCCCCAGTGCTATAAACCAATGCCGACACAATCGCCGGTCTGAGTAGTGTACCAGAATGTGCATGCTATCTGCAGGATCCCTGAGAATAGCTAGGGCTACCTTCTGGGCAAACGTGACACCCTAGGGGAAGATTCCCATCACATCCTGGCCCTAGTGGGTAAAGGATACTGCCTGAGAATTCTTTGTGGGAAGCTGCAGTCTCTTGTCTGGAGATTCCCGCTCTTTTTCCTCATGAGAGGAGGGAAATTTACCTCAGCTTTCTTCCCCTTAAACATGTGTACCCTTGTGTCAGGGACAAATGAGTCATCAGTGATATGCAAATCATCTTTTATTACAATAATCATATATTGAATACTTTTCTGCCATTTTGGCTGTAACTTTGCATTATCGTAGTCGACACAGGAGTCAAACTCCGTGTCGATATCAGTGTTTATTATCTTGGATAGTGAGCATTGTGAGACTCTGAAGGTCTCTGCGACATAGGGACAGACATGGGTAGATTTCCTGTCTGTTCTCTAATCTTTTGTGCGATAAATTCACCTTAGCACTTACACATATCCAAACAGGTGTCGGCGTTGTCGACGGAGACACCCTCTCACACACATATTAGCTCCATCTCCTCCTTAGGGGAGCCTTTTCTCAGACATGTCGACACACACGTACCGACACACCACACACACACAGGGGATGCTCTATTTGAAGACAGTTCCCCCACAAGGCCCTTTGGAGAGACAGAGAGAGAGTATGCCAGCACACACCCCAGCGCTATATGACCCAGGAATCACACAGTAACTTAGTGTTAACCCAGTAGCTGCTGTATATATTGTTTTTACGCCAAATTTATGTGCCCCCCCTCTCTTTTTCACCCTCTCTATCGTGCTTCTGCAGGGGAGAGCCTGGGGAGCTTCCTCTCAGCGGAGCTGTGGAGAGAAAATGGCGCTGGTGAGTGCTGAGGAAGAAGGCCCCGCCCCCTCAGCGGCGGGCTTCTGTCCCGCGATTTTGTGTAAAATTAATGGCGGGGGCTCATGCATATAACAGTGTCCAACTGTATATATGCTGCTTTTGCCAGGAGGTACTTAATTGCTGCCCAGGGTGCCCCCCCCTGCGCCCTGCACCCTACAGTGACCGGAGTGTGTGGGTTAGTGTGGGCGCAATGGCGCACAGCTGCAGTGCTGTGCGCTACCTCATATGAAGACAGGAGTCTTCTGCCGCCGATTTTGACGTCTTCTTGCTTCAACCCGCCGGCTTCTGTCTTCTGGCTCTGCGAGGGGGGCGGCGGCGCGGCTCCGGGAACGGACGACCAAGGTTAGGTTCCTGTGTTCGATCCCTCTGGAGCTAATGGTGTCCAGTAGCCTAAGAAGCGCAACCTAGCCGCAGTTAGTAGGTTTGCTTCTTTCCCCTCAGTCCCACGTAGCAGAGAG
The DNA here is from genome assembly GCF_028390025.1 of Pseudophryne corroboree. Taxonomy (NCBI): domain Eukaryota; kingdom Metazoa; phylum Chordata; class Amphibia; order Anura; family Myobatrachidae; genus Pseudophryne; species Pseudophryne corroboree. The sequence goes on along the minus strand of NC_086447.1, from coordinate 555,855,451 downwards.
TCTGTTGCCAGCAGAAGCTCTCTGAAAATAAAAAAACCTAACTAAAATACTTTCCAGCTGTGTGCAAAAACATAAACAATAAGAGATGTACACTGAAAAACAGATACTTTAACCGTTGATCAAGACATCATGTTGGTGCCAAACAAATCAAAAACAAACAAAACATGCTTATATGTAACCATTTAGACCGTGCCTACATGTCTCTCCTATTTTAATGTTGCTCTGTGCAATATAAAACATTTTATATGTTCAATTATAGTAATATGTGAATCAATAAAATATCAACTTTATGAAGGTGAATACAGTGCTTTGTTTTACTAATTACCAAGTTATACCTACATTAAAACTAAGCATAGTTTCTTTTTTTTTTAAAAACAATTACTTATTATGTAATCCAAGTTTTACTTTTTGCATCCATCTCATGTACCTTCATCTCTTTAGACCCTTTTTATACCATATTTATATAGAATTACGCTCACATATCCATTACGTCTCATCCTACTTTATGTCCTACACCTCCTTGTTTGTTTATTATACTATATTATTTCTTGGGCAAAACAATACGTATACCACAAATCTACTGGTGCACGTTAGTGGCCAACGGATTTTAAGTTTTTTACCTGTATATGCATGGGTTACATAGGCCCCCACCTGCATATACCCACACGTGGTGCAGCCCAGGCAGCGGTGGCAGCCATTTTTGCGTCCTAAGAAGGATGTTTCTGTTTTTTTGGAGTGAAAACCGACATCACTAATTTTCACTCCAAAAAAACAGAAACATCCTTCTTAGGACGCAAAAATGGCTGCCACCGCTGTCTGGGCTGCACCACGTGTGGGTATATGCAGGTGGGGGCCTATGTAACCCATGCATATACAGGTAAAAAACTTAAAATCCGTTGGCCACTAACGTGCACCAGTAGATTTGTGGTATACGTATTGTTTTGCCCATGTGGCTTACAATACGTAGGTAAAACCACACAGCAGTTTAAAGAAAGGATGGCACAGCATCGTACGGCCATTAGAGCTGCCATCCAATCAGGTAAAAGCGAGCAGCCTGTGGCTCGCCATTTTGCGATACAGAAGCATGGAGTAGCATCACTGAAATATATAGTGGTGGATCATGTTCCTGTATCTATTAGGGGAGGTAACAGACAAAGAAAGCTGTTACAAATAGAGGCCCAATGGATCCATAGGTTGGATACCATGGTACCCAGGGGCCTCAATGAATCCATGGGGTTGTCCTGTTTCCTATAGAAAAGCTAATTAAGAAATAATATAGTATAATAAACAAACAAGGAGGTGTAGGACATAAAGTAGGATGAGACGTAATGGATATGTGAGCGTAATTCTATATAAATATGGTATAAAAAGGGTCTAAAGAGATGAAGGTACATGAGATGGATGCAAAAAGTAAAACTTGGATTACATAATAAGTAATTGTTTTTAAAAAAAAGAAACTATGCTTAGTTTTAATGTAGGTATAACTTGGTAATTAGTAAAACAAAGCACTGTATTCACCTTCATAAAGTTGATATTTTATTGATTCACATATTACTATAATTGAACATATAAAATGTTTTATATTGCACAGAGCAACATTAAAATAGGAGAGACATGTAGGCACGGTCTAAATGGTTACATATAAGCATGTTTTGTTTGTTTTTGATTTGTTTGGCACCAACATGATGTCTTGATCAACGGTTAAAGTATCTGTTTTTCAGTGTACATCTCTTATTGTTTATGTTTTTGCACACAGCTGGTTATGTTGGCATGGAAACCGTCCTTTGTGTCTCCCCTGGACTTCCTGTCGCCACGGGTTACGAGCGATGCCACTTCCGGACCCGGCGGGTGACGTGACCGGAAGTGCGTCAGATGACGGCCTGGAGGACGGGCGGGAGTCGCAGCGGGCAGGACCGAGGACGGTAAGGTATAAATTTCACTTGTTTAATGTGTCATATTATCCTGAAGACGGGGGTAACACCCCGAAACGTTGATGATATGCAATAAAACGACACAGATATTTTTAAATCTATTTGCTGTCCTGGAGTGCCGCTACTGTTGGTGTGTATGTTGGAGAGGTGCTGTCCTCTCATAGAAGGCACCTAGGCAAAGTATCCCAGGTATACAGGTGGAGTGCCGGACCCAGATATACTGTATATATATATATATATATATATATATTTATATGTAGTGCAATACAAGTAACTATAATCTATTTAAATCAGGCATTTTTATTCATTTATCTAAATATATTAGAACATTTACAGTCCAACTGGTTTATTATAGTATACCCTCCAACTGTACCTTTTTAGTAGGTACAGTACCTTTTTTTCATGGTCTGTACCGATTTTTGGATCTCCTATCTTCCATTGAAAGTATAGGAAAAGGGGTGTGGCCACGCCCCCTTTACCCTAAGACCACGCCCCTTTTCGTATTTGTACCTTTTTTATGTTTAAAATGTTGGAGGGTATGTTATAGATCTTATAGTACTTTTCACAGTAACCTTTATTCCAGATTTCAGAAATGCGCCCCAATACTGTATGCTTCAGGCATTGTATTTCTGAAGCACTGGTCAAGCACAATGAATAGAAAAGTTGCCTCATATAATCACAATAAAAGCTCCCAAATGCCAGAGGTCTTGTGCTAATCACTGTTTCCTTTATGTTCCTCTGTGGACTCGCTGGATGTATCTGTCCCTGATATCACACAAACTGTTCAAGTTATTTTTGTATGAGCTCTGACAAAAGGTATATTAAATGCCAAGGTGCATGGTGTTCAAATACCGTATATTGTTGGAGAAAATAGCTGCTGTGGATCTCAAGCACAAAAGATGCTTTCCAAGAGACATGAGCCATCTTCCACACAAAACGTAATTTCATATTTATCAGCAAATTTATACTATAGTATATTTAGTATTTAGAAAGTTTAGCCAGCATAATTTGTATTTTGCTTATACTTGTTTTTTGTAGATTATAGTATACTGAATGATTAAATGTGAAGCATTATGGCTGCATGCATACAGGAGATTTTGTTTTTAGAGCATATATAATGCAGTTTGATTCTTTAGATACACTCATTAAATGCCTGTCCATTCAATTCATGGGTTTTAATAGAACAAGTAATAAAAATGTATGATAAGGTTTTTAACGGCATCCCTAAGCCAAAAGTTTGTAATTGTGAAATTCAGAAAAATATATTAAATTAAGTAAATTGTGTTTATATGTCATCCTTAGACTCAGTTGTGTGGTGCAGTGGCGTGCGGTGAGGTCAGTGGCTGGTGAGGCACTGCAGCCATAATGTCCGCCGAATCCTGCCGATGACCCCTACCGCCGCTGAGCCAATGCCCGCTACTACCCCTGAGCCGATGCCCGCTGCCACAGCCAATGGCTTACAAACTCACCCACCATCAACTGACCCAGCCCTCTGCCACTAATTTGCATCACTGCATTCTCAATCACTGCCGACAATAGCCAAACACTTCCGGGAAACCATGGAATTCGTAATAAAATTGAGCTTTGTGCTGGTGTGTTGCAGGGCCGTTTCTAGACAATTTGGCTCCCAGTGCGAGATTTCAAAATGCGCCCCCCCCCCCCCCATTGCTGTAAAAAAAAATTGCGTCCCCCCCCCCCCATATAGGCAGAAAAAAAGCATGCGCGCGCCTCCCGACAAGGCTGTGCGGCCTGATTAAAATGGGCGTGGTCTCATTACAGTGGGCGTGGCCTCGTCTTATATCACACCCACCACAGGGGGAAAAAATAAAAAAGTCCCCTTTTTACACATTACACCAGGCAAGTGTCCCCATATTACACAGCGCGGCAGGCAGGTGTCCCCATTTACAAAGTGCGGCAGGCAGGTGTCCCCATTTTACAAAGTGTGGCAGGCAGGTGTACCCATTTAACAAAGTGCGGCAGGCAGGTGTCCCCATTTTACAAAGTGCGGCAGGCAGGTGTCCCCATTTTACACAGTACGCAGGCAGATATCCCCATTTTACACAGTACGCAGGCAGGTGTCCCCATTTTACACAGTGCGGCAGGTATCCCCATTTTACACAGTGCGGCAGGTGCCCCCATTTTACACAGTGCGGCAGGTATCCCCATTTTACACAGTGCAGCAGGTGCCCCCATTTTACACAGTGCGGCAGGTGTCCCCATTTTACACAGTGCGGCAGGTGTCCCCATTTTACACAGTGCGGCAGGTGTCCCCATTTTACACAGTGCGGCAGGTATCAAGTGGGGGGTAGGGGTAGGGGGGGGAGGGAGGGAGAGAGAGAGAGAGAGAGAGAGTACTTACAACTTGCCGCTCTTCGGGTCCCGCGCGCCGGCCGCCTCCTCCGTCAATGGTTATCTCCAGTCCTCTCCTCCCTCTCTTCCCCCCGAGCGCTCCTGCTCGGGGGCGGGGCTTCGCGGAATGACGCGTTTGCGTCGTGACGTCACGACGCAAACGCGTCATTCCGCGAAGCCCCGCCCCCCGAGCAGGAGCGCTCGGGGGGAAGAGAGAGGGAGGAGAGGAGTAGTCACAAAGTGCCGCGGCGGGCGCCCCGTGCGGTTGCACGGCTCGCCCGCCGCTAGAAACGGCACTGGTGTGTTGTGGTAGTCATGCACGGATCAGTGAGATCCGTGCATGCTTATCTGTGAAAAAGGGTGTGAATGGGTTAAAATGTAAAAAGAAATGTGTGGGATCCCCCCTCCTAAGTATAACCAGTCTCGGGCTCTTTGAGCTGGTCCTGGTTGTTTAAATACTGGGGAAAAAATTGGACAGGGGTTCCCCATATTTAGACAACCAGCACCGGCCTCTTAGTCCGGTCCTGGTTCCAAAAATACGGGGGACAAAAGATGTAGGGGTCCCCCATATTTTTAAAACCAGCACCGGGCTCCACTAGCCAGAGAGATAATGCCACAGCCGGGGGACACTTTTATATTGGTCCCTGCGGCCGTGGCATTACCCCCCCAACTAGTCACTCCTGGCCGGGGGTTCCCTGGAGGAGTGGGGACCACTTAAATCAAGGGGTCCCCCCATCCAGGCACCCAAGGGCCAGGGGTGAAGCCCGAGGCTGTCCCCAGCACCCCTGGGCGGTGGGTGCCGGGCTGATAGCCGTAAGTGTGTAAATAAAAAAGGATATTGGGGGTCATTCCAAGTTGATCGCAGCAGGACATTTTTTAGCAGTTGGGCAAAACCATGTGCACTGCAGGGGGGCAGATATAACATTTTCAGAGAGAGTTAGATTTGGGTGGGTTATTTTGTTTCTGTGCAGGGTAAATACTGGCTGCTTTACTTTTACACTGCAATTTAGATTGCAGATTTAACTCACCACACCCAAATCTCTCTCTCTCTGCACATGTTATATCTGTCTCCCCTGCAGTGCACATGGTTTTGCCCAATTGCTATCAAAAATCCTGCTGCGATCAACTTGGAATTACCCCCATTGTTTTTTGTTGTGGAACTACAAGGCCCAGCAAGCCTCCCCCACTTGCTGGTACTTGGAGAACCACAAGTACCAGCATGCAGGGAAATAACGGGTCCGCTGGTACCTGTAGTTCCACAACAAAAAAAATACCCAAATAAAAACACAACACACACACAAATTTATTAAAACACACTTACGCACTCACACATACTTACCTACATCCCACGCCGAGAATCACGTCCACTTGTCCAGTAGAATCCAATAGGGTTACCTGTAAAAATGAGAGATTACTTACCTACATCCCACGCCGAGAATCACGTCAACTTGTCCAGTAGAATCCAATAGTGGGACCTGTAAAAATGAGAGATTTCTTACCTACATCCCACGCCGAGAATCACGTCCACTTGTCCAGTAGAATCCAATAGTGGGACCTGTAAAAATGAGAGATTACTTACCTACATCCCACGCCGATAATCACGTCCACTTGTCCAGTAGAATCCAATAGGGGGACATGTAGGGGAGAAAAAAGTAAAAAAAAAAAAAAAAAACGAGAGGAGAGAGAGAGAGAGAGAGAATAAACAGGTGAGAAAGGGCGGGGTGTACTAACCTCTCCGGCAGCATTAACTGCCTTTCTTTGCGCTCCCCTGACATCTCCTCGGTAACCTGGCTCCTCCCTGTGCCAGCGCTGTTATTCGCTTCTTGTTGTTCACATGCACCACCTCCTCACCGCCGCAACCACTCAAGACTCAGCATTGCGGATGCCGCACTGAGCCTTGGTATTCACTGGCGACGCATTTGCTCATATCACAGCACACGGAGAGGTAGCTGTAACGTGGAAACAACAGGAGCGAATAGCAGCGCCAGGACGGGGAGGAGCCAGGTTACCGAGATATCTGGGGAGAATAGAGAAAGGCATTTAACGCTGCGGGGGAGGTTATTACATCCCATCCAAAAAAAGACACAGGGAATGGGAAAGAGATGAGAAAGAGAAGTGGGAGGAAGGAGTACAGAAATGAGCTACTAAAGAGCAAAGACAATAAAAATACATTTACCATGGAGGGAGGGAAGGAGGGAGGGGGGGGGGGGGAGAGAGTGTGTGAGAGTGAGTGAGAGTGAGAGACAGAGAGAGAGAGAGAGAGAGAGTGTGAGAGGGAGAGACGAACCTCGGATCAGACGTGCAACTTCCGGACTCCAGGGTGATTCCAGGTCCTCTCTTGCCGGCGGAAGCAGCAGGTGGCTTCTGTAATCTTCAGGCCGCTGCAGGGGAGACAACTACACAGGGGAGGGAGGCGGAAGGCTCCGACCCTCCACCAGGTGTGGATCAGCAGCAAGCGGCCACCACACATTCCGGCGGGGTCACGGAGGTTAACGCACCGGCGGCGCCGTGATGACAGGACAGGAGGAGAGGGAGGTGAGTGACGCCGCAGCGTGTGGGTGATTGGACCAGCGGATCCAGCCCTGGATCCGCTGTCCAATCACATCAGGCCCTGTCCCGGAGGCACTTCTACTAGTGCCGCTTTATCGTCGTTTTTTCAATGGGCTTTTGCAGCCCAGTCCTTGGCCCCGCCCCCCACTTTATGCCCATTAACACTGACAACGGGAGGCACTGCTAGCAGTGCCTCCTATACTAGTTTAATGTCTCAAAAGGATTAGAGTATTATAACGAAGATACATATGACACATAATATATGTCATATGTATCTTCCTTGCATTATTTTCATCCCCTGACTGCACGTCCCTGGTGTGGTGAGGGGCAGGATTAATTTCTGTTTGTCCGCATAGTTTATGACTGACACCCACCAGCACTGGTTTTGCCCATTACACTGACCATAAATAATTTGGACTGGTGCTGGACCACCAACCCAGGGCACCCCTGCAAGTGCCTGAGGCACCCGACCCATTTGGGAACCACTGGCCTATTGCATTAAAAAAAAAAAAAGAGTCAGGAATGGCAGTCTATTGGGATATAGCCCCACAGTCATTTACAATGTGTACCTCATGGTAAATGCACAAGTGTATCACATTTATGAATCAATAAACACATACAGTATGTTCACTCACACATTGCTGCAATCCTGGTTCCATTGTTATTATTAGTACATTTTGTTATTCATTTATTATAGATGTGCGGCGGGCACTTTTCATGTTTTGTGTTTTGGTTCTAATTCCCCGCTCGTGTTTTGGTTTTGGATTGGTTTTGACAAAACCACCCTTTCGTGTTTTGGTTTTAGATCTGGATGATTTTTGAAAAAAACATAAAAACGGCTAAAATCACAGAAATTACGGGTAATTTTGATCCTACGGTATAATTAACCTCAATAACAATCATTTCCACTCATTTCCAGTCTATTCTGAACACCTCACACCTCACAAAATTGTTTTTAGGCCAAAAGGTTGCACCAAGGTTGTTGTATGACTAAGCTAAGCGACACAAGTGTGCAGCACAAACACCTGGCCCATCTAGGAGTGCACTGCAGTGGCAGACAGGATGGCAGATATAAAAAAAGGCCCCAAACAGCACCTCATGCAAAGATGTAGAAGAGGTGCAATGAGGTAGCTGTATGACTAAGCTAAGCGACACAAACAATTGGCCCATCTAGTAGTGGCATGCAGTGGCTGAATGTCGAAAGTGGCCCGCAATTTTTCAGACCACTGACAGCATCTCCTGCACGCCCCTGTCATTTTTCAAAAATTCTGCAATTGGTGGACTTATACGGCAGTACCCCATGACTAATACAGCAGTACCCCTGGACGGCAGTGTCAGACAGGATGGCACTTTAAAAAACCATACCCCAAACAGCACATGATGCAAAGATGAAAAAGAGGTGCACCAAGGTTGATGTATGACTAAGCTAAGCGACACAAGTGTGCGTCACAAACACTTGGCCCATCTAGGAGTGGCACTGAAGTGGCAGACAGGATGGCACTTAAAAAAACTAGGCCCCAAACAGCACATCATGCAAAGATGAAAAAGAGGTGCAATGAAGTAGCTGTATGACTAATCTAAGCGACACAAACAATTGGCCCATCTAGGAGTGGCACTGCAGTGTCAGACAGAATGGCACTTAAAAAAAAATAGTACCCAAACAGCACATCATGCCAAGAAGTAAAAGAGGGCAATGAGGAAGCTGTATGACTAAGATAAGTGACACAAGTGTGCAGCACAAACACCTGGCCCATTTAGGATTGGCACTGCAGTCCCACTGCACTAATGGCGAATACCGGGCGCACATCTAAAACCAGCATAGTTGTTATGGCCTCAGTAATCCGCTCTCATCAGGATATATATATATATATATATATATATATATAGTAGTATATCCTTCCCCACCTGTGGCTCAGGTGTATGCGGCAAAGGAAAAGAGGCGGCACTCCAAGGACTTTGTTAAAGCTTGTATTCAAATCATGGTGAAAACAGGACAAACGTGTTCATGGCAATAAAATAGACATGGCAGGCTTACGACGTTTCAAGGCATCACAGCCTTTTCCTCAGGTAAGAATACCCATGTGCAGTGAGAACATAAATAATAAAAGAACCTTTTTGGTTCTTTTATTATTTATTATTTATGTTCTCACTGCACATGGGTATTCTTACCTGAGGAAAAGGCTGTGATGCCTTGAAACGTCGTAAGCCTGCCATGTCTATTTTATTGCCATGAACACGTTTGTCCTGTTTTCACCATGATTTGAATACAAGCTTTAACAAAGTCCTTGGAGTGCCGCCTCTTTTCCTTTGCCGCATACACCTGAGCCACAGGTGGGGAAGGATATACTACTGTATGATTTTTAGGAGGGCACCCAGGCATTTATTCTTCTACACTGAGTGCCGGATGTGTTCACTAGTATATATATATATATATATATATATATATATACGCCAGTATCACTGGAATTATATGGCAGTACTACTAGACATATATGGCAGGATCACTGGACTGGATTTATATGCCAGTACCACTGGAATTATATGTCAGGATCACTGGATTTATACGGCAGTACCGCTGGACATATACGGCAGTATCAATGGACTGAACTTATACGCCAGTACCACTGGAATTATTCGTCAGGATCACTGGTATTATACGGCAGGATCACTGGAGTTATACACCAGTACCACTGGAATTATACAGCAGGATCACTGGAATTATACGGCAGGATCACTGGATTTATACGGCATTACCACTGGACATATACGGCAGTATCAATGGACATATATGGCAGTATCACTGGACATATACGGCAGCATCACTGGACTGGATTTATACGCCAGTACCACTGGAACTATATGACAGGATCACTGGAATTATACGGCAGGTTCACTGGATTTATACGCCAGTACTGCTGGACATATACGGCAGTATCAATGGACATATATACGGAAGTATCACTGGACATATACGGCAGTATCACTGGACTGGACTTATACGCCAGTACCACTGGAATTTTAAGGCAGGATCACTGGAATTATACGGCTGGATCACTGGATTTATATGGCAGTACCGCTGGACATATACAGCAGTATCAATGCACATATACGGCATTATCACTGGACATATACGGCAGTATCACTGGACTGGATTTATACGCCAGTACCACTGGAATTATACGGCAGGATCACTGTAATTATACGGCAGGATCGCTGGAATTATACGGCAGTATCACTGGATTTATACGGCAGTACCGCTGGACATATACGGCAGTATCAATGGACATATACGGCAGTATCACTGGACATATACGCAGAGCCGGCCTTAGGCATAGGCAAACTAGGCAAAATCCAGTGATCCTGCCGTATAATTCCAGCGATCCTGCCGTATAATTCCAGTGATCCTGCCGTATAATTCCAGTGGTACTGGCGTATAAATCCAGTCCAGTGATACTGCCGTATATGTCCAGTGATAATGCCGTATATGTCCGTTGATACTGCTGTATATGTCCAGCGGTACTGCCATATAAATCCAGTGATCCTGCCGTATAATTCCGGTGATCCTGCTTTATAATCCCAGTGGTACTGGCGTATAAATCCAGCCAGTGATACTGCCGTATTTGTCCATTGATACTGCCGTACATGTCCAGCGGTACTGCCGTATAAATCCAGTGATCCTGCCGTATAATTCCAGTGATCCTACCGTATAATTCCAGTGATCCTGCCGTATAAATCTAGTCCAGTGATGCTGCCGTATATGTCCAGTGATACTGCCGTATATGCTGAGCCGGCCCTAACTAATATGATGCCCTAGGCAAGATTTTGGCTGGTGCCCCCTTGCACCGCCGCTAGTTCTGCAAAAGATGCCTGGCATGAGTCAGCTGGCAGCTCTGCTAACGTCGGGCGCCTTTTGTTTATGAAAATGCATCTTATTTGCATTACTATGTGGCTAGGATGCACCAGCAGCTTCTGCTGATTAAAATGATATGCGTCATGCCTATATTCTGTGTGTATTCCTGGAAATCACTGTAATGTAGCATTTTGTATGCAGATACAGCCGCAGTCACACACAGAATATAGGCATGCTGCATATCACTTTAATCAGCAGGAGCTGCTTGTGCATCCTAGCCACATAGTAATGCAAATAAGATGCATTTTCATAAACAAATGGCGCCCGACGTTAGCAGAGCTGCCAGCTGACTCATGCCAGGCATCTTTTGCAGAACTAGCGGCGGTGCAAGGGGGCATCATATTAGTTAGGGCCGGCTCTGCATATACGGCAGTATCACTGGACATATACGACAGCATCACTGGACTAGATTTATATGCCAGTACAACTGGAATTATACGGCAGGATCACTGGAATTATACGGCAGGATCACTGGATTTATACGGCAGTACCGCTGGACATTTACGGCAGTATCAATGGACAAATACGGCAGTATCACTGGCTGGACTTATACGCCAGTACCACTGGGATTATAAAGCAGGATCACTGGAATTATACGGCAGGATCACTGGATTTATATTGCAGTACCGCTGGACATATACAGCAGTATCAACGGACATATACGGCATTATCACTGGACATATACGGCAGTATCACTGGACTGGATTTATACGCCAGTACCACTGGAATTATACGGCAGGATCACTGGAATTATACGGCAGGATCGCTGGAATTATACGGCAGGATCACTGGATTTATACGGCAGTACCGCTGGACATATACGGCAGTATCAATGGACAAATACGGCAGTATCACTGGACATATACGGCAGTATCACTGGACATATAAGGCAGCATCACTGGACTGGATTTATACGCCAGTACAACTGGAATTATACGGCAGAATCACTGGAATTATACGGCAGGATCACTGGATTTATACGGCAGTACTGCTGGACATATATGGCAGTATCAATGGACATATACGGCAGTATCACTGGACTGGACTTATACGCCAGTACCACTGGAATTATAAGGCAGGGTCACTGGAATTATACGACAGGATCACTGGATCTATATGGCAGTACCGCTGGACATATACAGCAGTATCAACGGACATATACGGCATTATCACTGGACATATACGGCAGCATCACTGGACTGGACTTATACGCCAGTACCACTAGAATTATATGGCAGGATCACTGGAATTATACGGGAGGATCACTGGAATTATACGGCAGGATCACTGGATTTATACGGCAGCACACTGGACATACAGTATACGGCAGTATCAATGGACATATACGGCAGTATCACTGGACATATAAAGCAGCACAGGGACACTACCACTGGACTGATGCAGCACAACACAGCACCACTGCAATGGACTGGACTTATACAGCAGCACTGGACATATGGCAGCAGAGGACACCACCACTGTGACTGGATTGATGCAGCACAAGACACCACCAATGGACTGATGCAGCACAACACAGCACCACTGGACTGGACTTATACAGCAGCACTGGACATATGGCAGCAAAGGACACAACCACTGCGACTGGACAGATGCAGCACAAGACACTACCACTGAGGACTCTGAGGACGGAGACACGTCCTCTCTCTACACTATCCAATGCCGGAGTGAAAATGGCGGGGACGCGCGGCTCCTTATATGTAGGGAGGCCAATCCCGGGATCGGGATCGGCGGGATCCCGGGATTTGGGCCCAAAAATGCCGGGATTTGAATCCCGGGATTGGAGCATCTAATCCCGGGATTCACGGGATTGCACTGCGCATGTGCGAGAGGGAGTGTGTGTAAGTAATACTACTTACACTTAGGCGGGCGGCAGCCATAGACGAACGCTGAACGCGGCGACACTTCAAATGTGGCGCCGGCCGCCAGCCAATCAGAGCTGGCGGATCGGCAGCCAATCAGGGAAGCTGCCGCGGCAGCCAATCAGGAGCGACTGCTGCGGCCGCTTCCCTGATTGGCTGCTGGTCCGCCAGCTCTGATTGGCTGGCGGCCGGCGCTTCATTTGAAATGCCGCCGCGTTCAGTGTGTCCATGGCTGGCGCCCACCTAATAGTAAGTGTTATTACTTACACCCAGCCTCCCTCCCGCGCCGCTACCAACCCTCCCTGCTACCTACTGTACACCCTCCCGCCCAGCTACCTACACCCTCCCGCCCAGCTACCTACAACCTCCGCACCGCTACCTACACCCTCCCGCCCTGCTACCTACAACCTCCGCACCGCTAACTACACCCTCCCGCCCAGCTACCTACACCCTCCGCACCGCTACCTACACTCTCCCGCCCAGCTACCTACACCCTCCCGCCCAGCTACCTACAACCTCCGCACCGCTACCTACACCCTCCCGCCCAGCTACCTACAACCTCCGCACCGCTAACTACACCCTCCCGCCCAGCTACCTACACCCTCCGCACCGCTACCTACACTCTCCCGCCCAGCTACCTACACCCTCCTGCACTGCTACCTACACCCTCCCTCCCTTCCCCGCCGCTACCTACACCCTCCCGCACCGCTACCTACCCTCCAGCGCTGCTCCCTACACCCTTCTTCACTGATCCCTACTGCAATCCCGGGATCCCGGGAATCCCGGGATTGATCGTTTTTCAATCCCGAATCCCGGGATTGAAAAAACGGCCCGGGATTGGCCTCCCTACTTATATGGAATCCAAACCCAGCAAGAATCCGACAGCGGGATGATGATGTTTTGCCTCGTTCTGGTTTCCGAGTCAGGTGGGAAAACCAGAGCCTGACTCGGATCCGGGCTCGTGACATGAAGTCCGGGGGGGTTCGGTTCTCTGAGAACCGAACCCGCTCATCTCTAATATATATATATACACACACATCTATACTGTTTATATAGATATAGATACATGTTACACATATAACCTACACACACATCATGACTACTGCACACACATAACACAGACTATAAAGTCTGTTTAACACCATAAGATTGACCCACTAACCACCAACGATAAAGTATGAGCTTATAAAACTAATATCATTTCAGTCTAAGTATTTACAAAAAATAAAATATAAAAACAAGGAGTTTTTTAACTTAATAAGAGTAGTTGTCAAACAGGAAGTGATGTAATCACTCGGGGGATAAATAGAGAGCCCTTATGGATAAGCAGTCACTCTGCATTTGGATACAAGACTATACAGATGTGACTGCGGATTGCTCGTAAGCACGATATATACTATCTAAATAAGCAACTAGGCCCATTAAAGCAAGTTAAGTGAATGTAATTTAATTTAATTCTTCAATTAGGTCAAGCTAGCATCTGGACAACTGTTTTAAAAACATTTCTAAAAACTGAAAACCCATGGAAAATTAAGTCCTAAATAAGTATTTGCTTACATGTTTTATACATATTTTATAAATATACCTATATTTTAAAGAAAAAAGTTATATTGAAAAAATATATATATATAATATAATGTAAATTAATAGTAGTTTTTTGATTATAGGGTCTTCAAGAAATCAAGTATAAATTGCATTTTATTATTGGAATTTGTGTATCGTCTTACACATTCTATTAGTAAGTACTCTATCCACTTCAAAATGTTCTTATTCACATTTTTAATAGAAATAAAACTAAATAAGTGAAATATGTTTACATTAATATATTTATTCATCTAGGGAAAATTGTTCAATAAATCATACAGTGTGGTTCCATCAAAGAATGAGATTTTTTTCCGATTACCACAATAGGAGAGTTCAATATCTCTGACAAATAGTAAGTATGCTCTAAAGTGTGGAGCCTTTCAACTGATGAACATGATTTATTTATTTAACATGATTTGTAAAAATTATGTGAAAAATATAAGTTGGCCAAGTTATTTCTGCCAAAAGTACTATTGCTAAGATTTTAAATAAGTAATTTCTAGTGACTGTGTATAACAAAAGGTTTTTCATAAAATAAAAAGAAAAACTGAAAAATGTAATGTATATTCTAGTGCTGTATAAATAAGATTTTTTTCTCCTTCTTTACACCTAAAGACACCCCTGAAGAAGTCGCCACAGACGAAATGCGTTGGGTGAAACAATTTCTTTATTTAACAAACTGTAAACACAAAAATTACTGTATGAAAAAGAAATTTAAAACATTGGACATTTGTTCTATGTATAAGAGAATGTGTATGAATTGAACTTTCGAAAAAGTTTAAAATTGTTTTAACAATAATAAAAAATATTTGAATCATTTGTAAGGTATAAAACTACACCCCTCTGTTCACATCTTGAGAGGTAACACCTATATATTGAAGAGCGCACCTCAAAAAACAACAATTTATATATATATATATATATATATATATATATATTGTCCAAAAAATGTATAGATCAGTGCGCTTATCCCCACTTGATAGTCCCGTACCACAACGTATGGTCCAAAGGAAATCACAATAGTCCAAAGTGAGTTAAATATCTCACTTCTTAAACCCTGATGTATACTCCACAGAGTACCACCGACAATTGACTGAATAGTCCCAGAGCCGGCCCTAACCAATATGATGCCCTAGGCAAGATTTTGGCTGGTGCCCCTAGCACCGCCGCTAGTTCTGCAGGAGATAATGGCATGAGTCATCTGGTAGCTCTGCTAATGTCGGGCGCCTTTTGTTTATAAAAATGCATCTTATTTGCATTACTATGTGGCTAGGATGCACATGCAGCTTCTGCTGATTAAAATGATATGCAGCATGCCTATATTATGTGGGTGACTGCGGCTGTATCTGCATATGAAATGCTATATTACAGTGGTTTCCAGGACTACACTGCAACGTAGCATTTTGTATGTAGATACAGCCGCAGTCACACACACAATATAGGCATGCCGCATATCATTTTAATCAGCAGAAGCTGCTGGTGCCCCTAAGCATACCAAATGCCCTAGGCAACTGCCTAGTTTGCCTATGCCTAAGGCCGGCTCTGAATAGTCCTATAGTAACACCGTTCCACTTCTTTGGGCGGCTGCTCAGTTCTTCAAAGTGCCACTAGGTAAAAGTGGCCAAGGAATTCTGCAGAAAGAAGAGAAGAACAAGCGTCTATGGTGTAGTATGTCTATTTAGGATGTGCTAAATACACGCAGATAACAGAATTGCGTACCAGATCGTGGCTTGTATTAAAACATATCAATCTCCTGGCTCAAGCGGATCTCTAAATCTGAAAAATCAGGGAAACAAAGACAATCGCCATATACTGTAGTGTAGTAGTTAGGTCTATAGGGTTATGTTCACCCACACCTAAATAGCCTGCGTACCAAATATATAGTCAAAGTGTGCATATAAAATGAATCCTTGTCATCTGCCTTTCAGACGTATATTTGTGACGAAACCGGAGTATTGCCGAACTCTTGAAAGTATATCCGTACTCCTCACGGTCATACAATAATCTAACTCTGAAGAGTCTTCCTCTGTCTTTTTCTTACTGCTCCATGCATCCAGCTCTCCAACCAGTAACTCATCCAGCAGCTCTGTATATATATAGACAGAGATACATGTTACACATATAACCTACACACATCATGACTACTGCACACACATAACACAGACATCCTGTATTACACACACACACACACACACACACACACACACACACACATATGAATGGAGTGCAGTACTTACAGATACACAGCTCCAGTACACAGGCAAAGCCCTGCAGTGCTGGCATCTGTGAGCGCCACACCGCGACCCACCACAAATTGGATCTCTGATCGAATCTCTATTAAGGAGTCAGTGGCGAGCAGTCAGTGGGGAGCGCAGCCCTGTGGATAAGATCCTTAATAGAGATCCAATCTGTGTAGGGTTGTGGTGCGGGGGTCCCTTGCAGGCAGAGGGGCCTGGAGTTACTTACCCCCAGAGACCCCCCCTTAAGCCGGCTCTGGCATAATGTGAATTTTGGCTCATACCTTTGTGGCATAATGTGAATTTTGCCTCATACTGTATGGCATAATGTGAATTTCGGCTCATACTGGGTGGCATAATGTGAATAACTCAAATGTTCGTGCCCCTAAATCTCATGTACTTATCAGAGTGGCCCACTCAAAATCAGGGTGTAGGTGCTGGGGGTACAAGGGGTGGTGTGTGGGGGAGGGGAATGCATACGCACCAAGGCCCACCACTGTTTAGTTCTGCCACTGGGTCAGGGATAGGTTGGGGAAGTCAAAAAAGAAAGGGAGTGTGTTCAATATCCGCGCACAACTGTTTGAAACATGTATACCCTTCACCTTATTACAAACAGAGTCACAAATAAATACAGTATACTGAGCTTTAAATGTCAGTCCGACTCCTTTTGCCAAGTTGTTCACAAAGGTGAATTTAGGAAGTTCATTCAATTCCAAATGATAGCGGTTCTGAAAAAATGTGTTCCAAACCAGTGCTTGATAGCAGCGGAATGGGAGCCACAAGAAATAAAAACAATAATAGTGCAGTAGTAAAAACAAAGCTGATGTTTTAATAACAAGTTGCACTTACAGAAATATAGAATTAAAATCAAATATAAGGGACCCAGTGGCACACAGGAACACAGCACAGCAGCTCACGGACATCCACAGATGGTCTCCAAAGGGTAACGACGGCCTCAAAACCGGAATTTGAAGTCGTCAGTCCTCGAGATATCATGCAGCGTCCTCGGGTGTCCACAAGAGTAGATAGTCCACAGCCACACTTAACGCGTTTCGGATCACATAGGATCCTTCATCAGACACTTCTGATGAAGGATCCTATGTGATCCGAAACGCGTTAAGTGTGGCTGTGGACTATCTACTCTTGTGGACACCCGAGGACGCTGCATGATATCTCGAGGACTGACGACTTCAAATTCCGGTTTTGAGGCCGTCGTTACCCTTTGGAGACCATCTGTGGATGTCCGTGAGCTGCTGTGCTGTGTTCCTGTGTGCCACTGGGTCCCTTATATGTGATTTTAATTCTATATTTCTGTAAGTGCAACTTGTTATTAAAACATCAGCTTTGTTTTTACTACTGCACTATTATTGTTTTTATTTCTTGTGGCTCCCATTCCGCTGCTATCAAGCACTGGTTTGGAACACATTTTTTCAGAACCGCTATCATTTGGAATTGAATGAACTTCCTAAATTCACCTTTGTGAACAACTTGGCAAAAGGAGTCGGACTGACATTTAAAGCTCAGTATACTGTATTTATTTGTGACTGTTTGTAATAAGGTGAAGGGTATACATGTTTCAAACAGTTGTGCGCGGATATTGAACACACTCCCTTTCTTTTTTGTCTGTCTCTTTGGAGTATTGGGTGATTACTCTTTGTGTGTTTTTCTGCTGCAAAATACTGTCTGTTAACAGCGCACTATTGTAACATCAATATTTTTATATAGGTTGGGGAAGTGTAAGCAGCGATAGGGCACAGTGGCAGCTGGGGCTCAGGGTTATGCCATAGTGGACAGTCAGTACTGACCGGTGGTCTCGCCATTGTGCTTCATTTTATTATTTTTATTTCTTTGTGGTGTATTACATCTACATGTATTATTAGGAACTAGGAAAGTTTGATTAAGCCATGTAATTTTACTGAGAGAATGTAAACTAGTTCTAGGCAAGCACCTCTGGTTGTGCATACCCTAATAAAATAAGCTGCGCACGCCTGTGAATATACGGCTGGGCTGATAGGTATTACTTTCACAACATCCCTGAGTGCTATTTTTAAAAAGTAGGTAACTTAGAGTATTGCTTCAAGGTACAGTAACATCTATCAAGTACAGTACATTCTATAAAATGAAAATATATATAAAAAAATAAAACTATAAGCTGATTGGTCGCTATAGTCGACTTCACAACTGACTATTTTCACTGCTTGATGCATCAACCCCATAGTTTTGTATTTTAGTAACAAGTTACATCAAATGTCACATATGTTATTATTTTTGTTAGTCTTCTACAAACATAAATAATACTTTTTAAATAGGTGCTCATAAAACCACACAGAATACTTGGAACATGCTGTACCTGTACTCTATAATATTAAACTACAGTAAATAAGGGTAAACAAAATTGTTGTGCTCATGTTTTCATATTAGAAATTAATAAGATGACTGTCTTTCTGTATAATGTGCTTGTGCAGAATGCATGTAGATACAGGTCTAAGTCTGGGTACACACTTGAACCAGTGGATCGGACGATATATCGTATACATCAGCAAGTGTGTATACCCTATATCATTAACGATGCGCGCTCCCGTGGGTCATTAATGATGTACAATATCTTTAGTTTTCAACTTGAAATCTTACGATATTGTACAAGACAGCATGCGCTTGGATGTGGGTGCATGCTGTCACTGACGAGATGCAAACCATATCGGTCAGTGTGTATGAACTATAATGTTTGTGGGGGACCTTGCACAATGTCACTGACATTGGCAAGTGTGTACCCAGCCTAAGGCTCAAGGTACAGCTTGTCTGTTAATCTCACACCTGCCGATATGCATAAGGATTTTCAGAAAGCCAAAAACAATCAGTGTGTTGACAAAACACGACATTTTGTCATCCCCCCCTAAAAACCCTGTATCTGTACAATGTACCTATCTCACAGAGCCATAACTAGACTTTTTGGTGCCCTGTGCCAGAGAGAAAATTTGTGCCCCTCCCACCCCATTTTTCCAATAGGGACATAAGGCGCATGCCCTGTGGGAAAGGGTTATAATAAGAGTGATCCCAGAGATCCCAGAGAATATATATATATATATATATATATATATATACAGTCCATTCCTTCCACCAAGGTCTAATACAAGGAGACCAGCACACCACCAAATAGCAAAAAAGTGAAAAAAAAGTTTAATGCAATATCAGCATAATCAGGCCTTTAGAATGAATTGCTTATACTCATCAAGATTATGTGGAATAAAGTCCATAAATAGATACACAGCCATCCCTACGACCCTTTTCGGTTGTCAAACCTTCATCAGGGGGACAGCTACAGTACAATGCACTATAGTGAGGCCTTATAAAGCAATGTAATCAAAGTGAAGTACACCCACCTGTGCAACTTAGCCCACAAGTGTTGGAGTGCACCTCCCACCGCATGCAACACGCCAAGTGGAACCAAAGTGTCAGGCTCCAGTACCCAGCGGTGCGGACAAGAGTTCCGCCGTCCCGGATGTGACGTTGCGGGACCACGGCTGTCAACATCCGGCCGGCCGAGAACTCGTCCCCGCTCGTGTGCGGCAGCAAAGACACTCAGGCTCTGTACACAAAGCCTGTCACGTGAGGGGGAGGTGCAGTCCTGCCATTATACAACAACAGATAAAATAACAAAAACAAAACAAAAATAAAAAAATAAAACAATACAATTATAATCATCCATAAAGTCATTTGCATCTGTTTAAAAAGGTTAATATTTGATGTTAGAATAATTAATATAGACGGTTGCTAAGCAACCAGACCTATATCACACCTATAAGTTTAGACATAATACACAGATGCAAATGCATTCAAAAGGATACAGATGAACAATCTAAAACACAAAATACAAACAATATATCCACCATTAGCATATAATGGCTGCAAACAACAAGATATCCCAAAATTAGAAAAAATTAACACCATAATATACAGAATCTAATAAAGTATTATTGGCTATCAGACAGAATGAATCATTAGAGACAGACGCATATCAGAGCAATGATGTTGTGGAATAATCAAAGAAAAGGAGTTCCTGATTGAGTTCCTCATTGAGACCTACTGGAGCAGTAGAATTAAGTCTATATATCCATTCACATTAACGCTGCAGTAACATGCAATGTCTGTCACTTCCCCTACGTAATGGGGGAATATGATCAATTGGCATGCATCTAAAATCCGACAACGTATGTCCACAGCTTACAAAATGTCTAGCTACAGGTGGTGTGCTGGAATCTAAAACACTATAGGCCTTCTTTATTGAACTCCTGTGCATAGAGATACGCTCTTTAAGTATACGGATAGTTTTTCACACGTGTAATTTGTTGCATGGGCATAGAATGATGTAGACAACGTATCGCGATTCACAAGTCAATCGATGTTTCAGAACAAAGTTTCTATTGGTAACAGGATGATTGAAGGCTGATCCTGTTAGGAGGAATCTGCAATTGGCACAGCCCGTAAACTTGTAGACTCCCTTTTGTAAGGTAAGCCAGTTCATAGTAGTGTTTACACCAGGACTGATGTCTGAAAAGGTTATGCGTTCCTTTAGATTGTGACTTCTCTTGTGGCCTTACATAAAATGGGTGACAACTTTATTCAACGAGGATACGATAAACATGAACTTTCAGAGGCCATTGAGAATTGTCTATTATTGAAACAAAATGAACTGCTATTACCAAAGCGCGAGGATGTTACCTCAAAGAGGTTGGTCTTTCCTGAAACATATTGCATCACCTCTGGGCTCATTAGAAAGACAATCTTAAAACACTGGCACATTTTGCAAGCAGATCCGGTGATTGGGCCCAGTTGTGTGAATTTACCTCTTTTCAGTTTCAAGAGAAGTCGCAAAAGCAAAAGGCCATACATACCTGAGACAATCTCGTGCTCCAAAAACCACTAGGCCCAAGGCAAAGCAATCCTGGGCGGCCCATCAGCGTGCTTCTAAACACGACAAGCCTGCCACATGATGTGGCGAGCCTCCCTCTGGGGGACTCCAGTGTGGGAGGCCGACTTCTGCAGTTCACCCAGGTCTGGTTAATGACCACTTCAGACACATGGGTTCGAGAAATTGTCTCTCACGGGTATGCATACTCCTTCAAGAGATGTCCCCCTCGCCAATTTTGCACCACGGCTATCCCTTCAGATCCATTAAAGGCACAAGCTTTGCAAAAGGTTGTGAGTTCCCTCCTGAATTCAGGAATGGTAGTGCCGGTTCCTCTGGCCCAGAAAGGCAGAGGTTACTACTCGACCCTGTTTCTAGTTCCGAAACCCAGTGGGTTTCCAGCCTATACTCAACCTCAAATTACTGAACAAGTTTGTGACAGTGTCCAAGTTCTGTATGGAAACACTGCGCTCAATTATACTGGCTATGGAACCCGGAGACTATATGGTATCCCTGGAAATACAGGATGCGTACCTGCATATACCTATTGCCATGTCGCATCAGCAGTATATGTGGTTTGCTATTGGCAACCTACACTATCAGTACCAGGGGACTGGGCACGGCTCTTCAGATCTTCACCAAGGTCATGGCTGTAATAACGGCCCATCTCTGTTGCCAGGGTGTCAGGATCCTGCCATATCTGTGTGACTTGCTGATTCTGGCAAACTCCCACGATGTCCTCAGTCATCTACAACTGATGGTATGCTTCCTACAAGCCCACGGGTGGCTCATCAGTTGGAAGAAATCCTCTCTGATCCCAGCTCAGAGCATGGTGCACCTGGAGGCACTCCTGGACACACACAGTCGATGACTGTTTCTGTCTCCAGAAAAAGTCCTGAGACTTCAAGACAGGATAAGATGCGTCCTTTGTCGCCCCAGAGTGTCGATACACTTGGCGATGCAACTACTTGGCCTGATGGTGTCGGCATTCGAAATGGTAGAGTATGCTCATGGTAGAGAATTTCATTCTCGCCCTCTGCAGAGGTTAATCCTTTCAAAGTGGGACGGCCTACCTCATCTGATCAGATCTCACATGATCACTTTGACTCCGGAGGTTCGTCTGTTGCTGACCTGGTGGCTACAGGACCAGCAATTGAGCAGGGGCCGTCCCTTCTGGATTCCCGACTGGGTCCTGCTGACAACGTATGCCAGTCTGAGGGGATGGGGTGCGGTGTTGGAGCAACACTCTTCTCAGGGTCACTGGACCAAGGTGGAGTCACTAAACATTCTGGAGTTGCGGGCGGTGTTCAATGCATTGACACTCGCCCTGCCTCTGGTACAGAACAGGTCGGTTCAAGTACGGTCAGACAATGCCACTGCAGTGGCATACATAAACCATCAAGGCGGCACTCAAAGCCGCATGGCTATGATGGAGGTGTCAAAAATCCTTAGTTGGGCGGAACGCCATCTGCCAGCAATATCGGCAGTGTTCATTCCGGGCATCCTAAACTGGGAAGCCGACTTCCTCAGTCACCAGGACATGCACGCCAGAGAGTGGAGTCTTCATCTAGAAGTCTTTCAACTCCTAGTGGACAAGTGGGGCCTACCAGACGTAGACCTGATGGCATTTCTACACAATCACAAGGTTCTGGTCTTCAGATCACCTGGGATCCTCAAGCAGGGCTCGTGGATGCAGTGGCAATTCCATGGAACTTTCGGCAGCCCTATGTGTTCCCTCCAGTGTCACTCCTGCCCAGGGTCCTGCAGAAGTTCAAACAAGAAGGAGGATTTCTACTTCTAGTCACTCCAGCATGGCCCAGACAGCATTGGTTCTCATACCTGCAGGGTCTATCGACAGAGCGTCCTCTTCTACTTCCTCAGCACGAGACCTCCTGGTACAGGGCCCTTGTCTTTGTCCGGACCTGGTCAGGCTGGCTTTGATGGCGTGGCTCTTGAGGCATCACTCCTGAGAGCCAAAGGATTCTCTGAGGCGGTCATCTAAACTATGTTAAAAGCCCGCAAACCAGCATCTGCTCGGATTTATTACAGGGTCTGGAATTCTTACTTCACCTTGTGTGCTGATAAGAATTATGATGCATACAGATTCAGAACTTCCAGAATTCTGGCTTTTCTGCAAAGGGGCCTAGACTTAGGCCTTCTTCTGGCCTCCCTCAAGGTTCACACATCTGCCTTGTTTGTATGGTTTTAGAGCAAAATTACATCTATACCTGACGTCCATACATTCACTCAGGGTGTCTTACGGATTCAGCCTCCCTATGTCCCTCTTGTGGCTCCATGGGAGCTGTCTGTTGTCCTGAATGCCCTGTAAGAGTCTCCATTTTAACCAAGGTCATGTTCTTGCTGGCTATTGCCTCTGCAAGAAGGGTGTCGGACTTAGGCGCACTGTCCTGTCATCCACCCTTTCTAATATTCCATCATGACCGGGCATGTTCTTAGAACTTGCCCAGGTTATTTACCTAAGGTGGTGTCATCTTTTCACCTTAACCAAGAGATTGTGGTTCCGGCCTTTATCTCTTCCGATTTGTCCTCCAAAGAGCGGTCTTTGGATGTGGTACGGGCTCTCCGTATATACTGTATATGTGGAGAGGACTGCCTCTATCAGGAGGTCAGATTCCCGTTTTGTTTGGTTTGGTTTTCACAAACGTGGCTGGCCTGCGAATAAGCAAACCTTGGCCAGATGGAATAGAATTGTGATTGCACAAGCTTATGCGCAAGCTGGTCTCCCAGCTCCTGCTGCTATTAATGCCCATTCTACTCAATCTGTTGGACTTTCTTGGGCGACCAGCCTGGGCACGTCAGCAGAACAGTTGTGCAAGGCGGCTACGTGGTTCTCTGTGAGCACATTTAGTAGATTCTATGCCTTTGATACTTTCGCCTCCCAGGATGCTTCCTTTGGACGCCGGGTTTTCATACCCGCTAAGGCACGTTCCCTCCTATGAGGAACTGCTTTAGGAAATCCCTGATGTTTCCCTGTGGAAACCAATGTAACCTGCTGCAGAAAAGGAGAGTTATGGTAGACTTACCATTGTTAACTCTCTTTCTGCAAGGTACATTGGTTTCCACAGGGCGCTCACCCTGACAAACCTAGCTTCTATGGGTCTGTATGGCATTAGCCGCTGGTGCCTTCTCCTGTTGTGAGAATGTGGTTCTATGTGACTAACATCTACCTTCTCTCTTACTTGCTCCTGCATTGGACTGGCTAATGAAACTGAGCTCACAGTGCCTGGAGGCGGGGTTATAGAGGAGGCCCCAGTGAATCCTGGGACAGCCTAAAGCTTTAGCCTGTTGGTGCCTCTGAATCAAGATCCACTCTACACCCCAATGTTTCCCTGTGGAACCCAATGTACCTCGCAGAAAGAGAGTTAACAATGGTAAGTCTACCATATCATATACATCTACATACCATATGCATCAGAGTCCAACCTATTGCAATGTTAGTGCCACCCCCTATCAGTAAGCTAAACTTTTACATTTTGCTAATAAAATACTAAACAATTTTAGCTTCAAATATATCTCATATATTTTGTATAATATATTCATGAGATATTTTCTTACAGTGCTCTGAATGTGCCTTTAACTGTGGACCTGTGAGCTACAACAGGTGTTTGCAGGGATTAAGCTGCAAATAGTAAATGATAAATGGGCCCCTCGGAGAGAGCAGGAAGTGGGAAGAACATACAGTACAAGTTGAATGTTGTTAGTTGAGTATTGATTACAGATTGACTTGTTTTTGTCTAGTACATTTGTTTGTCTAACATTTATTGAACATTATATTTTTCAAATGGTTGTTCTCTTTCTTATTTAGGTTTAAATGTTGTGTGAGTGTAAGAGGTATATTCAATACCTGTCGGATCCTTTCCAACGGAAAGGATCTGACAGGTCAGTATTCAATGCCGTTCCCGACAATAGCAATTGACATTGTCGGAAATGAGGCTAAAACCTGTCTGGTTTGGCCGCGCTTCAGACAGCCAACATGGATTCCGACAATTCACAGGGTTTTTTGCAATTAACCTTGAATAAGCAGCTGCAGCAATCACAGTCTGAATTACTTTGTGGAGTGTGTATGCACATAGGCCACATTGCGCGTGCGCACCCAGGGAGACCAGTTAGATGCTAACAGGCAGAGGCGGTCGCGGGGCGAGAGGGGGCGTGCTAACGGCATTAGAATGCCGTTGGCAGGACATGGTATGGACAACGGAGGTGTGTCTGGACCGTGGAGGGGGTGCAGCAAGTAGCGGCCTGCCAGCTGCATGACCCGAGACGCGGCGAGTATCAGACTGCCAGCTCGCAGGTGCTGTGCTGGCAGGGAGCTACTCGTCAGGTACAAAATCATCGCAGCCGTGCAATGCTTTTGTACCTGTGCGGGGGAGGCTAGGGCCAAACATGCGGGGCAGACAAGCCCTGTGCTAGGCGTCTCCCTGCATGTCTGTGAAACCGATCGTAGATGTACTAAATTTAGCTCATCTACAATCAGATCATTTATCTTCATTTTTCTGCAACAAGTGAATGGTTGAGTGTCTCATACAGGAGAAATTATGAAATTAAACAACTGTAACTAGACGAATATAGACTCACTCTATGAGTTATAGCAACATGAGGCAGCAGCATATAGGGGCTGATTCAGAGTTGGGAGCAAAGCAACAGGGAGCCAATTTGTGCCTTGGCAGAATCAGGTTGAACTGCAGGTACAGTAGAGAATAAGGCTAGGCACATACTATGCAATTGTTTGTGTAGAACTGACAAACAGGACGATTTTTCTGGAACTGGAAGGTCCCAATATCTCCGCTACACATTAAGCAATATATTTTCTAAAATTTCAGATTTTCTGCCACCCCACACTGAATTTGTATTGTGACCAGAGGCATCTTAAGAGAGGAACGGGCCCATGTGTTGGCTCTATGCGGGCCCCATCCTCTCTGGAAGCGCTCTCAGCACAGTAGCCTCTGACTTTGTGCCATGTGTCTGGGAACAGTGTGCCCAAATCTTGTTCCAAGGTACTTATCCTGCACATGTGCAAATCACTGGGAAAATGGCCACCATGCCATTTTCCTGATAATTTCTGCTGCTTTGCAGCACTGGTCTATGTGGAACTATGGAGATGGTGGGGAGGTAAGTATAATTATATGGGTGAAGGGTGTGCGATGTGGGCCCCCCTGGGTCTGTGTGCACCTTGTACTCATTATAGATGTGCCAATGACTGTGATCAGTTCTGGAAAAGCTGTAAGGTGCAAAACGTTTGTATAGTTCACCGGTGACTGTCCTGTGTATACTGTGATATAGTAGTTGTAACAACAGCAGCAGCATACAACTGGAACAATTGCAATGGAAAAGCAAATTCTACAAATGACTAAAACAATTACCACCTCTACCTAGATTGGTCCTGGACCTCTAGGCTGGACCTGGACATCTTCTAGTCTGGACCTGACTCCTCACTGATTCTCTGGCAGTTATTACTGGATCTCTGTCAGCTAATTCTCTGGCGATGGAAGACTCTCTTATGCAATTGTCTGTTCTCTCTGTGAGGTTGGCAGATTTCTCTAAAAGATTTCAAGTCTTTCTCATTGCCTAAGGTCTCTCTATTATGATGCCACTGTCTCTCCTTGCAAAACTTACTCTCAAAATGAGCGGGATGCATCAAGGGGAAAAAATGCAGTCAAACCATTTAATAAGAGTTATGGAAAAACTTACTTTGGTTAACTCTTTTTCTTGAAGGTTCATAGCGTCCACAGGGAAGATGCTGGGTACGATGGTGGAGACCAGGATCAGGGCACCAAACAGTTAAGCTTTTTTGATACCAAAATGCACTGGTCCTTCTCTCCTCATACCCCATCCACAGCTAAGGGTCTTCAGTTTTAGTTAACAAGCCCAAAGCAGGATTTGGTGAAGGAAGAATGGTACACACACAGAAATCACAGTCTCACAACCAGGAGACGGGAACTGGTGACTGAGAAGATTAACCGTTTGAAGCTTGGTTGACAGGGTGGGATCCCTGTGGATGCTATGAACCTCGATGAAAAAGAGTAAACCAAGGTAAGTTTTACCATAATTCTTATTTTCTTCTTCAGGGTTCATAGCCATTCCACAGGAAATGGGACAAAGCAGTAGATAAAGGGAGGGAGCGCTCCTAAGCTGAGAGGAGAACTCTGCGTCCAAAAGAGGCATCTTGACAGGCAAACATATCAAACGCATAGAACCTAAGAACCATGGCTTCATTCCGAGTTGTTCGCTCGCTAGCTGCTTTTAGCAGCATTGCACACGCTAGGCCGCCGCCCTCTGGGAGTGAATCTTAGCTTAGCAGAATTGCGAACGAAAGATTAGCAGATTTGCGAATAGAAATTTCTTAGCAGTTTCTGAGTAGCTCCAGACTTACTCCTACATTGCGATCAGTTCAGTCAGTTTCGTTCCTGGTTTGACGTCACAAACACACCCAGCGTTCGCCCAGACACTCCCCCGTTTCTTCAGACACTCCTGCGTTTTTCCCAGAAACGCCAGCGTTTTTTCACACACACCCATAAAACGTCCAGTTTCCGCCCAGAAACACCCACTTCCTGTCAATCACACTCCGATCACCAGAACAATGAAAAATCCTCGTTATGCCGTGAGTAAAATACCTAACTTTTGAGTAAAATAACTAAGCGCATGCGCTCTGCGACCCTTGCGCTGCGCAGTAAGCGACTAATCGCAATATAGCGAAACTCGGCAACGAGCGAACAACTCGGAATGAGGGCCCATGTGTACAGCAGACCACGTGGCTGCCTTGCATACAGATGTGTCCTCTTACATCCTTACTGCAGTCACGCTAAAAAGCCCTTGATGTTGCACCATGCCGTGGCAGGACTCGGTAGCACCGAGCATCTTTTATTGCATATTTTTCAGCGAAAATGCATCTTAGATGCAAAGTAATGTAATACGATACACAAGCAACATCTGATTGTGGCATGCCTGTATTCTGTGTGTAATTGAGGCTCTATCTGCATCCGATATGAAACGTTACAATGTGTTCCATGAAAACACTGTAGCATAGCATTTTGTATGGAAATTCAATAGCAATCGCACTTAGAATACATCATTTTAATCAGCAGAAGCTGCTTGTGCAACCTATTACATTACTTTGCATCTCAGACGCATTTTTGTGGGAAAAACGCAAAAACAGACGCTTGTCACTACCGATTCACACAGCACTCACGGGTTATGTGTAACGTGACTTGTAGTGCATGGAGCAAAGATGTAAGAGGACACATCTGTAGCTGTTCAGCAGATGCACAACAACGGGCTGCCCATGAAGGTCTGTCAGATCGAGTAGAATGAGCAGAGACAGAATCTGGCAAAGAGAGGTTAGTCTACGTGTAAGCCTGTGAGATAGTCAAAGCTATCTAGCCAAAGTCTGTTTGTTAGCTGGCCAGTTCCGCTTGTGGAATCCATAGAGGACAAAGAGGGAATCCGATTTCCTGATGGAGCTAGTACATTCCACACAGATGCGAAGAGCATAGACCACATCCAGGGAGGCCTCCTCTGCGAAGATGTCTGGAGATATGAAGGCTGAATAGATTGCTTAGAAGTTAAGCATGGATCTCTCTGTGTGTGTGCCCCACAGCGATAGCAATGCGCGGCCCTGCGTATCGCTATCGCTGGTACTAGATTGGCCTAGCATCAATCTAGCAGGTAGCTCATTTCACTGCTGGGTGAAATGAGCGCCCCCCCCTTCCAGTCCGCCCCCTCGCTCAACACACATCACACTGTGCTGAGCGGAGGAGAGATGTGTGCTGAGTGGTCACTGATAGATCGCTCAGCACACATCTCTCCCCGTGTGTACGGGGCTTATTAGGTGAGTGAAAGCAACTGCTCAGAGTTAGGAGTGTTACAAGAGATAACAATTTTTACATAGATAAAAAAACAAACAAAGGGCCTAATTCAGACCTGGGGGTTTATTTACTAATATTCGTGTTTGTGCCGTTTTTAAGAGAGTTTGATCTCGAATTTTATCGGACGTAATTTACTGCAACTTTTTAAATCTATCTACGGTAATTTACAAAGCTTCCGAGTTTACTAGTTTCGTATTTTCCAATCGATGTGATTCGTATTGTCGGGCAGTGTTTTACGGGAGTGACTAGTAAAACACTGCCTGACATAACACAATGAAACCCGGCCGGATCTGTGAGATCCGTGCAGGGCTTCATTGTGTGCATTCTGAGAAGTGCTGAATGGGTTAAAAAAAATAAAAATGCGTAACCAGCCTCGGGCTCTTTGAGCCGGTCCTGGTTGTAAAAATACAGGGAAAAAAAATTAATAGGGTCCCCCCATATTTAAACAACCAGCACTGGGCTCTGCGTCCGGTCCTGGTTCAAAAAATATGGGGGACAAAACACGTAGGGGTCCCCCGTATTTTTTAAACCAGCACCGGGCTCCACTAGCCAGAGAGATAATGCCACAGCCGGGGGACACTTTTATATTGGTCCCTGCGGCCCTGGCATTACATCCCCAACTAGTCACCCCTCGCTGGGGTACCCTGGAGGAGTGGCGACCCATAAATAAAGGGGTCCCTCCCCCTCCAGCCACCCAAGGGCCAGGGTTGAATCCCGAGGCTGTACCCCCCATCCGTGGGTGGTGGATGGGAGGCTGATAGCCTTTGTGTAAAAGTATATTGTTTTTTTTAGAAGAACTACAAGTCCCAGCAAGCCTCCCCCACAAGCTGGTACTTGGAGAACCACAAGTACCAGCATGTAGGAAAAGAATGGGCCCGCTGGTACCTGTAGTTCTACTACAAAAAAAATACCCCCAAAAAAACAACACACACACCGTGAAAGTACAACTTCAATTTACATACATACACACTTACATACACACATACTTACCTATGTTGACACGGAGCCCCTCGGTCCTCTTCTTTCTCCTTGTAATCCACGTATTTGTTAAAATAATAAAACGAAATACCCGAACCACGAACTGAAAGGGGTCCCATGTTTGCACATGGAACCTCTTTCCCCAACTGGCGGGACCCCCCCTCCCCCCCGTGACTGCTGTCAGTGAAGGTCCCGCCAGCCAATCAGGGAGCGCCACGTCATGGCACTCTCCTGATTGGCTGTGGGCTCCTGCACTGTCAATCAGAGGAGCGCACTGGTTACAATGTAGTGTAGCGGCGCCCCATTGTAACCAATGATGGGAACTTTGCGGTCTGCGGTTAACCGCAAGTTAATTGGGGTCACTCTTGTGGGTGACCCCACTGATCCGTGTATGACTATCCCAACACGCCAGGAAAAGCAGGTCTATTTTTTTGCTGCTTTTTTTAACGAATCGCAAATAAATATACCCGCAATTGAGCATTCAGAGACAAAACACCCAAATATGAATGAATAGTAAATTCCCGTGTTGTATGAACAAACAGCTGCATTTGACCGCTGGTCTATTCATTCGTATTTCTGATCTCTGCCATGAAAACCATTACGAATAGCCCCAACACTGCAGAGATTTGTGTTTAGTAAATTCCTGTGTTGCCACTTAGAAAAAACAAACAAAATCGGACAAAATCGTGACTTTAGTAAATAAACCCCTAGGTCTCTGTGGGGTCTATACAGTGATGCCAGTATAGCGGGACAGGGTGGTACTGCATACTGGTAAAAAATTGCCAGCCGGTACAAGCAATGCTTGCAGCCGTTGCTGTTCTGTGTGTGAGGCCGGGAAGTAGAGTGCAGCACGCGCGTCTCCTGTGTCCCTTGTGTGTCTCCGGCGGTGGCATGTCACTCAAATGAGGCGCCGGTTCTTGAGCCAATCAGAGCTTGTGGACCGGCAGCCAATCAGGAGCTGCAGCAAGCTCTGATTGCCTCACAAACTGGCACCTCATTTGAGAGACATGTCACCGCCAGAGACACATAAGGGACACAGAAGAGGCGCACGCTGCACTCTCCTTCCTGGCCTCACACACAGCACAGCAGCGCTGAGGTGGGGGGGGGGGGAGCGTGTGTAACTTGCCCTGGGGGGCACGTGTGGCACAGAGGGCATATGTGTATCTGGCACTGGGGGCATATGTGTATATTACACTGGGGGTCATATGTGGCACTGGGGGCATATGTGTACCTGGCACTGGGGGGCATATATGTATCTGGCACTGGGGGCGCATATGTGGCACTGGGGGCATATGTGTATCTGGCACTGTGGGAGCATATCTGGCACTATGGGGGCATATCTGGCACTGGGGGCATATGTGTATCTGCTACTGTGGGGGCATATGTGTTTCTGGCACTATGGAGGCAATTTTTTTATTTGGCACTGTGGGGGCATATCTGGCACTGGGGGCATATACTGTATGTATCTGGCACTGTTGGGACATATTTTTATCTGACACTGTGAGGGCATATGTGTATCTGGCACTGGGGGGCATATTTGTATCTGGCACAGTGGGGGTATATGTGTATCTGGCACCATGGGGGCATATGTGTATCTGGCACTGCACTACTGGGGGCATATGTGTATCTGGCACTCCACTATTGGGGTCATATGTGTATCTGGCCCCCCATATGTGTATCATGCCCCTATTTTCATTGGCCACGCCCCATGTGGCATGTGGTCACACCCATTTGTTGGCGCGTACAC
This sequence comes from Pseudophryne corroboree, assembly GCF_028390025.1. Classification (NCBI taxonomy): domain Eukaryota; kingdom Metazoa; phylum Chordata; class Amphibia; order Anura; family Myobatrachidae; genus Pseudophryne; species Pseudophryne corroboree. The sequence continues at coordinate 555,823,496 of NC_086447.1, read as the reverse complement.
ACAGTACCACTAAGAAAGTTTTTCACTTGCACCACTGGGGCCATATCATCACTTCCAAGACTCCTTGTTTTTCTTTACACTGAAGATAGTTTTTAATGGCATTGGCTGTATGTTTGGGGTCGTTGTCTTGATGCAGAATAAATTTGGAGGCAATCAGACGCCCCCCTGGTGGTATTGCATGATGGATAAGAACCTGCCTGTATTTCTCAGCATTGAAGACACCATTAATCCTGACCAAATACCCAACTCCATTTGCTTAAATGCAGCCCCAAGCTTGCAAGGAACCTCCACCATGCTACACTGTTGCCTGCAGACACACATTATTGCACCGCTCTCCAGCCCTTCGGTGAACAAACTGCCTTCAGTTATAGCCAAATATTTACAATTTTTACTCATCAGTCCAGAGCACCTGCTGCCATTTTTCTGCACCCCAGTTCCTATGTTTTCATGCATAGTTAAGTCGCTTGTCCTTGTTTCTATGTCGAAGGTACTGTATGGCTTCTTGGCTGCTATTCTTCCATGAAGACAACTTCTGGCCAGACGTCTCCTTCTTCCTTCAAAAACTGTGTGTAAGTGTACATAGAAGAATTGATGCTGTTTTGAAGGCAAAGGGTGGTCACACCAAATATTAATTTGATTTAGATTTCTCTTCTGTTTATTCACTTTGCATTTTGTTAATTGATAAAAAAACGAGTTTTATGGTAAGAACTTACCTTTGTTAAAACTCTTTCTGCGAGGTACACTGGGCTCCACAAGTCTGGACAATGGGGTGTAGAGTAGGATCTTGATCCGAGGCACCAACAGACTCAAAGCTTTGACTGTTCCCAGAATGCACAGTGCCGCCTCCTATATCACCCCGCCTCCCAGCACATGAGCTCAGTTTTAGTTAACCAGCCCAATGGGAAAAGAAGGAAAAGAGACGACAATGGTTAGTAGCCACATACACCACACTCTCACGACAAGAGAAGTGTCAGCGGCTAATGCCATAGCAACCCAAATAAGCTAAGTGCGTCAGGGTGGGCGCCTTGTGGAGCCCAGTGTACCTCGCAGAAAGAGTTTTAACAAAGGTAAGTTCTTACCATAAAACTCGTTTGCTGCGGGGTACACTGGGCTCCACAAGTCTGGACAATGGGGATGTCCTAAAGCAGTTCCTTATGGGAGGGGATGCACTGTAGCGGGCACAAGAACCCAGCGTCCAAAGGAAGCATCCTGGGAAGCGGCAGTATCGAAGACATAGAACCTTATGAACGTGTTCCCGGAAGACCACGTAGCCGCCTTGCACAATTGTTCAAGGGTCGCACCACGTTGGGCCGCCCAAGAAGGTCCAACAGACCGAGTAGAATGGGCCATAATGTGATCAGGAGCAGAGAGACCAGCCTTCACATAAGCATGTGCAATCACCATTCTAATCCATCTGGCCAGGGTCTGCTTGTGAGCAGGCCAGCCACGTTTGTGAAATCCAAACAAAACAAACAGAGAATCAGATTTTGGAATAGAAGCAGTTCTCTTCACATAGATACAGAGAGCACGTACCACATCCAAAGACCGCTCTTTGGGAGACAAAGCAGGAAAGACAAGGGCCGGAACCACAATCTCCTGATAAAGGTGGAACGAAGAAACCACCTTAGGTAAATATCCGGGACGAGTCCTAAGAACCGCCCGATCACGGTGAAAAATCAGATATGGGGAACTACAAGATAAGGCACCCAGATCCAACACTCTTCTAGCAGATGCAATAGCCAGCAAGAACACCGCCTTAAAGGAAAGCCACTTAAGGTTAGATGAACCCAGGGGTTCAAATGGAGGTTCCTGCAACGCCTCCAAAACCACCGACAAGTCCCAAGGAGCCACAGGCAGGACATAGGGAGGTTGGAAACGCAACACACCCTGAGTGAAAGTATGAACATCAGGCAAAGTCGCAATTTTTCTCTAAAACCACATCGACAAGGCAGAAATATGAACCTTGAAGGAGGCCAGACGCAGGCCTAAGTCCAGGTCCTGCTGAAGAAAAGCCAAAAGCTTGGCTGTACTAAACTTGGAAGCGTCATAATTATTAGATGCGCACCAAACAAAGTAGGAATGCCAGACAATATGGTAAATCCGAGCAGAGGCCGGTTTCCGGGCCCTCAACATAGTTTTAATGACCTCTTCAGAAAAACCCTTAGCCCTCAAGACGGAAGCTTCAAGAGCCACGCCGTCAAAGACAGCCGGGCTAGGTCCTGGTAGACACAGGGGCCCTGAATGAGGAGGTCTGGGCGTTGTGGAAGTAGAATTGGACGCTCCGACGACAGGCCCTGCAGGTCTGAGAACCAGTGCCGTCTGGGCCACGCCAGAGCTATGAGAAGCAGATTTCCTTTTTCTTGCTTGAAGTTCCGAGTTACCCTGGGCAGGACTGACACCAGAGGGAACACGTACAGCAGTCGAAACCTCCACGGCACCGCCAGTGCATCCACGAATGCTGCTTGAGGATCCCTTGTCCTTGCTCTGAAGACCGGAACCTTGTGATTGTGTTGAGACGCCATCAGATCCACATCTGGAAGACCCCACCTTTCCAAGAGGAGTTGAAACACTTCTGGATGGAGGACCCACTCGCCGGCATGCACGTTCTGACGACTGAGAAATCCGCTTCCCAATTCAGGACTCCCGGAATGAATATTGCCGATATTGCCGGTAGATGGCGTTCTTCATTGCCAAACGGCTTCAAGTGCCGCCTTGATGATTTATGTAAGCCACTGTGGTGGCGTTGTCCGACTGTACTTGAACAGGACGGTTCTGAATCAAATGCTGGGGTAGGTTCAACGCATTGAAGACCGGCCGCAATTCCAGAATGTTGATCGAGAGGAGAGATTCCTCCTTGGTCCACCGACCCTGCAAGGAGTGCTGCTCCAGCACCGCGCCCCAACCTCTTAGACTGGCATCTGTCATCAACAGGACCCAGTTAGATATCCACAAGGGACGGCCCCTGCACAATTGTTGGTCCTTGAACCACCAGAGCAGCGACAGACGGACCTCCGGAGTCAATGAGATCATTTGAGACCTGATCCGGTGAGGCAGGCCGTCCCACTTGGCTAGAATCAGCTTCTGGGGGGGACGAGAATGGAATTGAGCATACTACACCATGTCGAATGCTGACACCATGAGGCTCAGCACCTGCATAGCCGAATGTATCGACACTTGCGGACGAGAAAGGAAGCAACGAATCCTGTCCTGAAGCTTCAGGACGTTCTCCTGAGACAAGAACAACCTCTGGTTGTGAGTGTCCAACAGCGCTCCCAGGTGCACCATGCTCTTAGCAGGGACCAGGGAGGATTTCTTCCAGTTGATGAGCCACCCGTGGGCTTGTAGATACCGGACCATCATATCCAGATGACGCAGGAGAAGATCTGGGGAATTTGCCAGGATTAACAAGTCGTCCAGATACGGCAGTACTCTGACCCCTTGACGGCGGAGTACCACCGTCATCACCGCCATAACTTTGGTGAAGACTTGCGGAGCCATTGTTAAACCAATAGGTAACGCCCGAAACTGGTATTGAAGGTTGCCAATAGCGAACCTCAGGTATTTTTGATGTGACACTGCTATAGGAATATGCAGGTAAGCATCCTGTATGTCCAGGGAGACCATGTAGTCCCCAGGTTCCAAGGCCAGAACTATAGAGCGAAGAGTTTCCATATGGAACTTGGAAACCTTCACAAACCTGTTCAGTGGCTTGAGGTTGAGAATGGGCCGGGAGGACCTATTCGGTTTCGGGACTAGAAACAGCGGAGAATAGTACCCCTGGCCCCTCTGAGCAAGAGGCACCTGTACTACAACTCCTGTATCCAGGAGGGTCTGTACCACCGAATGCAGAGTGTTTGCCTTTGTCTGGTCCAACCTGTCTGTCTGGCAAAATCGATGAGGGGGTCGGTTTTTGAAGGCTATGGCGTAACCTCGAGTGACGACTTCCCGTACCCAGGCATCTGAAGTGGTCTTCAACCATTCCTGGGTATACCCTAGAAGCCGGCCCCCCACCCTGGGATCCCCCAGGGGGAGGCCCGCCCCATCATGCGGCAGGCTTATCGGTCTTGGCAGCTGGCTGACGGGCAGCCCAGGCTCTTTTGGGCTTCGGCTTACCAGGTTTGGAAGTGTGGGCCTGCTTATGGTACACCTGACCTTTTGCTTTACCTGAAGGACGAAGCGGCGAAAGGACGTGCCTTTGGCCTTCGACACAGAAGGAGCTGTATTAGGCAGACAGGCAGTTTTGGCAGTAGCCAAGTCAGCCACTATCTTATTTAAGTCCTCCCCAAACAATATCTCCCTTGAAAGGGAGTGACTCCAGGGTTTTTCTAGGATCTCAGCCACAATATCCTGCGAGCCAGGACTGACGTAGTAGAGGCCTTGGCTGCTAGGATACCGGCATCAGAAGCCGCCTCTTTAATATATCGAGAAGCTGTGACAATATATGACAAGCATTGTCTAGCATGGTCAGAGGAGATTTCAGCTTCTAACTCCAAAGCCCATGCTTCAATAGCCTCCGCAGCACCCATGAGGGTGTAAATCGCTTTCAGACAACCCTCGACACGTTTATCCGTAGGCTCTTTTAGAGACGTGACGATAGTGACAGGTAGAGCTGAGGAAACTACCATCCTAGCCACATGTGAGTCTACTGGAGGAGGCGTTTCCCAATTCTTAGACAGCTCTGGCGCGAGGGGATAGCGAGCCAGCATCTTCTTTTTAGGCACAAACTTTGTACCCGGGCTTTCCCAGGGTTCCTGACGTATATCCACTAAGTGATCAGAGTGAGGTAAAACCTGTTTAACCACCTTCTGACGCTTGAACCTATCTGGTTTCTTAGGAGGAACGGATGGCTCGGGATCATCCGTAATCTGCAGAATTAACTTAATAGCCTCCAAAGGATCAGGAATATCCACATGTGAACTACCCTCCCCATCAGCCGTATCTGAGTCAGAACCTGTGGGGTCAGTGTATGTGCTGTCTTCATCAGACGAGGTGTCAGTGACAGCAGTGGATTGTGAGGAGACAAGCGCTCGCTTAGAGGACCTCTTGGACTTAGGCAAGCGTTGGTCAGACTTTTTAGTAGTCAGGGACTGGTTCAACTTCTTTAATTGAGCAGATAAATCATCCGCCCATGGCGGGTTAGCTGCAGGGACCACATACGGTTGTACCGGCATTGGGGGTCCCAAAGGGGGTGTTAGTTTGTGAACTAGCGTACGCAGAAGCGTGGAAAAAGCGGCCCGCGGAGGGTCAGTATGTGCCTCCGTTGCCACAGTCCCACTGGGGGGTAAGGAGCCCCCAGAACCAGAGCCCAAAGCTGCTATATTCTCCCCATATGTGCCTGTGGCTGCAGCAACCCCAGCAGTGTGCTCAGCCCCAGAACCGTTACCCTCAGAAGCAGACATTATATAACTAGCAGTATGAGGTAACACAGTACAATTATTAGCAGCACTATATCTCTAAACCCAAACCCCTGCGCAGTGTAGTCAGCACCAGCAGAGATAAAGGAGAGACATGGTGACTTAATCACAGAGAAAAATACGTAATACAGTATATCTTTGTGAAAATCCTATATTAGATAAAACCTGACGCACCAAGCCCCCTCAGGTTATAGAATATAGGGATAGCAAGTTGAGTGAAAGACACGAAATGGACACCACTCAGCTATCAAATGCACACACAAATAGCCACAGTTTGTAAAATGCAGAGGTTATTACTGACAATAATACTGCACTGGACTAGCTTGTATAGCTAAATAGTCAAGAGATATAACACTACACAGTAAGAACTGGATGTATATCACAGGGTAATTGTACTAGAAAACCCTGACTAAATGCACTCTTTCTTAACTAGCACTGACTAAAAAGGCAGGTAGAATACTTAAGTTAAAAACAGGATAGGATCAATAAACTCATTAAGCGCATAAAACGGAAAAAGATTCTGACAATATTCAGTCACTTTCCTATTAGAATGGGTGAAAGTTTTATATTTGGCGTACCCCCACTCACGCTGTTAGGGGGTATATAAAACACATCAAGGTATCTTTGTTCTTCTAAACACGAACTCTGGATATTCACAGTCTCAATATCTAAGAGATAAACCTGGGTATCGTACCCCAACTCACACAGCTATGGAAATGTGAACTCCTATCAAGGTTTCTTTTCCCTCTTATTTCAAGGTATGGTTCCTGATGTACGCTCCTGTCTCAGGGTCACCTCATACGAAAGGGAAAAAACAAACAATGTGTAGTATCTTCTGCACCTAATTGGAATTTTTTATCTGTGGAACTGTTCTCATATATACACACACCCGAATTGATCCACACACGTGTTAGGTCATTAATTGTGCACCATTGCATAAAAGACCCTCCACCGATCTTTAAAACAGGTATGCGTACCCCCAACTCACACAGTGATCAGTGGGGTGACTCCCGTAAAGGTATCTTTAAGGTGGTTCAAAATATCTTATGGGCGTACCCCAACTCACAGGTAGGTAAGCAGCATAATTCCCATCAAGGTATCTTTACTGGGTCCTTACATGCAATAGGTTCGACAGCCAAAACCAAAAAGCTTGTAGTCTCCAAAAAAAGTTTTAACAATTTATTAGTTCCTCAGAGGAACATATAAAACATTACCAGCAACATATAGATGTATAGATGTGGTGGTAAAACAATTCAATAAAAAATAAAATATTTAAAAATTACCAAAAATTACAAAAATTACATCAAACATAAAAAGTCCATATCCGTCACTGTTTGAAAAGAAGGCTACTCACACAGCAGTCTGCCGACGCGTTTCAGTCCTTGGACCTTTGTCAAGACATGACCTGCTGTGTGGGAAGCCAGATATTTATAGTACTAGTAGCCAATAGTGTCCTAACAGGAAATCAGTCTATTGGAAGTGATGTGTCACAACTGAGGGCCTGAGCTGACGGGAGGCAGCCTCAGTTGTAGGGGCTGAGATGTACCGGAACCTGGGAGGTTGTATCAGACCCCTGGACATGTAAGTAACATGAATAATAACTGCCCGAAGGCGTGACCACGACAACTTGGATAAAAGTCAATGATGTTTATTATGACAACTCCGCAACACAGCAGCAGTAAAAGAAAACGTAAAAGTCAGCAAAGAATAAATACAGTTCCTGGGTACTACAGGATGGCAGGAGCCACAGGGCACTGGTAGTGTGAGATAGTTCTTATGATCTTCTAGATGGAAAGTCCTTACCAGGCCCGACTGTAGCAATGGAGATAACCCAGGATTGTGCCAGCTTGTGTTCCAGGAAAAGCTGGGTTGCTGAAGATAAAACAGCTGCTGTGGATACTGGCTGGAACCAGACTGTTGTTAGCACGGAGTGGATACTGGCTGGAACCAGTTAAATAATAAATGAACTTGGGAGCGATGAAATATGAACTGAAATGTAGAACTTGAGAGCGGAGAAATAATAATACCGGTGGAGAGTGGTAAAGTGTAGAAAGGACACCGGCCCTTTAAGGGAAGCTGTACTCTGCTGGAAGCTGAGCTGGAAGCAGGTAATGTTGTAGCTGGAAACAGATGAATCCACAATGGATTGGAGAGTCAGGCTACACCGCAGGTGGAATGCTGGTGCGGGTCTCTATGGTGGAAGTCTTGAGACAGGAGCTGGAACCTGGAAGACAATCACAGGAGAGAGACAAACAGGAACTAGGTTTGACAACCAAAGCACTGACGCCTTCCTTGCTCAGGCACAGTGTATTTATACCTGCAGCAAGGAAGGGATTGGCTAGGCAATTATGCAGATTATCAATACTGAGAACAGATTGGTGGAAATGATCAGCTGACAGAATCCAAGATGGCTGCGCCCATGCAGACACTTGGAGGGAAGTTTGGTTTGTAATCCATGTGGTAATGAAAACAGTAATGGCGGCGCAGGCCACCGGAGACAGGAGGCGCCAGGCTGACAGATGCACATCCAACCACGCGGACACAGCGGAGGCCGCGGCTGACGTAATCGCCACTCAGACACTCTGCATGCAGAAGTTCAGGGACGGCGGCGGAGGCCGCGGGAGACGCCATGCCAGGTGTAATATGGCGTTTACTGTGACAGCGTCCCAGAGTGACAGGAGAGGATACAGGAATGTACACATCAGGATAACAGATGGGATCCGGTCCTGGAGCGCTGAGCCAGCCTTAGGAGGCATCTGATGGGTAAGAAATGGCGTCCAGATACCCGGATCGTGACAGCACCCCCCCCTTTAGGAGTGGCCCCAGGACACTTCTTTGGCTTTTGAGGAAACTTGGAATGGAATCTCCAGACCAAGGCAGGAGCATGGACATCAGAAGCATTGGTCCATGAACGTTCCTCAGGACCATAACCCTTCCAGTCAATAAGATATTGTAGTTGACCGTAACGGTGACGTGAGTCCAGGATCTTGGCCACTTCATACTCAACGCCTCGTTGAGTTTGGACTTTCGGAGTTGGAGGAAGTGAGGAATGAAACCGATTCAAGATCAGCGGTTTCAACAGGGAAACATGGAATGTCCTGGGTATTTTTAAGAAGGGAGGCAACTGGAGTCTGTAAGCAACAGGATTGATGACTTGTTCAATCTTGAAAGGACCGATATAGCGAGGTGCAAACTTCATACTGGGAACTCTTAACCTCAAATTCTTCGTGGATAACCATACCCGATCACCCACCTTGAGAGCAGGAACTGCTCGACGCTTCTTATCCGCAAACTTCTTGTACCTGAACGATGCCTTGAGCAGAGCTGATCGTACGCTCTTCCAGATATTGGCAAACTGATGCAAGGTGATATCCACTGCGGGAACAGAAGTTGCTGGAAGCGGTTGGAACTCAGGGACTTTAGGGTGGAATCCAAAGTTAGTGAAGAATGGTGTTGAAGCAGATGAAGAATGATACTGGTTGTTATGACAGAACTCGGCCCAGGGAAGTAATTGAACCCAGTCATCTTGAGAGGAGGACACATAGATGCGGAGGAAGGCCTCCAAGTCCTGATTCACCCTCTCGGTTTGACCATTGGTCTGAGGATGGTAAGCCGTGGAAAACTTTAGCTTGACTTGGAGGACTTGACATAAACTTCGCCAGAATTTGGCTGTGAATTGAACTCCTCGATCTGAGATAATTTCTTCAGGAAGACCGTGGAGTCGGAAGATCTCTTGTATGAATACTTGAGCCAACTTGGAAGCTGACGGAAGACCGGTGAGAGGAATGAAGTGTGCCATCTTGGTGAACCGGTCAACTACCACCCAGATGGTATTGAACTTGTTGCACATGGGTAAGTCTGTAATGAAATCCATCGACAAGTGGGTCCATGGTCGACGGGGAACGGATAGTGGAACCAGTTGCCCCGCAGGCGACTGGCGGGATACTTTATGTTGGGCACACTTTGGGCAAGATGCAATAAACTCCAAGACGTCCTTTTTCAGAGTTGGCCACCAATAGGACCTAGAGATAAACTCCAGGGTTTTTTGGATACCTGTATGTCCGGCAAAACGGGAAGCATGGGCCCAATGCATGAGCTTCTTCCTTAGCATCGGCTTCACAATACTTTTCCCTGATGGGGGCGTAGAGTCCATCCCTACCGTGGAGAATGCCAACGGATTTATAATAGGATGCTTGTCTGAAGACTCTGACTCATTTTCTTGCTCCCATGAGCGGGAAAGGGCATCGGCCTTGCGATTCTGAGAGCCCGGACAGAACTGGAGTTTAAAGTCGAACCTGGAAAAGAAAAGTGCCCATCTGGCCTGACGAGGGTTGAGACATTGTGCGCCCTTCAGGTATAAAAGGTTCTTGTGGTCTATAAGTATGGTGATTGAATGAGAAGCTCCCTCCAACAGATACCTCCACTCTTCTAGAGCGAGCTTGATGGCTAGCAACTCCTGGTCGCCAATGGCATAGTTGCGCTCAGCTGGGGAGAACTTCCGGGAGAAGAAACTGCAAGGGTGTAAATGGCCATCTTTAGCCCTCTGAGATAACACCGCTCCTACTCCAACGGAGGAGGCATCCACCTCTAAGATGAAAGGAGAGTCGATGTCAGGCTGTTTCAGAACAGGCGCAGAGATGAACCTTTGTTTTAAAAGATGAAATGCTTGCATGGCTTCTTCAGACCACTTGGACGGGTTAGCACCCTTCTTAGTGAAAGCAGTAATAGGCGCCACAATGGTGGAAAAGTCTCGTATAAACTTTCGGTAATAGTTGGCGAACCCTAAGAACCTCTGGACCCCTTTGAGGGTTAAGGGTACCGGCCAATTTTGGATTGCTTGTAGTTTCTCAGGATCCATCTCTAGTCCGGAACCGGACACAATGTACCCTAGAAACGGAATGGACTTGACTTCAAAGACGCATTTTTCTAATTTGCAATAGAGATGATTGACACGGAGACGGGACAGAACCTCTTTAACCCAAAAACGATGTTCCTCTAAATCGTTGGCAAAAATGAGGATATCGTCTAGATAGACCACGACATGACGGTATAGAATGTCTCTGAAGATCTCATTGACAAAATGCTGGAAGACAGCTGGAGCATTGCTCAATCCGAAGGGCATGACGAGGTACTCATAATGTCCGTCACGGGTGTTAAAGGCGGTCTTCCACTCGTCACCCTCACGGATCCGGATGAGATTGTATGCACCTCGCAAGTCCAGCTTTGTAAAGATGGTAGCTCCGCTAACTCTGTCAAAGAGCTCAGTAATCAGGGGTAAAGGATAACGGTTCTTGATGGTAATGTCGTTCAAACCTCTGTAGTCGATGCACGGCCGCAGACCACCATCTTTCTTTTTTACAAAAAAGAAGCCTGCGCCGGCTGGAGAAGAAGAAGGTCGAATGAACCCCTTTGCTAGGTTCTCTTTAATATATTCCTCCATAGAATGCGTCTCAGGCAGAGACAACGGATAAGTTCGGCCTCGAGGTGGAACCTTCCCTGGAACGAGATCAATCGGACAGTCCCATTCTCTATGAGGAGGAAGGATATCAGCAGAAGCTTTACTGAACACATCCGTGAAATCTTGATATGGAGGAGGTGGAACATCAGACGACCTGGGGGAGGAAGAACAGACAGGCAATACTTTAAACAAACATGTCTCAGCACAGGAGGAACCCCATGCCAGGATTTGCGTAGTCGTCCAATCAATTGTAGGATTGTGAAGACGGAGCCATGGAAGGCCCAGGACCACAGGATGTGTGGCTCTTGGAATCACTAAAAAAGAAATAAGTTCGGAATGAAGAACTCCCACTCTCAGACGAACTGGTAGAGTCCTTAAAGAAATAACTGCATCAAAAATTTTGCTGCCATCCACGGCAGTTAAAGAAATGGACGAAGGAAGTCTCTCGGTGGGTAGGGACCACCGTTTAACATAGGCTTCGGTAATAAAGTTCCCAGCTGCTCCGGAATCAAGGAGGGCAATGACGTTCCGATAACGTTGAGCAACTTGAAGCGAGACTGGGAGATTACAATCTTGAGGAGATGGAGAGGAGATCATTACTCCTAGCCGGCCCTCTCCTTGGTGAGCTAGGATTTGGAGTTTCCCGGATGTTTGGGACAGGCATTAATGGTGTGAGACGGAGCTGCACAATAGAGACAGAGAAACTCGGAGAGACGTCTTCGGCGCTCAGCAGGAGTTAAACGGGAACGGCCAAGTTGCATGGGCTCATCTTTAGATGGTGACAGTTGACGAGGAGGAGGAGCAGAAGATTTTGGAGCAGATGATCTTCCACGCTCAGTTGCTCTCTCTCTGAAACGTAAATCAACTTTCGTGCAGAGTGAGATTAGCTCATCTAACTTAGAAGGTAAGTCTCTGGTAGCTAACTCATCTTTAATACGCTCAGATAAGCCATGCCAGAATGCAGCATACAGGGCCTCGTCGTTCCATGCCAGTTCGGATGCCAGGATCTGGAACTGTATCAGATATTGTCCTACAGTACGTGACCCCTGGCGTAAACGGAGAATCTCGGATGAAGCTGAGGTTACCCGGCCTGGCTCGTCGAAGATGCGCCTGAATGTTGACACGAAGGCAGTGTAGGAAGATAGCAGGGTGTCGGACCTCTCCCATAACGGTGATGCCCAATCAAGGGCTGAGCCACTGAGAAGAGAAATAATGTAGGCAATTTTTGTACGGTCACTGGGAAAATTGCCAGGTTGTAGCTCAAACTGAATCTCACACTGGTTGAGAAATCCCCTGCAGAATCTTGGAGATCCGTCAAATTTTGCTGGCGTTGGAAGATGAAGACGTGGAGCAGAAATGGGTAAGGTGGGTGGGGTTATAGCTGGAGTCACTGTGGTTGACGCACCAGACGCGCCTGATCCACGGAGAGTTGTCTGAATCCCATCCAGCCGAGTAGAGAGATCCTGGAGACAGCGGATGATGTGGCCCTGTGCAGCCTCCTGATGTTCTAGTCGGGCTGCCAGTTCTTGCATCGGCCTGGCCGCTTGATCCTGGTCTCCGGCTGGATTCATTAGGTCAGTGCTTACTGTCACAACTGAGGGCCTGAGCTGACGGGAGGCAGCCTCAGTTGTAGGGGCTGAGATGTACCGGAACCTGGGAGGTTGTATCAGACCCCTGGACATGTAAGTAACATGAATAATAACTGCCCGAAGGCGTGACCACGACAACTTGGATAAAAGTCAATGATGTTTATTATGACAACTCCGCAACACAGCAGCAGTAAAAGAAAACGTAAAAGTCAGCAAAGAATAAATACAGTTCCTGGGTACTACAGGATGGCAGGAGCCACAGGGCACTGGTAGTGTGAGATAGTTCTTATGATCTTCTAGATGGAAAGTCCTTACCAGGCCCGACTGTAGCAATGGAGATAACCCAGGATTGTGCCAGCTGGTGTTCCAGGAAAAGCTGGGTTGCTGAAGATAAAACAGCTGCTGTGGATACTGGCTGGAACCAGACTGTTGTTAGCACGGAGTGGATACTGGCTGGAACCAGTTAAATAATAAATGAACTTGGGAGCGATGAAATATGAACTGAAATGTAGAACTTGAGAGCGGAGAAATAATAATACCGGTGGAGAGTGGTAAAGTGTAGAAAGGACACCGGCCCTTTAAGGGAAGCTGTACTCTGCTGGAAGCTGAGCTGGAAGCAGGTAATGTTGTAGCTGGAAACAGATGAATCCACAATGGATTGGAGAGTCAGGCTACACCGCAGGTGGAATGCTGGTGCGGGTCTCTATGGTGGAAGTCTTGAGACAGGAGCTGGAACCTGGAAGACAATCACAGGAGAGAGACAAACAGGAACTAGGTTTGACAACCAAAGCACTGACGCCTTCCTTGCTCAGGCACAGTGTATTTATACCTGCAGCAAGGAAGGGATTGGCTAGGCAATTATGCAGATTATCAATACTGAGAACAGATTGGTGGAAATGATCAGCTGACAGAATCCAAGATGGCTGCGCCCATGCAGACACTTGGAGGGAAGTTTGGTTTGTAATCCATGTGGTAATGAAAACAGTAATGGCGGCGCCGGCCACCGGAGACAGGAGGCGCCAGGCTGACAGATGCACATCCAACCACGCGGACACAGCGGAGGCCGCGGCTGACGTAATCGCCACTCAGACACTCTGCATGCAGAAGTTCAGGGACGGCGGCGGAGGCCGCGGGAGACGCCATGCCAGGTGTAATATGGCGTTTACTGTGACAGCGTCCCAGAGTGACAGGAGAGGATACAGGAATGTACACATCAGGATAACAGATGGGATCCGGTCCTGGAGCGCTGAGCCAGCCTTAGGAGGCATCTGATGGGTAAGAAATGGCGTCCAGATACCCGGATCGTGACATGATGTCATTCATTATTTTCCTATTAATAAAATCATCAAATAAACTTAATTTAATATTTCATTAAAACATTATTGTATATCCATGGTTAAAAATTTGTTCTTATGGTGCCCTCATTCCAACTAAAAGGCCTTTCTAGTGGTATTATAGAAATCTCTCTATTTCTATTCCCACCAAGGATTCTGCGTAATGTAGTTTACATGGCGCCGATCTCTCATAGATATCTCATGCGGCCAGCCTGGAGATAAATAAACATCTCTCTCCAGATAGCTCAAATGACTAAATAGAAAATGTATATAATAAATATATTGTCACTGACCTGGGTTGGGGGTGTTGTGAACTCGGGGGTTCTTCCGATGGTCGGGAAGAGGAACCACAGCTGGGTCGGAGCAGAGATGGCTGGATATAGGTTTTCCTCATACAGGACTCTGACAGTTAGAATTGGTGTGAAAATGCTAAAGAACTTTATTATGGGACGGGAGCAATACAGCGACACATAAAAGGGAGAGAAGTTGTGGGTGATGTCCAAGGTTACTGAAGAATTTGTGAGCGATGTCTACAGACACAGATGAATGAAGAATTTGTGAGCGATGGTGAAAGACACAGATGAATGAAGAACTTGTGAGCGATGGTGAAAGACACTTGATGAATGAAGAACTTGTGAGCGACGGTGAAAGACACTGACAAATGAAGAACTTGAGAGCGATGGTGAAAGACACTTGATGAATGAAGAGCTTGTGAGCGATGGTGAAAGACACTGACAAATGAAGAACTTGAGAGCGATGGTGAAAGACACTTGATGAATGAAGAACTTGTGAGCGCTGGTGAAAGACACTTGATGAATGAAGAACTTGTGAGCGATGTTTAAAGACACCTATGAATGAAGAACTTGTGAGCGATGGTGAAAGACACTTGATAAACGAAGAACTTGTGAGCGATGTTTAAAGACACTGTTGAATGAAGAACTTGTGAGCGATGGTGAAAGACACTTGATGAATGAAGAACTTGTGAGCGATGTTTAAAGACACTGTTGAATGAAGAACTTGTGAGCGATGGTGAGAGACACTGAAGAATTTGTGAACGATGTTTAAAGACACTGCTGAAGGAAGAACTTGTGAGCGAAGGTGAAAGTCACTGAAGAATGAAGAACTTGAGAGCGATGGTGAAAGACACTTGATGACTGCACTGCAAAGAAACACGCTGGTTGCTGGGAACTCTGGAAACTTGGCTGCCGAAAGACACCCTGAAACGCTGGAAGCACTGGAGTACAGCTGCAGGGAGACACACGGTGAACAGGAGCACTGGCATCCACTTTAGGGGAAAAGACGATACTCAGGCGCCAGGGCTCTGCCAGACGTCTGGTTTTGAATTCCCCGCCTTTTTCGCGATTGGTGGAGCGGGTAGGTGACGTCAGCCGCTCTCCGCCCCCATGACGCCGGACGTCATGGCGGCGCCCACGCTCCGGGGAACCACCGGGAGCAGCGCCAGCCAGACGCCGGAACCCGAGGACCGCCGGAGGTGAGAGCCGCCGGACCGACCAGCAGACACGCAGGGGTAAGCGCGGCCGCCGCTGCCCCTGTCGAGTGACATATATGTCCACATAGTAAAATTACATCCTGAGGCCTCCGATGATAAGCCGCAACTGGAAGTGCTCTCCCGCACGGGTCCAGCGCAAAGGATGATGGAATATGTAGTTCTTACAATGTAGTTGTCACGAACCGGTCTCTCACCTTTGCGGGTTCTGGGGTTCATCCGTTGCCAGTGCGGTTGCTCGCGGTGCTGTGCGCCCGTGTGGGGACACGGCGTGATCAATGGCACAGGTAATGCAGAGTCTGGGAACTGTGAGTGCGGGGACCAAATGGCCTAAGGCACTGCGGTGTGTCTGCTGTATAGGAGGTGGCCATGTTGGAGACCAAATAGCTAATACAGAGCACTTGTGAAAACACCTGTGGGCAGGTGTAAGCCAATCCCGTGCTTGTGCTGCCTTTAAGTAGGCTGGGATTATGTTACTCTGGGCCAGTGCTTTGTTGTATCAAAGCTGTGCTCTAGCTCTGAGCTCTCTCCGTGCATTCCTGTGTGATTCCCGTGGTCCAGATATCGCCTCCGTTCCCAGAGGTCCGTCTGCAGCCTTCACTGCTGAAAGATCCACCGGCTCTCTGCTGTGCTGTCAGTTAATTGCACTCCTATTGGAAATAGTTGGATTCCCAGTGTCCTGCATGAGGTTACCTTGTCAGTCTGCCTATCATTCAAAGTCTGGAGGATTCCGTTTCTCTCAGCTGTTCGTTTGTTCAACTCTGCATTTAACCCATTCATCACCTTGTCTTCTACTACAGTTTCACAGTGATCTCCGGAACCCGCAAGTAACCCAATTCAGTACTTTTATTTGCTATGTTGTCATTACAAGGATAATTCATCACAGTCTCTCAGTTAACTCTCAAAACTCCATTGCCAATTCTTACAGTTAATTCTCCATGTCTGCATTAACCAGTTAAACACAATCTGCAGTTCAGCATCAAAGTTTGTTTATATTTGCTATGTTGTCATAACAAGGATAATTCTTCAGTCTCTCAGTTAACTCTCAAAACTCCATTGCAAATCCTTACAGTTATCTTTTCATGTCTGCATTATCCAGTTAATAACATTCTGCAGTTCAGCATCAAAGCTTGTTTATATTTGCTATGTTGTCATAACAAGGATAATTCTTCACAGTCTCTCAGTTAACTCTCAAAACTCCATTGCAAATCCTTACAGTTATCTCTTCATGTCTGCATTATCCAGTTAATCACATTCTGCAGTTCAGCATCAAAGCTTGTTTATATTTGGACAATCCAACATTTATTCATCAGCTTGTTTTGCATATGTTTCCATGAACATTTCTTTTATTTATTTTTGAGTTTTCTCTTGCATATTATTCCTGCAATACTTCAGTATAATATAATGATTAACAACTTGTCAGTTAACCCTTTACTGAATTGTTATTTTGAATAAATATATGAATCGGAACTTTCTTCGTCCTCCCTGCTTTCTTCATAGCCCAGCACCTACACCTGTGGTTGGTTCCGGGTTAACGGATTCACAAAAACACCCGGACCTGACAGTAAGCACTGGCCACATGGATCCGTCAAGTGACCAATTCGCAGGAGGCGGTGCTACGTCAGATATCCTTTCCCGTCTGGAAAACCAGGAGTCTATACAGACACAAATAGTGCAGTTTATGCAAACTATGGCAGACCGTTTAGAGACTCTTCATACGGCTATTAAAACGTCCCAAGTCCAGATTCTAACCCCGGATGTCCCAGTTACCACTACAGCTTCTCCTGTGACGCTGCCTACGTCCCGCTTGCAGTTACCCTCTCCGAGTAAGTTTGACGGAACTCCAAAACTTTGCAGAGGATTCCTGAATCAATGCGAGATCCAGTTTGAACTGATGTCTGCCAGTTTCCCATCAGCTCGTTCTAAGGTTGCATATATTATTGCCCTCCTCTCCGGTCAGGCTCTGGAGTGGGCATCACCATTATGGGAGAGAGGTGATCCTATCCTCTCTAATTACAAAGAGTTCGTATCTTCCTTCCAGAGAATCTTTGACGAACCAGGCAGGACCACCTCAGCATCCTTGGAGATTCTCCGTCTACGTCAAGGTTTACGTCCTGTCAGTCAATATATTATTCAGTTTCGCACGTAGTCTTCAGAGTTAAACTGGAATGAGGAGGCCCTGATCGCCGCGTTTTGGAATGGACTTTCAGAAAGAATCAAGGATGATTTAACTATCCGGGATGTGCCAATTAAACTGGATGAATTGATTTCTCTCTGTAACAAACTTGACCTACGCTACAGGGAGCGATGTTTAGAGAAATCCAGGGCAGAGCGATCCAGTCCACGTGATCATCCTAGACCTCGACAAGATTCTTCATCACAGTCTCTAGTAATGACTGAAGAACCTATGCAGATTGGGCGCTCTCGCCTCACAGAGGAGGAACGACTTCGTCGTCGACAGGGTAACCTCTGCATGTACTGTGGGTCCTCCGAACATTTAGTTAAATTCTGCAAACTCCGACCGGGAAACTCTCGCCTCCTAGCTTATTCAAGAGAGGTTAAGCTAGGAGTTACTTTAGAATCACGTTCTGGGAAAGAGCCGACCTTGTCTATTCAATTAGAAGTTCCAAGTTCTACAGTGAAAGTTTCAGCTCTCCTAGATTCCGGGGCAGCCGAGAACTTCATCTCCTCAGCCTTTGTCATACGGTCTAAAGTTCAAACCATGCCTCTGGAAGCAGCAGTTGCCGTTACAGCAGTGGATGGAAGTCGAATTCCAGATGGTATAATTACTCAAGATGTCTCAAGATGAAAGTTGGTGAGCTCCATTACGAATACCTCTCCTTCTACGTTATTCCCAAAGCCTCTCAAGATGTGATACTTGGTTTACCTTGGCTGCAGAAACATAATCCTCAACTTAATTGGCAAACCATGGAAGTCCTTTCATGGGGTAAATCTTGTACCAAGGACTGTGTAGCTACAATTGTACCTCTTCGGTCAATTAGCCTTTCCGATCTACCTCCGGTGTATCAATCCCTTGCGGATGTTTCCAGTAAGCAAGCAGCAGACTCTCTACCTCCTCATCGTGAATGGGACTGCCCAGTCGTCCTGGTTCCGGGCAAGACCCCTCCTAGGGGACAAATTCATCCGCTATCCATCCCAGAGACGCGAGCTTTCCGGGATTGGTCCACTCCTACAACTCTCAAGGGGATTCAGCGATTTCTTGGCTTTGCTAATTTCTATAGGAGATTCATTAAGAATTATTCTACGTTAGCTGCTCCTATCACAGCCCTAACTCGCAAGGGAGCAAATCCTACGAATTGGTCTTCTGAAGCAATCAAAGCCTTCTCTGATTTAAAGCAAGCCTTTGTGTCAGCCCCCATTCTTCGACAGCCTGATTTGAATCGTCCCTTTCTACTAGAGGTGCATGCATCTACAGAAGCAGTAGGAGCTGTGTTGTCACAAGTCTTTGAAGATAAAAAGGTCCATCCCTGCGGATATTTCTCCCGTAAGTTCCTCCCGGCAGAACGTAATTATGCAATCGGTGAGCAAGAGTTACTTGCCATCAAGTTGGCATTTGAGGAGTGGAGATACCTTCTAGAAGGAGCTCAACATCGCATTACAGTTTATACTGATCATAAGAATCTTCTGTATCTGCAGTCAGCTCAGTGTTTGAATCCACGACAAGCTCGATGGGCGCTTTTCTTCTCACGATTTGATTTCAAACTCACCTATCGTCCAGGGTCTCAGAACAAAAAGGCAGATGCCCTTTCCCGGTCCTTTGCTTCTTCTGAATTAAATGATGCTACCACGAATCAAGCCATTGTGAATATTACGTCCTTTTTAATGACTCGAACCTCTCCAGTTCCTCCGCCTGGCAAGACCTTTGTCGCCACAAGTCTCCGAAAACGGCTGCTTACCTGGGCTCACTCCTCTTCCTTCATGGGTCATCCTGGGGTTCTAAAGACTCTCAAATTTATTCAACAGTCTTATTGGTGGCCACGTCTCAAAGCCGATGTCCAAGAGTTTATAGCAGCATGTCCTAAATGTGCCCAACATAAGAGTCCAAGAAGTTCTCCACCAGGGTTTCATCCATTGCCAGCCCTAGAGGTTCCAGCAGCAGATCAAGAGCTTCAACGTCTATCTAGCATCTGAAGTTGTGTACGTAAGTCCTTGGTCAAAACTTTCGCTCGTTATAAATCTTTTGTAGATAGAAAACGTAAAACTGTACCGAATTACAAAGTGGGAGACCAAGTTTGGATTTCTACGCGCAATCTCAAGTTCAAAGTTCCTTCTAAGAAATTTGCTCCCAAGTTCATTGGTCCATTTCCCATTGTAAAGGTACTCAACCCTGTGTCATACAAAGTCAAGTTGCCACCGTCTTTGAGAATTCCTAACGCCTTTCATACATCTTTACTGAAGCCTTTGATTCTCAATAAGTTCCGTACTACCCAGTCCAAATCTCCTAAAGTTCACTCTTTGCAGAATGAGGAATTTGAAGTTAAAGAGATTGTGGACTTACGTTTCCGATATGGACGTTTACAGTTTCTGGTCGACTGGAAGGGTTACGGTCCGGAGGAGAGATCCTGGGTTTTCTCTGAAGATGTTCAAGCTCCAAGTCTGGTACAGAAATACTTCTCCAAAAATCCTGACAAGGTTCAAAGGTGTTCGGAGACCACCCGTAGAAGAGGGGGTACTGTCACGAACCGGTCTCTCACCTTTGCGGGTTCTGGGGTTCATCCGTTGCCAGTGCGGTTGCTCGCGGTGCTGTGCGCCCGTGTGGGGACACGGCGTGATCAATGGCACAGGTAATGCAGAGTCTGGGAACTGTGAGTGCGGGGACCAAATGGCCTAAGGCACTGCGGTGTGTCTGCTGTATAGGAGGTGGCCATGTTGGAGACCAAATAGCTAATACAGAGCACTTGTGAAAACACCTGTGGGCAGGTGTAAGCCAATCCCGTGCTTGTGCTGCCTTTAAGTAGGCTGGGATTATGTTACTCTGGGCCAGTGCTTTGTTGTATCAAAGCTGTGCTCTAGCTCTGAGCTCTCTCCGTGCATTCCTGTGTGATTCCCGTGGTCCAGATATCGCCTCCGTTCCCAGAGGTCCGTCTGCAGCCTTCACTGCTGAAAGATCCACCGGCTCTCTGCTGTGCTGTCAGTTAATTGCACTCCTATTGGAAATAGTTGGATTCCCAGTGTCCTGCATGAGGTTACCTTGTCAGTCTGCCTATCATTCAAAGTCTGGAGGATTCCGTTTCTCTCAGCTGTTCGTTTGTTCAACTCTGCATTTAACCCATTCATCACCTTGTCTTCTACTACAGTTTCACAGTGATCTCCGGAACCCGCAAGTAACCCAATTCAGTACTTTTATTTGCTATGTTGTCATTACAAGGATAATTCATCACAGTCTCTCAGTTAACTCTCAAAACTCCATTGCCAATTCTTACAGTTAATTCTCCATGTCTGCATTAACCAGTTAAACACAATCTGCAGTTCAGCATCAAAGTTTGTTTATATTTGCTATGTTGTCATAACAAGGATAATTCTTCAGTCTCTCAGTTAACTCTCAAAACTCCATTGCAAATCCTTACAGTTATCTTTTCATGTCTGCATTATCCAGTTAATAACATTCTGCAGTTCAGCATCAAAGCTTGTTTATATTTGCTATGTTGTCATAACAAGGATAATTCTTCACAGTCTCTCAGTTAACTCTCAAAACTCCATTGCAAATCCTTACAGTTATCTCTTCATGTCTGCATTATCCAGTTAATCACATTCTGCAGTTCAGCATCAAAGCTTGTTTATATTTGGACAATCCAACATTTATTCATCAGCTTGTTTTGCATATGTTTCCTTGAACATTTCTTTTATTTATTTTTGAGTTTTCTCTTGCATATTATTCCTGCAATACTTCAGTATAATATGATGATTAGTTAATGAACAAGAGAGAAAAGACAACTCCTTTTTATGGGGCACTCATTAATAATAATCTAAAACGTAACTTTTATTGAAAACGGACTCACATTGACATACGACATAAAACACTTAATTTATGGGAATGTTAATGGTATAACTGGCTATATTAATTGCAACTACCCCCTGCAGATAATTTGTAGTTCCTTTAATCTGACAAATCACACAGCACTGCCTACATATGGCTGATTAATTCACTCAATGGGGTGATACATCAATGAATATTGTGTGAGAAAAATTATAATTGATGAAGATAAAGGTCAGAAAGAAGATAGGGAGGAATAGGTGGTAATGCCTGGTTTCTGCTTTTGAAGATCTGCTTGAGAAGCATCGAATCCCCAATGAGAGAACCAACTGGAGCATATATGCACCACTCCCAAGACCTGTATCTGCTGTTAACTCCACCTATCAAAACCGAGGCAGAGTTAATGAGAGTGCAGGGGAGAAGTCCCTAGCCAGTGTTAGATGGCTGTGATACTGACTGTTTTCTAACCATTTCTTTTAACAAATGCAAACTTCACTTAGGGTGTCACCCTCTTGTGTGTAATCACAGTGAATTGTGTGACATTTAGTGAAAGAACACTCAACAGAACAACAGTTGCTTTGATATCTAACTATAACACATTCATTAGGTTGGTTTCTAGGAAATACAGCTTTCATATGCAGTGACACCCAGGATGTCTACTGTCCCCAATCTTATCTGATGACATCGAATTGAGGATGAGAGAGTCCTAATGGGTGTGAGTGCAATATGAAAATAGTGTGCTTCTGCTGTCGTTGTCTCAATAGATGAGTCAAGCCGATGAGAGAGCACTTAAAAAGAAAAATGAAAATAGAAATAAAAATGAAAATAAAATTGTGTTTCAGGTAGTGCTGTCAATAAAGTATATATCTTTCTAGAGTGTGTTCACTACATATCATAAGTGCAAGGGATTAGCTCAGTATCAACCGTTTTTCCTCCTTCCCGTATAATTACCCAACAAATTATATATTAATTAGTTGAGTACATGAATCATGTGGTATGTTTGTTATCCACACAGTAAAGATTATATCCAGTAAAAACACATTTGCATTATATATGCTCTAATCAAAATAATTTGCATCTTATTTGCAAAAAGCGGCATTGTGCATGTGGATGTGACCCTAATAGCTCGTACTACAGTAAGAACAGCACCCTACTGATTAATTCATCCACAATAACTCACATTATACTGATGGAAAATTAATTGCTAAATAATTATGCATATCATTGCCAATAAGTAATAACGTGAAAAAATGAGGGTAAGGAATGCTGTTACTTATCCTCTGTGTATTCTTATCGATTCCCCTCGGCTGCTATCAGTGTGCGGCTCCTCACTGATCGTTTTGTTCGGAAGCCGTGATATCAGGAAATGTAGAGACTGCTTTCCCCGACATTTACCTCCCTTCAGGATATCCTTGTTCTAAATTGTCCTCGGGATGGCTGGTCACAGTCAAATGACTAGCGTCCGGGACCTCCGCGGGCAGCGTGCAGCCCGTCGTTACCGCTGGATCAATGTATGAGAGCAGGAGAGGCAATTTTCGGGTAGCATCCACATACGCCGTTAGTCCGCCGTTAACCCTGCTGTTATCAGTATGCGGCTCCTTACTGATCGTTTAATTTGGAAGCCGTGATGCCAGGAAATATAGAGATTGCTGTCACTGGCATGTACCTCCCTTCAGGATATCCTTGGTCTAGGACGTCCTCGGGATGGCTGGTCACAGTCAGATGCCTGGCGTCCGAGACCGCCGCGGGCAGCGTGCAGCTCGTCTTTTCCAGCTGGATCAGTGTATGAGAGCAGGAGAGGCAATTTTCGGGTAACATCCACTTGCACCGTTAAGCCGCCGTTAACCCAACGTGCACGTTTCACCTAGACGGCTTCGTCAGGGGTAATGAGACTATACCTGCTGGTCGTCTTATTTACCTGAAAAGGTGTAGCTCCTTCAGCCAATCATTACTATGATACGATCTGCTTCAATGTGAATTGAGTTAACTCATTTAACCTTGCTGTATTATGGGATTTGTAGTTTTAGGTTCCTATCCATATTCAGTGATTACTATAATTATGGGTATTGTGCTTGATCCCGGCAGCACAATGGAACGCAAATTAACATATAATGAAGTACGTAATGTAGCAATGTGATTAAATTAAGAGTTACACACAATGCAAATATATAGGGATACCAACAACTACATTAAACAATATACAAATGAGTGTTTTACATATATATACACACAAAGAGTATAATACAAAAGTTTCAATAATAATTCAAAACGCACAAAATCCAAAGTGAAAGCCAAACAGTTACCGAAAAATATTAAATATGGTAAGATAGAATATTGAATATAATAAGATAAAAATAGAGAGATATAAAACCCCAATTAAATCATTATTGAGAGAAAATATTTATTCATTTATTCATATTGATTATCCTATATATTTATTTTAGAGACTGATTGATTACACTTTACTAATAAAACTGTTGAGACATTTACATATAAAGTCATATCCACCTCTTAAATCGTATATATGATTTTACTCATTCTCATATTGATCCAGTATAACTGGGAAACATATCCACAGCAATTAATTGAAAGTAACAGTCATAATGTAGCCACTAATTCACCGCTACTTTGTACTTTCTGCTCAATCCTTAAATAACGATATCTCTATTTTCAAACACCCCATCAAATATGTAGGTCTGGGATTGCATATTTCTTTAACATTGTGGTTTCATCCATAATTAAAATGTCTAATGCGATTCTGGTATATTAATATTATTTATGCGTATGATTTCACACTACATCGACTTAATGGATAATCACCCACAAAGAGTTAAAGATAAAAGGTTTTACCTGTTAGGTTAATAGGAAATTCAGGAAAATTGCTGCGAAAATATAAAATATATAGACGCATGCAAAATGTACAAAAGAAGGGGGGGGAATTTTCATGACTATTTATAAGTCATTGTACAAGGATCCTCCCATGTTTACACCCATATACATATACCTGCATATGTGTGTACGCCTGTGAATGACCACCCATATGTAGGGATAATGATCACCACAAAAGGGGGGGGGGGGCGAAAACAGCGCACAGTAAAGGAGAAGCCAGTGTGTATTTAAAGAAAAGCTCCGTAGTTTTGACTTTCATTAAGCCCATCCGGACTCAAAGTCCCCAGTCTAAATATCCATTTACTCTCCTGCTGAAGGAGTATTTTATTGAGATCTCCTCCCCTAATGCCTAGATGGATCTTTTCTAGGCCAAAGACTTTAAGATTCTTGCCATAACCTCCATGTTTGATATGCATATGTCTTGCTACAGGGGAGAGTTTTTTCATCCTATTTAGATCAATGGTTATGTTCCTTATATTCCCGATATGTTCCAGAACTCTCTGTTTCAATGCTCTTGATGTCATTCCGACATATTTCATTCCACACTCACACTGCAGGCAATATATAACTCCCATGGTACTACAATTGATAAAAGATCTGATTTCCACCTTATTGCCTTGTCTATCATAGGTGTATTTCGTTTTAGCCATGTACTGGCATGCCTTACAGCTTCCACATGGGAAGGACCCCTCAATTATAGGTGTTTTTCTTGATGTCCTTTCAAAATGGCTATCTACCAGAATGTCTCTCAGATTTTGAGATCTCCTCCAGCTCATAGTTGGTTTTGAGGCAAGTTGTCGACTCAGATCTCTATCAGTATGTAAAACTGACCAGTGTTGTTGTGTAATGTTCACTATCTCCTGCCACTCGTGGCAAAAATCCCCCACAAATCTAATCTGATTTGTTGTACTGGTTTTGGCTTTATTCTTGGGGAAGATTAGCTCCTCCCTTGGGATTTTGGAAGTAATATACATTGCATTTTTTATACTCCTATTACTGTATCCCCTTTCTCTTAGGCGCATGCCCAATTCTTTGCTTCTACTTTTAAAGGTTTCCATATTAGAGCAGTTCCGGCGTAACCTCAAAAATTCACCTTTCGGTAAATTTCTAATCGTCGGTGGAAAATGACTACTATTTCTATGAAGAACACTATTTGTTGCTGTGGTCTTTCTAAATAGATCCGTGGTAAGTTCTCCTTCTTCATTTTTAATAATTTTTAAATCCAAGAATGTAATTGAATCCTTACTGATATCCGATGTGTTATGAGCCACGGCTGTGGCTCATTCCTGTTTTGCATTTTTGTTATGTATTTTATGTTATACTTCTGTTTATGTTCCCCGTGGGTGTCATGGGGTGCTCGGAGCTCACCCTTAAGGAGGGGATACTGTTATGAACCACAGGTAGTGGTTCATTCCTATTTTATGTTTATTTAGTTGTCTTGCATGCCAGGATTTCCCATTGCTCTGTTTTGGATTACTCTTGTCTGCTGCCGCTGGTGAGTCTGTGCAATTGCAGCTTGTTCCCATGTGTTCAGCCTCATCTGGCTGCTGATTGCATCTTGTCAGCTTAGTCGTGCAGCAGGCCAGCTGCTAGAGATAATTAATTAGGCCTCTCTGATATATGCTGGCTCACTGCAGTTAGCAGATGCTGATGATATTCCTTGGTTTGCAGTCTGCTTTAAGTTTGAGCTGGTTCTTGTCAGTCCCTGTGTGGATTCCTGTGTCAGTCCCTGTGTGGATTCCTGTGTCAGTCCCTGTGTCTGATCCCGTGTCCTACCCTGAGTTCCAGTGGATTCTGCCTGTCCTCCAGTTCTGAAAGTCGGTGTCGGCAGCTTCCTGTTTGCCTGTCAGTTGCAGAAAGTATCCAGTCCTGCTCAAGCCGGTTGTTCCTGTCCTCAGTGGTCCTGTACTCAGAGATTTGTCATCTTTTCCTGGAGTCTGACTGAGCACCTTTAACATCCTGTGGTGTTCGTGAGTCACGGCGCAGCCGTGTGTTGTGGCTTGTCCGCTTACTGTTTATTATTTAGTATATTTGTGTCCTGGAGCTTTTGCGGAGGATTCCGCTCTCCCTGATCCACTCTGGTATCCAGCGGTGCTGGATAGGAGTAACGGATCAGTGGATCTTTGGTTGTCCTTTTCCCTGGCGGCTAGTCCGCACATACCTTTTGATTTAGTTAGTTAGCTTGTAACCCCTGGCCTGGTTGCTTAGTCAGAGGGCCCCTTGTTATCACCCTGTCTCGGATTTCCCTTTGTCTCCCATTAAGACCTGAGGGGGCATCGGGGTTGGGCAGACATAATCCGCCCTTCGAACGCGGCTGCCATGGGCTCAAGCAACCATAGTCTCGCAGGGGATTTCTGATAACACGGGCGAGACAACGGAGTTAGGGCGCCAGGGGTTACTAGGCTTTCCTGCTCCCACAACCTGTATTTCATTCCTGTACTCAGATCTCTGCCATAAGATCTTCTCCAGTCTGGAGTACAGGAATCGTAACATTATCATCAGCCATACCACAAAAAAGAAATAAAACTTTTTTTTTCTTTTTTGGCCCAGTCCAGTGTTTAGTCTAGAATCCAGTCCTGTCTAGAATTCAGTGTGCAGAATCCAGTCCGGTGTTTAGAATCCAATCCAGTCCGGTGTTTAGAATCCAATCCAGTGTTTAGAATCCAGTCCGGTGTTTAGAATCCAGTCCGGTGTTTAGAATCCAGTCCGGTGTTTAAAAAAAAAAAAAAAAAAAAAAAGTCTTGTTTTGTTTAGCAAAATTTAGTCTTGCCTAGTCTTGCCTTGCCTTGCCTTGTCTTGCCTTGCCTTGCCTTGTCTTGCCTTGCCTTGCCTTGTCTTGTCTTGCCTTGTCTTGCCTTGCCTTGCCTTGTCTTGCCTTGTCTTGTCTTGTCTAGTTTTAAATCCTCCTATGTCAACTATGCAAGCCCTGCAGGCATCTCTCGCAGCCCTGAACTCTGTATTCAGTGCTTTGAGACCAGAGCGACTTGAAGTTTTGCAGCAATCCCTAAAGCAACTGCAAAACCTTCTGACTAAAATCTTGCTTATTTTGCCAGAAGTCGTTGAGAGTACATCTATCTCTAAAGAGACTCTTGTTCACAGTATGGTGACAAGAGAATCCTCTGGTTTAATTGAAGAGAAAAAGTTTAAAAGTTTTCTGCGGCCCAGGCTCTCAGAAGAGGAGCGTCTGCGTCGCAGAAACTTAAACTTATGCCTATATTGTGGGGGTTTAGGCCATTATCTGCAGACCTGTGAGTTGCGCAAGCCAAAGTGTGGTGACGAGTCTTGCCCTCTGGCCAAGTTGAGTCATGATACAAGACCTACTCCTGTCTCTACTGTGGCAGAGGTACTTGTCACACAACCCACACAAAAAAACTCTCTGTCCTATAATTGGGGTCCTTGGGCAAGGGAGCCCCATTATAGATTCAGGAATCAAAAGAGAATGTTTCTCTCCTCTCTTGAGGTTCCTGTGGAAGCGGAGTTGCAAGTCCCTGGAGTGGTGCCCGTAGCCCAGGGTCCTGGAGTGGTGCCCGTAGCCCAGGGTCCTGGAGTGGTGCCCGTAGCCCAGGGTCCTGGAGTGGTGCCCGTAGCCCAGGGTCCTGGAGTGGTGCCCGTAGCCCAGGGTCCTGGAGTGGTGCCCGTAGCCCAGGGTCCTGGAGTGGTGCCCGTAGCCCAGGGTCCTGGAGTGGTGCCCGATGCCCAGAGTGCTGGAGCGGTGCCCGATGCCCAGAGTGCTGGAGCGGTGCCCGATGCCCAGAGTGCTGGAGCGGTGCCCGATGCCCAGAGTGCTGGAGCGGTACCCGATGCCCAGAGTGCTGGAGCGGTACCCGATGCCCAGAGTGCTGGAGCGGTACCCGATGCCCAGAGTGCTGGAGCGGTACCCGATGCCCAGAGTGCTGGAGCGGTACCCGATGCCCAAGCTTATAGAGGGACATCAAATATTGTAGCTCAGGTTTCCATACCAGATGGGGTCTCAGAAGCTGTTACCCCAGGTAGGGACTTGAGGAGCGCAACCTCAGAAAGGGTATCTAAAACCATAGTTCTTGAAGGGAACTCGAGAAGCAAAACCCCAGAAGGGATCTTTGAAGTAATATCCCCAAGTGGGGTCTCGAGAGACGCAGCCCCAAAGAAGGGTCTAGAAGTCGCTTCCCCAGGAAAGAACTTAAGAAGCATAGCATTAGTGGAGGATCTGAACGTTATTGCTTCAGCAAAAGTCCCGGAAGTCATAGTCCCGGGAGAACTTTCGATTATTATCGACTCAGAGAGGGAGGCCGATGGCCCGATCCCAGTCAGGGAGGCCAACGACCCGGTCCCAGTAAAAGAATCCGAGGTGCTGGCCCCAGCGGGGTTCCCGGAGGCCACTGCCCCAGCGGGGTTCCCGGAGGCCACTGCCCCAGCGGGGTTCCCGGAGGCCACTGCCCCAGCGGGGTTCCCGGAGGCCACTGCCCCAGCGGGGTTCCCGGAAGTCACTGCCCCGGGTGGGGTTCAGAAAGTCACTGCCCCGGGTGGGGTTCAGAAAGTCACTGCCCCGGGTGGGGTTCAGAAAATCTCAGCCCCGGGTGGGGTTCAGAGAGTCTCAGCCCCGGGTGGGGTTCAGAGAGTCTCAGCCTCGAGTAAGGTCAATAGTGACCAGGTCCTAGCAAAGCACTCCAGTCAGTCAGATGAGAAGGAAACAGATCCTGACTCTGATATCTCAACATCCATAATCTTTGATGGGGACTTAGCCCAATTTCTGGCGCTTTACAAACACTATTACATTATTATGTTGTCTAGACCATTTCTGGGCATCACTCCAGAGAACCTTGTGCTCTATCTTATTTATTCTTTTAGAGGAGAGCCTTTTGAGTGGGCGACCAGCCTAATGAAAGCTGAAGATCCCATTCTTCAGGATCCCCCAGCATTCAGTGATGCAATTATTAAAAGATATGGTTCCAAAGAAATTGGTTCAAGTTCCTCTAAATCACCCGTCTTGTCTGCTGAGAGTCCACAAAATACTGTAAACTCGGCACAGGAGTCTCAGCCCGTTGTTGTGACTGCAGGATGTGCTTTTCTGACGACTACTTCTAATAATAGTACTTTACCAGAAAGTTCAGCTCCCAAGGGTAAGAGACCTGTCTCTGATTTGAACGCAGCCTTGCTGGGTGGTACCATCAGTTCAGACAATGTTTGGGGAATTACCTTGGTCAGACCTAAAGAGCTTTGTAAAAAGAAGAAGAAGAAAAAGAAATAATTTTTTGACTCTTGCCTTGATAAAAAAAAAAAAAAAGAGATTTTTTTTTTCCCTTGTCTTGTGTCCAGTGGCCACCATCAAGGGGAGGGCACTGTTACAAGCTGTGGTTGCAGCTTGTTTCTGTTTTCGTGTCTGTTAGACCAATGTGTCAGGTTTTTTTTTTGTATCCCTTGTTCTGGATAGTCTGAATTTTGGGGTCTTTTGACCCCTCCTCAAGGGGGGGGTAATGTTATGAGCCACGGCTGTGGCTCATTCCTGTTTTGCATTTTTGTTATGTATTTTATGTTATACTTCTGTTTATGTTCCCCGTGGGTGTCATGGGGTGCTCGGAGCTCACCCTTAAGGAGGGGATACTGTTATGAACCACAGGTAGTGGTTCATTCCTATTTTATGTTTATTTAGTTGTCTTGCATGCCAGGATTTCCCATTGCTCTGTTTTGGATTACTCTTGTCTGCTGCCGCTGGTGAGTCTGTGCAATTGCAGCTTGTTCCCATGTGTTCAGCCTCATCTGGCTGCTGATTGCATCTTGTCAGCTTAGTCGTGCAGCAGGCCAGCTGCTAGAGATAATTAATTAGGCCTCTCTGATATATGCTGGCTCACTGCAGTTAGCAGATGCTGATGATATTCCTTGGTTTGCAGTCTGCTTTAAGTTTGAGCTGGTTCTTGTCAGTCCCTGTGTGGATTCCTGTGTCAGTCCCTGTGTGGATTCCTGTGTCAGTCCCTGTGTCTGATCCCGTGTCCTACCCTGAGTTCCAGTGGATTCTGCCTGTCCTCCAGTTCTGAAAGTCGGTGTCGGCAGCTTCCTGTTTGCCTATGTCAGTTGCAGAAAGTATCCAGTCCTGCTCAAGCCGGTTGTTCCTGTCCTCAGTGGTCCTGTACTCAGAGATTTGTCATCTTTTCCTGGAGTCTGACTGAGCACCTTTAACATCCTGTGGTGTTCGTGAGTCACGGCGCAGCCGTGTGTTGTGGCTTGTCCGCTTACTGTTTATTATTTAGTATATTTGTGTCCTGGAGCTTTTGCGGAGGATTCCGCTCTCCCTGATCCACTCTGGTATCCAGCGGTGCTGGATAGGAGTAACGGATCAGTGGATCTTTGGTTGTCCTTTTCCCTGGCGGCTAGTCCGCACATACCTTTTGATTTAGTTAGTTAGCTTGTAACCCCTGGCCTGGTTGCTTAGTCAGAGGGCCCCTTGTTATCACCCTGTCTCGGATTTCCCTTTGTCTCCCATTAAGACCTGAGGGGGCATCGGGGTTGGGCAGACATAATCCGCCCTTCGAACGCGGCTGCCATGGGCTCAAGCAACCATAGTCTCGCAGGGGATTTCTGATAACACGGGCGAGACAACGGAGTTAGGGCGCCAGGGGTTACTAGGCTTTCCTGCTCCCACAACCTGTATTTCATTCCTGTACTCAGATCTCTGCCATAAGATCTTCTCCAGTCTGGAGTACAGGAATCGTAACACGATGTTAATCTCAGGTTCAAATGGTTATTGTTGAGATGTCCAATGAATTCTCTCAACAGTCCCTCTGTATTGCTCCAAATCATCAGGACATCATCAATGTACCTGAGCCATACTGTAATGAATCGCGTGTACTTTTCGTTGTTTTCTGTGAAAACAACCTCACGTTCCCACCAACCTAGGTAGATGTTCGCGTACGTGGGTGCGCAAGCCGCACCCATCGCAGTTCCACGGGTTTGCAGGTAGAAGGCATCTGCAAAAGTGAAGTAATTTCTCATGAGGACAAATCTCAGCAGATCAATCAAGAAAATATTAAAGTCCTCCGTATCCTTCATATCTAAAAAGTACTGTACTGCTGACAACCCGTCCTGGTGATTGATGCTCGTATATAACGATTCTACATCAAGGGAAACTAAAAGATGTTCATGTTCCACTCGGATGTCTTGTATCTTCCGTAAGACGTCCGATGTATCTTGAACATAGGATGGTAGGCTTACCACGTGTTCTCTTAAATGCAGATCCAAAAAGATACTAGCCTGTTCGCCAAGTCCACCAATTCCGGATACTATAGGTCGACCTGACGGAAGGTCCCTGTTCTTATGAATCTTAGGGAGCATATAAAATGTTGGAACTTTTGGATTTTCAACTGTTAAGAAAGTATGTTCTTGTTTAGTAATAGTACCATTTTTCAAGGCTTTCTCAATCATTTTCTTGTGAAGATGGAGATAATTATCAGTGGGATTAAAGATCAAACGCGTATAACATGAGGTATCTTGTAATTGTCTCAAAGCCTCTTTGATATATTTGTCCTTAGACCAGAGGACTACATTTCCACCCTTGTCAGATTGTTTTATTATCGTATCTTCCCAAGTTCGTATGTCCCTCAGTGCTTCTTTCTCTCTTCTAGTAAGATTATCCCCCAGGATGGGTCTTGTTCTCTGTGACAGTTCCAAGTTATCCAAATCCTTGGATACCATTTCTCTGAAGATTTTGACAGCTGGGCACAAAATCTCTTGTGGGTAAAAAGTTGATTTCTTTTTACAGGTCGGGCGACTTTTACTGCCTTCCTGAATATCACCCATATGCCTTAGGTCCATAGGGTCTGCCAGTTCTTCTAGATCTGACAAGGCCCTCAATTCCACCTCAGTCCATTCACACATCTCTTCGTCACCTAAGACCAGAGATAAACTCTCACGGTCTGAATTTTTTCTCTGTTCATGAAACTTCATTAAAAGCAGCTTTCTACAGAACAGATTAAGATCCTTTTCCCATTTGAATCTATTCATTCTAGATACAGGGGAGAAGGAGAGTCCTTTACTTAGGACTGACTTGTGATCTTCAGTTAAAATTCTATCTGTCAAATTTATGACTTGAAGAGAGTCGCAAGCACTATAGGGGATTATTTCCTGAACCTCGGGGATTGTCTCTGTGGAAGTGATGTTCCCCAATGGTCTTGGTTTCTTCCTCTTCTTTTTACTTCTCCTCGTCCTCCTCCCTGCTTCTTGTACCGACCCCTTTCCGTTCTTGGAAATTCTAAAAAATGTGCTTCTGAAACATTCATCTGGGAGTAGGGGGTTCCGGTTTTCTGATATCGCTCTGAATAATCCTCTGTACCAGAGGAGTCTGCTTCAGATGAAGAATATTGATGGCTGTCCGCCCTTTGTCGTTCCCTTTGGTATGGCTTTTTCCATTTAAAGATGTCGCCAGTAGCATAGTCCCTCTTATCCCTGATGAATTTGTTCTTTTTTCTATCCATTATCATTTGTTCATAACCCTCAAGTTCTTTTTTATTTTTCTCAAAACATTGTTGGAAATGCACATCTTTTTCCCATACTTCCAAGTTCTTACCTAGGGTATCAATTTCCTTATCGATCTCTTCCAAGATTAGGAGGTCGTGTTTTAATAGAATGTGAAGGAGTTCTGTGGAGCACTTATGAAGTGTTTGTTCCCACTCTGATTTTAGGGAGGGTGTAGCCAATTCAAAAGTTGGAAAAATCCTTGGTCTAAGTCCTCTAGGGGAAATTTTATGTTTTATATATTGTTCAATTGTTGTTTGATCCCATGTTGTTCTTTTCTGTTTCTGTAATAATTTTTTGAGGCTAGTAAAATCTTTTTCCCAGCTGATTAGCCCCGTGGTATCGGAGATTGTATTGGGGAAAATATTACTAAAGTCCTCATTTGTCCTCCGTTTATTCACCAATTCATTCTTCAAACTGAACGTACTCATTTTTATATAAATGACTATATTTTACTTACAGAGTACTTAATAGAGTTTTTGCTCATGGATTAGCTTCCAATCATAGACCCAGCAGGTAAGGATTAATAACCTATAAGCTATGTAGGTAACAAGATTATTATTCAGATAATCTACCACAAAGCGTGTGTGTCAACCTGAGTCCGGGATCAAAAAACTAAAAGAAACAATAATCAGACCAATCAATACAGAAGGCCTAAGCGAAGGCTCATATCAATAATGCTCGTGCTGCCCCCCCTGAAAACTGGGATTGTACCCAGTGACATACAAGCGAAAATGGATTTATTGTGGGGGAAATAGCGCACTGAGCTACCTGTCTAGTGGTATAACAAAATTGCAGAAACCGGAATAAGAAGAATCTTTAATTTTAATGATATCTAATGTTAACCATTGCTTGTTGAATTTTAAACTTATCAAAATGACAAACGCCCGGCGGTGCTCCCTTGAGTTGTTAAGGACACATTAGTTAATGAACAAGAGAGAAAAGACAACTCCTTTTTATGGGGCACTCATTAATAATAATCTAAAACGTAACTTTTATTGAAAACGGACTCACATTGACATACGACATAAAACACTTAATTTATGGGAATGTTAATGGTATAACTGGCTATATTAATTGCAACTACCCCCTGCAGATAATTTGTAGTTCCTTTAATCTGACAAATCACACAGCACTGCCTACATATGGCTGATTAATTCACTCAATGGGGTGATACATCAATGAATATTGTGTGAGAAAAATTATAATTGATGAAGATAAAGGTCAGAAAGAAGATAGGGAGGAATAGGTGGTAATGCCTGGTTTCTGCTTTTGAAGATCTGCTTGAGAAGCATCGAATCCCCAATGAGAGAACCAACTGGAGCATATATGCACCACTCCCAAGACCTGTATCTGCTGTTAACTCCACCTATCAAAACCGAGGCAGAGTTAATGAGAGTGCAGGGGAGAAGTCCCTAGCCAGTGTTAGATGGCTGTGATACTGACTGTTTTCTAACCATTTCTTTTAACAAATGCAAACTTCACTTAGGGTGTCACCCTCTTGTGTGTAATCACAGTGAATTGTGTGACATTTAGTGAAAGAACACTCAACAGAACAACAGTTGCTTTGATATCTAACTATAACACATTCATTAGGTTGGTTTCTAGGAAATACAGCTTTCATATGCAGTGACACCCAGGATGTCTACTGTCCCCAATCTTATCTGATGACATCGAATTGAGGATGAGAGAGTCCTAATGGGTGTGAGTGCAATATGAAAATAGTGTGCTTCTGCTGTCGTTGTCTCAATAGATGAGTCAAGCCGATGAGAGAGCACTTAAAAAGAAAAATGAAAATAGAAATAAAAATGAAAATAAAATTATGTGTTTCAGGTAGTGCTGTCAATAAAATATATATCTTTCTAGAGTGTGTTCACTACATATCATAAGTGCAAGGGATTAGCTCAGTATCAACCGTTTTTCCTCCTTCCCGTATAATTACCCAACAAATTATATATTAATTAGTTGAGTACATGAATCATGTGGTATGTTTGTTATCCACACAGTAAAGATTATATCCAGTAAAAACACATTTGCATTATATATGCTCTAATCAAAATAATTTGCATCTTATTTGCAAAAAGCGGCATTGTGCATGTGGATGTGACCCTAATAGCTCGTACTACAGTAAGAACAGCACCCTACTGATTAATTCATCCACAATAACTCACATTATACTGATGGAAAATTAATTGCTAAATAATTATGCATATCATTGCCAATAAGTAATAACGTGAAAAAATGAGGGTAAGGAATGCTGTTACTTATCCTCTGTGTATTCTTATCGATTCCCCTCGGCTGCTATCAGTGTGCGGCTCCTCACTGATCGTTTTGTTCGGAAGCCGTGATATCAGGAAATGTAGAGACTGCTTTCCCCGACATTTACCTCCCTTCAGGATATCCTTGTTCTAAATTGTCCTCGGGATGGCTGGTCACAGTCAAATGACTAGCGTCCGGGACCTCCGCGGGCAGCGTGCAGCCCGTCGTTACCGCTGGATCAATGTATGAGAGCAGGAGAGGCAATTTTCGGGTAGCATCCACATACGCCGTTAGTCCGCCGTTAACCCTGCTGTTATCAGTATGCGGCTCCTTACTGATCGTTTAATTTGGAAGCCGTGATGCCAGGAAATATAGAGATTGCTGTCACTGGCATGTACCTCCCTTCAGGATATCCTTGGTCTAGGACGTCCTCGGGATGGCTGGTCACAGTCAGATGCCTGGCGTCCGAGACCGCCGCGGGCAGCGTGCAGCTCGTCTTTTCCAGCTGGATCAGTGTATGAGAGCAGGAGAGGCAATTTTCGGGTAACATCCACTTGCACCGTTAAGCCGCCGTTAACCCAACGTGCACGTTTCACCTAGACGGCTTCGTCAGGGGTAATGAGACTATACCTGCTGGTCGTCTTATTTACCTGAAAAGGTGTAGCTCCTTCAGCCAATCATTACTATGATACGATCTGCTTCAATGTGAATTGAGTTAACTCATTTAACCTTGCTGTATTATGGGATTTGTAGTTTTAGGTTCCTATCCATATTCAGTGATTACTAAAATTATGGGTATTGTGCTTGATCCCGGCAGCACAATGGAACGCAAATTAACATATAATGAAGTACGTAATGTAGCAATGTGATTAAATTAAGAGTTACACACAATGCAAATATATAGGGATACCAACAACTACATTAAACAATATACAAATGAGTGTTTTACATATATATACACACAAAGAGTATAATACAAAAGTTTCAATAATAATTCTAAACGCACAAAATCCAAAGTGAAAGCCAAACAGTTACCGAAAAATATTAAATATGGTAAGATAGAATATTGAATATAATAAGATAAAAATAGAGAGATATAAAACCCCAATTAAATCATTATTGAGAGAAAATATTTATTCATTTATTCATATTGATTATCCTATATATTTATTTTAGAGACTGATTGATTACACTTTACTAATAAAACTGTTGAGACATTTACATATAA
Source organism: Pseudophryne corroboree (assembly GCF_028390025.1). NCBI lineage: Eukaryota > Metazoa > Chordata > Amphibia > Anura > Myobatrachidae > Pseudophryne > Pseudophryne corroboree. Next base: position 555,787,339 of record NC_086447.1, on the reverse strand, counting down.
AGTCATATCCACCTCTTAAATCGTATATATGATTTTACTCATTCTCATATTGATCCAGTATAACTGGGAAACATATCCACAGCAATTAATTGAAAGTAACAGTCATAATGTAGCCACTAATTCACCGCTACTTTGTACTTTCTGCTCAATCCTTAAATAACGATATCTCTATTTTCAAACACCCCATCAAATATGTAGGTCTGGGATTGCATATTTCTTTAACATTGTGGTTTCATCCATAATTAAAATGTCTAATGCGATTCTGGTATATTAATATTATTTATGCGTATGATTTCACACTACATCGACTTAATGGATAATCACCCACAAAGAGTTAAAGATAAAAGGTTTTACCTGTTAGGTTAATAGGAAATTCAGGAAAATTGCTGCGAAAATATAAAATATATAGACGCATGCAAAATGTACAAAAGAAGGGGGGGGAATTTTCATGACTATTTATAAGTCATTGTACAAGGATCCTCCCATGTTTACACCCATATACATATACCTGCATATGTGTGTACGCCTGTGAATGACCACCCATATGTAGGGATAATGATCACCACAAAAGGGGGGGGGGGGGCGAAAAAAGCGCACAGTAAAGGAGAAGCCAGTGTGTATTTAAAGAAAAGCTCCGTAGTTTTGACTTTCATTAAGCCCATCCGGACTCAAAGTCCCCAGTCTAAATATCCATTTACTCTCCTGCTGAAGGAGTATTTTATTGAGATCTCCTCCCCTAATGCCTAGATGGATCTTTTCTAGGCCAAAGACTTTAAGATTCTTGCCATAACCTCCATGTTTGATCATTATCCCTACATATGGGTGGTCATTCACAGGCGTACACACATATGCAGGTATATGTATATGGGTGTAAACATGGGAGGATCCTTGTACAATGACTTATAAATAGTCATGAAAATTCCCCCCCCTTCTTTTGTACATTTTGCATGCGTCTATATATTTTATATTTTCGCAGCAATTTTCCTGAATTTCCTATTAACCTAACAGGTAAAACCTTTTATCTTTAACTCTTTGTGGGTGATTATCCATTAAGTCGATGTAGTGTGAAATCATACGCATAAATAATATTAATATACCAGAATCGCATTAGACATTTTAATTATGGATGAAACCACAATGTTAAAGAAATATGCAATCCCAGACCTACATATTTGATGGGGTGTTTGAAAATAGAGATATCGTTATTTAAGGATTGAGCAGAAAGTACAAAGTAGCGGTGAATTAGTGGCTACATTATGACTGTTACTTTCAATTAATTGCTGTGGATATGTTTCCCAGTTATACTGGATCAATATGAGAATGAGTAAAATCATATATACGATTTAAGAGGTGGATATGACTTTATATGTAAATGTCTCAACAGTTTTATTAGTAAAGTGTAATCAATCAGTCTCTAAAATAAATATATAGGATAATCAATATGAATAAATGAATAAATATTTTCTCTCAATAATGATTTAATTGGGGTTTTATATCTCTCTATTTTTATCTTATTATATTCAATATTCTATCTTACCATATTTAATATTTTTCGGTAACTGTTTGGCTTTCACTTTGGATTTTGTGCGTTTAGAATTATTATTGAAACTTTTGTATTATACTCTTTGTGTGTATATATATGTAAAACACTCATTTGTATATTGTTTAATGTAGTTGTTGGTATCCCTATATATTTGCATTGTGTGTAACTCTTAATTTAATCACATTGCTACATTACGTACTTCATTATATGTTAATTTGCGTTCCATTGTGCTGCCGGGATCAAGCACAATACCCATAATTATAGTAATCACTGAATATGGATAGGAACCTAAAACTACAAATCCCATAATACAGCAAGGTTAAATGAGTTAACTCAATTCACATTGAAGCAGATCGTATCATAGTAATGATTGGCTGAAGGAGCTACACCTTTTCAGGTAAATAAGACGACCAGCAGGTATAGTCTCATTACCCCTGACGAAGCCGTCTAGGTGAAACGTGCACGTTGGGTTAACGGCGGCTTAACGGTGCAAGTGGATGTTACCCGAAAATTGCCTCTCCTGCTCTCATACACTGATCCAGCTGGAAAAGACGAGCTGCACGCTGCCCGCGGCGGTCTCGGACGCCAGGCATCTGACTGTGACCAGCCATCCCGAGGACGTCCTAGACCAAGGATATCCTGAAGGGAGGTACATGCCAGTGACAGCAATCTCTATATTTCCTGGCATCACGGCTTCCAAATTAAACGATCAGTAAGGAGCCGCATACTGATAACAGCAGGGTTAACGGCGGACTAACGGCGTATGTGGATGCTACCCGAAAATTGCCTCTCCTGCTCTCATACATTGATCCAGCGGTAACGACGGGCTGCACGCTGCCCGCGGAGGTCCCGGACGCTAGTCATTTGACTGTGACCAGCCATCCCGAGGACAATTTAGAACAAGGATATCCTGAAGGGAGGTAAATGTCGGGGAAAGCAGTCTCTACATTTCCTGATATCACGGCTTCCGAACAAAACGATCAGTGAGGAGCCGCACACTGATAGCAGCCGAGGGGAATCGATAAGAATACACAGAGGATAAGTAACAGCATTCCTTACCCTCATTTTTTCACGTTATTACTTATTGGCAATGATATGCATAATTATTTAGCAATTAATTTTCCATCAGTATAATGTGAGTTATTGTGGATGAATTAATCAGTAGGGTGCTGTTCTTACTGTAGTACGAGCTATTAGGGTCACATCCACATGCACAATGCCGCTTTTTGCAAATAAGATGCAAATTATTTTGATTAGAGCATATATAATGCAAATGTGTTTTTACTGGATATAATCTTTACTGTGTGGATAACAAACATACCACATGATTCATGTACTCAACTAATTAATATATAATTTGTTGGGTAATTATACGGGAAGGAGGAAAAACGGTTGATACTGAGCTAATCCCTTGCACTTATGATATGTAGTGAACACACTCTAGAAAGATATATACTTTATTGACAGCACTACCTGAAACACATAATTTTATTTTCATTTTTATTTCTATTTTCATTTTTCTTTTTAAGTGCTCTCTCATCGGCTTGACTCATCTATTGAGACAACGACAGCAGAAGCACACTATTTTCATATTGCACTCACACCCATTAGGACTCTCTCATCCTCAATTCGATGTCATCAGATAAGATTGGGGACAGTAGACATCCTGGGTGTCACTGCATATGAAAGCTGTATTTCCTAGAAACCAACCTAATGAATGTGTTATAGTTAGATATCAAAGCAACTGTTGTTCTGTTGAGTGTTCTTTCACTAAATGTCACACAATTCACTGTGATTACACACAAGAGGGTGACACCCTAAGTGAAGTTTGCATTTGTTAAAAGAAATGGTTAGAAAACAGTCAGTATCACAGCCATCTAACACTGGCTAGGGACTTCTCCCCTGCACTCTCATTAACTCTGCCTCGGTTTTGATAGGTGGAGTTAACAGCAGATACAGGTCTTGGGAGTGGTGCATATATGCTCCAGTTGGTTCTCTCATTGGGGATTCGATGCTTCTCAAGCAGATCTTCAAAAGCAGAAACCAGGCATTACCACCTATTCCTCCCTATCTTCTTTCTGACCTTTATCTTCATCAATTATAATTTTTCTCACACAATATTCATTGATGTATCACCCCATTGAGTGAATTAATCAGCCATATGTAGGCAGTGCTGTGTGATTTGTCAGATTAAAGGAACTACAAATTATCTGCAGGGGGTAGTTGCAATTAATATAGCCAGTTATACCATTAACATTCCCATAAATTAAGTGTTTTATGTCGTATGTCAATGTGAGTCCGTTTTCAATAAAAGTTACGTTTTAGATTATTATTAATGAGTGCCCCATAAAAAGGAGTTGTCTTTTCTCTCTTGTTCATTAACTAATGTGTCCTTAACAACTCAAGGGAGCACCGCCGGGCGTTTGTCATTTTGATAAGTTTAAAATTCAACAAGCAATGGTTAACATTAGATATCATTAAAATTAAAGATTCTTCTTATTCCGGTTTCTGCAATTTTGTTATACCACTAGACAGGTAGCTCAGTGCGCTATTTCCCCCACAATAAATCCATTTTCGCTAATATGATGATTAACAACTTGTCAGTTAACCCTTTACTGAATTGTTATTTTGAATAAATATATGAATCGGAACTTTCTTCGTCCTCCCTGCTTTCTTCATAGCCCAGCACCTACACATGTGGTTGGTTCCGGGTTAACGGATTCACAAAAACACCCGGACCTGACAGTAGTTTACATCTAACTCATCTTACAGCAAAAGTCTGTATTCTGCATCAATCCTTTCCATGAGTCTATGTAAACGACTCATGGAAAATGAAGTTAACAGTATGCCGTCTATATAAACGTCCTCCAAAATCCAACGGTAAGCCGCGACCGGAAGTGCTCTTCCCCCCGAAGCCTGGCGCAAAGTATGTTGGGATATGTAGTATTTTCAAAGTAGTTTCCGCATGCGTCCTCTACATATAATTTACCCATTGATCTTCACAATAGGCTCATGGGAGATGTAGTAGTTATTTTGTAGTTCGCACATGCGTTCATTGAAGATCGTCATCCCCATTCTCAGTTCTATTAATTTCAAAACGTTTTTCTCTCCTGGTGATCTTGTAAGTGATATGATTCTCAAGTCCAGCCACTTCTGTTGTTATCTTTCTTGGGCCAAATAAAGATTGTTTCTCATATACTAGCCACTGGTGCATTCGTGGCCATTTCAGGAGGACCTTATGATAATCCATATGAAGATCTCGTGCAAAAATAAAGACAGAAAAACGGGTTATCAATATTGTATATTAAACGCGGTTTATCATATTCATAAAAACCACTTCAATTCAAAATCTGAATTGAGACCACTTGGAGACAAGGTTTTACATTGATATATCAATTTCATCTCTGTTTTTGCTAATGCTGTGGCTAAATCTCTATTTCTAAGGTTTTGTTTAACATGTATGAGACCATAAAAGCCAGTGATCTCTAAAGGGGAACAATTATGATGCTCTTTGAAATGCGCAGATAATGAATGTGTGCTTAACCCCTTCTTCACATTTCTAATATGTTCCCCTATACGGGTCTTTAAAGGACGTGAAGTGCGACCAATATAAAAAAGGCTGCAACTGCAGCCAATGGCATACACCACGTTCTTGGTGTCACATGTGATGAAGTCTGAAATTTTGATGGTCTGATTATTAATGCATACCTCCTTCACCTTATTTATCCCCTTTGTATTCCTACACCCGCACAGTTTAGGCATCTATAAAATCCTTTCGAAAGAATTTGGGAATGTTTTGAACTCACTGATAGAGAACTTGATACCAACTTAGATTTAATATTTGGTGCTTTCCGGTAAATGTGAATTGGTTTATCTGGAACTAAAGGACCTATCAGTGGATCTTTTTTTAATAATTTCCAATGCCTTTTGAATATATTTTCTATCTGTTTATGGTGTGTTCCATATTCTGTAATGAAAGCCCATTCAAATCTGTTATCTTGTATGGGTTGTCTTACTTTTTTCTTCAATAATTCCTGGCGTGATATAAGGTCTGTATTCATTTTCGCTCTTTCTACTTTTTGTTTAGTGTACCCACTTGCCGAGAATCTTTCCACCAACCCTTCTGCTTGAATCTGAAAGGTGGCATCATCAGTACAGTTTCTCTTCAGCCGTTTAAGTTGGCCCCCTGGAATTGATTGTAACAAATGCTGATGGTGACAACTGTCTGCTGGAATATAGCATTGGGAATCTGTGGGTTTAGTGTAGGTTTTAGTATTCATTTTCCCTGCTTCTATATAGACAGTGATATCAAGGAAATTTATTGATTCCTTACTATTCTCAAAACTCAATTTAATGTTTCTGTTATTATTATTGAGTCTCAAACAAAAATCATTGAGTGTTTCACTGTCTCCGCTCCAAATGAAAAATATATCGTCTATGTATCGTACATAGGTCACCAGGTTCGCGCCATAGGGGTTATTGGACCAAATATTGTCCAATTCCCATGCTCCCATAAAAAGGTTACCATAACTTGGCGCGAACCTGGTGCCCATTGCAGTCCCAGTTTTCTGCACATAGAACTTGTCCCTGAATAGAAAAAAATTATTGTTTAATATAAACCTGATTCCATCCAGAATCAATTTTTGCAAATTTGTATCCAGATCTGAAAGCTCCAGGAAATGTTGTACCGCTTCTACACCATACGTGTGGTCGATAATGGTGTAGAGCGAACAAACGTCCGCCGTAACCAGAGTGTAACTTCCATCCCAATTTAATTGGTCTAATAGGGTTAAAAAGTCTCTGGTATCTTTAAGTTGGGACTTATTCTGTGATACTAGTGGTTGTAAATAAAAGTCTATAAACCTGGACAGGTTGGCCGTTATGGAATTAATTCCCGAGATAATGGGCCTTCCCGGAGGGTTGTGGATATCTTTGTGGACTTTTGGAAGCACATATATGACTGGTGTTGTGGGAGTCTCATTGATAATGAATTTAGCTTCTTTAGCATTGATGGTCCTATTTTTCTCATAGGGGTCAATCAATGCCTTGAGCTTTATGATAGTTATTTCTGTGGGGTCATTTCTGAGCCTCTTATACGTAGTCATGTCATCTAATTGTCTCATGATTTCCATTTCATATTTAGTTACATCCATCAGGACCACTCCCCCCCCCCCCTGTCTGCTGGTTTCACAACAATAGACTCATCTTTCTTGAGGTCTTGTATGGCCTTACGTTTCCTAAACGTTAGATTCAACCTTTTCTTTTCTTTTATCTTCATCTTCTCTATATCCTCTATCACTAGTGCCCCAAAGGTCTCGATAAATGGGCCTTGCACATGTTTTGGAAAGAAAACCGATTTAGGTCTACACGGCGTCACATGAAGCCCAAGTTCCTCCTTTTGATTTTCTGGATTCGCAAAGAACTTTTTAAGGGTTAATTTCCGCAAAAATCTCTGCACATCCAGATACATATTAAATGTATTTGGAATATAACTGGGGGCAAATTTCAGTCCTTTTTCAAGTACTGAACTTTCGCTCCCTGTAAGGATGTAAGAACTCAGGTTAAAAATTTTAACTTTGGGGATAACCTTAGGAGATCCATCAGGAATGGAGGCACTGGTCTTTTTCCTCTTTTTTCCCTAATTTTCGTACATATGGCTTTCTCTTTCCTGCTCTTTCCTCCTTTTTTCCCTATATTTACTCCAAGTTACCTGTATCTGACTGGTGGTCTGTCCTTCCCTAAAAAACGTGTAGAACGTCTTAGATGCTTAAGAGGGGAGAACCGATTGGAGGAGGCCAAAGGTTCTCTCTCCGAATGGGGTGGCCTCCCACTCGATTCATTGAATCGTGCACCTTTCCATTCTGGTGTTCTCTCACTATAAGATCCACTGATATGAGGTTCTATTGAGGGTTTCCGTTGTTGAAACCTAACTCTGGATCTTGATCTTTCCCTTTGTATTCTATACTGAGGTGGACTTCTCCCCCCTGATACTGTCCTTCCTCCAGTGAATGTCGATGGTCTAGATCTTTTAGTTGTTTTATGTGATTTTTTAATGGTGTACGAACTCGTGTCTCGTCTCCTAGTGTTCCCTCCTGATTACTACATTCCTGTTGTTCCCTGATATCCTCCTTATCTCTTTGATATTTCTAACTTTCTTTTCTATAAGAAATTTCTGGGTTTTCTTTAAGTTTAGTTCAATTTTACCCTCCAAAGACTTAAATTCATTAGAATTGGCGTAGGGGTCCACTAAAGATTTGTACATGGCTATTTCCCCATCAAGCTTCTCTAATTCCTTTTACCTTTCTTTAATAATAAGTTTCATCAAGGAAAGGGAACATGTTCTCACAATGTCATCCCATTCCTTTCTGAAATCCTCATTTTCTGTAGTAAATGTGGAGGTTTTGTTGATTTTGAGCCCTCTGGGGATTAGATTCTCCGCTAAATATTTTTCCAGGGTCATGACCTCCCACCAAATTTTGCATTCTTTGGTCAGAATTGATGATAATTTATTCATCATTCCTTCCACATCATCGTCGTGGAGGTCATTCCCTACTGTTTGGATCCCAAATGCTTGCTCTAATATGGCAATTCTCTTATCTCTGCAGGAGAACATAGTTTCAAAAGAGAAAGTTTGGATCTAGTGCTGCCTATCGGTATGTGGGTCTACAAAAATTGGGTGGAATAAAACTGAATGTAGGGAAAAATGTTTTTTGCAGATCACACAAATTGGCGTAGGGGAAATGGTGCTTATAGAAAATATTGATCCAATTGGATATCACCCCTAACCCAAATTATTGTAAACAGAAGATAAAAACAGGATAGGATCAATAATTTCATTAAGCGCATAAAACGGAAAAAGATTATGACAATATTCAGTCACTTTCCTATTAGAATGGGTGAAAGTTTTATATTTGGCGTACCCCCACTCACGCTGTTAGGGGGTATATAAAACACATCAAGGTATCTTTGTTCTTCTAAACACGAAATCTGGATATTCACAGTCTCAATATCTAAGAGATAAACCTGGGTATCGTACCCCAACTCACATGAGACAATTAGATGACATGACTACGTATAAGAGGCTCAGAAATGACCCCACAGAAATAACTATCATAAAGCTCAAGGCATTGATTGACCCCTATGAGAAAAATGGGACCATCAATGCTAAAGAAGCTAAATTCATTATCAATGAGACTCCCACAACACCAGTCATATATGTGCTTCCAAAAGTCCACAAAGATATCCACAACCCTCCGGGCAGGCCCATTATCTCGGGAATTAATTCCATAACGGCCAACCTGTCCAGGTTTATAGACTTTTATTTACAACCACTAGTATCACAGAATAAGTCCCACCTTAAAGATACCAGAGACTTTTTAACCCTATTAGACCAATTAAATTGGGATGGAAGTTACACTTTGGTTACGGCGGACGTTTGTTCGCTCTACACCATTATCGACCACACGTATGGTGTAGAAGCGTTACAACATTTCCTGTAGCTTTCAGATCTGGATATAAATTTGCAAAAATTGATTCTGGATGGAATCAGGTTTATATTAAACAATAATTTTTTTCTATTCAGGGACAAGTTCTATGTGCAGAAAACTGGGACTGCAATGGGCACCAGGTTCGCGCCAAGTTATGGTAACCTTTTTATGGGAGCATGGGAATTGGACAATATTTGGTCCAATAACCCCTATGGCGCGAACCTGGTGACCTATGTACGATACATAGACGATATATTTTTCATTTGGAGCGGAGACAGTGAAACACTCAATGATTTTTGTTTGAGACTCAATAATAATAACAGAAACATTAAATTGAGTTTTGAGAATAGTAAGGAATCAATAAATTTCCTTGATATCACTGTCTATATAGAAGCAGGGAAAATGAATACTAAAACCTACACTAAACCCACAGATTCCCAATGCTATATTCCAGCAGACAGTTGTCACCATCAGCATTGGTTACAATCAATTCCAGGGGCCAACTTAAACAGCTGAAGAGAAACTGTACTGATGATGCCACCTTTCAGATTCAAGCAGAAGGGTTGGTGGAAAGATTCACGGCAAGTGGGTACACTAAGCAAAAAGTAGAAAGAGCGAAAATGAATACAGACCTTATATCACGCCAGGAATTATTGAAGAAAAAAGTAAGACAACCCATACAAGATAACATATTTGAATAGCTTTCATTACAGAATATGGAACACACCATAAAAAGATAGAAAATATATTCAAAAGACATTGGAAATTATTAAAAAAAGATCCACTGATAGGTCCTTTAGTTCCAGATAAACCAATTCACATTTACCGGAAAGCACCAAATATTAAATCTAAGTTGGTATCAAGTTCTCTATCAGTGAGTTCAAAACATTCCCAAATTCTTTCGAAAGGATTTTATAGATGCCTAAACTGTGCGGGGTGTAGGAATACAAAGGGGATAAATAAGGTGCGGGAGGTATGCATTAATAATCAGACCATCAAAATTTCAGACTTCATCACATGTGACACCAAGAACGTGGTGTATGCCATTGGCTGCAGTTGCGGCCTCTTTTATATTGGTTGCACTTCACGTCCTTTAAAGACCCGTATAGGGGAACATATTAGAAATGTGAAGAAGGGGTTAAGCACACATTCATTATCTGCGCATTTCAAAGAGCATCATAATTGTTCCCCTTTAGAGATCACTGGCTTTTATGGTCTCAAACATGTTAAACAAAACCTTAGAAATAGAGATTTAGCCACAGCATTAGCAAAAACAGAGATGAAATTGATATATCAATGTAAAACCTTGTCTCCAAGTGGTCTCAATTCAGATTTTGAATTGAAGTGGTTTTTATGAATATGATAAACCGCGTTTAATATACAATATTGATAACCTGTTTTTCTGTCTTTATTTTTGCACGAGATCTTCATGTGGAATATCATAAGGTCCTCCTGAAATGGCCACGAATGCACCAGTGGCTAGTATATGAGAAACAATCTTTATTTGGCCCAAGAAAGATAACAACAGAAGTGGCTGGACTTGAGACTCATATCACTTACAAGATCACCAGGAGAGAAAAACATTTTGAAATTAATAGAACTGAGAATGGGGATGACGATCTTCAATGAACGCATGTGCGAACTACAAAATAACTACTACATCTCCCATGAGCCTATTGTGAAGATCAATGGGTAAATTATATGTAGAGGACGCATGCGCAAACTACTTTGAAAATACTACATATCCCAACATACTTTGCGCCAGGCTTCGGGGGGAAGAGCACTTCCAGTCGCGGCTCACCGTTGGATTTCGGAGGACGTTTATATAGACCGCATACTGTTAACTTCATTTTCCATGAGTTGTTTACATAGACTCATGGAAAGGATTGATGCAGAATACAGACTTTTGCTGTAAGATGAGTTAGATGTAAACTACATTGTAAGAACTACATATTCCATCATCCTTTGCGCTGGACCCGTGCGGGAGAGCACTTCCGGTTGCGGCTTATCATCGGAGGCCTCAGGATGTAATTTTACTATGTGGACATATATTTATTATATACATTTTCTATTTAGTCATTTGAGCTATCTGGAGAGAGATGTTTATTTATCTCCAGACTGGCCGCATGAGATATCTATGAGAGATCGGCGCCATGTAAACTACATTACCCAGAATCCTTGGTGGGAATAGAAATAAAGAGATTTATATAATACCACTAGAAAGGCCTTTTAGTTGGAATGAGGGCACCAAAAGAACAAATTTTTAACCATGGATATACAATAATGTTTTAATGAAATATTAAATGAAGTTTATTTGATGATTTTATTAATAGGAAAATAATGAATGACATCACATCCTATAGACTGATTTCCTGTTAGGACACTATTGGCTACTAGTACTATAAATATCTGGCTTCCCACACAGCAGGTCATGTCTTGACAAAGGTCCAAGGACCGAAACGCGTTGGCAGACTGCTGTGTGAGTAGCCTTCTTTTCCAACAGTGACGGATATGGACTTTTTATGTTTGATGTAATTTTTGGTAATTTTTAAATATTTTAATTTATTTAATTGTTTTACCACCACATCTATACATCTATATGTTGCTGGTAATGTTTTATATGTTCCCTTGAGGAACTAATAAATTGTTAAACTTTTTTTGGAGACTACAAGCTTTTTGGTTTTGGCTGTCGAACCTGTTGCATGTAAGGACCCAGTAAAGATACCTTGATGGGAATTATGCTGCTTACCTACCTGTGAGTTGGGGTACGCCCATAAGATATTTTGAACCACCTTAGAGATACCTTTACGGGAGTCACCCCACTGATCACTGTGTGAGTTGGGGGTACGCATACCTGTTTTAAAGATCGGTGGAGGGTATTTTATGAGATGGTGCACAATTAATGACCTAACACGTGTGTGGATCAATTCGGGTGTGTGTATATATGAGAACAGTTCCACAGATAAAAAATTCCAATTAGGTGCAGAGGATACTACATATTGTTTGTTTTTTCCCTTTCGTATGAGGTGACCCTGAGACAGGAGCGTACATCAGGAACCATACCTTGAAACAAGAGGGAAAAGAAACCTTGATAGGAGTTCACATTTCCATAGCTGTGTGAGTTGGGGTACGATACCCAGGTTTATCTCTTAGATATTGAGACTGTGAATATACAGATTTCGTGTTTAGAAGAACAAAGATACCTTGATGTGTTTTATATACCCCCTAACAGCGTGAGTGGGGGTACGCCAAATATAAAACTTTCACCCATTCTAATAGGAAAGTGACTGAATATTGTATAATCTTTTTCCGTTTTATGCGCTTAATGACATTATTGATCCTATCCTGGTTTTATCTTCTGTTTACAATAATTTGGATTAGGGGTGATATCCAATTGGATCAATATTTTCTATAAGCAGCATTTCCCCTTCGTCAATTTGTGTGATCTGCAAAAAACACTTTTCCCTACATTCAGAATACTTAAGTGTCATGTAAAGGCACAGCGCTGACAACCAGGCGGCTTTACATAGGAGTATTTGCCCAAGCAGTCCCAGGAACAGTGAACTGAGGAGTAATGGCGCCGCAGACACTGACAGGGAGTGAGGAAAAGACAGAGATGCAGCTCCAGGGCGGGAACACTTGCTAGAAATGGCGCCCTGGGGCTGGGGGAGGGGCTTCAGGTCAAAACCACCGGGTACTGTGGGCGATATTAAAATCGGTTTTGAGAGAAAACCTGACCTGCGCCCATGCCCTGGTGATCTAGTGGGATCGCCTGTACTGCCACAGTGTCCACCAACACCGCGCGCGACCCGCGTCCGACTGACCGAGCCGGATCGCGATAAAGACCGGGTGCCGCGAGCGGGACCCACTTACCACCTCCCGAATCGCGGCCACGCGATCCTGGAGAGCCCCAGCCGTGTGTGCCTAATGTGAAGTAAACCGGAGCCTCCGCTGTAGGTACCCGGCAACCAGGGCTCGGGAGTGTACAACGCCGCTGGGGAGAGCTGGAGCCGCAGCAGAGAATGTCACAAGACATTTACCACTGCTGCTGCCCTGAAGTCTTCACTTTTTCTTCAGAAAAAAGCCTTTCTTAGGGCTGCATGGAGCAGCCCCTCAGTTAAGTGCCTGCTAACTGCAGCACCAACTTACAAAACTGAGCTCCTGTGCTGGGAGGCGGGGTGATATAGGAGGTGGCGCTGTGCATTCTGGGAACAGTCAAAGCTTTGAGTCTGTTGGTGCCTCGGATCAAGATCCTACTCTACACCCCATTGTCCAGACTTGTGGAGTCCAGTGTACCCCGCAACAGAAATAAACTTTTAACACTTCTATATTTTTTAAGCCATCCTTACTTTGCAGCATTTTTTGATAAACCAGTAATCTTGTGAACAGGACTAGCAGATGTTGGGGCTAATTCAGTAAGGATAGCAAATTCTGCTAATCAGCAGAATTTGCTATCCTTTTCCTAGCATGCTGGGGACCGCCCATCGCTGTGCAAGGCCGCCTAGCATGCTGAACCAAACCCCCCGCCTCCTTCAACAAGCAGGAGACCCGCCACCTTCTCCCTGATCACCGCGGCTGCGTGTGATGTCACCCAGCTGCCGTGATCACACCCACGACACGCTCCCATTCAGCTGACTCCACCCCCTTCACGCCACCCCCACACTGCTCCGTCTCCTCCCTGGAAATGAGCGTTTCCCCCCCACTGCGACCGCCTCAGCCTGATTGACAGAAAGTGCGGGCGCATGCGCCCACGGGGCAATCATAAAAATTCCGGTTGGATTGCGATTTGCGATCCAACCTAAATTATCCACGTTATTCATATGTTGGTCTTCTTTTATGACTCTACGCTAATCAGTAAATTAATCTTTATGTGACATACATATGGAGATTATCTTCTTTACACATGGCTGTCTTATCCCGTTGGCCAAAATACAACTCTAAATATATGCCTTCCTTCCGTAAATAGGGACCAAAGTAATTACAATTAAATGACCAGTGATTAAAAGTGAATATCATGTTACTAAGGGATAGATTCATCAAAGCTTAGAGAGAGATTAAAGTATCAGCCAACAAGCATCCACGGGCTGACTAGTTGGTACTTTATCTTTCTCTACTTTATCTCTTTCCAAGCTTAAAATACATCTCTCCCTAAAACACCATTTACAATGTGCAACTGTACTGGTAAAATGTAGATTACTACAAAAGTACAGCGAGCACGTCTTTTGATATCATGGCAACAATAAAAGGAATTTTACATGACTCTTAGGAATCCAAATCAAGAAAACAGACTGAACACCTGGCTTTAATTACTAGATATTCAAACTATAACAAGGGCACCAATTTTCTTTCCAAAGGACATTCTCTGAAGTGGTGGAGAATGGACCAAGGCTGCACTGTCAATGTAAAGCCTTTTTTTGCACCTTCTGGATGTATTTAAAAATATAAGAATTATCATTTTGAGAAAACTGCCACATAGAATTCCACATTTTGCAAAGGGGGATTAAGAACAACAAAGTATTTCTTTGTGGTGTTTATAAAAAAAAAATCATAGGTCCTAATATATATATATATATATATATATATATAGATATATATATATATATATATATATATATAGATATATATATAGATAACTATTACCCCTCCATGGCGCGCGCCGCCCGCCGCCTCCCACTCCGTAAAAACTGACGTCATCGCAAGGAGTTCGGCACCACCGTCACCGTCACATGGGACCAGGGCACCCAGTGTTAGAACATTATAAACCATTTTATTACATACATATAACACATAACAATGTATCAAATACAATTAAAAACAGTGTATCCATTAAAATACCTAAACCTATACCGGAAATAGATGTATTATATATACTAATCATCTGGCAACTACGTTATCTTCAAGTGACATTTCATCATAATAATATATTTCAATAGTAGTCAATCCAAAAAGAATCTAAACTTACTAGATCACTAATATCCATTTTTATTCAGCAGGTACTTTATAAAGGAAGCAGTCTATATTCAATTTGTTTACTTTACAATAAACATGATAACCCGGATTGCTCATTGAGACCCCTCGGAGAGAGGGTATCCAATGTAAAAATCCACTTGGCCTCTGCCTTACGTAATAATAAACCTTGATCTCCCCCCTCTCCAGAGGTGGGATATGATCAATAATTTGGTGTCTCAAAACCGCTATTGAATGTTTAGCATTTAAAAAATGTCGGGCCACCGGCTGATCGCTGTGACCCGAATTTAGTGCAGATCTAATTGCATGTCTATGTACCTTCATCATACATTCCGTCTTACCGACGTAGTGGAGTCCACAAGGACAACTCAGTAAGTACACCACATACTTTGTGGTACAAGTAACTCTATACCTAATTCTATATTTTTTCTTGGAATGTGGGTGACAGAACATATCTCCCACCAACATATGGCTGCATGTAATGCATCCTAAGCACCGGAAACATCCAGGCTTTTGGCTAGATAGAAACATCTTTTGTTGCGGTTTGCTATTTATTGCGGTTAGAGAATTTATGTTGGTTTTGACCACATAATCCCTTATATTTTTCCCTTGTCTGTAACCTGGCATTAACTGTACTTTGGACAGCCCACTAAGTGCTTTATCAGTTTGTATAATGGGCCAAAATGTTTTACTAATCCGATTGATATTATTACTCTGTGTGTTAAACTTATTAACCCATATCAATTTATCTTGTTTTTTGACAGACTTTAATTTCAGTGTATCTGCACGCGGAATATTCATCACCTTTTGTTTAAGGCCCTTCAAGTCATTTAGCCTATATCCTCGGAGTGTCACCATCTGCCCTAAGAGCATGTGCGGGTCAGCTCGCCCCCATATTCACCAAGATCTTCAATAAATCGCTGGAGCTACAGAAAGTCCCTTCCTGCCTCAAAAGGTCTACTATAGTCCCGGTCCCCAAGAAACCCACTATCACGAACCTGAACGACTACAGGCCGATAGCACTGACGTCTGTGGTCATGAAAATATTCGAGCGTCTGGTTTTGAATCACCTGAAAACTGTGACTGGCCCCCAACTGGACCCCCTGCAGTTTGCCTATCGCTCGAATCGGTGTGTCGAGGATGCAGTCAACCTGGGCCTGCACTACATTCTACAGCACCTAGACATTCCCGGTACCTACGCGAGGGTCCTGTTTGTCGATTTCAGCTCGGCCTTCAATACAATCGTCCCCAGCATCCTCCACCCCAAATTACTTCGCCTAGGGGTCCCAGAAGCTACCGGTTCCTGGATAATAGACTTCCTGACAGATAGGACACAGGTGGTGTAAGCGGGGGAATTCACCTCTCAAGCGCGGTCCATTAGTACAGGGGCCCCTCAGGGCTGTGTCCTCTCACCCCTGCTCTTCTCCCTGTACACAAATGACTGTACCTCAGAGGCGCAATCAGTAAGGATCATCAAATTCGCCGATGACACCACCGTCATCGGCCTCATCAAGGATGGGGACAAATCGGCCTATAGATGGGAAGTAGACCGGCTGGCCCAGTGGTGCATCCACAACAACCTTGAGCTCAACCCCCTCAAAACTGTCAAGATGATAGTGGACTTCAGGAAGAAGTCATCTAGTGCACCTCCGCTAACGAATGCTGACAGTGTGGTATCGCTAGTGGACTCCTTCAAGTTTCTAGGGACCACAATCTCCAGGGACCTTAAATGGGGGTCCAACGCTGACGCCACTGTTGGGAAAGCGCAGCAGAGGTTGTTCTTCCTCAGGCAACTAAGGAAGTTCAACATCCCACAGAAGCTTCTGCTCCTCTTCTACTCCACGATTGTGGAGTCGGTACTGTGCTCCTCGATACTCGTATGGTACAGCTCCGCCAGCGCGAGGGACAGATGCAGGCTCCAAAAGGTGGTCAGAACCGCAGAGAAGATCATCGGGGCCGACCTTCCCTCAGTCCAGGACCTGTACTTGTCCAGAGCTAAAAAGCAGGCAATGAAGATAGTAAAAGACCAGCTACACCCCGGCCACAGCATGTTTAACTTGCTTCCTTCAGGCAGGCGTTACAGGGCCGTCCCCGCCAGATCCACCAGAAGCCTCAAAAGTTTTTTTCCCCAAGCGGTCCTCCTGCTGAACTCCTGAACATTGACTGACTAGACGTACATGTAACTAACTTGTGTCCCTACGGTATACCTATCTGTGTAACTTTACTTGCCCCCCCCCACCCCCACACACACCTGCTTACCTGTTACCTACTTGGCTGTTGTATAGCAAACCAAAGACAAATTCCTAATATACGCAAGTATACCTGGCCAATAAAGCTGATTCTGATTCTGATTACCAAATTTTTTTTAACAACCACATCCAATGCAGCCGCTAATTTAGACTCATCACTTACTATGCGCCTTACACGCAACATCTGGGAGTATGGCAATCCCCTCCGAGGCGAGATGGGGTGGTGACTAGAAGCCACAAACAGATTATTCCGATCTGTACTTTTCACAAACATATCTGTACATATTTTCCCATCCACGATTTCTATATGGACATCTAGCTCATTTACACTAGTAGAATCTATCTGATATTTAAATTTTACAGGTGAAGATGACTGATTGTGAGATACAAGGAGCGATTCTAAGGCCTCACTTGAACCTGTTCACAGTAGAAGTAGGTCGTCTATATACCGTTGGTGCAAATGTACCTTGGAACTTATTTCAATATTACTGAAAAACAACTCTTCCTCCACTATGAACATATAGCAATTTGCAAATGCCGGAGACACATTGCTGCCCATAGAGCAGCCCTGAAGTTGAACATAATAATCTCTATTAAACAAAAAATAATT
Organism: Pseudophryne corroboree; assembly: GCF_028390025.1. Lineage (NCBI taxonomy): Eukaryota > Metazoa > Chordata > Amphibia > Anura > Myobatrachidae > Pseudophryne > Pseudophryne corroboree. The sequence goes on along the minus strand of NC_086447.1, from coordinate 555,769,483 downwards.
CCATTACATAATTAGCTGTAATAAATGTAAAAAGAAATTCACATCTGGACCATCATACAATGCATTCCCTTCAATCAGTGATCTGACCGAAGCCAGACCATCCGAATGAGGTATGCATGTGTATAAACTCTTAACATCGATCACTGCCAAGAGACAATTGGTGGGTACACTTTCAATCTCTAATAGCTTGTTCAACAAAGCAGTTGTGTCCTTCAAAAAAGACGGTTACATAGACATGCAATTAGATCTGCACTAAATTCGGGTCACAGCGATCAGCCGGTGGCCCGACATTTTTTAAATGCTAAACATTCAATAGCAGGTTTGAGACACCGAATTATTGACCATATCCCACCTCTGGAGAGGGGGGGGGAGATCGAGGTTTATTATTACGTAAGGCAGAGGCCAAGTGGATTTTTACATTGGATACCCTCTCTCCGAGGGGTCTCAATGAGCAATCCGGGTTACCATGTTTTTTGTAAAGTAAACAAATTGAATATAGACTGCTTCCCTTATAAAGTACCTGCTGAATAAAAATGGATATTAGTGATCTAGTAAGTTTAGATTCTTTTTAGATTGGCTACTATTGAAATATATTATTATGGTGAACTGTCACTAAAAGATAACGTAGTTGCCAGATGATTAGCCTATATAATACATCTATTTCCGGTATAGGTTTAGGTATTTTAATGGATACACTGTTTTTAATTGTATTTGATACATTGTTATGTGTTATATATAATTATAAATGGTTTGTAATGTTCTAACACTGGGTGCTCTGGTACCATCCTCCAGTGACGGTGATGCTGGCGCCAGACTCCTTGAGATGACATCAGTTTTTACGGAGCGGGAGGCAGCGGGCGGCGCGCGCCATGGAGGGGACGACAGAGGTATATAGGTCAGTGAAATGTAATGTTGTTTGCTGTCCTGACGAAAATGTTCAAATGAACGTTGAAATGTTGACATGACTTAAGACGTTGTATGGTCTATTTCTTTGAAGAGTTGAGAGTGCCGCCGAAAGGGTAATAGTATTATTCAACAACTGTATTCACATTTGTTGCTGGAGGGCACCAGCCATTGCTTAAATATATTAATGTTATGAGAAAGGAGTGCTGCAGAGATGTATATATATATATATATATATAGTTATTTAGAAAAATAAAATCTCACAATGATTGCATTTTATAAGTGAAAGCATAACTTTAAAATAATATCTATGAGTATGTCACACTTGAATAATTGATTGTGGCAAAGGATAAGACACTTTACTTCCTAAAATACCACTAATAACAACTGAGATACCATTTCAATTTAAATGCTTGCAATTTCCAGTAAGATTAAGTTTTCCCATGTCAATCAATAAATCCCAGGGACAAATACTTAAAGTTGTTGGGCTTTAACTACAAGAGGACTGCTTCTCCCATGGTCAACTGTATGTAGGATGCTCTAGAGTAGGAACAGGTACACATCTTTATGTATTCTCTCCTTTCAAAAAATGTGAAATATTGTATACAAAGAAGTTCTGTAAATTATAATTTTATTTTAAACTTTGTTTATAAATTAGTACAAGGTATAAATATTAGTACAAATATTAGCACTAAGCTTTGTTAAAATGAAAGAAATTAATATAACATTTTGTTTTTGCTGTTACTTTGTTATAAAATAGTAATAAGAAAAGTTTAAAATAATAAATAGTTAATTATTAAATTATATTTGCAATAAAATTAATTTAATTTGACTGAAATAAAATTTTGTATAGTTAAACTTTTATTTCTCTAATCAGAGCCTTTGTATATTTTGTAAATAGCATTTTTTGTTTATTTCCCAAATAATTAACTAATATAAAGAAACGTCTACAAATCGGACCCAAGCAACACGAATTACCCTGCTTGTTTACTGATATATGCTAATCTGATGTTTTGCGTACATCTCCAATGGTGGATGGACTGCACATGTACAGAGCAGGTCCTGCACGATTGCACGCAGTGCCACCTGAGCAGCAGCCTGATTGGCCAGTGTTCCCAAAAATGGGAGCATTCCGCCCCCCCTCCCTATTTTCTGGGAGTGCCAAGGACAGGGTTTGCGGATTCCGATGCATACTTCTTGGCCCAGTTGAGAAGCTCCGATGGTCATTCTAAGTAGGCTGAAGCTTACTCAGATAGCCGAGGGCTGTAGCTCAGATGCAGCACTTGGAATGCAGATACGGGCAGGAGGCGTCGTTTTCCTACAGACGTCTCCTGCTGCATTAGCAATTGTACACAGCGGTGCTGCATCCAAAGTCACAGCAGCAATGTGTACTGTGCCCATCTCTGAATTAGAACCACAGTTCTCTGAAATATTACCTGTGCCACGCGCTAACCCAGGGAGGCAGAGGGCGATTAGGGAGGAAAATGTGTGGCGTTCGCCACAGGATCTATTCCCATTCTATGGGTGTCGTGGACACCCATGAGTGGGAATAGCCCTGATGGGACGGTATTCTGGCTGCCGGCATTGTCGGCTGTCTGGATTTCAGCATCGGTATCCTGAATGCTGGGATGCCGACAGCCAGCAAACTTGACTGCATCCCGTATTTCAATCTATTCTGTATTGGTTTAGTATTTTAATTGAATTGCCTGTTTATAGGTCAGCAGTGCCCAACAAACAAACCCACTTTTTAAATAGCTTATACTGGCCTCTGGACAGTTTCTAAACACTGAGTTCCAGGTGTCAGTGAACATTTGAGATGAAATGGCAGAAGGACATTTAGGAACATGGGTCAACACAGTGGTGAAAGAGCCAGAGAGGATAGATACATTTTGAGGTTTATCAGCATAGAAGTGAAACACAAAGCAGCATATAAGTTTTCCAAGCTAAATGGTATAGATAGAGTTGAACAGAGCAGAGGGACTAGGGCTGAGCCGTGTGCTACAGTACTTCAGATCATAGAGGAAGCAGAGATGAATTACATCCAGAAAACGGGAAGTAGTTGGCACCCTGACGTTTGGAATGCCGGCGATCAGAGGACCAGCACCGGAATCCCAGCATCCATCAGAATCCCGACACCGGAGTGTCTTGAGATAGTGTCTCAAGACACTATCTGCCTAGGGAGGCTCAATTTCTTCAGAGGTCCCCCCGTTGCAGAGACACCACCATATAGGTAAGAACATACTTGCCTACTTTATTTTTCTCCAATCTGAGGGAAGCCTGGAGAGGAGACGCAGCAGGTCACTTCAGGGGGAGGGGCCAAACTGTCATGTCATTAGGCCCTCCCCCAAGATGGAGAAATGCTCTTGATTCACGGGTCCGCAAGTAGGGATGGGGCTAAATGATGTGATTTGTGTGTTTAGCCCTGCCCCCTTTCCACCATCTCTGTGTTTTCTGTGCTTTCACCAGGAAGCGGACAGGAGGCGGACGGGATGAGGGAGAGCCATATACCCTTCCTGGGCTGTGGTGGTCTACCCTAAAAGTCTCCCACAGTTTCCGGGAGGGTAGGCAAGTATGGTTAAGAAAAGACTCAAGCACAGGGGATACATAGGTGTTGCAAAGTAGAAAAAGAACCCTGTTACACCCAAGTAACAAAGACTTGCTTGTGAGATGGCAGAAAAATAAGATATATATATATATATATATGTACATATACATATAACCAGGGGTGGATTTAGGGGAGAGGGCGCCCCTAGGCCCAACAGTAACGCCCCCCACCCCGCCTAATTTTATTATTTTAATTGATTGATGACAGCCAATTTAATAGAGTAATAAAAAAAAAAGCCACTATGACTTTTTTTTATTTCAAATTATAGTATACATATTTCCTAAGTGGGACAGCTTACAGGGGCAGTATGTACATGTCCTACCCATTTACACTCAGTACAGTAGAAATATTTAGCAGTTACTGGTACTTTTTGGTATGACAGGACCAACACAAGTATCCAAGTGCTGCCCCCAAACAAGTGCCGCCCCTAGGCACGTTCCTCACGTGCCTAATGAGAAATTCGCTACTGCATATAACAATTTTTGTTTTTGTTTTGGCCTAACATTATAGTGTTAAAAAAGCATCCAAAATGTATTTCACATTATCGTAGTAAATTCTAAACGGCCCCATCCAACAAGTATTTATCTCATCATATTGAAGATTACCTTGCTCTCGCATTTTCCATATTTGTGTTTTGAATATGTATTTTAGTACTCATATAAGTATACAGCCAGAACTTTAAAGGGGCAACAATTTTTATTTTATTTGTACAGGGCACCATCAATGCTAGTGTCACCTCTGTCAGTGGCAAGGCACCATCTCAGAGTAGCTCAGCCTAACCGGTTGGGGGGTGGCGATGGCAGGGGCGATGAGTTTCACCACCTCTCCAGGACCACTTTAAGCCCTGGGGAGCACACGTGATGCCTTGCAGTAGATGAGACACTAAAGCAGGGATGGGGAACCTTTGGCCCTCCAGCTGTTGTTGAACTACACATGCCAGCATGCCCTGCTTCAGTTTTGCTATTTGGCCATGCTAAAACTGTTGCAGGGCATGCTGGGATGTGTAGTTCAACAACAGGTGGAGGGCCGTAGGTTCCTAAGCCTAAAACCAATCAAAAACAGCTATAATTCCGGAACCTGAATCCAGCTCTTCTACATTTTAATTCATGTTTTCGTATGGAAAAAAGTGGCAATAATAATAAATAAATAATGATAAAGCAATTTCCATTGACTGATATTACATTTGATGCCCTCTTATGTACCTACATTTTACTGTCTATCTTTGCTTTAAATTGTCCTTCTCTTGAGAAGTTATATATAATCTACATGGATACTCGTTCCCTGATTTTCATAAGAGATTCCATAAGGTTGTCAGAAAAAGACCTGGTGTTGTGATAAATGGCAGAAGAGTATATGTACCAAGCCTTGGAGATGAATAGTGTGGAATTGTTACCCAAAGCAACGAAACTGCTTCTGTCATTTCAAATACTGTACCAGATAAATAGCCCTTTATTCTCCAAGGCTTGATACATCACCCCCATAATCTTCAAAATAAAGACTGGTATTGTATTTAGTTTAGTGAACTGATTTTTATCAATTGAAATCCATAAACACGTACTGTATGCATATGAACACATTAAAAGCTATGGCACATGCACACTGGTAACTCTAATGGCCTTCATGGACTCATATCCCTATGAGGAGTACAAGGATGTACCGTACACTTGGATGCTTAGTATAGCACAAGGAAACTCTACAGATGCAACATGTAAAGAAAACAATAATACAATGTGACTATCTTCCATTCATCACTGGGTTCTTTAAAAGTATATAGCAAGTGCCATCTGTGGTGCTTCTGTTCTGTGGTGACTGGAACAGGACACAGAAGGTGAGACACTGTGGTGGATCTCCCCCTGTGCATGAACCCTTTGACTAATTAAACCTGCGAGTTATGTATTTTTATACCATTGCAGTAAATTAACTTCAATGAGTATTGCATCAATATGTCTAATACAAATATATATGCAGTGTCGGACTGGGGCATGTAGGGCCCACCGGGGAAATGCAGTGGTAGGGGCCCATGTTAGGGGTGTGGCCAGTCTGCAGAGGGGGTGTGGCCTGCCAGCTCATTGGCTTGACTAACCATTAGAGAGTGCAACATCTGGCCCCTTCATAAATATATACAGTAAATTCAGCTGCTGCATGCATGATAATGTACCAGATTAATAACAGCAATGCACTGTAGAAAATACACCATATTCCAGTATATGGTAACATATGTATAATGAATAATTCAAGTGCACAGTCTGGAACCTGATCCTTAGAGCAGGAGGTGGGGCCCCAGCTCATACTTGCCTACTCTCCCGGAATGGCCGGGAGGCTCCCGAAAATCGGGTGACCTTCCCGGCCCCACGGAAGAGCAGACAAGTCTCCCGGTTTTTAACTTACCCCCTTGCCCGGCCGCCCACTTTGAGAGTAAAGTGGGCGGTCCGGACAGTAGATGACGCGATTCTTGTTGAATCGCGTCATCATAGTCACGCCCCCTGCTATAAAATGCCGGTTATAGCGGCATTACCGAGCGGGGTGTGTGGCTCAATGGTGTAACCCGCCCTCGTTCCGCCTCTGTCCCTCCTCCACCCCGCCCCGTTCTGCCTCCTCCCCGCCCCGTTCCGCCTCCTCCCCGCCCACTCCTCTCGTCATTTTCCTGCCCAGCCCCTCCATTGAGCCGTCCTGGCAGCTCTCTCCCGGAGAGAGCTGGCAAAAAGTAGGCAAGTATGGCCCAGGTAGTGGGGCCCACCGGTGGTTTCCCCTGTACCCCTGTGGGCCAATCAAAGCCTGTATATATGCAAAGATAACTGTTTAATCAGATTCACTAAACTGCAGTTATTATTAGACTTTAATAATCACAAATATAGCAGTCATTCTTAAATGTATTTCAGAGCAATAACAAACTTGAGAGCAGGCCAAATTAAATGATTTTATAATTATAAAAGTTTCAATAAAATCTAAACAAGAGTGACATGACCACATCAATGTATTACATTAAATCATATGCTACTGTACTAATACCATACCTCCCAACTTCACTTAGCTCTGATTCGGGACTCCATTGCGCGGTGAAGCCGTGCCCACCTGAAAAGAGGCGTGACTTTTGTAAAAGGGGCGTGGCTTCAAGGCAATTGCGCCACCGCCTGCCACACCTCCCGTTTTTATCACAGTGGGGGCACGACCAGCTCCCTGTGAGCTGCTGGCATGACCCCAGTCTCTCTGTCACCTGTGAATAGAAGCTGTGAGTTGAGGGGTGAGTTGTGTGGTCAGCAGAGATGCCAGCCGCAAGTTTACTGCATCTCACCTGACCACACAGCTCACCTCAATGGGTTAGAGAAACAGCTGACCAATCAGAGATCCCTGTCCCTGTGTGCAAATACGTTGTATATCTTTTTTATTATAAACATCTATTTTCTTTCTGCATGCAGCCCGTGGCTTATCAGAAAGTGAACTGTCTGCACACTCCGTACTGCTTTACTGGGCATGTGCAGTGTGTGCCCCAGCAAGTGAAGGCTTTCAGTACTGCAAAAGCGAAAATGTCGCTGGGACAAAGCCTTCTGGCAAGCTCTGTTCTGGCACCTCATTGTTGATAGAATACATCATGTGATGATATTGATAACCATAATGTGATAAAGGTATTATCGCTTCACAATTGCATTTAAAATGTGAATTGTGATAAAGATGCCCCTAACAGAGCACATACAGTACATGGGCAGATTTGTGCAAAAGAACCCTTTTCGTACATTTCTGACACAGCAAACTGGTACATACTGACGGAGCAATCTCCATAGTGACAAAGTGATCCCTTGCCTTTGATGCACTGAAATCTGCCTAGAGCTCCTCCACATATTGCACTACAGGATAACAAAAAAGAACTATATAAATATATATATATATATATATATATATATACATACCAGGGATGTGCGGTGAGGTAAATGGCTCAGGAGGCACTGTCTAGCACCAGAACCAGATCTACACGCAATATAGCCAAAGGGTACATCTGGGCATTATAAACACGTGTAGCAGTATAAACTCCTGGAAATTTGGTGAGTTTTGATCAGAGATGTGTGGAAAAGATAGCCATAGACTTTTGACTCCAGAGTTTTGGCTATAAAACTTAGAATAATGCAATGAAGATATTTCAAACAAATTCTTTGTATTTTCCATATACTTTATACAGTCAAACCTCTGGTACAAACGTTATTATGATAGGAAAGGCTCTGCCTCACCTGCCTCACCCCACCGCACGTCGCTGATACATATATATATATATATATATATATATATATATATACACGAGCCCTTATTATTATTTCCTCTTTCTCCCTATACATTTTTATTTCTGTATTTCCTTATTCTGCATAATAAACACTTACAGTTAGTCATTACTTACCAATATGCTGCAGGTGTATTAAAATGAATATCCATGAAGCATGAGAGAATGGGAAAAAGGGGAGAAGACGATGTAAGTATACATTTCGATTTAGTAATGGCAATGACTTGGTTAGGGTGTTTATTTATCAAACATCTCGGCTGCAAAAAGAAATACTATTGTCTGAAACTAAACTTGGCACTGATTTGTGTGGTTATGGTAGCTAACAATACACTTTAAAAGAGATTATTTTCTTCTATATTACATAATGTTGCAAATTCCTTACAATGCAGAGAAAATATGCTGCACATTGAAGTAATCAGAACCCAGTGCGGAACCCTAGTGAGCTGGATACACTGCAGAACTGAATACAATTGCAGCCTTGTTGTATGCGGTCTGTTCAATTGATGTCGGATCCTTTCCGACGGAAAGGACCCGACATTTCAGTATTCAATTTTCCGTATTTACATTTTTTTAAAGTCGGATTCACATTGTCGAAAATGGACCAAAAACCTGTAGGATTTGTCCGTATATCTGATAAAACACGTAGATCCGCGGTTAATCCACTGATCCACCGAGCCAGAAAAACGGCAGCCCCATTGAATAGGTTGAAGTATGATTCGACCTAAAAAAGTCGGAAACTGCCATCTTTCCGACTAGACGGCGGTACCGACTAGAATTGAATAGACCCCATACAAGTAAAAGCTTATATCCACCCCTGCTTTATATGTTCCCAGTCATATGCTTGGTTTGAAACATGCCATCATTATCAGTGCACACTTGTAATGGGTATGGGTCATTAGGTTGACCACACTTAGGTCGACAGTCATTAGGTCGACCACTATTGGTCGACATGTATTAGGTCGACATGGAAAAATGTCGACATGATGGTTTTTTAACTTTTTTAGGTGTCATTTTCTTCGTAAAGTGACAGGGAAACCCAATTAGTGCTCCGTGTCCCCTCGCATGACTCGCTTTGCTCGCAGGTTTACTATTCCCAATCGTAGTTCACGTGGATTGTAAAGTATGAAAAAGTTAAAAAAATGAAGAAAAAAAAAGAAAAAATGAAAAGCTCATGTCGACATTTTTCCATGTCGACCTTGTTCATGTTGACCTAATGTATGTCGACCAATAGTGGTCTACCTAATGACTGTCGACCTAAGTGTGGTCGCCCTAATGAACCGTATCCCTTGTAATAGCAATATCTTTGGTGCAAAGGATGAAAACAGGCATATTTATATTGTATGTATGAACAATTCAGCAGAGCCTGAAATTCTGTTGAGAGGCCTTCGCTAAACTTAGCCTATGCGTTCAACACAATTCAACAGTAATGGCATCCACACTGTATGTACAGTACCAGTACAATGAAATATGCAGATGCAAAAGGCCCACCTTTAATTTGCAAATTCTTCAACACACCTGCTACGTGCCCTTGCTAAGACAGAGTTGTCAGAGTTGTTGCAACTCAGCATTATCTGTACTTCGTACCTCCCAACTGTTCTGATTTTCACTGGACAGTCCCGTTTTTTTTCGGACTGTCCTGCTGTCCGTCCCGTGGGCTACAGTGTTCCGCAGAGGAGTTGGGGGGGGGGGGGGGGGGGAGTTGGGAGACTCCCTATCACTAGCTGCTCTCTGTGAATAGACGTGGGTGACAGAGGGAGTGGGGGCATGCCAGTAGCTCAATGAGCGTTGGGTATGTCCCTTAGTGACGGAAAATGGGGGCATGGCTCACAATTGTGGCATTGCCGTGAAGCTTTGCTCCTTTGCATAGGTCACACCCCCTTTTTGGGAGTGTGCGTATAAGGTGCGCGAGATGTACCTCTTCAATGTTGCTCGATGTTGGAAGCTATGATACTTGTATGTGCTCTGCTGTAGAGCATGCACAGCGTGAAAACATGCAAGATATATCTGCACGACTGACTTTAACTGAACCTTGCATCAGGCCCTATAGGGGAATAACGAGATGAAATGTTATAGTATGTGCCACCTCCAGTCCTATGACTGGAGTATAACATAGGAAGAACAATTAGGGTCACAAGTTAAATAACTTACAATGCTCCAATTGCAATGACATGCTGTACTTTTTTGAAGCGGCCTCTTCTTGCCCATGCCCCAATACAACATTGTATGTTCCCAGTAACTTATAGAGCTCCAGTAACACTACTGTCCTTCAGTAGTCTAGCCAGGTCTCAGGTAATCCACAGAAAAACAGACATATAAATGATAAAACAGTCCATTTGTCCGTCTACTTTTCTAAATTTGATTAATTACACTAAGGATCATAAGAAGGCTGATTCAGAGTCGTACATTGCTGTGATCGCTTCAGCGTCTTTTGCTGTTGTCGCAATTGCAACTTCATGCTAATATAAGCGTGCGTCTGAATGTGCAAGCATTGCATTTGCTAGTAATACCACAACTACCTGTCACACCATGATAACTTGTACCAGTCCCATGCTAGGTGTAGATTCTCTGTCAGAGTATGGCCTCGAATGTGAACAGCTAAAGCATCTGAGTTCACAAGCAGTTCAGCGACACACTCACTCTACTCCCCTAACATGCCCATAAGATGGACCATTTTTGCGCATCTAATTACAGATGTGTCCACAGTCATCTATACGCACACTGCTAATATTCACGGTCATTTTCCATGAGAACAGTGCTTGTGAATGTGCTCGGGCACTTTGTCCGCACCTGCGATCCATAGGATCACGTGGTGCATATGCACCCACTGCCGTAAACGCGGTTGGGCACAAATAATCGCACCGGCAATGCATTTGCATGTGGCAGTATGAATGAGAGAGAACACATCTGTAGCCACCTCCCTGTCACCACCCAGGTATGCCCAGCACATTTCCAAAACATAAGATACTGTGTGCCTCTGCTGTGCAAATTTTTAGTGACATAGGAGGGTATTCAATTAACCACAAAAATCCCCATGCTTCGGGGAAAGGCTATTCAATTGAATAGCCGTTTACCCACACCTAAATATTGGGGTATTAGGCGCGGAAATCCACTGATTCCACAAACCCCCATTTTGCCATATTTACACAATCTTTACCTCACAGCTAATTGGATTCCCTGGCGTGGCAATTAGGGTTTAATTGAATAACTCCCTTAGAGTGGTAGGAGTACACAGGGGCGGATTGAGATGGAAAACCATCCCGGGGAAATTTATAGAAGCAGCCGTAATGGAGGTGGGGTCTGTTGTGGGGGTGGGATTCATCCTCATAGGGTCTGATTCTGAGTTGGTTGCAAGTGTGGCCTTCCATGCGTCTTTTGTTGCAGTTGCATCTGTGACTTTATGCTAATGATGCTGCAATGCCTTTCCTGGTGTACATCCATGCATCCAAATATGCAAGGACACATTCAGTGTTTACAGATGCTGTAGTCATGCTTTGTGCGTCTTTAGACGCCACCAACGGGTGCACCAATGAAACTTTCACCAGCCCTATGCTAGAACAATTCAACATCTCTATATGCAACCAATATCAACAACATGCCCACACTACTTTACATCTGCGTCTGAGTAGCCAACCCCCTGTAACCACACAGGAACACCCAACACATTTCTAATACACCTATTGGTGCATGTGTCTAACTCTGTACTGCAACTCTGTACGAACACCCCTGCAGTGCATGCATACAACTCACATGCAAGTGCAGCAAAAAAACATTGCACAAGAAAAAAATAAAACATATTGGACCCCACGGACAAAAACACACACACATGTACCGGGTCGATACTGGGTTATTTGTGTGTCGTGAAAGGGGGTATAAGAAAGGTGTGATTCAGAATAAATGACAATGAAATGTCTATCTATCTATCTATCTATCTATCTATCTACACATTTTTTTTCAGAACATCCCCCACACACACACACACACACACACTAACACACACACACACACACACACACACACACACACGTGTATATATAATATATCTAAACATTCATGCATACATACATATATTTATCTATATATAGCGATGGGGGCACCAATATTTATCTGGGATGAACTTACGCCACTGGAAATTTCCACTGCTGTTTGAAAAGCAGAGTGACACTAAGAGATTTTATTCTCGGCTGTAACATCTGTGGGCCGGATTTAAATGTCCCCCCCCCTCCTTGCGCCGATCGCGCCAGCCGGCAGTATTCTAATGTTACTGCCGATGGGCGCTACAAGTTAATTTCAGCTCGCTACCCCCCTGGGGTAGCGAGCTGAAATGCGCGTATAGAGACCCGTTTGGGTGCCTAAATGGGTCTTTTCACAATCGCACCTATTACTTTAGTCGGGGTTTAGGTGCTTTGCGCACCTAAACCGACTGTAATGGGCGAGATCAGCACGATAACAGGGGCCATTTGAATATCGCCCTTCTATCTCCCGTCACTTTAGATGGGAGGTAAGGGGTGTAATAAGATTTGAATTCCCCCCTATATGTTCATTTATTAAGATTTTAGCGCTAGCATATTCCATTGCACTTTCTTTCAAAGATGGTCAGGGGTAGATTGGGAACTGAAAGTAGCCTCACATGGGCAGCACCACAGGTATACAACGTCAACAAACAAAATAGGCCACATATGCACATTGGCCCACCGGGAATCTTCCCTGAGTGCCCTAGGGCCAAACCGCCCCTGGGTGTACAGCAGTGTATTCGTTTTATTAGAAAGTCTGAGATAACTAAAGATCCATCTCTATTTGCTATGTGCCCTCCTTACACAACCTTCAAAATTGTAGTTTGCAAAACCACTGACAACATCACAATACTGACTACGTACAAATGCTACTGTATATGATTTCTAAAGAAAGGCAAACAACAACTGTTAATGCATTGCCAAGTGATACAAAGTAGATATTATTACAGATGCAGGAAATCACAGATGTGAACATTATAATAGGAAGAGACAATAAATACATACTTGTAGGTTTTATCCCATTATTCTCTTGGTAGAGAAGTGCCATGGTAACAACAACAAAAAAACAGTCATATTGTATGTTTATTCTATACACATGTAACAAGATGTTACAGCTGCCTCTGGGTTGGTATCGGGATCCCGGCACTTGGGATGCCAGCTGTCAGAACACTGACAGAGGCATCCTGATGTGCAGGTTCCCGACACCTGTTTGGCAAGTATTGTAACACTAACCCCCCTCCCCCCTGTTAAATGACCCTAAACTCCCCCAAGCGCCCCTCCCCCCCGCTGTCTAACACTCCCAGGTGGTGCCTAATCCTAACCCATCACCAACAACAACTGAACTTTTAAAAGTCATAATAGCTTTGTTTTAAAAGACCAAACTTAAAGCACAAGGGCCCCCATTTATCAAGCCTTGGAGAGTGATAAATAGCACAGTGATAAAGTACCAGCCAATCAGCTCCTAACTGCCATGTTACGGGCTGTGTTTGAATAATGACAGGAGCTGATTGGCTGGTGCTTTATCAGCATGCTATTTATCACTCTCCAAGGCTTGATAAATCTGGGCCAAGTTACCTTATTGAATAGAACTACTAATAACATTCATAGGCGAATCTAACAGGGCTATTATCTTACCAGGGCTTGATATAGTTTACATTCTATTCTGGTCAGTACTAGGGTAATATTAAAAAAAGTATAAGAGGTTGCGTGATGAAATACCCACCTAGCGTCCTTGATGCTAGGTGGGTATTGAAACGTGTAGGTGACTGACCCTCTAACTTCTCCTGTAATCCTACACATGCTGCACCTTACTACCTCACTGCCTCTACGATCTTACCATTACCGGTGAGAGGAGTTCCTGCTGGCCTTGCTGCAGTCATGTTAAACAGCCCTTCTACTCAGTAGGGCAGAGCGTCTTTATGTGCGTCTTTTTCCATTTAAATGTGTCTATGTGAAGAGGACACACAAGCAGCACATGCTGATTAAAATTATATCAGGAGACCGGCAGTCAGTATACCTCCTCCGGCATCACGGCAGAGGAATGCTGGCGGGAGCATGCTGACCGTCGGAATTTTCAGAGGGCGAGGTGAAGGGGGAGGTGCTGTGACCGTCGATCTCCTGACCGCCGGTCACATAACCGCATTCCGGCCCAAGTACATTACTTTGCCCAGGGCATACAGTGCTGTTAAGATGGCCCTGACAGCTTCAGGTGTTTGTGTAGGAGAAATGGCTACATGGCACAATGAGCTGGCACAGGTTTCTAGAAGATAAGAAAGACATCTGTAGGACAAAGTATTTTTAGCAATAGTGGGAATAAGAAGGAAATACAAAATAATATGAGGCCTTGCTCATACGGAACATGGGTTTCAAAGGCTCCACATATTACACAATATTTCCAGCTAATAATCACCCTATCGGCAGATGTAATATTAAAATCCCAGATGCAGGCACAAAAAGAATACATATCTTAATTACTCTAAACTTATCAAAAAATAATGACACATACAACTACAGTATGTGGCATAACAAAATTGTCCAACCTTTTATTTTAAAACCAATCAAAAACAAATGTTTAGTGGCAGAAAGAAAGAACGGCCAACTTCTCAGTTGTCACATGTCTTACACTATCAGATGTCACAACAAACTTGCAGGGTCAATTGCCCTTCTCCCCAACATGAATCAGGCTCCAACTTCCTCACCAATACACGACAATAAGCCCAACCCGCCAGCCAGCGCCGCTGACCCCAGATGGATGAAATGGGAGCGCACCATGCAACTGGACTCCCGTTCTATCCTGCCATTCTCGGTGAACACTCTAAAGACATTGAGCCCTCCACTAAACCCTAAAGTGAACTATCCAAAGCTCTGAAAACACTCATGAGAAACAAGAAAATACTTTCCGCAGTCAGGTGAAGCCCATCCTGCCAAAACGAATGAATGTCTCAATAATGAACTAAAGGGTGCCCAACTTCCATACCACCTAATTTAAAAACTCGTATGGAGGCAAAAGCATTCACATCCTCCAAGACTCATCCACAACCACACCAGGAAAATCACCACGCCATGTCCACCTAGATACAATAGACGATGACACCAACAAACACACCAGGACCACCATCCTGCCACTGCCTCAAAGTCAAGAACTATGGGCCTAGTTCAGATCTGATCACAGCAGCAAATTTGTTAGCAGTTGGGCAAAACCATGTGCACTGCAGGTGGGGCAGATATAACATGTGCAGAGAGAGTTAGATTTGGGTGGGGTGTGTTCAAACTGAAATCTAAATTGTAGAGTAAAAATAAAGCAGCCAGTATTTACCCTGCACAGAAACAATATAACCCACCCAAATCTAACTCTCTCTGCTAATGGTATATTTTCAGTGCACATGGTTTTGACCAACTGCTAACAAATTTTCTGCTGCAATCAACTCTGAATTACCCCCAATGTTAAAACAGAAGTAAGGGGCAACCTGGTCCCAAATCATCCCTACCTCCCCCGAGTGCACATTTGCCTCAAAACAGGCAAAATGGAGACTCATTTCATCCCTCTATGCCAGTGGTACCCAAACTTTTTTGAATCATGGTGCCCTAGAGTATAATTTTTTTTTTCACGGCACCACTAGGAGCTTCTTATTGAGAAATTTACAAAGAAATATTAAATTAACTTAAAGTAATTGTGTTTAAATGTCATCCTTAGGTTCAGTTATGTGGTCAGGGAAAAGATTTGCTTCTGTTTGTCAACATATTTTATCATCGGCAGCCGCCTGCACTGGTTTTGCTTATGACATTAACCATAAATAATTTTAAGTGGTCCTGGACCACCAATCCAGGGCACCCCTGCAAGTGTGACCAGCAGGCCACTACATAACCGATGCAATGGCTGCTGGTCTTGGAAAGGGGTCGGAGCTTCAGCGGATGCCGGGCAGAGAAGTATTCAATTTCCCTGCTCTTTCCGTTTTAATGTACAGATTTATGCCATCCTGAAATGGTGAATCTGTATCATACTTGCCTACCCTCCCAGAATGCCCGGGAGGCTCCCTAAAATCGTGTGGCCCTCCTGCCCCCCCCCCCTATAAAGGTGGGCAAGTCTTCCACATTTCCTAGCCCCCCTCCCCCCCTCCACGGCTGACGACAGCAGAGAACAAGTGGGAGTACTGAGGGAATCTGATTACGCGATTCACACTGAATCACGTCATCATAGCTCCGCCCCCCCCACTATACCATGCCTGTTTTCTCGGCACTGTATAGCGGGGGGGCAGAGCCACAATTACGCAATCATGATGTCACGCCCCCGGACTGCCCATCTTCCCGCTGGCCATGCCACAGGTCATCCCACCTTGCCACCGGCAATGCCCCCTTGACAGCACATCTTGCTGCAGGCCATGCCTCCATGTGTATACCACGCTGCCACCTCCCAGAGAAGGGGGCAGCAAGATAGGCAACTATGATCTGTATACAGCAGCGCAATGGAAATCTGAGCTTTCCGTTCCTCTATGAATCACTCTCGGAGCGGGGGCTGCAGCTGGAGAAGTCAGGGCCTTCTCCACGGTGACCCCTTCCTGAACAGAACAAACCAATGAAAAGCCCTGTTTTTGCTTTTCACTACTTAATAGACCCCTTTAGGGCAGTGGAAGAAGGGGCAAATTGAGTACTACTATGAGAGGTTGGAAAATAGGAAGAAATCAATTCTTATAAAAGCAGCATGGATTCTTTAAATTTATTATTAAAATAAATTAATCTGCATTATTATCCAAACACAGAGAAGAAAACCTCCTGGCACGTCATTGTTTTGCTGTGTGAATTATTTGCAGGATGATTTATTGTAAGATAATGGCTGTTACTGATGAGGAAGTGAACTTTAATATTTATATATGATGTGCAACTTGTTCCTTGACTGAAAAATAAAATGTTGACACCCAGTTCTGAGAACTGAAGAGAAGAAATCCTGTAGTTCCTGTAGCCTTGTGTCACACATCAAACACTTGAGCAAATATTGTTAACCCCATAGAATATTTTTTGTTAGTGTTTAATCACACCAGATGGCAGAGCCGGCCCTAACCAATATGATGCCCTAGGCAAGATTTTGGCTGGTGCCCCCTAGCACCACCGCTGGTTCCGCCTCTGACCTTGCACCTCTTTCCCAGCACCATCACCCCTCACCCATAGCAGTCCTTATTTTGGTGTTTGTACCCCCTATATTTTAAATAGGAACAGTTGCACATTTGGCGCACAGCCCAAAAAGGGGTGTGTTTTTGCTGGCAAGGGGCATGGCCACACAATAGTAACACCAATTCCAATTACGCCACACAGTACTGCAACTTCATTCACTTTTGATCATGCAATAGTGTCCATAATTCATATTACATCCCACAGTAGTATCACTTTACCTTATAAACATTACTCCTCACAGTAGTGCCCCTTATTCACATTACATCACACTGAATTGCTCCTTATTCCCATTACACCACACCCTATTGCTCTTTACTCACATTAGACGACACAGTAGTGCCCTTTCTATACGCAACGCCACATAGTAGAGCACCCTATACACATAATGCCACACATTAGTAATGCATTTATACACATAATTCCACACAGTAATGCCCCTTACACATGAGACTAATTAATAATGTCCTTATAAACATATTGCGCCTTACACATTATGACAACCTTTATTAATGCCCTTTTACACATAATGTCCCTTACACATAAGCTGCACATTATTAATGCCCTTATACACATAATGACACACATAGTGCCCCCTAAACATTTGCTGCACATTATTAGTGCCTCTATACACATAATGACACACATACAGTAGTACCCTTTAATGCATTTTTACATGACACACATAATGCTTCTTACACATATTCCGAACACTACTGCACAACCAACCCACTCACATGCACACAGCACTCACACTGCCACTAACACTGTGACCCATGCCCTGCTTGGATACAGATGTGTCCTTATAAATCTTGCCTCAATGCTAACGTCGGGCACCTTTTTTTTATGAAAGTGCATCTTACTTGTATTGCTATGTGGCTAGGATGCACAAGCAGCTTCTGCTGATTAAAATGATATGCAGCATGCCTATATACTGTGTGCGACTGTGGCTGTATCTGCATATGAAATGCTACACACAGAATATAGGCATGCCGCATATCATTTTAATCAGCAGAAGCTGCTGATGCCCCTAAGCATATCAAATGCCCTAGGCAATTGCCTAGTTTGCCTATGCCTAAGGCCGGCTCTGCCAGATGGTGAAGTATGTCTACTGTCTCTGTGTCTGGTGCTGGCACCATTAATCTGTGGGTACCAAAGGAACAACTTTAATCATCTACAGTACATTACTCTTGCTGGGCACGGTGTATAAACAGGAAATTGAGTAAAACACATGCATTATACAAGGGGTGGACAAAAAAATGGAAACACTAGATAATATACGGATTGACACTATTTGTGTTGGCCACACAGCAAGAACTTTTGTTGTACTGATCTCTAGTTCTCTTTTTGTTTATTTTTGCTGTGCAGTACTGGTGGGTATCCAATTAGCCACGGTAATTTCGCCGTGGCTAATTGGTTCACCGGGAGCTATTCAATTAGCCCCGATGCGGCGCACTCCTCCCCCTGATGCTGGCAATCAACACTTTGGCTGCTACTGAGGTAGAGCCTATCGACTATGTCTAGTGTTAATTTCCCATTCACTTTAGATCTCTATGCTTTAGAAATGAGAAGAACTAGCAGACATTTGTATGCATGTTTGCAAAGACGCACATACATTAGGGGGTGTATTCATTTCAATTCATGTCGGATCCTCTCCGACGGAGAGGATCTGACAGTTCAGTACTCAATGTAAATGCAAACGGCCAGCATTCCGACAATGCAGATTCAACTTGTTAACAAGTCGAATCTGCATTACCCTTAAACTGTCGGAAACAGCCGTGCTTCTGACAGAAACACGTGGATCGGCGAGTTCCACGTGGTTTTCCACAAGTGACGTTTTTTCCGACAGTCGGAAAAACGGCACTTGCATTGAATAAGTCGAATGCATATTCGACCTATTCATGTCAGAAAGTGCCGGTATGTCCGACTGTCGTAAATACCGGCACAAATTGAAAAGACCCCTTTGTATCATTTTAGAAGAGTTGGCCAAAGGTATAAGCGCCACCCAGGGTTTATAGTGAGTATAATCTGCAAGGTCACCAGCAACAGATTTCTTTAGTCTATTCAAGCAAAGAGCATTTGTTTACTTTAGTTGTTGGTTGATTTAAGTGTGCTTTCACAAAACACAAAACCTACTCGAAACCTTTAAAGGGAAAAAATAAGAATTTACTTACCGATAATTCTATTTCTCATAGTCCGTAGTGGATGCTGGGACTCCGTAAGGACCATGGGGAATAGCGGCTCCGCAGGAGACTGGGCACAAAAGTAAAAGCTTGAACTAGCTGGTGTGCACTGGCTCCTCCCCCTATGACCCTCCTCCAAGCCTCAGTTAGGATACTGTGCCCGGACGAGCGTACATAATAAGGAAGGATATTGAATCCCGGGTAAGACTCATACCAGCCACACCAATCACACCGTACAACCTGTGATCTGAACCCAGTTAACAGTATGATAAACAAAGGAGCCTCTGAAAAGATGGCTCACAACAATAATAACCCGAATTTTGTAACAATAACTATATACAAGTATTGCAGACAATCCGCACTTGGGATGGGCGCCCAGCATCCACTACGGACTATGAGAAATAGAATTATCGGTAAGTAAATTCTTATTTTCTCTAACGT
Source organism: Pseudophryne corroboree (assembly GCF_028390025.1). Taxonomy (NCBI): domain Eukaryota; kingdom Metazoa; phylum Chordata; class Amphibia; order Anura; family Myobatrachidae; genus Pseudophryne; species Pseudophryne corroboree. Next base: position 555,749,911 of record NC_086447.1, on the reverse strand, counting down.
CCTAAGTGGATGCTGGGACTCCGTAAGGACCATGGGGATTATACCAAAGCTCCCAAACGGGCGGGAGAGTGCGGATGACTCTGCAGCACCGAATGAGAGAACTCCAGGTCCTCCTCAGCCAGGGTATCAAATTTGTAGAATTTAGCAAACGTGTTTGCCCCTGACCAAGTAGCTGCTCGGCAAAGTTGTAAAGCCGAGACCCCTCGGGCAGCCGCCCAAGATGAGCCCACCTTCCTTGTGGAATGGGCTTTTACAGATTTTGGCTGTGGCAGGCCTGCCACAGAATGTGCAAGCTGAATTGTACTACAAATCCAACGAGCAATCGTCTGCTTAGAAGCAGGAGCACCCAGCTTGTTGGGTGCATACAGGATAAACAGCGAGTCAGATTTCCTGACTCCAGCCGTCCTGGAAATATATATTTTCAGGGCCCTGACTACGTCCAGTAACTTGGAGTCCTCCAAGTCCCTAGTAGCCGCAGGCACCACAATAGGCTGGTTCACGTGAAACGCTGAAACCACCTTTGGGAGAAATTGAGGACGAGTCCTCAATTCTGCCCTATCCGTGTGAAAAATCAGGTAAGGGCTTTTATAAGATAAAGCCGCCAATTCTGAGACACGCCTGGCTGAAGCCAGGGCTAACAGCATTACCACCTTCCATGTGAGATATTTTAATTCCACAGTGGTGAGTGGTTCAAACCAATGTGATTTTAGGAACCCCAAAACCACATTGAGATCCCAAGGTGCCACCGGGGGCACAAAAGGAGGCTGTATATGCAGTACCCCTTTGACAAACGTCTGGACTTCAGGCACTGAAGCCAGTTCTTTTTGGAAGAAAATCGACAGGGCCGAAATTTGAACCTTAATGGACCCTAATTTTAGGTCCATAGACAGTCCTGTTTGCAGGAAATGTAGGAAGCGACCCAGTTGAAATTCCTCTGTAGGGGCCTCTTTGGCCTCACACCACGCAACATATTTTCGCCAAATGCGGTGATAATGTTTCGCGGTTACATCCTTCCTGGCCTTTATCAGGGTAGGGATGACTTCTTCTGGAATGCCTTTTTCCTTCAGGATCCGGCGTTCAACCGCCATGCCGTCAAACGCAGCCGCGGTAAGTCTTGGAACAGACAAGGTCCCTGCTGGAGCAGGTCCTTTCTTAGAGGTAGAGGCCACGGGTCCTCCGTGAGCATCTCTTGAAGTTCCGGGTACCAAGTCCTTCTTGGCCAATCCGGAACCACGAGTATAGTTCTTACTCCTCTCCTTTTTATGATTCTCAGTACTTTTGGTATGAGAGGCAGAGGAGGGAACACATACACTGACTGGTACACCCATGGTGTTACCAGAGCGTCCACCGCTATTGCCTGAGGGTCCCTTGACCTGGCGCAATATCTGTCTAGTTTTTTGTTGAGACGGGACGCCATCATGTCCACCTTTGGTTTTTCCCAACGGTTTACCATCTCTTGGAAGACTTCTGGATGAAGTCCCCACTCCCCCGGGTGAAGGTCGTGTCTGCTGAGGAAGCCCGCTTCTCAGTTGTCCACTCCCGGAATGAACACTGCTGACAGTGCTATCACATGATTCTCCGCCCAGCGAAGAATCCTTGCAGCTTCTGCCATCGCCCTCCTGCTTCTCGTGCCGCCCTGTCTGTTTACGTGGGCGACTGACGTGATGTTGTCCGATTGGATCAATACCGCCTGACCCTGAAGCAGGGGTTTTGCTTGACTTAGGGCATTGTAAATGGCCCTTAGTTCCAGAATGTTTATATGAAGAGATGTTTCCATGCTTGACCACAAGCCCTGGAAATTTTGTCCCTGTGTGATTGCTCCCCAGCCTCTCAGGCTGGCATCTGTGGTCACCAGGATCCAATCCTGAATGTCGAATCTGCGGCCCTCTAGTAGATGAGCACTCTGCAGCCACCACAGAAGAGACACCCTTGTCCTTGGCGACAGGGTTATCCGCTGATGCATCTGAAGATGCGATCCGGACCATTTGTCCAGAAGATCCCACTGAAACGTTCTTGCATGGAATCTTCCAAATGGAATCGCTTCGTAAGAAGCCACCATTTTTCCCAGGACCCTCGTGCACTGATGCACTGACACCTGGCCTGGTTTTAGGAGATTCCTGACTAGCTCGGATAACTCCTCTGGGAGAAACACCTTTTTCTGGACTGTGTCCAGAATCATTCCTAGGAACAGGAGACGTGTCGTTGGAATCAGCTGCGATTTTGGAATATTTAGAATCCACCCGTGCTGACGTAACACTAACTGAGATAGTGCTACTCCGACTTCTAACTGTTCCCTGGACCTTGCCCTTATCAGGAGATCGTCCAAGTAAGGGATAATTAAAACGCCTTTTCTTCGAAGAAGAATCATCATTTCGGCCATTACCTTGGTAAAGACCCGAGGAGCCATGGACAATCCAAACGGCAGCGTCTGAAACTGATAATGACAGTTTTGTACTACAAACCTGAGGTACCCTTGGTGAGAAGGGTAGATTGGGACGTGGAGATAAGCATCTTTGATGTCCAGAGACACCATATAGTCCCCTTCTTCCAGGTTTGCTATCACTGCTCTGAGTGACTCCATCTTGAATTTGAACCTCATTATGTAAGTGTTCAAGGATTTTAGATTTAAAATTGGTCTCACCGAGCCGTCCGGCTTCGGTACCACAAACAGCGTGGAATAATACCCCTTTCCCTGTTGTAGGAGAGGTACCTTGATTATCACCTGCTGGGAATACAGCTTGTGAATAGCTTCCAAAACTGCCTCCCTGTCGGAGGGAGACTTTGGTAGAGCAGACTTCAGGAACCGGCGAGGGGGAGACGTCTCGAATTCCAGTTTGTACCCCTGTGATACTACCTGCAGAATCCAGGGGTCCACTTGCGAGTGAGCCCACTGCGCGTTGAAATTTTTGAGACGGGCCCCCACCGTGTCCGAGTCCGCTTGTAAAGCCCCAGCGTCATGCTGAAGACTTGGCAGAAGCAGAGGAGGGCTTCTGCTCCTGGGAAGAGGCTGCCTGGTGCAGTCTTTTTCCTCTTCCTCTGCCCCGGGGCAGAAATGAGTGGCCTTTTGCCCGCCTGTACTTATGGGAACGAAAGGACTGAGTTTGAAAAGACGGTGTCTTTTTCTGCTGAGAGGTGACCTGGGGTAAAAAGGTGGACTTTCCGTCCGTTGCCGTGGCCACCAGGTCCGATAGACCGGCCCCAAATAACTCCTCCCCTTTAAACGGCAATACTTCCATATGTCGTTTGGAATCCGCATCCCCTGACCACTGTCGCGTCCATAACGCTCTTCTGGCAGAAATGGACATAGCACTCACTCTTGATGCCAGGGTGCAAATATCCCTCTGTGCATCACGCATATATAGTAATGCATCCTTCAAATGCTCTATAGTTAGTAATATACTGTCCCTATCCAGGGTATCAATATTTTCAGTCAGGGAATCCGACCACGCCACTCCAGCACTGCACATCCAGGCTGATGCGATTGCTGGTCGCAGTATAACACCAGTATGTGTGTATATATCCTTCAGGATATTTTCCAGCCTTCTATCCGCTGGTTCTTTGAGGGCGGCCGTATCAGGAGACGGTAACGCTACTTGTTTAGATAAACGTGTGAGCGCTTTTCTACTCTAGGGGGTGTTTCCCAACGCGCCCTAACCTCTGGCGGGAAAGGGTATAGTGCCAATAATTTATTAGAAATTAGCACTTTTTTATCGGGGGAAACCCACGCTTTATCACACACCTCATTTAATTCATCTGACTCAGGAAAAGCTACTGGTAGTTTTTTCACTCCCCACATAATACCCTTCTTTGTGGTACTTGTAGTGTCAGAAATGTTCAATGCCTCCTTCATTGCCGTGATCATGTAACGTGTGGCCCTACTGGACATTACGTTTGTCTCCTCACCGTCGACACTGGACTCAGTATCCGTGTCTGGGTCTGTGTCGACCCACTGAGGTAACGGGCGTTTTATCGCCCCTGACGGTGTCTGAGACGCCTGGACAGGCACTAATTGATTTGTCGGCTGTCTCATGTCGTCAACAGTTTTTTGTAAAGTGCTGACATTGTCACGTAGTTCTTTAAATACAACCATCCAGTCAGGTGTCGACTCCCTAGGGGGTGACATCACTAATACAGGCAATTGCTCTGCTTCCACATCATTTTCCTCCTCATACATGTCGACACAATCGTACCGACACCCAGCACACACACAGGGAATGCTCTGATAGAGGACAGGACCCCACTAGCCCTTTGGGGAGACAGAGGGAGAGTTTGCCAGCACACACCAGAGCGCTATATATATATAGGGATAACCTTATATAAGTGTTACTCCCTTTTATAGCTGCTGTTTATAATTTAGCTGCCAATAGTGCCCCCCCTCTCTCGTTTTTACCCTGATTCTGTAGGGACTGCAGGGGAGAGTCAGGGAGCCGTCCTTCCAGCGGAACTGTGAGGGAAAATGGCGCTTGTGTGCTGAGGAGATAGGCTCCGCCCCTTCACGACGGCCTTATCTCCCGCTTTTTTCTGGAAAACTGGCAGGGGTTAAATACATCCATATAGCCCAGGAGCTTTATGTGATGTATTTCTTTTGCCATCCTAAGGTATTTCTGTTTTTATTGCGTCTCAGGGCGCTCCCCCCCAGCGCCCTGCACCCTCAGTGACCGGAGTGTGAAGTGTGCTGAGAGCAATGGCGCACAGCTGCAGTGCTGTGCGCTACCTTAGTTGAAGACAGGAACGTCTTCTGCCGCCGATTTCACCGGACCTCTTCGTTCTTCTGGCTCTGTAAGGGGGCCGGCGGCGCGGCTCCGGGACCCATCCAGGCTGAACCTGTGATCGTCCCTCTGGAGCTAATGTCCAGTAGCCTAAGAAACCCAATCCACTCTGCACGCAGGTGAGTTCGTTTCTTCTCCCCTTAGTCCCACGATGCAGTGAGCCTGTTGCCAGCAGGACTGAAAATAAAAAACCTAAAATAAACTTTTACTCTAAGCAGCTCAGGAGAGCCACCTAGCATGCACCCTTCTCGTTCGGGCACAAAAATCTAACTAACTGAGGCTTGGAGGAGGGTCATAGGGGGAGGAGCCAGTGCACACCAGCTAGTTCAAGCTTTTACTTTTGTGCCCAGTCTCCTGCGGAGCCGCTATTCCCCATGGTCCTTACGGAGTCCCAGCATCCACTTAGGACGTTAGAGAAATTCATTTGGAATCAACATGAAAAAACACTTGTAGCACTCACAGTGGGTGCAGGGAATATGCAATGCTGAGGCACTCACAACTCAGAAGCTCCTCCTGACCCTGAGACCCCTACTCTGCTCTCCATAGAGTGAAGACTTTTTCATGTGACGTAGCTTGTATACATGGAAGAACCGGCCCAGTTTGCCATATTTGAGAACATAAAGTGGTGGCTGGAGGCATGCACCTACTCATATTTCTCTAACGTCCTAAGTGGATGCTGGGACTCCGTAAGGACCATGGGGAATAGCGGCTCCGCAGGAGACAGGGCACAAAATAAAAGCTTGAGATATCAGGTGGTGTGCACTGGCTCCTCCCCCTATGACCCTCCTCCAAGCCAGTTAGATTTTTGTGCCCGGCCGAGAAGGGTGCAAACTAGGTAGCTCTCCAGAGCTGCTTAGAATAAAAGTTTAGTTAGGTTTTTTTATTTTCAGTGAGTCCTGCTGGCAACAGGCTCACTGCATCGTGGGACTAAGGGGAGAAGAAGCGAACTCACCTGAGTGCAGAGTGGATTGGGCTTCTTAGGCTATTGGACGTTAGCTCCAGAGGGACGATCACAGGTTCAGCCTGGATGGGTCACCGGAGCCGCGCCGCCGTCCCCCTTACAGAGCCAGAAGAGACGAAGGTCCGGTGAAAGCGGCGGCAGAAGACATCCTGTCTTCAAGACTAAGGTAGCGCACAGCACCGCAGCTGTGCGCCATTGCTCTCAGCACACTTCACACTCCGGTCACTGAGGGTGCAGGGCGCTGGGGGGGGAGCGCCCTGAGACGCAATATAACACACATATACCTTAGCTGGCAAAAGGAATACATCACATATAGCTCCAGGGCTATATGGATGTATTTTTCCCCCTGCCATTTTACACAAAAAAGCGGGAGTTAAGGACGTCGTGAAGGGGTGGGGCCTATCTCCTCAGCACACTGGCGCCATTATTCCCTCACAGCTCCGCTGGAAGGACGGCTCCCTGATTCTCCCCTGCAGTACTGCATCTGATTCAGGGTAAAAAAGAGAAGGGGGGGCATTTTGGCAGCAAATAACTAGATTAACAGCAGCTATAAGGGATTAACACTTATATAAGGTTATCCCTGTATATATATAGCGCTGGGTGTGTGCTGGCAGACTCTCCCTCTGTCTCTCCAAAGGGCTAAGTGAGGTCCTGTCCTCTATCAGAGCATTCCCGGTGTGTGTGCTGTGTGTCGGTACGCGTGTGTCGACATGTATGAGGAGGAAAATGAGGTGGAGGCGGAGCAGTTGCCTGTGTTAGTGATGTCACCCCCTAGGGAGTCGACACCTGACTGGATGATTGTGTTTAAGCAATTAAGTGATAATGTCAGCAATTTACAAAAAACTGTTGACGACATGAGAAAGCCGGCAAATCAATTAGTGCCTGTTCAGGCGTCTCAGACACCCTCAGGGGCCCTAAAACGGCCGCTACCTCAGTGGGTCGACACGGATCCAGATACAGATACTGAATCTAGTGTCGACGGTGACGAGACAAACGTAATGTCCAGTAGGGCCACACGTTACATGATCACGGCAATGAAAGAGGCATTGAACCTCTCTGACACTACAAATACCTCAAAGGCGGGTATTATGTGGGGTGTGAAAAAACTGCCAATAGTTTTTCCTGAGTCTGAGGAAATAAATGAGGTGTGTGATAAAGCGTGGGTTTCCCCCGATAAAAAACAGCTAATTTCTAATAAGTTATTAGCACTATACCCTTTCCCGCCAGAGGTTAGGGCACGGTGGGAAACACCCCCTAGGGTAGATAAGGCGCTCACACGTTTATCTAAACAAGTAGCGTTACCGTCCCCTGATACGGCCACCCTCAAAGAACCAGCTGATAGGAGGCTGGAAAATATCCTGAAAAGTATATACACACAAACTGGTGTTATACTGCGACCAGCAATCGCATCAGCCTGGATGTGCAGTGCTGGAGTCGCATGGGCGGATTCCCTGACTGAGAATATTGATACCCTGGATAGGGACAATATTCTGTTAACTATAGAACATTTAAAGGATGCATTGCTATATATGCGTGATGCGCAGAGGGATATTTGTACCCTGGCATCAAGAGTAAGCGCAATGTCCATCTCTGCCAGAAGAGCATTATGGACCAGACAGTGGTCAGGGGACGCAGATTCCAAACGGCACATGGAAGTATTGCCGTATAAGGGGGAGGAGTTATTTGGGGCTGGTCTAACAGACCTGGTGGCCACGGCAACGGCTGGAAAATCCACCTTTTTACCCCAGGTTACTTCACATCAACAGAAAAAGACACAGTCTTTTCAAACTCAGTCCTTTCGTTCCCATAAGTACAAGCGAGCAAAAGGTCACTCTTTTCTGCCCAAGGGCAGAGGAAGAGGAAAAAGGCAGCACCATGCAGCCGCTTCCCAGGAGCAGAAGCCCTCCCCTGCTTCTGCCAAGTCTTCAGCATGACGCTGGGGCTTTACAAGCAGACTCAGACACGGTGGGGGCCCGTCTCAAGTATTTCAACGCGCAGTGGGCTCACTCGCAAGTGGATCCCTGGATTCTACAGGTAGTATCACAGGGGTACAAACTGGAATTCGAGGCGTTTCCTCCTCATCGGTTCCTGAAGTCTGCTTTACCAAAGTCTCCCTCCGACAGGGAGGCAGTTCTGGAAGCCATTCACAAGCTGTACTCCCAGCAGGTGATAATCAAGGTACCCCTCTTACAACAGGGGAAGGGGTATTATTCCACACTATTTGTGGTACCGAAGCCGGACGGCTCGGTGAGACCAATATTAAATCTAAAATCTTTGAACACTTACATAAAAAGGTTCAAATTCAAGATGGAGTCACTCAGAGCGGTGATAGCGAACCTGGAAGAGGGGGACTATATGGTGTCGCTGGACATCAAGGATGCTTATCTCCACGTCCCAATATATCCTTCTCACCAAGGGTACCTCAGGTTTGTAGTACAAAACTGTCATTATCAGTTTCAGACGCTGCCGTTTGGATTGTCCACGGCGCCTCGGGTCTTTACCAAGGTAATGGCCGAAATGATGATTCTTCTACGAAGAAAAGGCATCTTAATTATCCCTTACTTGGACGATCTCCTGATAAGGGCAAGAACCAAGGAACAGTTAGAAGTCGGAGTGGCACTATCTCAGGTAGTGCTAAGTCAGCACGGATGGATTCTAAATATTCCAAAATCGCAGCTGATTCCAACGACACGTCTACTGTTCTTAGGAATGATTCTGGACACAGTCCAGAAGAAGGTGTTTCTCCCGGAGGAGAAGGCCAGGGAGTTATCCGAGCTAGTCAGGAACCTCCTAAAACCAGGACAGGTCTCAGTGCATCAGTGCACAAGGGTCCTGGGAAAAATGGTGGCTTCTTACGAAGCGATTCCATTCGGAAGATTCCATGCAAGAACTTTTCAGTGGGATCTACTGGGAAAATGGTCCGGATCGCATCTTCAGATGCATCAACGGATAACCCTGTCGCCAAGGACAAGGGTGTCTCTCCTGTGGTGGCTTCAGAGGGCTCATCTACTAGAGGGCCGCAGATTTGGCATTCAGGATTGGATCCTGGTAACCACGGATGCCAGCCTGAGAGGCTGGGGAGCAGTCACACAGGGAAGGAATTTCCAGGGCTTGTGGTCAAGCATGGAAACATCTCTTCATATAAACATTCTAGAACTAAGGGCCATTTACAATGCCTTAATTCAAGCAAAACCTCTGCTTCAGGGTCAGGCGGTGTTGATCCAGTCGGACAACATCACGTCAGTCGCCCACATAAACAGACAGGGCGGCACGAGAAGCAGGAGGGCAATGGCAGAAACTGCAAGGATTCTTCGCTGGGCGGAAAATCATGTGATAGCACTGTCAGCAGTGTTCATTCCGGGAGTGGACAACTGGGAAGCAGACTTCCTCAGCAGACACGACCTTCACCCGGGAGAGTGGGGACTTCACCCAGAAGTCTTCCACCAAATTGTAAACCGTTGGGAAAGACCAAAGGTGGACATGATGGCGTCACGTCTAAACAAAAAACTGGACAGATATTGCGCCAGGTCAAGGGACCCTCAGGCAATAGCAGTGGACGCTCTGGTAACGCCGTGGGTGTACCAGTCAGTGTATGTATTCCCTCCTCTGCCCCTCATACCGAAAGTATTGAGAATCATAAGAAGGAGAGGAGTAAGAACTATACTCGTGGTTCCGGATTGGCCAAGAAGGTCTTGGTACCCGGAACTTCAAGAGATGCTCACGGACGAACCGTGGCCTCTACCTCTAAGACAGGACCTGCTACTACAGGGGCCTTGTCTGTTCCAAGACTTACCGCGGCTGCGTTTGACGGCATGGCGGTTGAACGCCGGATCCTGAAGGACAAGGGCATTCCAGAAGAAGTCATCCCTACTCTGGTAAAAGCCAGAAAGGAAGTAACCGCAAAACATTATCACCGCATTTGGCGTAAATATGTTGCGTGGTGTGAGGCCAAGAAGGCCCCTACACAGGAATTTCAACTGGGTCGTTTCTTGCATTTCCTGCAAACAGGACTGTCTATGGGCCTAAAATTAGGGTCCATTAAGGTTCAAATTTCGGCCCTGTCGATATTCTTCCAGAAAGAACTGGCTTCAGTACCTGAAGTTCAGACATTTGTGAAAGGGGTGCTGCACATACAGCCTCCTTTTGTGCCTCCAGTGGCACCTTGGGATCTCAATGTTGTGTTGAGATTTCTAAAATCACACTGGTTTGAACCATTGTCTACGGTAGATTTAAAATATCTCACGTGGAAGGTGTCGATGCTGTTGGCCTTGGCTTCAGCTAGGCGTGTGTCAGAATTGGCGGCTTTATCATGTAAAAGCCCTTACCTAAATTTTCATTCTGACAGGGCGGAATTGAGGACTCGTCCTCAATTTCTACCTAAGGTGGTTTCTGCATTTCACATGAACCAACCTATTGTGGTACCTGCGGCTACTAGGGACTTAGAGGACTCTAAGTTGCTGGACGTTGTCAGGGCCTTGAAAATGTATGTTTCCAGGACGGCTGGAGTCAGGAAAACTGACTCGCTGTTTATCCTGTATGCACCCAACAAGCTGGGTGCTCCTGCTTCAAAGCAGACGATTGCTCGTTGGATTTGTAGTACAATTCAGCTTGCACATTCCGTGGCAGGATTGCCACAGCCAAAATCAGTAAAAGCCCATTCCACAAGGAAAGTGGGCTCATCTTGGGCGGCTGCCCGAGGGGTCTCGGCTTTACAACTTTGCCGAGCAGCTACTTGGTCAGGGGCAAACACGTTTGCTAAATTCTACAAATTTGATACACTGGCTGAGGAGGACCTGGAGTTCTCTCATTCGGTGCTGCAGAGTCATCCGCACTCTCCCGCCCGTTTGGGAGCTTTGGTATAATCCCCATGGTCCTTACGGAGTCCCAGCATCCACTTAGGACGTTAGAGAAAATAAGATTTTACTTACCGATAAATCTATTTCTCGTAGTCCGTAGTGGATGCTGGGCGCCCATCCCTAGTGCGGATTGTCTGCAATACTTGTATATAGTTATTGTTACAAAAAATTCGGGTTATTATTGTTGAGCCATCTTTTCAGAGGCTCCTTTAAATTTATCATACTGTTAACTGGTTTCAGATCACGAGTTGTACGGTGTGATTGGTGTGGCTGGTATGAGTCTTACCCGGGATTCAATATCCTTCCTTATTATGTACGCTCGTCCGGGCACAGTATCCTAACTGGCTTGGAGGAGGGTCATAGGGGGAGGAGCCAGTGCACACCACCTGATATCTCAAGCTTTTATTTTGTGCCCTGTCTCCTGCGGAGCCGCTATTCCCCATGGTCCTTACGGAGTCCCAGCATCCACTACGGACTACGAGAAATAGATTTATCGGTAAGTAAAATCTTATTTTTCCTATTGGTGCCCAGCACTGTAGTGTTCAGCCTCTGGCATTCATAAACATATATCTTGACAGTGCTTGAGATGTTTGACAGTTTTTACACTTGTTACACAGTTGAATGTCCTCATATATCACTGCTGTAGTTATGACAAACAGCTCAACACGTCGGATCCCATGAGACTGCTAGCGTCAGGCATCCTTATTGCATTTTTTTTTCTGAAAATTTATTTTGTACCTTAGTCGTAGGACGCATTAATGTTGATTCCTTTTATATGTGACACTTGTGTATCTGTGTGCAACTTTGAGTCTCTTTACCTGTATATGAAGCCAAGTTTCATTGTGCTTTGCATACAGACTCAGACGCACACAAATATACAAGTGTCATATATCAAATTAACCAGCACAGTCTCCTAGTGCGCCCTAGTTTCATCATATTGCAACTAAGACGCATTTTTGGCAATAAAGATGCCTGGCACTAGCAGAGCTGCACAGGACCCACTGGTGCCAAGGGGAGGGGGTTGCTGGAGGAGACTGCACCACCAACAACAAGTGTGTAGTCAGTCATCCACCCTCTCCCTACCCCCAGCAGCCGGGACTCCCAATGACATCCACAGACCTACCCCGCTATACTCAATGCACAACAGCAGATGGGGACACTGAGACCCAGGCCGGACAGAAACTATGTGAGTGGTGGGAAGCTGAGAGGGGCACAGAGGGCAGAGAGAGGGGGGAACAGGGCAATGGGGCAGAAAGAGGGCATGGGCACTGGAAGTGGGGGGTGGCGGGTAAAATACATCATTCTTGTAAGGGGTCATGGTCACACCTCGGCTATTAAGCCACACCCCCAAGAATGTACCAGGGCCTGGCCAGGCTCTCTACGGCCCTGACAGGAGCTGCTGCTCACTTGCGCCAGGCATCTCATGCTGCATGGGCTATCGAAGCTAGGGCACATTTGTAATCTTTGCAGTTTTCCATCAAAAATTAGTTTTGGGAGGATGCTCCACAATTTTATTTTTTATAAATCTTGAAATTGCCAAATTAATGTAAGAAATGTTTGGTACATCTGCCCTGCTTCAATCATGCCAAAAGAGAGCTACAGTATAATAGGATATGGCAAACTACATCAAGACTGTATATCAGCCACAACCTGCAAGATTGCACTGGCCCAGCAAAGCATCCCTGGAAAATATAAAAAAATGTTAGAAACTTCAGTGATCTAGGGTTACATCATGTATATCTGGCTATAAAATTCTGGGTTTTGTTTTCTACCTTTTACTTTACAAATACAAAGCAGATGTAGAAAAAGAGTCACGCATCCAAGACATCTGCAGCATACGTATTAAAGACAAACATCCTATTGCATCTCATGGGAATGTGTATTTGAATAAATCAGATATGCCTTAATGCTTGATAAGCTGTAATTCTTTGGACCCCTCACATAGGCGAAATAAATTCTGTATAATTTTAATAAACATTACAGGTATATTTATTAATGCAGCATCATACAATCTATGAATGCAGTTATCTAAGGCCCAGATTTATCAAACGCTAGAGTGTGATAAATAGCACAGTGATAAAGTACCAATCAGCTCCTAACTGTCAATTTTCAAACACAGCCTGTAACATGGCAGTTAGGAGCTGATTGGTTGGTACTTTATCACGTGCTATTTATCACTCTCCAAGACTTGTGGGAGCTTTCGTTTTGTGTGAATGGGATCAACAATACACAATAAATAAAAAAATGCAAGAAAAGGAACGTAAACAGCCGAAGTCACATCAAACTGTGACAAAGAAAATAGTCTTCTTTCACTTGATGGGGAAGATTTATCAAACCTTTAAAAAAAAATAAAGTGGAGAGAAAAAAATGAAGATCAAAGTTTGTAGAGATAATGTGGACAGAGATAAAGTACTAACCAATCAGCTTCTAGCTCTCATTTTACAGGCTGTGTTTGAAAAATGATAGGAGCTGATTGTTTGGTACTTTATCTTCAATGTATCTCTCTCCAAATTTTGATAAATCTGAGTTGTACTTTTGGGCCATTCCATGACATGTAATGTGTAACAGTCTGGATAACAAGTGACATACTGTATAATCATGGAATGACTCTTTTCAATAAACATTCACTCAAGTTGGAAGTGTTTATTTACAAGGGATTAGCAACAGTAAGGCTGATATAGCACAAAATTCATCTAAAAACAAGGCCGATATCGGGTCAACTGTATTTAAGAATAAACAGTATTAAAACAGCAGACATGAGAATAGTGACAATTTCAAGATAAGAACAGAGTAGATCAAGTGAGGCAACTCAAATAACCACAAGAAACAGTGGAACGCATATGTAGATCTTACATATTTCAGCTGTGTGCTTTCTTCAGAGTTGAGTGAATGAAACTATGTGCAACTCAGACTTTTACACAACTCAGTCACGTCTCCACTGAATTCTGAAGTAGTGTCAATGGATTTGATTAATGTTTAAGTACCATGGTGTCTGATGACTTGGAAGAGGGAGAATTGTGGAACCTTTTCAACTTTATTTTTTAAAATTCCCACCTTTAATCTTATCTCATCTGTATACTGTCCCATGTGACATTTAAACAGGAAATCAGTATTGTAGATGTGCAGTATGTGACTGCCATCATTACATGCCTCATGTGCACTCCAAAATATTTGCGATTTTGGCTGCATGTTTGATCTAAAGCTCTTTTAAATATGGATACAATATATGCCTTATATGTAAATAGGCTTACCATACTATCTCCCCTTTAAACTGGGACACTCGTGAATTAGGTACAAAGAGAAGAAAAAAGGAACGCTAGTTTTGGGGGCACTCTTATGTAATATTATGTTATTTCAAAATTAACTTTTATTGGATCAATTTAAAACAGGTCAGTGTTATCAATTACAGACAAAGACAGACATCAACATATAACATCAATATAGGTAAAAACATTGGCTCATATATGGATAGGTTGAGCAATTAGTTAGATAAGTGGCTCACAGAATAGTAAGCTTAGCGAAATATCGATATATATTGTTAAGTCTCTACGGGGTACCAATACCGTATACCAAATGGTTTGATCAAGATACTGTAATTATTTCAGATGGTTGACATGCTAGGTAGCAGAAATCGAGCAGTGCAGTTCCCAGATTCACATAGCTAATTAATACCAATGCTGTATGTCAATATGGTCAGGTACATTCGCAGAGCAGAAAAACAACTTATGCAGAAGTGAATCGTGTATTAGCAGTGGAAAGGTTTGATATTTTGTGTAAGTACTCTAACAGTAATCCCTCTGTTTGGTATAAGAGGGAACAGTTAGTTTGCTATATCTCTTGGGCCCACATTTGGACATATCATACAACATCTGCATACATATTGATTCCACACAATGCAAAAAAACATAATAATAATATAATAAAAAATAATAATAAAAAAATAATTCTATTCTGTGACAAAATTCTTCATTGATATGGTATCACAATCTATAGAATTATATTATTATATCAAGAGACAGGCACTTTGGCAATAAGTAAACTCTTTTGTATAATACCACTAGTATATGGATTAGAGAAAAAGTCACACCTGTCTTCAATGCCCATTTCTATGGCAACAAGAGAGTTCCTTTTTCTTCTCTTTGTACCATGGCCCTCATTCCGAGTCGTTCGCTCGGTATTTTTCATCGCATCGCAATGAAAATCCGCTTAGTACGCATGCGCAATATTCGCACTGCGACTGCGCCAAGTAATTTAACAATGAAGATAGTATTTTTACTCACGGCTTTTTCATCGCTCCGGCGATCGTAATGTGATTGACAGGAAATGGGTGTTACTGGGCGGAAACACAGCGTTTTATGGGCGTGTGGATGAAAACGCTACCGTTTCCGGAAAAAACGCAGGAGTGGCTGGAGAAACGGGGGAGTGTCTGAGCGAACGCTGGGTGTGTTTGTGACGTCAAACCAGGAACGACAAGCACTGAACTGATCGCACAGGCAGAGTAAGGTTGAAGTTACTCAGAAACTGCAAAGTAGTTTGTATTCGCAATATTGCGATTACATCGGTCGCAATTTTAAGAAGCTAAGATACACTCCCAGTAGGCGTAGGCTTAGCGTGTGTAACTCTGCTAAATTCGCCTTGCGACCGATCAACTCGGAATGAGGGCCCATATTTCCTAAATCTCCAGGGGGGGGGGAACCTCCTCACGAGATACTCATCACTAGGAATTCAGCTAGTGACCTACTAATTAAACTACTGTGGATTATGTTATTGATCCCTACTTTATGTAGGAAATAACTCTTACCTATGCTCGGTTCTCCCAAACTCCACCATCCCCTAATACAACACTCGTGAATTACACAGGTTCTCTGGCTGGCTGGCTGACTTCAAGCCTGCATTTCACCTGGTTTTAAGCAGCAAGAGAACCTGTGTATTTATGAGTGTTCTAGTTAAAAAGCATAGTATGGTAAGCCTATACATAAGCTTATTACGCATAACATATGCGTAATAAGCTTACAACACTCTTTTCTAATGCTTACAATGTATTACGTTCCATTCAAAACCATTACTTTAGACAGTGAACACAGATAAGCTAACTGTCCATTCCATAAACTGAACATAATAACATCTATAATAACACCAAGCAGTGAAGACAATATGGCAACAGAATTACATTTAATTATTATCACATCCTTAAGGAAGGGGCTATCAAGTGCAACTAAGGGTCAAAACCGATACTCATTAACCAAAACGACAGTACAAATGTCAAAACCATTCAACCAGTCACGGAACAAAATCAGGATGTAAGTCTTCAAGAACGCTGCCCAGCCAGTCTTCCCCAGAACATAAGATTCAACTCACCGATTGTGTCAAAAAGAAATGAGTTCCTGTTAGAGATGTGCAGGTTCGGATTTACTCGGTTCTTAACGCCAAAATTGACGCGAGTTCTGATTTATACAGATTTTTCTTATTGGCTATCCAAAACACGTAACATCCAAGAGCCAATAAGATGCCGTTTTGAGATCCGGGTAAATCTAAACCCGCACATCTCTAGTTCCTTTATAAACACATGGAAAGGATCTAAAAATGTAAACCTAAACAATGTAACACCAACAAGCAATGCCCCATCCTGTAATTTTATCATATCATAAAAATGTATTATTATATATTACAAGTTATTTATATAATGTACACATATTCTGCAGAGCTTACAGAGAATATTTGCCCATTCACAACATCAGTCACTGCCCCAGTGGAGTTTACAATCTATATTCCCTACCACATTTACATGCACACACATTCACACTAGAGATGAGCAGCTCTGGTTCTCGGTGAACCGAACCCACCTGAACATTGCAAACCGAGCCGGGATCCGAGTCCGGCTCGGGACTTCCCACCTTACTCGGATCCCAAAGCGCGGCGGACATGTCATCTTCCCACTATCAGATTCTTGCGGGTTTTGGATTCTATATAAGTCCCCATGCATTGGCGCCATCTTCTCAGTACTGTGTTGTCTGGCGTTGGGCAGGTGCTCTTTCTGCTGTATCTGAAAGGGGTGCTCTCTCTGTCTGCTGTATCTGAAAGGGGTGCTCTCTCTGTCTGCTGTTTCTGAAAGGAGTGCCCTGTCTGCTGTATCTGAAAGGGGTGCTCTCTCTGTCTGCTGTATCTGAAAGGGGTGCTCTCTCTGTCTGCTGTATCTGAAAGGGGTGCTCTGTCTGCTATATCTGAAAAAGGCGTGCTCTCCCTGTCAGCTGTATCTGAAAAAGGGGTGCTCTATCTGCTGTATCTGAAAAAGGGGTGCTCTTTCTGTCTGCTGTATCTGAAAGGGGTGCTCTCTCTATTTACTGTATCTGAAAAAGGGGTGCTCACTATGTCTGCTGTATCTGAAAGGGTTGCTCTCTCTGTCTGCTGTATCTGAAAAAGGGGTACTCTCTCTGTCTTCTATATCTGAAAAAGAGGTGCTCTCTCTGTCTGCTGTATCTGAAAGGGGTGCTCTCTCTGTCTGCTGTATCTGAAAAAGGGGTGTTCTCTCTGTCTGCTGTATCTGAAAGGAGTGCTCTCTCTGTCTGTTGTATCTGAAAAAGAGGTGCTCTCTCTGTCTGCTGTACCTGAAAAAAGGGTGTTCTCTCTCTCTGCTGTTTCTGAAAGGGGTGACCTGTCTGTCCATCCAGGGGCTCCGCCCCAGTGTAAAATTAAAATAATAAAAGCTAAAAAAAAAAGCCTAAAATTATAATTATAAAAAATGTAAAATATATATATTTATTTTGTTTGTGCTGTACCCCAGTGTACTATACCATTTTTATTTTATTTTCATAAGTACTGTGACACTACTGGTCAGACCACAGTATATTATTTCCTACTCATACACGTATTGTGCGAAGCTGTTGGTGAAGCTAAACCACAGTGTGTAATAATATATATTTCTGCTGGTGTGTGATATAAAAAATAATAATACATATTTCTGACTCATTTGTGCGACACTGTAACCGCAGTGTGATATAAAAAATAATATATATATAGTTTGATTTAAATTTATATTTTCTGCTGTGTCATCCCAGTATACATCCAGGGACTGCAGCTGTCCATCAGTTCTGTAAGTCCACCAAAAATAAAAGACATCTTTTTAAAAAAATATTTTGTGCTGTATCCTCCTAGTATACATCCAGGCGTGCTCCGTCCATTTCAGGGTGATGTGTCCGTAGCTCATATTCTTATGTTATAATTTATAATCCTATTCCATAATTCTTCTTATCACCACATTGTGATTAATTCAAATTAATATTATTAATAATTATTATAAATTAACTAAATTTAAATTAAGTTAATATAACTAAACTCTCCACACTTGTATAGCAAAATTTCCGCATATCAAAGATATCTTTGAGGAACAGAAGAACTTGATCCAAAATAAATTAAAATCATAATTACAGCATCTAAAATATTGTCTTTTTTTATTATTCTTTGCCCAAATCATCTTTTTGTGAACTGAAATCTTGAGCCTTGTCTAATGCGTAGTTTTTTTTAAATACATTCTTTTTTTATATATTTTGTGCTGTGTCATCCCAGTACACATCCAGGGACTGCATCTGCTCCGTCAATCTAGGGGGTGTTCTGTCAGTCCACCCAAAATAAAAGACATATTTTTTTAAATATTGTTTGCTGTATACTCCCAGTTTACAGCCAGGCATGCTCCGTCAGTTTCAGGTTGCTGTGTCCATAGCTCATATTCTTATGTTATAACTTATTGTCATATTTTCATAATTCTTCTTACCACCACATTATGATTCATTCAAATTAGCATGATTAATAATTATTTTAAATTAACTAAATTTTTATTTAATTAATATAACTAACCTTCTGCATATCAAAGATATCTTTGAGGAACAGAAGAACTTAATCCTAATTTAAAAATATTTTTTTAACGGATGATTAGCAAACCTTCACCATGTCAAAGATATCTTTGAGAAACAGAAGAACTTGATCCTCATTTTAAAATATTTTTAACAGATGATTACAGCATGTAAAAATGTATTGTGTAACTGCCACGTGTTTGCTGCCCACTGCTGTCGCTTAGCTTAGTCATCCAGCTACCTCGGTGCAACCTTTTGGCCTAAACTGGATAAAAACAATATTGTGAGCCTGGAGGTGTTCAGAATAGATTGGAAATGAAAGTTATTGAGGTTAATAATACCATAGAAACAAAAATACCCCCATATTCTGTTATTTTAACTGTTTTTATGATTTAAAAAAAAATCCAGAACCAAAACCGAAACCTGCAAGGGCGGTTTTGGCAAAGCCAAGATCCAAAACACAAAGGAGATCCAGATTCAAAACTAAAACACAAAAAAAAAATGGCCCAGCTCTCACCCCTAATTCACACTAGTGTTTTTTTTTTATTTATTTCTCAAATACCTTTATTTGTTATATATTTACATATCATTATTTCATCCCACCCATCAGAAACAACTGGTGTATGGGCCTTACATAGAGCCTGCACATGTTTGACCTTTATTATCTTATACTCTTATTTGCTGTGCTGTCCATGCCCACTTGTACTGCCCAGGGCCATATTAATGGCCAGATAGGCCTGGATCTGAAAATGACACAGAACCTAGGTGAAAAACAGAGGAGCTGTGACCAGTGGTGTTTGGGCGTGACCAGTGCCATGTGGAAATGTAAATCCACTATACTATCAGCCACAATGTCTCCCTAAATATGTAGAAGGAGAATCAATGCGCCATTTTATGAGGAAAATAGAAAAACAATTGTAATACTTTATGGCTGACTGTGTGGCCAGCTGGGCGGCTGGTCATCACCATGCCGTCATGATGGGCCTATTTGCATTGAGAAAGAGCCCTAGTAGATTGAAACGCATTGGCAGGTGGAGTTGTGTCAACAGTGGCTATGGTGTTGTGACAAGGAACAAGGAGGGAGCTGGGGATTGCTGCATGTAAAACATCTCTACCCACATCTGAATTACCCCAAATCACTCCCACTTGATCTGCTCCTGGCTGAGGAACACAATTTTTTTTTTCAAGTGGGTGTTGCCATGCCTACTTACATTAGCCCTGTACCTGGGCCCGGACCCACTCTCTATGGCCTTGCTTGCCATTGACTAAAGAAATTATGGGGAAATGTATTAACCTGCCACTTTTCTCAGCGCTAAGTGACATCTTGCATTGCCGACAGGGTGTCTTAGCTTTGAGATGTATTAAAAAGAGAGTCACAGGGGAGATGGTACAATAACTCACCACTTCTGAGATATCTGTCCTGCCTGATTCACGTTAGTCAGTATCATTTGGCCCGATGGCACATGTGCGTAGACATTGGTAAGTGGCATCAGGACTAATATGTTCAACATCAGATGGAGTTACTGTGTATGTTAGAGGACAAGTGGAGAGAAGCACAGCTTATCATCACTTATTAAGTGCCCTATAACGCTTCGGCGCTATAACCGCCTATGGTACAGAGTCATGTTAAGAGAGAAGAGGGCCTATGTGCAGACTATTTGCCGCCCCCCTCCTCTCTGGCATTGCAATAGACTCTGGTTTTGTGCCAGAGTCTACAGCACATGCACACGTCTCTGGGCCATTAGGAAGGAACGGGCCCAAATTACTACAACTCTGCTTTAACTTGTGAACCTAACCTGTCCTCCTACAACCTGCCTTATATCCCAAGCTGTGGTGGCTCCAGATGTGGGGTCTGCAGCACAGTCCAAAATTCAAATAGGGGAGCCACACCAACTGCCAACACTGTTGCAGAAGTTCAGAAGTTCTCACAAATGTGTTACACTTGTAGGTTGTTTGGCTTTCACCCTTCTATTCAGTTCATCCCAGGCCAGTTCGATGGGGTTTGGAGACTGTTCTAGCCATTCCATGGCTTGAAACCTACCATCCTGTTCTTTTATTTAAAGGTAGTACTGACATAGCCTTGGGATATGTTTTGGGTCCTTATCTTTTTGATTGATTAAACTTGGAGCAACTAGGCATAGAATAGAGGGCATTGCATTGTGCGGCAAAATGCTGTAGTGGTCTATTTGGTACAGGTTGCCAGTCACACTGTTCTTGTCACAGACTCTGAATCCGGGAAAAGAGACCATCATGCTTCCTCCTTCATGTTTGACAGTTGGTGCCACAAGTGTTTATTTTTGAAAGTCAGCGGCTTCAGCTACAGTATTTCTTGGTGTGTTTAAGCCCAACATTTAAAATGCAATACTTTCAATAGTAAAATATGGGGTGTTATGCTATTAAAAGCATTTACTTTCTAAATTTCAGGTTTAGTTACACTAAAAAATGGCAGCTTTTACAAGCCATCGCTTAGTAAATAAACACACACTAAGGAACCAATCTTTCGCCTACTCAAGAACATACAAAAGCTCTGTGTGATGAACCAAAGATTGGTGTGGCTCCCCTATGTGAATTTTGGACTGTGCTGCAGCCCCACATCTGGAGCCACCCCAGCTTGGTCATGTTGGAGGTTATGTAACTTTGGAATTTGCATTATTTTCAGTTTTTGCTAACATAAAACTGTTTTGTTTTGTTTACCTCTAGTAGTTTACCTTTGTATCATTACAGGTTATTTACCTGACTTGAGTTGCTTAATTTCAATAAAAACTAGAAAAATTGAGGTATTCAAAAAGTTTTGATTGATAGTCTATCTGTGGCATGCTCATGGCAATATGTCATCCCGTACCTCCAAAATTGTTGAACCCTCCAGGACTCTCATAGGTCATTAGTATACTGTTACCTAGGATTTGGAAGCCTGCAGTCCTTCCCAAGACTTGGACACCTGACCCTATAGTAGCCTATGTCTTTGCAGAGAAAACAAATAAAAGAAAACCGCTAAACCCCAACTTACCACATAGTGGGTAATAATAAGACACGTAATGCTGTATAACCAGTGCTTAGCTGCAGCAAAAGTAACAGTAAACTGAAACTCTTCCTCAGCAACAGTAGGTCAGCAAACTTCTACTGTATGTGCACTCGTGCAAAACATCACAAGGCTCTCACTCAATTTGCCTAATTCAGAGTTGATAGCAGCAGCAAATTTGTTAGCAGTTAGCAGTTGGGCGCCTAATTACTGCCTTGCCCCAGGTGACGAAAATCCTAGTTTCAGCCCTGGCAAAACCATGAGCACTGCAGGAGGGGCAGATATAACGTGTGCAGAGAGAGATAGATTTGGGTGGGGTGTGTTCAAACTGAAATCTAAATTGCAGTATAAAAATAAAGCAGCCAGTATTTACTCTGCACAGAAACACGATAACCCACCTAAATCTAACTCTCTCTGCAAATGTTATATCTGCCACACATGCAGTGCACATGGGGGGTCATTCCGACTCTGAGTTGATCGCTCGCTAGTTATTTTTTGCAGCGCTGCGATTAGATAGTCGAAGCCTATAGGGGAGTGTATTTTCGCTTTGAAAGTGTGCGAACGCTTGTGCAGCCTAGCGGTACAAAAAGTTTTGTGCAGTTTCTGAGTAGGTCACTTCAGCCTGTGCGGTCCCGGAATTGACGTCAGACACCCGCCCTGCAAACGCTTGGACACACCTGCGTTTTTCCAACCATTCCCAGAAAACGGTCAGTTGGCACCCATAAACACCTTCTTCCTGTCTATCTTCTTGCAACTGGCTGTGCGAATGGATTCTTCGTTAAATCCATAGCCCAGCACCGATCCGCTTTGTACCCATAAGACACGCCTGCGCATTACGGTGCATATGCATGCGCAGTAGTGACTTGATCGCTGCGCTGCGAAAAATGGCAGCGTGCGAATAGGTCGGAATGACCCCCTAGGTTTTGCCCAACTGCTAACAAATTTGCTGCTACGATCAACTCTGAATTATACCCTTTATTTGTCCATTGAAGAATATTCTTGTCTCCAATGCTAATAAATCATAGCAACACCTTCTATGTTTTGGACTGAAATTTTACTAAAATGAAAAATATAAAGTTATGTAAACTTATGTTTTGTCTTCAATCCAGGCCAGGCTTCATATGTTAGAACAAAAAAAAATATTTCTATCTCTTTCATTGCTAACACTACAAGTAGATCTCCGTATAAATCACTCATTCTTAACAAAGTAAAGTGATCAGATCAATAGCAACACAGATTTACTGCTATGAGACCAAAGAGGCCCCAAGGTGGCCCGACAGCAGCGCTCACTGGGGTAACGTTAGAAGGTCAAGGGGTGCACTTGCTATAATGAACACCCTGGCCTGTATTGTGTTCAGTTACTGTAGGTACCCAAATACTCAGCCTGACAATGCGTCCCACCCTACCTCCAAGTTGCCCTGGCCTTCACTCTGCCCCCTCTTCCGATAATGCCATGCTCTGGAGAATTGGATCCAGAAGTGTGCGTGCTGTGGGCTGTGCTGTGTTTACTTCCACCTAGGCCTAAGCCGAGGAGAGGGAGATACCGTGGATGAGCTGAGCCAGAGGGTACAGTAGACATGGAGTGGCCTATGGGGTAAGCCTGAGCAAGCTGGCTTCAGGGCAATGTAAGCAGGAGGTAACATGAAGGACGAGGGGTGATTTGTGTGCAGGCAGCAGTAGGAAGAGCGGATGGTAATGTCGATAATATGAAGACAAATGGGTAAGAGAATTAGGGTCTGAGGGGATTTGTAGGATCAGGCGGGCAAGAGAGGATATGGAGGGTCAGGAGGTAATAGGTGATGTGGACGATATAAGTGATGTTGAAAACTGAGGGGGCTAATAGGTGATGTGGATGATTGAGGAAGGGGTGGGTAATAGGTGATGTGGGGAGATAGGTGATTACAAGGATCAGATGGGGGGCAAGTGGCGATGCAGGTGATCGGGGGGGGGGTTCTTGGGCAAGAGGTGATGCAGAGGATCAGGGGAGGGTGAGAAACAATGCAGAGGTTGAGGGGAGGGTGAGGTGGAGCATCAGGGGAGGGTGTGAGGTGATGTGGAGGATCAGGGGAGGGTGGGAGACAATGCAGAGGTTCAGGGGAGGGTGGAAGGCACTGCGGAGGATCAGGGGAGGGTGTGAGGTGATGCGGAGCATCAGAGGAGGTATGAGAGGACATGTAGTAGATGGGGGGGGGGGGGGTGAAGTGATGTTGAGGGTAATCCACCTAAGAGTAGCATCTGCAGGAGGGACAGGCGTAACTGGATGGAACTGCCACGGGGCAGTATTAGATAGAGAGAGTGTAGTTAAGGACAGAGAGACATACTGGGGGCACTGGATAACCAAAAATAGCTAAGCACGTCTGTACTCACTGCCCCTCAGTTACTCATCTGTCCCAGATATACAGTAGGGTTCATAGGGGCAGATGTGTTAACCTGGAGAAGGCATAAGGAATTGATAAACCAGTGATATGTGCAAGGTGATAAAGGCACCAGCCAATCAGCTCCAATACGTAAATTAACAGTTAGGATCTGATTGGCTGGTGCCTTTATCACCTTGCACATATCACTGGTTTATCACTTCCTTATGCCTTCTCCAGGTTAATACATCTGCCCCATTATTCCCTATACCCTGCAGAATTACAAAACCAATCACACTTCTACTGTAATCTATGCACTAAATCAGAGGACTGGGAATTTGGTCTATGAACACATACATATTTTTTGTATGTGTGACTATATATATATATATATATATATATATATATAATCCATATATTGGGCGGCACTCAGAGACTTTCACACGCTGGTTGAACAGTGAACAAGCCCCGCAGGGCTGCTTTAATGTGACGTTTTGGGGCAAAAAGATCCCCTTCCTCAGACAATCAAACCAAACCACAAACAGGGCATTAAATAGGTAACAGTGAATAGTATCTTACCCTCCTTTTCCCAGTGTGTCCCCAGGCACACGTGGACGCCGTTCAGCAGTGGCGCTTCCGGCCGGGGCTTGTTCACTGTTCAACCAGCGTGTGAAAGTCTCTGAGTGCCGCCCAATATATGGATTATATACAGCAGGATTTGGACTGATGGGAAGGCACCCGAGCAAGGTGACACGTAAGACCTGAGTGCCAGGGTCCTATTTTGGACATTATATATATATATATATATATATATATATATATATAGTATCGTCCCCTCGCTTCGCTCGCCATGCTTTGGCAAAGGTGCCTTGCTCTGCTACCTCTGCATTCGGTACAGGTTACTATTCCCAGTTGATTACATTGCTAAACCCCTCCAAATAAGTTGTGTTGACCATATGTGTCGACCAAATGTGCATCGACCATTTGCACCTGTCGACCGTAAGCACTGTCGACCTTTTACATGGCAACCTGTTGTCCATGTTGACGTTTTGACCATGTCGACCTACTGTATGTCAACAATTAGTGGTCGACCTAATGACTGTCGACCTTAACATTACTTTACTGTCGACCTAGAGCTCGGATACCCTGCCACGAATGTACTCGTGTAGCCATTGGTAGAAGTTATGTAAGACAAACGCACAACATAATAGTTGCAATTAAAAATAATCACACATTTTATTAAAAGATTTAATACATATTATACAATGCAATTTGGTACATATAAAATAAATATATATATATATATATATATATATATTACCTTCATAGGCATAGTACTAGTGATAAGACAATACAAATTGCACTTAATAGCACTAGGAATGGGCATACGGATTTCCTGGAATCCAGCAAGTGTATAGAGAGTAAGTAATCTAGAAATGAAATGAAATGAAATGAAAGTGAGTACTGGCACAAAACGCATACTGTACATGCAGAAAACAGAACACAAACATAACTAAAACATGAGGAATAAAACTATAAAAATATAATCCCCATGAATGGGCTAACTGTGGAGCGCTGATGTCCACGGAACGGATAATATGGCCTAATCTACTGGAAGTGTTAGGGATGGCTATCCTGACGTAAGAATATACACATTAGTTCAAAATTACAAAATCTCCCAGTATCCAAAAGAGTGTTTGAGGTGTTTCTTCATCCATTGCCCCTCTGGTATTCTTAGCAGTACTCATTATGTACCTATTGCAAGACCTGAATGGGCCAATATACTGTAAGAACAGTGCGAAACAGGTTACTTCAGGTGAATACTCACTACAGATAAGCAGGCACCGGCCCTGTAGTATTCAGTTAGGTTCTGCAGCTCCCTGCTGCTAGTGTGCCCCTTCACAAGTCCCAATGATTTCATATGATTCTTCTTAGCATTTTCACTGTAGTAAACAGGTAACACTTCTTTTCAGCCATAGCAATCCAAACCCACTGTAGTGTCTGGGTGTGGTATGATATGTCGACATTTATAGTTTCAAGATGATAATATCGACATGTTCAAATTGTAGACACTTATGAAATATCGACATGTTAGAATGTCAAAATATTATCCCTGATGGCCCGGCGGTGACTTACCTGCTCCTGACAGCTGCAGCAGTTCCAGCACTGTGAGTGTCACTTCCAGTGAAGTCATCTGACGGAGCAGCATTCTGGTAAGTACAGTCCCCCTATCCCCTTTTCTTAACCCTCCATCTAGTGCCTAACCCTACACTTCCCTACCTTAGACTGGGATGCGGTCAACATCCCGCTGCACGGGATCCCGGCGGTCGAAATACCGACGCCGGAATCCCGACCGCCACAATCCCGACATATTCTCCCTCCATGGGTGTCCACGACACCGATAGAGGGAGAATATAATAGTGTGCCGAGCGTAGCGAGGCACCGTGCCCGCAGCGTGGCGAGTGAAGCGAGCCCGCAAGGGGCTGCATTCCGCTCGCCACCCCTGTCGGGATTGTGTGGTCGGGATTCCGGCGTCGGGATTTCGACCGCCGGGATCACGTCCAGTGGGATTACGTACTGATCCCCTTAGACTAACCCTAACCTACTCCTAGTGACTAACTTAACCCCTCCCCATCCTGTAACCTAACCCTAACCTCCTCCTAGTGCCTAACCCTAGCCCCCACCCTGTAGTCTAATCATAACCTCCTCCTAGTGCCATACCCTACCACCCGACCCTGTAGCCTAACCCTAACCTCCTACTAGTGCCTAACCCTACTACCACCTTTTAGCCTAACTGTAACCTTCTCCTAGTGCCTAACCCTACCTCCCCCCACCCTGTAGCCTAACCCTTACCTCCTAGTGTCTAATCCTGACCCTCCCATCCTACAGCCTAACCTTAATGTCAACATTTTGTCAATGTCGGCATTCTGAGAATGCTGACATGCTGTCTGTTGAACAGTTTAAGATGTGGACATCCTGTCAACATTGTTATTGTCGACCTAATGACTATATCTGGCAGTGTCTCCCTCTGAAGTTCTTATACACACCCTCCCCTTATGATGATGCTACAGCACTGTACAAAAAGGCTGGTGCAAGTACACACTGATGAAGATACCTTGTTACACTGTAGTCACGAGACATATAATAGACATTTGTGCCAAAGTTGAAATATAAAATAAAAAGAAATAAAAAAATTCTAAACCTTAAAAATGCACAATTTAGTACAGTTTGCCCTTGCCTGATTTATATATTGGCCAGATTATCTTTCAGACAGATATGTTTTATTGAGTGGTAATAAGGTCCTGTCTTAAGATCTGCATCATATGAACACTATGGGGCATATTTACTAATTATCGGGTCCTATCAGTGTCGGACTGGGGCATGTAGGGCCCACCGGGGGGATGCAGTGGTAGGGGCCCATGTTAGGGGTGTGACCAGTCTGCAGAGGGTGTGTGGCCTGCCACCTCATTGGTTTTACTAACCATTAGAGCAGTGTTTCCCAACTGCGGTCCTCAAGGCACACTAACAGTGCAGGTTTTAGTGATATCCAGGCTTCAGCACAGGTGACTTAATTAGTACCTCAGCTATTTTGATTTAACCATCTGTGCAGCAGCCTGGATATCACTAAAACCTGCACTGTTGGTGTGCCTTGAGGACCGCGGTTGGGAATGCCTGCATTAGAGAGTGCAACATCTGGGCCCCTTCATAAATATATACAGTAAATTCGACTGCTGCATGCATGATAATGTACCAGATTAATAACAGCAATGCACTGTAGAAAATACACCATAGTCCAGTATAAGGCATACTTGCCTACCTGACCCTCTCCATGAGGGAGAAAATGCTCTGTTCCTGGACTTTCCTGGTAATGTATGATTGCCATCACCTGTGATGAGCTAGTTAATTGATAAGAAAGGTGTTTCACCACAGGTGATGGCAATCATACATTACCAGGAAAGTCCAAGAACAGAGCATTTTCTCCCTCATGGAGAGGGTCAGGTAGGCAAGTATGGTATAAGGTAACATATGTATAATGTATAATTCAAGTGCACAGTCTGGAACCTGATCCTTAGAGCAGTAGGTGGGGCCCACCGGTGGTTTCCCCTGTACCCCTGTGGGACAGTCCAAGCCTGGGTCCTATTTGCGGCAATAAGATAGAAAGTTCTATCAGGATGTACAGTATTAATATAAATCCGTAGGGACATGGGCTCTGAAAGGAGCATGTCCCTGTGGTGTGTAAGACGGGATGTGATCACCTTGTTCTTCGGGACCCCTCAGTGTGACTGTGTATGCATGGTCTGCTGGACGGTTATTGCCACATGGTACTTTCTGCGATATGTAGCCTTCTGGCGCTTGGTAACTTCTGCAATAAAGCAGCCCTCAAAGAAACCTAAGGGAAGCTGCTTTTGTGAGCAAAAATTGGAGACTGCGGCTGATATATCCGATATCTGCAGCATCCCCCCCATATACATTCAGTCTATACTTAATATTTCCAGGTACCCCCTAAAACAGGTATTTTCAGCCCTTATGTGACTTGAATACATTAATTCTCAGGTATAGAAAGAATTTTGGTGAATCCTAGTAAACAGCTTGGATTATCATGGGCAGTTCTCCATCTACTGGTGTTAAAACAACATTACACAACTATTTCCATTGTATTGGGAACACACAATTCACTGTTTGAACATTAAAGTTAAGCTGTCACCATAAATTACCTACTGCACAAACACGAAGCCAATAATATACATTGCAAACACCTTTGTTATTGCACAAATTCAAATTACCTGGGTAGTCTAATAGCTTTCAAGGTACTCCAGAGTGTATTCTATCGGCTGACATTTCTGCAGATTAGACATGCCTAAAAATGTGTGGTGAATTGGAAAATGTCAACAAGAGCACTGTTTAGAACCACCACACACCCACAAACTTCTCTATTTTTCTCCAAAAATACTGCTTAGGTGAGCCGCGTTTATGGGTACAATTTCTGATGAGACTGAGTGGACAACACCACTGCTTTTATTACACATGAGGCTTTTGTGTGTTTGATACTTTTTTTTAGACTGAGCAAAGTGCTCCTAGAAATGTACTTCTCTGCAGTGCGCAACTGGAGTAGACAAATGAGTCCCAAAACCAAAAAGTATGAAGCTGCCACTTTGGGATGTCACCAGAAGTGTCTTTAAATGTTCCTTTATGCCGCCCAAGCCATGATGCCCTCAATGATGAGTCTCAAAGCATACCTCCTAACTGTCCTGATTCCAACGGGACAGTCCCACTATTTGGACACTGTCCCGCTGTCCCACCCGCTGGCCACAGTGTCCCGCGTGCGGTGGTGGGGAGCAGGTTGGATGAGCCAGTGATCACCGCAGCTCTGCAAAGTAGCCGGTGATCATTGAATAGATGCCGTGCGCATTCGGGAAGTGAGGCGGGGGCTGCCCAGCTGCTCAGGGAGCACTGGGCATGTCCCCATAATGACGAAAACAGGGTCGGGTGGTGAGGCACCGCCCATTCCTCTGAAGCTCCACCCCCTTTCCAGGTGCAGCCACGCCAGAGGCGTGGCAGATCCAGCATCAAAACATACAAAAGTTGAGAGGTATGCTCAAAGTGTGATACCCCGCAGCTGCCTTTTTGGATTGGGGTGTAGAGGCCAGTGTCATTTTAAACACAATTGATTGAAAGAAAGGTCAGCTGGGGGAGTGATCCATCAAGAGAAGAGTGCTGGGGGGAGGGGGGTCATTTCACAGCAATAAGCAGCTGAGAGAAAAATCTAAGAGTGAGAAGATAAATTACTGTGACTAGGAAAAGAGAAGGTAGCAGGTCAGAAAGGAGCAACTAAGAGTGGCTGGGACTTGTGGTGCCACATAGACTTGGACGCTCACATACAGTACAGTATCTCTAATGTCAATGAAGTATTGCTTTAACACATTAGTTACGACTGTATACACTATTTTTATTGATTGATTTGTCAACATCAATGAACTACAGTATTGCTTTAACATGGTAGTTGCGTTTGTATACATTATTTTTATACATTGATTGGTCTACAGGACTTGAACGCTCACATACAGTAACACGGCAATGGACCATTGCTTTAACACGTTCGTTTGCGTCTGTATACACAATTTTTTTTATTGACTCTCTCCGTCTGACCATTGGTCTGTGTGTACAGTATACAGTAACATTACAGTCGTCACTGACCATTTGCCAGAGCTTGTATATCAATCCGCCGCTATTCGCTCTACAGTACTAGATTAATGGAGCATTAGTCACCCAGTGGTGGAGATGTGTATTGCATGCTGAGTATGTAGTCGTGCCTCAACGCGCTAGTCCGAGCATAAACTCAACAACCTAAGCTATCGTCTAGGTGTGACTAAACCTCCGTTTAGGCGGAGAAACTACAAAGATGACGGAGGCTCCATCTGTAGCTGAGAGTCCAATCCAATTGTTTGCTGTGTCTGGATTCTGGAGGGGAAGCTGTCATCTGATTTAGTGAGAGGAACCCATTATTACACACAAGTTGCTTCTACAGTACTTAACAAATCAGCATTGCAACATTGCTATTTAACCCTTAGTTGTGAATACACTTTAAGGGCCCCAACGTACGGTATGCACAAAGAGTTAACTATAACCTAGGTTATCAATGATAGGGCCACAGTATTAGGTTATTAGGACATTTTAATAATGCGTAAAGGACTCTGAATAGGGAATAGTCAATTATTGTAGAAAGATAAAGCCAATTCAAGCCATTTAATATAATATAAGTTTACTGTATATTGATGAAATGGCTGCAATAGTCATAGGTTGTATTACATTTAGAAAGGGACTAATAGTGTGTGTTACTTTAATTTATGCAATTTATTGTGTGTTTATTGAACCAAATCTATTATTCTATGGCAGTGACCTATTCCAGTAATTTTGGGTTGCTAGAAATAATTCTACTGAAGATTGCGTTTGCATACATTTTGTCTCCCATTTTCTGTGTCTGCTTAGGAATTGCCGCCAAGTCAGAAACACCACACCATCTATATGCAATTCCTTACCTTTGCCGGTAATCCTTCAACTAATATCACTTAGATATTTTCACTTTGAACATTAAATGGCAACATACAGTAAAATTCCTCCAGGAAACCCATTCCATACTTCTCCATCCAAAACTTACAGTAGGTTACTGTATATGCTCCTAAAAAAACAATGACACAACTCTTCAAGAATGAGTCTCCATGCTGTACCAAATTAGAATTTATATAATTAGCAGACTTTTATTCAGTCCTTATACAGTACCTATTACAAACAGAGGGCTTTTTATAGCAGCTATAGCAGCTCATGGGAAAGAACTGCCTTACATTTTACCACATTTATGATTGTTGGAGTGTAGGAGAACCTGTCACAAGATAATATATATTTATATAATGACACCAATAAGAGGATTGACATGTTTCTGCTCATCCTGCAATTCCATGCTCTCTGCAAGCCAAATACACATACCTCCCAACATGACCCTCTCCAGGAGGGACAGAATGCACTGCTCCTGGACTTCCCTCTTAATGGATGATTGCCATCACCTGTGGTGAAACACCTTTCTTATCCATTATCCTGTTGAACACAGGTGCAGACAATCATAAATTAAGAGAAAAGTCCAGAAGCAGAGCATTGTGTCCCTCCTGGAGAGGGTCATGTTGGGAGGTATGAATACAGGTGGCATGGGGGAACAAAGTTGCCGACCCAGGGCCTTATGCCTTTGGCGAAGGCACAGCTGGAATACCCCTAGTTATGGGTGGACATAGAGAAAAACTACTGTATGTCTTCTGCTTTCTAGTCAAGCTGCAAACAACTTTAAAGTGGCTCAGGTACAGTAGTGCTTTTATTAGAAAAGATATAGGGCTGACAGGATCCTCGCTTCATGACTTCATCAGCCCAAGATCACAGCAGTATTTTGATGATTCAAATTTACAGATGAGTGGGTTCGGTTTTACTCGGATTTACTCGGATCTCAAAACGGCATCTTATTGGCTCACGGATGTCACGTGTTTTGGATAGCCAATAATAAAAATCCGGATAAAACCGAACTCGCATTAATTCTGGCATTAAATCCAAACCTGCGCATCTCTATTAAAATTACAAAGGATCTCCTATTTTATAAACACCAAATAATCCAGAAACTTTCTATTTGTATAACTTTCTGCAGCTGTAAAAATTGTTGTCATCCCCAAGAAGTATATAAATAAAGAAGTGTTTATCACCATGAGCTGCCTTCAAATAGTCCATTGCTATGTCCAACAATTTGCAGGCAAAGAAAATCGGAAGTCTGTAACAAGTCCACTGATATTTTCCATGAAATTGCTTCATACTTGGAAGAACTTAGCACCACACATTAAAATTAGAGATGTGCGGCGTGCACTTTTTGTGTTTTGTGTTTTGGTTTTGGATCTGGATCCCCGCTCATGTTTTGGATCTGGATTGGTTTTGCCAAAATCACTCTTTCGGGTTTTGGTTTTGATTTTGGTTTGGGATCTGGATGATTTTTTAAAACCCCCCATAAAATCACAGAATTTGGGGGTAATTTTGATCCTACGGTATTATTAACCTCCATAACATTCATTTCCACTCATTTCCAGTCTATTTTGAACACCTTTCACGTCACAATATTGTTTTTAGGCCTAAAGGATGCACAAAGGTAGCTGGATGACTAAGCTAAGCGACACAAGTGTGCGGCACAAATACCTGGCCCATGTAGGAGTGGCACTGCAGTGTCAGAAAGGATAGCAGTTTTATAAACTAGGACCCAAAGAGCACATAATGCAAAGAAAAAAAAGAGGTGCAACGAGGTAGCTGGATGACTAAGCTAAGCGACCCAAGTGGGCGGCACAAACACCTGGCCCATCTAGGAGTGGCACTGCAGTAGCAGACAGGATGGCAGTTTTAAAAACTAAGCCCCAAAGAGAACATAATGCAAACAGAAAAAAGAGGTGCAATGAGGTAGCTGGATGACTAAGCAAAGTGACACAAGTGGGCGGCACAAACACCTGGCCCATCTAGGAGTGGCACTGCAGTGGCAGGCAAGATGGCAGTTTTAGAAAACAAGGTCCAAAGAGCAAATAATGCAAAGAAAAAAAAAAAGAGGTCAACGAGGTAGCTCTATGACTAAGCAAAGCAACACAAGTGGACGGCACAAACACCTGGCCCATCTAGGAGTGGCAGTGCAGTGTCAGACAGGATGGCAGTTTTAAAAACTAGGACCCAAAGAGCACACAATGCAAAGAAGAAAAAGAGGTGCAATGAGGTAGCTGGATGACTAAGCTAAGCGACACAAGTGGGCGGCACAAACACCTGGCCCATCTAGGAGTAGCATTGCAGTGGCAGACAGGATGGCAGTTTTAAAAACTAGGCCACAAAGAGCACATAATGCAAAGATAAAAAAGAGGTGCAAGATGGGATTGTCCTTGGGCCCTCCCACCCACCCTTATTTTGTATAAACAGGACATGCACACTTTAACAAACCAATCATTTCAGCGACAGGGTCTGCCACACGACTGTGGCTGAAATGACTGGTTTGTTTGGGCCCCCACCAAAAAAGAAGCAATTACGTAATCTCTCTTTGCACAAACTGGCTCTACATTGGCAAGATGTCGTCCTCATCCTCAGACCCCCCCCCCCCCTTCAGTGTTTACATCCTCATCCTCACAGAGAAATAATATTCAACAAACCCACATCATTTAGGTGTCAGTGGACTGCTTACGCTATTACCCAAAGTTTCTGAATATGACAATGGCTTATCATGAATGCGCTGCAGGTTACGTATAAGGGAGGATGTTCCAAGGTGGTTAACATCCTTACCCCTGCTTATTATGGATTTACGAAGGCAACAGATGGCTTGACACCTGTTGTCCGGATTTGTGGAGAAATAATTCCACACTGAAGAGGTGGCTCTTTTGGTATTTTGCCCAGGCATGACAATGGGCTTTCTCATCCCATAGCCAACAACTGTCTCCATTGGTGCCTTATTCAAACAAACCACATCACCATCAGAATCCTCATCGTCAACTTAATCTGCAGCGCCAGCTACACCCATATCCTCCTCATCCTGGTATACCTCTACAGTGACATCCTCAATCTCAATATCAGCAACTGGACTGGCAGTGCTCCTACCAGCACTTGTGGGGGGTGCCAATGGTGGTAGGAGCCTCCTCTTCCCATACAGTTTTTGTGTAGGACAGACCTAGACATCGCAACCGCAGACAGTGCCAACACCCCTGTATTTATACTAGTGATGAGCGGGTTCGGTTCCTCGGAAACCGAACTTCCCCGAACTTCACCCATTTTACACGGGTCCGAGGCATACTCGGATTCTCCCGTATGGCTCGGTTAACCCGAGCGCGCCCGAACGTCATCATCCCGCGGTCGGATTCTCGCGAGATTCGTATTCTATATAAGGAGCCGCGCGTCGCCGCCATTTTCACTCGTGCATTGGAAATGTTAGGGAGAGGACGTGGCTGGCGTTCTCTCCGTTTATTAATGTGGCTGCAAATATTTGTGCTTATTGCTTAATTGTGGGGACTGGGGAGCAGCTGTATTATATAGGAGGAGTACAGTGCAGAGTTTTGCTGATCAGTGACCACCAGTTTTATCCGTTCTCTGCCTGAAAAACGCTCCATACCTGTGCTCAGTGTGCTGCATATATCTGTGCTCACACTGCTTTATTGTGGGGACTGGGGACCAGCAGTATTATATAGGAGGAGTACAGTGCAGAGTTTTGCTGACAGTGACCACCAGTATATATAGCAGTACGGTACGGAAAGCCACTGCTCTACCTACCTCTGTGTCGTCAAGTATACTATCCATCTAGATTCTATACCTGTGGTGCATTTTAGTTTTGCAGTTTGCTGACAGTGACCACCAGTATATATATTTCCTATTGTAGCTGCTAAGTACTGTACTCTATGAAATCCTTTTGCAACCAAATTACAATAAGTGGACATAAAACATAAAAGACACAAGTACTTTTATACTGTATGTTCAGCAGAACTCAGTCCAATAAATGTAATCAGCCTCTAAATTGTTGGAAGTGAAGTGTGTGCAGGTATTGATAGTGCAGAGTTACATAGGCACAAATCATCGGATGACTGAATAGCCCAATTACTTAACTAGTGGTGTCGGTTTGTACTCCCTGTTATATATACACTGGTGATGGAGCGTAGCAGGGTTTTATTCAGCTCACACCGTGGTCAGTGTATGTAGTAGAGATGTGTGGCTCGGTTCTCCAGAAAGCCGAAACCACCTGAATTTTGTGGATCCAAACCGAACCAAAACCCAGTCCAGATCTCCGAGGAGATCTGATCCGAACTGTGTCCCAGTTCTAATCTTTCCGCTGTTCAGAATTTGGATTTTAAATCTGAATTTTGGGTTTTGCATAGCAAAAAATACATGATTTTAGCTGTTTTATAGATTTTTATAGATTATTAATGATTATAATTTTTTTTAAATATATTTTAATCCTAAATCCGCACCAAACACTTGAGGATGTTGGTGAGCACCTGAGCATATTTGGATGCATCATCTTAGCCACCCATCTTTTAACCCCCAGGATACCCACTAAAATTCACAGACCGTGCGCCCGATTCTGTACTGCGTCTCTGAGTGCTAACAATCGGTACACATGCATTGACTTAAAGCAGCGGCCAACTGCTTGTGGCATTGACATTGCTTCTGGCTCTGAATCAGGCCCAGTATGTCGCGCCTTTACCCTGGGGTGTAGTATGGTATGCCGGCGGTCGGTTTTCTGGCGACCAGCAGACCGGTGCCGGAATCCCGACTGCCGGCATACCAACAGCTGGGTGAGCGCAAATGAGCCCCTTGCGGGCTCGCTGCGCTCGTCACGCTGTGGGAACGGTGGTGCGATACGTGCGCCACGCTATCTATTCTCCCTCCAGGGGGGTCGTGGACCCCCAAGAGGGAAAAGAAGTGTCGGTATGCCGGCGGTCGGGATTCCTGCGCCGGTATGCTGGTTGCTGGGAGCCTGACCGCCGGCAAAGTGAAGACCACCCCTTGCCCTGAGCCTGTGCACGCCTTAGTCACCAGCTGCAGCATGGAGGTAAAGCTGAAAGAAAAGGTAGGAGAGACCATCACAGCCTGCAACTGTCCTGATTGTGAGGGAATGTAGTCAGGTCTTTGCTTCAGTTCATGTTGTGTACTCTACTGATCTTGTTCCAGATTAGCCTCATTGCCCATTGGACATGTATTGGTAAATTGTGTCAATAAAAGTCTATATTTTCGATAAGTGAGTTATGTATTTTCTAGTGATGAGTAGAGATGAGCGCCTGAAATTTTTCGGGTTTTGTGTTTTGGTTTTGGGTTCGGTTCCGCGGCCGTGTTTTGGGTTCGAACGCGTTTTGGCAAAACCTCACCGAATTTTTTTTGTCGGATTCGGGTGTGTTTTGGATTCGGGTGTTTTTTTCAAAAAACACTAAAAAACAGCTTAAATCATAGAATTTGGGGGTCATTTTGATCCCAAAGTATTATTAACCTCAAAAACCATAATTTACACTCATTTTCAGTCTATTCTGAATACCTCACACCTCACAATATTATTTTTAGTCCTAAAATTTGCACCGAGGTCGCTGTGTGAGTAAGATAAGCGACCCTAGTGGCCGACACAAACACCGGGCCCATCTAGGAGTGGCACTGCAGTGTCACGCAGGATGTCCCTTCCAAAAAACCCTCCCCAAACAGCACATGACGCAAAGAAAAAAAGAGGCGCAATGAGGTAGCTGTGTGAGTAAGATTAGCGACCCTAGTGGCCGACACAAACACCGGGCCCA
The DNA here is from genome assembly GCF_028390025.1 of Pseudophryne corroboree. Lineage (NCBI taxonomy): Eukaryota > Metazoa > Chordata > Amphibia > Anura > Myobatrachidae > Pseudophryne > Pseudophryne corroboree. Next base: position 555,713,293 of record NC_086447.1, on the reverse strand, counting down.
TCTAGGAGTGGCACTGCAGTGTCACGCAGGATGTCCCTTCCAAAAAACCCTCCCCAATCAGCACATGATGCAAAGAAAAAGAAAAGAAAAAAGAGGTGCAAGATGGAATTGTCCTTGGGCCCTCCCACCCACCCTTATGTTGTATAAACAAAACAGGACATGCACACTTTAACCAACCCATCATTTCAGTGACAGGGTCTGCCACACGACTGTGACTGATATGACGGGTTGGTTTGGACCCCCCCCAAAAAAGAAGCAATTAATCTCTCCTTGCACAAACTGGCTCTACAGAGGCAAGATGTCCACCTCATCTTCACCCTCCGATATATCACCGTGTACATCCCCCTCCTCACAGATTATCAATTCGTCCCCACTGGAATCCACCATCTCAGCTCCCTGTGTACTTTGTGGAGGCAATTGCTGCTGGTCAATGTCTCCGCGGAGTAAATTGATTATAATTCATTTTAATGAACATCATCTTCTCCACATTTTCTGGATGTAACCTCGTACGCCGATTGCTGACAAGGTGAGCGGCGGCACTAAACACTCTTTCGGAGTACACACTTGTGGGAGGGCAACTTAGGTAGAATAAAGCCAGTTTGTGCAAGGGCCTCCAAATTGCCTCTTTTTCCTGCCAGTATAAGTACGGACTGTGTGACGTGCCTACTTGGATGCGGTCACTCATATAATCCTCCACCATTCTATCAATGTTGAGAGAATCATATGCAGTGACAGTAGACGACATGTCCGTAATCGTTGTCAGGTCCTTCAGTCCGGACCAGATGTCAGCATCAGCAGTCGCTCCAGACTGCCCTGCATCACCGCCAGCGGGTGGGCTCGGAATTCTGAGCCTTTTCCTCGCACCCCCAGTTGCGGGAGAATGTGAAGGAGGAGATGTTGACAGGTCGCGTTCCGCTTGACTTGACAATTTTGTCACCAGCAGGTCTTTCAACCCCAGCAGACTTGTGTCTGCCGGAAAGAGAGATCCAAGGTAGGCTTTAAATCTAGGATCGAGCACGGTGGCCAAAATGTAGTGCTCTGATTTCAACAGATTGACCACCCGTGAATCCTTGTTAAGTGAATTAAGGGCTGCATCCACAAGTCCCACATGCCTAGCGGAATCGCTCCCTTTTAGCTCCTTCTTCAATGCCTCCAGCTTCTTCTGCAAAAGCCTGATGAGGGGAATGACCTGACTCAGGCTGGCAGTGTCTGAACTGACTTCACGTGTGGCAAGTTCAAAGGGCATCAGAACCTTGCACAACGTTGAAATCATTCTCCACTGCACATGAGACAGGTGCATTCCACCTCCTATATCGTGCTCAATTGTATAGGCTTGAATGGCCTTTTGCTGCTCCTCCAACCTCTGAAGCATATAGAGGGTTGAATTCCACCTCGTTACCACTTCTTGCTTCAGATGATGGCAGGGCAGGTTCAGTAGTTTTTGGTGGTGCTCCAGTCTTCTGTACGTGGTGCCTGTACGCCGAAAGTGTCCCGCAATTTTTCTGGCCACCGACAGCATCTCTTGCACGCCCCTGTCGTTTTTTTAAAAATTCTGCACCACCAAATTCAAGGTATGTGCAAAACATGGGACGTGCTGGAATTTGCCCATATTTAATGCACACACAATATTGCTGGCGTTGTCCGATGCCACAAATCCACAGGAGAGTCCAATTGGGGTAAGCCATTCCGCGATGATCTTCCTCAGTTGCCGTAAGAGGTTTTCAGCTGTGTGCGTATTCTGGAAAGCGGTGATACAAAGCGTAGCCTGCCTAGGAAAGAGTTGGCGTTTGCGAGATGCTGCTACTGGTGCCGCCGCTGCTGTTCTTGCGGCGGGAGTCCATACATCTACCCAGTGGGCTGTCACAGTCATATAGTCCTGACCCTGCCCTGCTCCACTTGTCCACATGTCCGTGGTTAAGTGGACATTGGGTACAACTGCATTTTTTAGGACACTGGTGAGTCTTTATCTGACGTCCGTGTACATTCTCGGTATCGCCTGCCTAGAGAAGTGGAACCTAGATGGTATTTGGTAACGGGGGCACACTGCCTCAATAAATTGTCTAGTTCCCTGTGAACTAACGGCGGATACCGGACGCACGTCTAACACCAACATAGTTGTCAAGGCCTCAGTTATCCGCTTTGCAGTAGGATGACTGCTGTGATATTTCATCTTCCTCGCAAAGGACTGTTGAACAGTCAATTGCTTACTGGAAGTAGTACAAGTGGGCTTACGACTTCCCCTCTGGGATGACCATCGACTCCCAGCGGCAACAACAGCAGCGCCAGCAGCAGTAGGCGTTACACGCAAGGATGCATCGGAGGAATCCCAGGCAGGAGAGGACTCGTCAGAATTGCCAGTGACATGGCCTGCAGGACTATTGGCATTCCTGGGGAAGGAGGAAATTGACACTGAGGGAGTTGGTGGGGTGGTTTGCGTGAGCTTGGTTACAAGAGGAAGGGATTTACTGGTCAGTGGACTGCTTCCGCTGTCACCCAAAGTTTTTGAACTTGTCACTGACTTATTATGAATGCGCTGCAGGTGACGTATAAGGGAGGATGTTCCGAGGTGGTTAACGTCCTTACCCCTACTTATTACAGCTTGACAAAGGGAACACACGGCTTGACACCTGTTGTCCGCATTTCTGGTGAAATACCTCCACACCGAAGAGCTGATTTTTTTGGTATTTTCACCTGGCATGTCAACGGCCATATTCCTCCCACGGACAACAGGTGTCTCCCCGGGTGCCTGACTTAAACAAACCACCTCACCATCAGAATCCTCCTGGTCAATTTCCTCCCCAGCGCCAGCAACACCCATATCCTCCTCATCCTGGTGTACTTCAACACTGACATCTTCAATCTGACTATCAGGAACTGGACTGCGGGTGCTCCTTCCAGCACTTGCAGGGGGCGTGCAAATGGTGGAAGGCGCATGCTCTTCACGTCCAGTGTTGGGAAGGTCAGGCATCGCAACCGACACAATTGGACTCTCCTTGTGGATTTGGGATTTCGAAGAATGCACAGTTCTTTGCTGTGCTGCTTTTGCCAGCTTGAGTCTTTTCATTTTTCTAGCGAGAGGCTGAGTGCTTCCATCCTCATGTGAAGCTGAACCACTAGCCATGAACATAGGCCAGGGCCTCAGCCGTTCCTTGCCACTCCGTGTGGTAAATGGCATATTGGCAAGTTTACGCTTCTCCTCCGACAATTTTATTTTAGGTTTTGGAGTCCTTTTTTTACTGATATTTGGTGTTTTGGATTTGACATGCTCTGTACTATGACATTGGGCATCGGCCTTGGCAGACGACGTTGCTGGCATTTCATCGTCTCGGCCATGACTAGTGGCAGCAGCTTCAGCACGAGGTGGAAGTGGATCTTGATCTTTCCCTAATTTTGGAACCTCAACATTTTTGTTCTCCATATTTTAATAGGCACAACTAAAAGGCACCTCAGGTAAACAATGGAGATGGATGGATTGGATACTAGTATACAATTATGGACGGGCTGCCGAGTGCCGACACAGAGGTAGCCACAGCCGTGAACTACCGCACTGTACTGTGTCTGCTGCTAATATATAGACTGGTTGATAAAGAGATAGTATACTCGTAACTAGTATGTATGTATAAAGAAAGAAAAAAAAACCACGGTTAGGTGGTATATACAATTATGGACGGGCTGCCGAGTGCCGACACAGAGGTAGCCACAGCCGTGAACTACCGCACTGTACTGTGTCTGCTGCTAATATATAGACTGGTTGATAAAGAGATAGTATACTCGTAACTAGTATGTATGTATAAAGAAAGAAAAAAAAACCACGGTTAGGTGGTATATACAATTATGGACGGGCTGCCGAGTGCCGACACAGAGGTAGCCACAGCCGTGAACTACCGCACTGTACTGTGTCTGCTGCTAATATAGACTGGTTGATAAAGAGATAGTATACTCGTAACTAGTATGTATGTATAAAGAAAGAAAAAAAAACCACGGTTAGGTGGTATATACAATTATGGACGGGCTGCCGAGTGCCGACACAGAGGTAGCCACAGCCGTGAACTACCGCACTGTACTGTGTCTGCTGCTAATATATAGACTGGTTGATAAAGAGATAGTATACTACTAATATTATATATACTGGTGGTCAGGTCACTGGTCACTAGTCACACTGGCAGTGGCACTCCTGCAGCAAAAGTGTGCACTGTTTAATTTTAATATAATATTATGTACTCCTGGCTCCTGCTATAACCTATAACTGGCACTGCAGTAGTGCTCCCCAGTCTCCCCCACAATTATAAGCTGTGTGAGCTGAGCAGTCAGACAGATATATAATATACAGATGATGCAGCACACTGGCCTGAGCCTGAGCAGTGCACACAGATATGGTATGTGACTGACTGAGTCACTGTGTGTATCGCTTTTTTCAGGCAGAGAACGGATATATTAAATAAACTGCACTGTGTGTCTGGTGGTCACTCACTATATAATATATTATGTACTCCTGGCTCCTGCTATAACCTATAACTGGCACTGCAGTAGTGCTCCCCAGTCTCCCCCACAATTATAAGCTGTGTGAGCTGAGCAGTCAGACAGATATATATAATATTATATATAGATAATAGATGATGCAGCACACTGGCCTGAGCCTGAGCAGTGCACACAGATATGGTATGTGACTGAGTCACTGTGTGCTGTGTATCGCTTTTTTCAGGCAGAGAACGGATTATAAATAAAACTGGTGGTCACTGGTCACTATCAGCAAAACTCTGCACTGTACTGAGTACTCCTAATGCTCCCCAAAATTAGTAAATCAAGTGTCTCTCTAATCTATTCTAAACGGAGAGGACGCCAGCCACGTCCTCTCCCTATCAATCTCAATGCACGTGTGAAAATGGCGGCGACGCGCGGCTCCTTATATAGAATCCGAGTCTCGCGATAGAATCCGAGCCTCGCGAGAATCCGACAGCGTCATGATGACGTTCGGGCGCGCTCGGGTTAACCGAGCAAGGCGGGAAGATCCGAGTCGCTCGGACCCGTGAAAAAAAACATGAAGTTCTGGCGGGTTCGGATTCAGAGAAACCGAACCCGCTCATCTCTAGTGATGAGCGGGTATTATACGTTCTCTGCCTGAAAAACGCTCCATATCTGTGCTCAGTGTGCTGCATATATCTGTGCTCACACTGCTTTATTGTGGGGACTGGGGACCAGCAGTATTATATAGGAGGAGTACAGTGCAGAGTTTTGCTGCCCAGTGACCACCAGTATTATACGTTCTCTGCCTGAAAAACGCTCCATATCTGTGCTCAGTGTGCTGCATATATCTGTGCTCACACTGCTTTATTGTGGGGACTGGGGACCAGCAGTATTATATAGGAGGAGTACAGTGCAGAGTTTTGCTGACCAGTGACCACCAGTATTATACGTTCTATGCCTGAAAAATGCTCCATATCTGTGCTCAGTGTGCTGCATATATCTGTGCTCACACTGCTTTATTGTGGGGACTGGGGACCAGCAGTATTATATAGGAGGAGTACAGTGCAGAGTTTTGATGACCAGTGACCACCAGTATTATACGTTCTCTGCCTGAAAAACGCTCCATATCTGTGCTCAGTGTGCTGCATATATCTATGCTCACACTGCTTTATTGTGGGGACTGGGGACCACCAGTATTATATAGGAGGAGTACAGTCAGGGCCGGCTCGACGCATACGCGGGCTACGCAGCCGCATTGAGCGCCGAGCCATAGGGGGCGATGCTGCAGAAAGTGAGTCACAGTGACTCACTCTCTACAGCAGCGGTGGCTAGCAAGCGGCACGATCCACTCCCGGCCACCGCTGCCCGGCACGCACTGACGTCTCCAGCGGCGGTGTGTATCTGAAATTCGGCGCCGGCTCGTGAGCCAATCAGAGCTCGGGGACCGGCAGCTGAGGCTCCTGATTGGCTGCCGTACTGCGAGCTCTGATTAGCTCACGGGCCGGTGCAGAATTTCAGATACACACAGCCGCTGGAGACGGAGGGGTAGGAGAGGCGCGCGCTGCCCTCTCCTCCCCTCACAGCAGCAGTAGGTGAGCAGCACTTTTTTTTCAGGGGGGGAGGCACTGTGGGGACATCTATCAGCACTGGGGGCATATCTGGCACTGTGGGGGCATATCTGGCACTGTGGGGGCATGTATCAGCACTGGGGGCATATCTGGCACTGAGGGGGCATATCTGGCACTGTGGGAGGCACTGTGGGGACATGTATCAGCACTTGGGGCATATCTGGCGCTGTGGGAGGCACTGTGGGGACATGTATCAGCACTGGGGCATATCTGGCGCTGTGGGATGTACTGTGGGGACGTGTATCAGCACTGTGGGCATATCTGGCACTGTGGGGGCATGTGTAGCAGCACTGAGGGCATATCTGGCCCTGTGGGGGCATATCTGGCACTGTGGGAGGCACTGTAGGGGCATGTGTATCTGCACTGTGGGGGCATGTGTAGCAGCACTGGGGGCATATCTGGCGCTGTGGGAGGCACTGTGGGGGTATGTGTAGCAGCACTGGGGGCAAATCTGGCGCTGTGGGAGGCACTGTGGGAACATGTATCAGCACTGGGGGCATATCTGGCACTGTGGGAGCATGTATCAGCACTGGGGGCATATCTGGCGCTGTGGGGGCATGTGTATCTGCACTGGGGGCATAGCTGGCACTGTGGGGATATGTGTATCTGCACTGGGGGTATGTCTGGCACTGTGGGGACATGTGTATCTGGCACTGGGGACATTAGTCATCCACTATCTCAATGTCACCCTGCCTCAGTCACCCATTATCTCCCTGTCACCCCTGCCTTAGTCACCCACCATCTCCCTGTCACCCCTGCCACACCAGTAATCTATTATCTCCCTGTCACCCACTATCACCCTATACCACGGGGAGTACAATTGTGTAGCCACACCCCTTTCTTGTAAGACCACACCCCTTTTATCCCATCAAGGGGCGCCAAAATAGATTTTTGCTTACTAAAAAAAATAAGCTTGGGCCGGCCCTGAGTACAGTGCAGAGTTTTGCTGACCAGTGACCAGTGACCCCCAGTATTATATGTTCTCTGCCTGAAAAACGCTCCATATCTGTCCTCAGTGTGCTGCTTATATCTATGCTCACACTGCTTTATTGTGGGTACTGGGGAGCACCAGTATTATATAGGAGTAGTACAGTGCAGAGTTTTGCTGACCAGTGACCACCAGTATTATACGTTCTCTGCCTGAAAAACGCTCCATATCTGTGCTGCATTGTAGTATATAGTAGGAGTACAGTGCATAATTTTGCTGACCACCAGTATATAATATATAGCAGTACGGTACAGAAGGCCACTGCTCTACCTACCTCTGTGTCGTCAAGTATACTATCCATCCATACCTGTGGTGCATTTCAGTTTTGCACAGTATATAGTAGGCCATTGCTATTGATACTGGCATATAATTCCACACATTAAAAAATGGAAAACAAAAATGTGGAGGGTAAAATAAGGAAAGATCAAGATCCACTTCCACCTCGTGCTGAAGCTGCTGCCACTAGTCATGGCCGAGACGATAAAATGCCATCAACGTCGTCTGCCAAGGCCAATGCCCAATGTCATAGTAGAGAGCATGTAAAATCCAAAACACTAAAGTTCAGTAAAATGACCCAAAAATCTAAATTAAAAGTGTCTGAGGAGAAGCGTAAACTTGCCAATATGCCATTTACGACACGGAGTGGCAAGGAACGGCTGAGGCCCTGGCCTATGTTCATGGCTAGTGGTTCAGCTTCACATGAGGATGGAAGCACTCATCCTCTCGCTAGAAAACTGCAGTGCCACTCCTAGATGGGCCAGGTGTTTGTGTCGGCCACTTGGGTTGCTTAGCTTAGTCACACAGCTACCTCATTGCGCCTCTTTTTTTCTTTGCATCATGTGCTGTTTGGGGACTATTTTTTTGAAGTGCAATCCTGTCTGACACTGCAGTGCCACGCCTAGATGGGCCAGGTGTTTGTGTCGGCCACTTGGGTTGCTTAGCTTAGTCACACAGCTACCTCATTGCGCCTTTTTTTTCTTTGCATCATGTGCTGTTTGGGGACTATTTGTTTGAAGTGCCATCCTGTCTGACACTGCAGTGCCACTCCTAGATGGGCCAGGTGTTTGTGTCGGCCACTTGGGTCGCTTAGCTTAGTCACACAGCTACCTCATTGCGCCTCTTTTTTCTTTGCATCATGTGCTGTTTGGGGACTATTTTTTTGAAGCGCCATCCTGTCTGACACTGCAGTGCCACTCCTAGATGGGCCAGGTGTTTGTGTCGGCCACTTGGGTCGCTTAGCTTAGTCACACAGCTACCTCATTGCGCCTCTTTTTTTCTTTGCATCATGTGCTGTTTGGGGACTATTTTTTTGAAGTGCCATCCTGTCTGACACTGCAGTGCCACTCCTAGATGGGCCAGGTGTTTGTGTCGGCCACTTGGGTCGCTTAGCTTAGTCATCCAGCGACCTCGGTGCAAATTTTAGGACTAAAAATAATATTGTGAGGTGTGAGATGTTCAGAATAGACTGAAAATGAGTGGAAATTATGGTTATTGAGGTTAATAATACTATGGGATCAAAATGACCCCCAAATTCTATGATTTAAGCTGTTTTTGAGGGTTCTTTGTAAAAAAAAAAAACGAATCCAAAACACACCCGAATCCGACAAAAAATTTTCAGGGAGGTTTTGCCAAAACGCGTCCGAATCCAAAACACGGCCGCGGAACCGAATCCAAAACCAAAACACGAAACCCGAAAAATTTCCGGTGCACATCTCTAATTTATACAACACCCCTGTAATTTTACAGCATACCAGACAGGGCCAGTGTACATTGGTTTTCACTGCACCCTAGAATAATTACAGCATACAAGACAGGGCCAGTTTACATTTATTTTCACTGCACTCTAGAATAATTACAGCTTACAAGACAGGGCCAGTGTACATTAATACCCCTTTCACACCGCAGCTTGTACCCGGTAATTTGCCATTTTTACTGGCTTCCTAAACGGTTCGAGCTGCGATGTGAAAGGGTCACCTTCAATTTACCGTTTGCAAAATACCGGTATTTTGAAACGGTAAAAAAGCAGGGTCCTACCCGTTTCAAAAACTGTTTAATTGTGCAGTGTGAAAGGGTCTGAAACAATATTTGCAAGCCCCAGAAGGTGATAGGCTGTCTCCATGTGTGATCTCACCAGGCAGAAGCAGGAAATAAACATTTAAAATGACAACCACTGTTTTGTATGGGTGAAACGGGTTCAGTGTGAAAGGTACCAAAACGGTAATGAAATGGTAATATACTGGTAATATACATGCGATGTGAAGGGGGTTTAACTGCTCAGACCCGTTTTAAGAACCGTTTAAAGAACCGTTTCAAAAGCAGGTTTTGCAATGTGAAAGCAGCATAATTTTAACTGCACTCTAGAATAATTACAGCATACAAGTAGGGATGAGCGGGTTCGGTTCCTCGGAATCCGAACCCGCCCGAACTTCATGTTTTTTTACACGGGGCCGAGCGACTCGGATCTTCCCGCCTTGCTCGGTTAACCCGAGCGCGCCCGAACGTCATCATCCCGCTGTCGGATTCTCGCGAGGCTCGGATTCTATCGCGAGACTCGGATTCTATATAAGGAGCCGCGCGTCGCCGCCATTTTCACACGTGCATTGAGATTCATAGGGAGAGGACGTGGCTGGCGTCCTCTCCGTTTATTGAGAAGAGAGTGAGACAGTAGAGAGAGACACAGTAGTAATTTTGGGGAGCATTAGGAGGAGTACTAGTTACTTGCTGAAGTGATAGATAGTGTGACTGTATATTATCTGACTTGTGGGGGAGACACTGACAGTGGGGAGCAGTTAGAGTCTGAGAGCAGGACTCAGGAGTACATATAACGTACAGTGCACACTTTTGCTGCCAGAGTGCCACACTGCCATTGTGACCACACTGACCAACAGTATAATATATATTGTGATTGTCTGCTTAGGAGTACTACTTGCAAGTTGCTGATAGTGTGACCAGTGACCTGACCACCAGTCACCACCAGTTTAATATATATATATATATATATATATATATAATTGTATATAATATATATATAATATTGTATACCACCTACCCGTGGTTTTTTTTTTTCTTTCTTCTTTATACATACTACTATAGTAGCTTACTGTAGCAGTCTGCGGTGCTGCTGAGCTGACTGTGTCCAGCAGGTCCGTCATCAGTCATTACATAATAAATATATATACCTGTCCGGCTGCAGTACTAGTGATATTATATATATATATATTGATTTCATCTCATTATCATCCAGTCTATATTAGCAGCAGACACAGTACGGTAGTCCACGGCTGTAGCTACCTCTGTGTCGGCAGTCGCTCGTCCATCCATAATTGTATACCACCTACCCGTGGTTTTTTTCTTTTTCTTTCTTCTTTATACATACTACTATAGTAGCTTACTGTAGCAGTCTGCGGTGCTGCTGAGCTGACAGTGTCCAGCAGGTCCGTCATCAGTCATTACATAATAAATATATATACCTGTCCGGCTGCAGTACTAGTGATATTATATATATATATTGATTTCATCTCATTATCATCCAGTCTATATTAGCAGCAGACACAGTACGGTAGTCCACGGCTGTAGCTACCTCTGTGTCGGCAATCGCTCGTCCATCCATAATTGTATACCACCTACCCGTGGTTTTTTTTTTTCTTTCTTCTTTATACATACTACTATAGTAGCTTACTGTAGCAGTCTGCGGTGCTGCTGAGCTGACAGTGTCCAGCAGGTCCGTCATCAGTCATTACATAATAAATATATATACCTGTCCGGCTGCAGTACTAGTGATATTATATATATATATATATTGATTTCATCTCATTATCATCCAGTCTATATTAGCAGCAGACACAGTACGGTAGTCCACGGCTGTAGCTACCTCTGTGTCGGCAGTCGCTCGTCCATCCATAATTGTATACCACCTACCCGTGGTTTTTTTTTTTTTCTTCTTTATACATACTACTATAGTAGCTTACTGTAGCAGTCTGCGGTGCTGCTGAGCTGACAGTGTCCAGCAGGTCCGTCATCAGTCATTACATAATAAATATATATACCTGTCCGGCTGCAGTACTAGTGATATTATATATATATATATATATTGATTTCATCTCATTATCATCCAGTCTATATTAGCAGCAGACACAGTACGGTAGTCCACGGCTGTAGCTACCTCTGTGTCGGCAGTCGCTCGTCCATCCATAATTGTATACCACCTACCCGTGGTTTTTTTCTTTTTCTTTCTTCTTTATACATACTACTATAGTAGCTTACTGTAGCAGTCTGCGGTGCTGCTGAGCTGACAGTGTCCAGCAGGTCCGTCATCAGTCATTACATAATAAATATATATACCTGTCCGGCTGCAGTACTAGTGATATTATATATATATATATTGATTTCATCTCATTATCATCCAGTCTATATTAGCAGCAGACACAGTACGGTAGTCCACGGCTGTAGCTACCTCTGTGTCGGCAGTTGCTCGACCATCCATAATTGTATACCACCTACCCGTGGTTTTTTTTTTCTTTCTTCTTTATACATACTACTATAGTAGCTTACTGTAGCAGTCTGCGGTGCTGCTGAGCTGACAGTGTCCAGCAGGTCCGTCATCAGTCATTACATAATAAATATATATACCTGTCCGGCTGCAGTACTAGTGATATTATATATATATATATTGATTTCATCTCATTATCATCCAGTCTATATTAGCAGCAGACACAGTACGGTAGTCCACGGCTATAGCTACCTCTGTGTCGGCAGTCGCTCGTCCATCCATAATTGTATACCACCTACCCGTGGTTTTTTTTTTCTTCTTTATACATACTACTATAGTAGCTTACTGTAGCAGTCTGCGGTGCTGAGCTGACAGTGTCCAGCAGGTCCGTCATTACATAATAAATATATATACCTGTCCGGCTGCAGTACTAGTGATATTATATATATATATATTGATTTCATCTCATTATCATCCAGTCTATATTAGCAGCAGACACAGTACGGTAGTCCACGGCTGTAGCTACCTCTGTGTCGGCAGTCGCTCGTCCATCCATAATTGTATACCAATTACCCGTGGTTTTTTTTTTTTTTCTTTATACATACTACTATAGTAGCTTACTGTAGCAGTCTGCGGTGCTGCTGAGCTGACAGTGTCCAGCAGGTCCGTCATCAGTCATTACATAATAAATATATATACCTGTCCGGCTGCAGTACTAGTGATATTATATATATATATATTGATTTCATCTCATTATCATCCAGTCTATATTAGCAGCAGACACAGTACGGTAGTCCACGGCTGTAGCTACCTCTGTGTCGGCAGTCGCTCGTCCATCCATAATTGTATACCACCTACCTGTGGTTTTTTTTTTCTTTCTTCTTTATACATACTACTATAGTAGCTTACTGTAGCAGTCTGCGGTGCTGCTGAGCTGACAGTGTCCAGCAGGTCCGTCATCAGTCATTACATAATAAATATATATACCTGTCCGGCTGCAGTACTAGTGATATTATATATATATATATATTGATTTCATCTCATTATCATCCAGTCTATATTAGCAGCAGACACAGTACGGTAGTCCACGGCTGTAGCTACCTCTGTGTCGGCAATCGCTCGTCCATCCATAATTGTATACCACCTACCCGTGGTTTTTTTTTTTCTTTCTTCTTTATACATACTACTATAGTAGCTTACTGTAGCAGTCTGCGGTGCTGCTGAGCTGACAGTGTCCAGCAGGTCCGTCATCAGTCATTACATAATAAATATATATACCTGTCCGGCTGCAGTACTAGTGATATTATATATATATATATATTGATTTCATCTCATTATCATCCAGTCTATATTAGCAGCAGACACAGTACGGTAGTCCACGGCTGTAGCTACCTCTGTGTCGGCAGTCGCTCGTCCATCCATAATTGTATACCACCTACCCGTGGTTTTTTTTTTTTCTTCTTTATACATACTACTATAGTAGCTTACTGTAGCAGTCTGCGGTGCTGCTGAGCTGACAGTGTCCAGCAGGTCCGTCATCAGTCATTACATAATAAATATATATACCTGTCCGGCTGCAGTACTAGTGATATTATATATATATATATATATATATTGATTTCATCTCATTATCATCCAGTCTATATTAGCAGCAGACACAGTACGGTAGTCCACGGCTGTAGCTACCTCTGTGTCGGCAGTCGCTCGTCCATCCATAATTGTATACCACCTACCCGTGGTTTTTTTCTTTTTCTTTCTTCTTTATACATACTACTATAGTAGCTTACTGTAGCAGTCTGCGGTGCTGCTGAGCTGACAGTGTCCAGCAGGTCCGTCATCAGTCATTACATAATAAATATATATACCTGTCCGGCTGCAGTACTAGTGATATTATATATATATATATTGATTTCATCTCATTATCATCCAGTCTATATTAGCAGCAGACACAGTACGGTAGTCCACGGCTGTAGCTACCTCTGTGTCGGCAGTTGCTCGACCATCCATAATTGTATACCACCTACCCGTGGTTTTTTTTTTCTTTCTTCTTTATACATACTACTATAGTAGCTTACTGTAGCAGTCTGCGGTGCTGCTGAGCTGACAGTGTCCAGCAGGTCCGTCATCAGTCATTACATAATAAATATATATACCTGTCCGGCTGCAGTACTAGTGATATTATATATATATATATTGATTTCATCTCATTATCATCCAGTCTATATTAGCAGCAGACACAGTACGGTAGTCCACGGCTATAGCTACCTCTGTGTCGGCAGTCGCTCGTCCATCCATAATTGTATACCACCTACCCGTGGTTTTTTTTTTCTTCTTTATACATACTACTATAGTAGCTTACTGTAGCAGTCTGCGGTGCTGAGCTGACAGTGTCCAGCAGGTCCGTCATTACATAATAAATATATATACCTGTCCGGCTGCAGTACTAGTGATATTATATATATATATATTGATTTCATCTCATTATCATCCAGTCTATATTAGCAGCAGACACAGTACGGTAGTCCACGGCTGTAGCTACCTCTGTGTCGGCAGTCGCTCGTCCATCCATAATTGTATACCAATTACCCGTGGTTTTTTTTTTTTTTCTTTATACATACTACTATAGTAGCTTACTGTAGCAGTCTGCGGTGCTGCTGAGCTGACAGTGTCCAGCAGGTCCGTCATCAGTCATTACATAATAAATATATATACCTGTCCGGCTGCAGTACTAGTGATATTATATATATATATATTGATTTCATCTCATTATCATCCAGTCTATATTAGCAGCAGACACAGTACGGTAGTCCACGGCTGTAGCTACCTCTGTGTCGGCAGTCGCTCGTCCATCCATAATTGTATACCACCTACCCGTGGTTTTTTTTTTTTCTTTCTTCTTTATACATACTACTATAGTAGCTTACTGTAGCAGTCTGCGGTGCTGCTGAGCTGACAGTGTCCAGCAGGTCCGTCATCAGTCATTACATAATAAATATATATACCTGTCCGGCTGCAGTACTAGTGATATTATATATATATATATATTGATTTCATCTCATTATCATCCAGTCTATATTAGCAGCAGACACAGTACGGTAGTCCACGGCTGTAGCTACCTCTGTGTCGGCAGTCGCTCGTCCATCCATAATTGTATACCACCTACCTGTGGTTTTTTTTTCTTTCTTCTTTATACATACTACTATAGTAGCTTACTGTAGCAGTCTGCGGTGCTGCTGAGCTGACAGTGTCCAGCAGGTCCGTCATCAGTCATTACATAATAAATATATATACCTGTCCGGCTGCAGTACTAGTGATATTATATATATATATATATATATTAATTTCATCTCCTTATCATCCAGTCTATATTAGCAGCAGACACAGTACGGTAGTCCACGGCTGTAGCTACCTCTGTGTCGGCAGTCGCTCGTCCATCCATAAGTATACTAGTATCCATCCATCTCCATTGTTTACCTGAGGTGCCTTTTAGTTGTGCCTATTAAAATATGGAGAACAAAAATGTTGAGGTTCCAAAATTAGGGAAAGATCAAGATCCACTTCCACCTCGTGCTGAAGCTGCTGCCACTAGTCATGGCCGAGACGATGAAATGCCAGCAACGTCGTCTGCCAAGGCCGATGCCCAATGTCATAGTACAGAGCATGTAAAATCCAAAACACCAAATATCAGTAAAAAAAGGACTCCAAAATCTAAAATAAAATTGTCGGAGAAGCGTAAACTTGCCAATATGCCATTTACCACACGGAGTGGCAAGGAACGGCTGAGGCCCTGGCCTATGTTCATGGCTAGTGGTTCAGCTTCACATGAGGATGGAAGCACTCAGCCTCTCGCTAGAAAACTGAAAAGACTCAAGCTGGCAAAAGCACCGCAAAGAACTGTGCGTTCTTCGAAATCCCAAATCCACAAGGAGAGTCCAATTGTGTCGGTTGCGATGCCTGACCTTCCCAACACTGGACGTGAAGAGCATGCGCCTTCCACCATTTGCACGCCCCCTGCAAGTGCTGGAAGGAGCACCCGCAGTCCAGTTCCTGATAGTCAGATTGAAGATGTCAGTGTTGAAGTACACCAGGATGAGGAGGATATGGGTGTTGCTGGCGCTGGGGAGGAAATTGACAAGGAGGATTCTGATGGTGAGGTGGTTTGTTTAAGTCAGGCACCCGGGGAGACACCTGTTGTCCGTGGGAGGAATAGGGCCGTTGACATGCCTGGTGAAAATACCAAAAAAATCAGCTCTTCGGTGTGGAAGTATTTCACCAGAAATGCGGACAACATTTGTCAAGCCGTGTGTTGCCTTTGTCAAGCTGTAATAAGTAGGGGTAAGGACGTTAACCACCTCGGAACATCCTCCCTTATACGTCACCTGCAGCGCATTCATAAAAAGTCAGTGACAAGTTCAAAAACTTTGGGCGACAGCGGAAGCAGTCCACTGACCAGTAAATCCCTTCCTCTTGTAACCAAGCTCACGCAAACCACCCCACCAACTCCCTCAGTGTCAATTTCCTCCTTCCCCAGGAATGCCAATAGTCCTGCATGCCATGTCACTGGCAATTCTGACGAGTCCTCTCCTGCCTGGGATTCCTCCGATGCATCCTTGCGTGTAACGCCTACTGCTGCTGGCGCTGCTGTTGTTGCTGCTGGGAGTCGATGGTCATCCCAGAGGGGAAGTCGTAAGCCCACTTTTACTACTTCCACCAAGCAATTGACTGTCCAACAGTCCTTTGCGAGGAAGATGAAATATCACAGCAGTCATCCTGTTGCAAAGCGGATAACTGAGGCCTTGACAACTATGTTGGTGTTAGACGTGCGTCCGGTATCTGCCGTTAGTTCACAGGGAACTAGACAATTTCTTGAGGCAGTGTGCCCCCGTTACCAAATACCATCTAGGTTCCACTTCTCTAGGCAGGTGATACCGAGAATGTACACGGACGTCAGAAAAAGACTCCACAGTGTCCTAAAAAATGCAGTTGTACCCAATGTCCACTTAACCACGGACATGTGGACAAGTGGAGCAGGGCAGGGTCAGGACTATATGACTGTGACAGCCCACTGGGTAGATGTATGGACTCCCGCCGCAAGAACAGCAGCGGCGGCACCAGTAGCAGCATCTCGCAAACGCCAACTCTTTCCTAGGCAGGCTACGCTTTGTATCACCGGTTTCCAGAATACGCACACAGCTGAAAACCTCTTACGGCAACTGAGGAAGATCATCGCGGAATGGCTTACCCCAATTGGACTCTCCTGTGGATTTGTGGCATCGGACAACGCCAGCAATATTGTGTGTGCATTAAATATGGGCAAATTCCAGCACGTCCCATGTTTTGCACATACCTTGAATTTGGTGGTGCAGAATTTTTTAAAAAACGACAGGGGCGTGCAAGAGATGCTGTCGGTGGCCAGAAGAATTGCGGGACACTTTCGGCGTACAGGCACCACGTACAGAAGACTGGAGCACCACCAAAAACGCCTGAACCTGCCCTGCCATCATCTGAAGCAAGAAGTGGTAACGAGGTGGAATTCAACCCTCTATATGCTTCAGAGGTTGGAGGAGCAGCAAAAGGCCATTCAAGCCTATACAATTGAGCACGATATAGGAGGTGGAATGTACCTGTCTCAAGCGCAGTGGAGAATTATTTCAACGTTGTGCAAGGTTCTGCAACCTTTTGAACTTGCCACACGTGAAGTCAGTTCAGACACTGCCAGCCTGAGTCAGGTCATTCCCCTCATCAGGCTTTTGCAGAAGAAGCTGGAGGCATTGAAGGAGGAGCTAAAAGGGAGCGATTCCGCTAGGCATGTGGGACTTGTGGATGGAGCCCTTAATTCGCTTAACAAGGATTCACGGGTGGTCAATCTGTTGAAATCAGAGCACTACATTTTGGCCACCGTGCTCGATCCTAGATTTAAAACCTACCTTGGATCTCTCTTTCCGGCAGACACAAGTCTGCTGGGGTTCAAAGACCTGCTGGTGACAAAATTGTCAAGTCAAGCGGAACGCGACCTGTCAACATCTCCTCCTTCACATTCTCCCGCAACTGGGGGTGCGAGGAAAAGGCTCAGAATTCCGAGCCCACCCGCTGGCGGTGATGCAGGGCAGTCTGGAGCGACTGCTGATGCTGACATCTGGTCCGGACTGAAGGACCTGACAACGATTATGGACATGTCGTCTACTGTCACTGCATATGATTCTGTCACCATTGAAAGAATGGTGGAGGATTATATGAGTGACCGCATCCAAGTAGGCACGTCAGACAGTCCGTACTTATACTGGCAGGAAAAAGAGGCAATTTGGAGGCCCTTGCACAAACTGGCTTTATTTTACCTAAGTTGCCCTCCCACAAGTGTGTACTCCGAAAGAGTGTTTAGTGCCGCCGCTCACCTTGTCAGCAATCTGCGTACGAGGTTACTTCCAGAAAATGTGGAGAAGATGGTGTTCATTAAAATGAATTATAATCAATTCCTCCGTGGAGACATTGACCAGCAGCAATTGCCTCCACAAAGTACACAGGGAGCTGAGATGGTGGATTCCAGTGGGGACGAATTGATAATCTGTGAGGAGCGGGATGTACACGGTGATATATCGGAGGATGATGATGAGGTGGACATCTTGCCTCTGTAGAGCCAGTTTGTGCAAGGAGAGATTAATTGCTTCTTTTTCGGTGGGGGTCCAAACCAACCCGTCATTTCAGTCACAGTCGTTTGGCAGACCCTGTCACTGAAATGATGGGTTGGTTAAAGTGTGCATGTCCTGTTTATGCAACATAAGGGTGGGTGGGAGGGCCCAAGGACAATTCCATCTTGCACCTCTTTTTTCTTTCATTTTTATTTGCGTCATGTGCTGTTTGGGGAGTGTTTTTTGGAAGGGCCATCCTGCGTGACACTGCAGTGCCACTCCTAGATGGGCCAGGTGTTTGTGTCGGCCACTAGGGTCGCTTATCTTACTCACACAGCTACCTCATTGCGCCTCTTTTTTTCTTCTTTGCGTCATGTGCTGTTTGGGGAGTGTTTTTTGGAAGGGCCATCCTGCGTGACACTGCAGTGCCACTCCTAGATGGGCCAGGTGTTTGTGTCGGCCACTAGGGTCGCTTATCTTACTCACACAGCTACCTCATTGCGCCTCTTTTTTTCTTCTTTGCGTCATGTGCTGTTTGGGGAGTGTTTTTTGGAAGGGCCATCCTGCGTGACACTGCAGTGCCACTCCTAGATGGGCCAGGTGTTTGTGTCGGCCACTAGGGTCGCTTAGCTTAGTCATCCAGCGACCTCGGTGCAAATTTTAGGACTAAAAATAATATTGTGAGGTGTGAGGTATTCAGAATAGACTGAAAATGAGTGGAAATTATGGTTTTTGAGGTTAATAATACTTTGGGATCAAAATGACCCCCAAATTCTATGATTTAAGCTGTTTTTTAGGGTTTTTTGAAAAAAACACCCGAATCCAAAACACACCCGAATCCGACAAAAAAAATCCGGTGAGGTTTTGCCAAAACGCGGTCGAACCCAAAACACGGCCGCGGAACCAAACCCAAAACCAAAACACAAAACCCGAAAAATTTCAAGTGCACATCCCTACATACAAGACAGGGTCAGTGTACATTGATTTTCATTGCACCCTAGAATTATTACAGCTTACAAGACAGGGCCAGTGTACATTGAATTTCACTGCACCCCTGAATTTTTAAAACATACAGGGCCAGTGTAATGTTATTTGAACAGCAATACCCCTATTTTTTACAGCATACAAGAGCAGTGTGCTTTTAATTTTTAACAACTGCACCCCTGAATTTTTACAACATACAGGGCCAGTGTAATGTTATTTGAACAACAACACCCCTATATTTTACATCATACAGCAGTGTGATTTTCATTGTTAATGGCACCCCTGAATTTTTACAACATTCAGGGCCAGCAGCACCCCTATATTTTACAGCATATAGCTTGGTGTTTTAATTTTTAACAACTGCACCCCTGAATTTTTACAACATACAGAGCCAGCAGCATCCCTATATTTTCCAGCATACAGGAGCAGTATGCTTTTGATCTTTAACAACTGCACCTCTGAATTTTTAAAACATACAGTATCAGCAGCACCCCTATATTTTACAGCATACAGCAGTGGGCTTTTAATTTTTAACGGCACTCCTGAATTTTTACAACATTCAGGGCCTGCAGCACCCCTTTGTTTTACAGCATACAGCAGTGTGCTTTTAATTTTTAACAAATGCACCTCTGAATTTTTACAACACACAGGGCCAGCAGCACCCCTATATTTTACAGCATACAGCAGTGTGTTTTTAATTTTTAACAACTGCACCCCTGAATTTTTACAACATACAGGGCCAGTGTAATGTTATTTGAACAGCAACACCCCTATATTTTACAGCATACTGCAGTATGCTTTTAATTTTTAACGGCACCCCTGAATTTTTACAACATTCAGGGCCAGCAGCACCCCTATATTTTACAACATACAGCAGTGTGCTTTTCATTTTTACCAACTGCACCTCTGAATTTGTACAACTTACAGGGCAAGCAGCACCACTTGATTTTACAGCATACAACAGTGTACTTTTAATTTTTAACAACTGCACACCCTGAATTTTTACAACATACAGGGCCAGTGTAATGTTATTTGAACAGCAACACTCCTATATTTTACAGCATACAAGATCAGTGTGCTTTACATTTTTAACAATTTACCCCTGAATTTTTACAACATTCAGGGCCAGCAGCACCCCTATATTTTACAGCATATAGCAGGGTGTTTTAATTTTTAACAACTGCACCCCTGAATTTTTACAACATACAGGGCCAGCAGCACCCCAATATTTTACAGCATACAGGAGCAGTGTGCTTTTGATTTTTAACAACTGCACCTCTGAATTTTTACAACATACAGTGTCAGCAGCACCCCTATATTTTACAGCATACAGCAGTGTGTTTTTAATTTTTAACAACTGCACCCCTGAATTTTTAAAACATTCAGGGTCAGTGTAGTGTTATTTGAATAGCAACACCCCTATATTTTCAGCATACAGCAGTGTGCTTTTAATATTTAACTGCACCCCTGAATTTTTACAACATTCAGGGCCAGCAGCACCCCTATATTTTACGGCATACAGCAGTGTGCTTTTAATTTTTAACAACTGCACCCCTGAATTTTTACAACATACATGGCCAGTGTAATGTTATTTGAACAGCAACACCCCTATATTTTACAGCATACAGCAGTGTGCTTTTAATTTTTAACTGCACCCCTGAATTTTTACAACATTCAGGGCCAGCAGCACCCCATGTTTTACAGCATACAGCAGTGTACTTTTAATTTTTAACAACTGCACCTCTGAATTTTTACAACATACAGGTCCAGTGTAATGTTATTTGAACAGCAACAACCCTATATTTTACAGCATACAGCAGTGTGCTTTTAATTTTTAACTGCACCCCTGAATTTTTACAACATACAGGGCCAGCAGCACCCCTATAATTTACAGCATACAGGAGCAGTGTGCTTTTAATTTTTAACAACTGCACCCCTGAATTTTTACAACATACAGAGCCAGCAGCATTCCTATATTTTCCAGCATACAGAAGGACAATGCCCCTGCACCCTGTACACCACAGTGACAGCCAGGACAGCAACACCCATGTACAGCTGCAGCACATGAAACACCAGTGACAGCCAGGACAGTACCCCTAACACAGCACAGGTACACCACAGTGACTGCAGCAGCACCCCAACAGAGCACACACTAACCCCACCCGATGCCATCACCCACAGAGAGACAGAGGTCTGTCTCCCTCACTCTCCAAGTCCCGAGTGAAAATGGAGGCGATGCTCGGCTGTTAATATGGAATCCAAATCTCGCGAGAATCCGACAGCAGGATAATGACGTTTTGCCTCGTTCTGGTTTCCGAGTCTGGTGGGAAGTCCCAAGCCGGGCTCGGGATGTGATATTCGGGGGGGTTCGGTTCTCAGGGAACCGAACCCGCTCATCTTTAATTAAAATATCACAATGTTCCCCTTCTAGCAAATGAGATTTTTGTGGTTATATACCTTTAAATCAGTTTAGCAGTTCAAAAAGCCAGTTAAATTTCAGATGTGTATTTATACAGCAATCACAGTATTACAATGGGGGTAATTCCAAGTTGATCGCAGCAGGAATTTTTTAGCAGTTGGCCAAAACCATGTGCACTGCAGGGGGGACAGATATAACATTTGCAGAGAGAGTTAGATTTGGGTGGGTTATTTTGTTTCTGTGCAGGGTAAATACTGGCTGCTTTATTTTTACACTGCAATTTAGATTGCAGATTGAACTCACCACACCCAAATCTATCTCTCTGCACGTGTTATATCTGCCCCACCTGCAGTGCACATGGGGGTTTATTTACTAATATTCGTGTTTTTGCCGTTTTTAAGGGTGTTTGAACTCGAATGGTATCGGGTGCATTTTACTGCAACTTTTTGAATCCTGATACGATCATTCACTAAGCTGCCGAGCTTTGCACATTCGTTTTTTCCGATGTCGATGTGATTCGTAATGTCAGGCAGTGTTTTACGGGAGTGATGAGTAAAACACTGCCTGACAAAACACAAGGAATCCCGGCCGGTTCTGTGAGATCCGTGCTGGGCTTCATTGTGTACCTTAAAAAGGTGTTTTAATTGTTTTTAATTCAGAAAAAAATTGCGTGGGGTCCCCCCTCCTAAGCATAACCAGCCTCGGGCTCTTTGAGCCGGTCCTGGTTGAAAAAATATGGGGGGAAAATTGACAGGGGTTCCCCCATATTTGATCAACCAGCACCGGGCTCTGCGCCTGATCCTGGTGCAAAAAATACGGGTGACAAAAAGCGTAGGGGTCCCCGTATTTTTTGAACCAGCACCGGGCTCCACTAGTCAGAGAGATAATGCCACAGCCGGGGGACACTTTTATATAGGTCCCTGCGGCCCTGGCATTAAATCACTAACTAGTCACCCCTGGCCGGTGTACCCTGGAGGAGTGGGGACCCCTTAAAGCAAGGGGTCCCCCCCTCCAGCCACCCAAGGGCCAGGGGTGAAGCCCGAGGCTGTCCCCCCCATCCATGGGCTGCGGATGGGGGGCTGATAGCCAAGTGTAAAATAAAAGAATATTGCTTTTTGCACAAGAACTACAAGTCCCTGCAAGCCTCCCCCGCAAGCTGGTACTTGGAGAACCACAAGTACCAGCATGCGGGGGTTAAACGGGCCCGCTGGTACCTATAGTTCTTCTGCAAAAAAAATACCCAAATAAAAACAGGACACACACACCTTGAAAGTACAACTTTATTACATACATTCCGACACACACATACTTACCTATGTTCAGATGCCGACTCGGCCCACGTCTCAACGTCGATTCCAGGGTACCTGAAAATAAAATTATACTCACCTAAATCCAGTGTGTCGTGTCCTTTTTTAATAATCCACGTACTTGGCAAAAAAACAAACCGCATACCCGATCCAAGCACTGAAAGGGGTTCCATGTTTACACATGGGACCCGTTTCCCCATCTGCCGGGACCCCCCCTGACTCCTGTCATAGAGGGTCCCTTCAGCCAATCAGGGAGCGCCACGTCGTGGCACCCTCCTGATTGGCTGTGACCTCCTGTAGTGTCAGTGAGGCTGTGCAGTGAAGATACAATGTAGCGCATAGGCGCACCATTGTATCCAATGATGGGAACTTTGCGGTCAGCAGTTGACCGCGAGTAACCTCAACCACTGACCGCAAAGTTACCACCATTGGATATAATGTAGCGCCTATGCGCTACATTGTATCTTCGGTGCGCAGCCTGACTGTCAGTTCAGGAGCGCACAGCCAATCAGGAGGGTGCCACGACGTGGCGCTCCCTGATTGGCTGAAGGGACCCTCTTTGACAGGAGTCAGGGGGGGTCCCGGCAGACGGGGAAAGGGGTCCCATGTGTAAACATGGAACCCCTTTCAGTGCGTGGATCGGGTATGTGGTTTGTTTTTTTGCCAAGTACGTGGATTATTAAAAAAGGACACGACACACTGGATTTAGGTGAGTATAATTTTATTTTCAGGTACCCTGGAATCGACGTCGAGACGTGGGCCGAATCGGCATCTGAACATAGGTAAGTATGTGTGTGTTGGAATGTATGTAATAAAGTTGTACTTTCAAGGTGTGTGTGTCCTGTGTTTAGTTGGGTATTTTTTTTGCAGAAGAACTATAGGTACCAGCGGGCCCGTTTAACCCCAGCATGCTGGTACTTGTGGTTCTCCAAGTACCAGCTTGCGGGGGAGGCTTGCAGGGACTTGTAGTTCTTGTGCAAAAAACAATATTCTTTTATTTTACACTTGGCTATCAGCCCCCCATCCGCAGCCCATGGATGGGGGGGACAGCCTTGGGCTTCACCCCTGGCCCTTGGGTGGCTGGAGGGGGGGACCCCTTGCTTTAAGGGGTCCCCACTCCTCCAGGGTACCCCGGCCAGGGGTGACTAGTTAGTGATTTAATGCCAGGGCCGCAGGGACCTATATAAAAGTGTCCCCCGGCTGTGGCATTATCTCTCTGACTAGTGGAGCCCGGTGCTGGTTCAAAAAATACGGGGGACCCCTACGCTTTTTGTCCCCCGTATTTTTTGCACCAGGACCAGGCGCAGAGCCCGGTGCTGGTTGATCAAATATGGGGGAACCCCTGTCAATTTTCCCCCCATATTTTTTCAACCAGGACCGGCTCAAAGAGCCCGAGGCTGGTTTGGCTTAGGAGGGGGGACCCCACGCAATTTATTTTACAAGTTTTTACAGTAAACAGACCCTTTCCCATAGATAACCACGCACAGATCTCACTGATCTGTGCATGATTATCCAAACTCGCCTGAAAAAAGCAGGTCTATTTTTTTGCTTCTTTTTTTAACGAATCGCAAAAAAATACACCCGCACTTGAGCACTCAGAGACTAACACCCAAATACGAATGAATAGTGAATACCCGTGTTGAAGGAAATAACAGCCGCGTTTGACCGATGGTCTATTCATTCGTATTTCTGGACTTTGCCGTTCAAACCATTACGAATGGACCAAACACTGCCGAGATTTGTGCTTAGTGAATTCCCGTGTTAGGACTTAGAAAAAAAAAACACAAATCGGACAAACTCGGATTTTTAGTAAATTTTGGCCATGGTTTTGTCCAACTGCTAAAAAATTTCCTGCTGCGATCAACTTGGAATTACCCCCAATACCAATCTTGCAGCCAATTAGTAAAATTAGAAGCCAAATTTGGTTATACACATGTAATAAGTAAATTTCAAATGTAAGAGTGGGAATTAGTTTAATAGAACATTATAAATGCTTTTATGCAAAGCTGTAAACATTGCTACTATCAGCATTCAAGAAATTCACATAAATACATCTTACTATATGCTTTTGATATAAACATCAATAAATGATTTTCAACAATGGTCACAAGACCATATAAGTTACAAAATGGGGAGGTAGGAATGGAGTTTTAACAGTTAAAAATCAGAGTATCATTTTGACCAATAATCTTACAGTGGGTGTTTTTTGTGAAATATATTATATTAATATTTCAGGGATAACCAAGATAGATATAGATATATATATATATATATATATATATATACCGTATATACTCGAGTATAAGTCGACCCGAATATAAGCCGAGGCACCTAATTCTACCACAAAAACCTGGGAAAACTTATTGACTCGAGTATAAGCCTAGGGTGGGAAATGCAGCTCTAGCCGTACACAGCCCTCAGTGCCAGATATGCCCTCATAGTGCCAGATATGCCCCCACAGTGCTGCCAGATATGCCCCCACAGTGCTGCCAGATATGCCCCCACAGTGCTGCCAGTTATGCCCCCACAGTGCTGCCAGTTATGCCCCCACAGTGCTGCCAGATATGCCCCCACAGTGCTGCCAGATATGCCCCCACAGTGCTGCCAGTTATGCCCCCACAGTGCTGCCAGATATGCCCCCACAGTGCTGCCAGATATGCCCCCACAGTGCTGCCAGATATGCCCCCACAGTGCTGCCAGATATGCCCCCACAGTGCTGCCAGATATGCCCCCACAGTGCTGCCAGATATGCCCCCACAGTGCTGCCAGTTATGCCCCCACAGTGCTGCCAGATATGCCCCCACAGTGCTGCCAGATATGCCCCCACAGTGCTGCCAGTTATGCCCCCACAGTGCTGCCAGTTATGCCCCCACAGTGCTGCCAGATATGCCCCCACAGTGCTGCCAGATATGCCCCCACAGTGCTGCCAGATACGTTCCCTCCCCAAGTGCCAGGTATGCCCCACAGTGCTGTTACTTACCCCTCCGTCGATCCCGCGCTGTCTTCTGGAGGGACACGAAGCACACAGCGTGCGCGGCTCTCCTGTGTCCCTCCTGCATCTTCGGCGGCCGCGGCGGGTCTATTATAGGAAGTGCCGGTTCGTGATCAGAGGTCACGAACGGGTATTTCCTGTAATAGAACCGCCGCTGCTGCCGCCGGAGATGCAGGAGGGACACAGGAGCGCCGCGCGCTGTGCGCTCCATGTCCCTCCTTCACACTGCTCTGCCTCTGCCTGCACTGACTCGAGTATAAGCCGAGGTGGCTTTTTCAGCACAAAAAAAAGTGCTGAAAAAGTCGGCTTATACTCGAGTATATACGGTATATATAGAGAGAGAGAGAGAGAGAGAGAGAGAGAGAGAGAGAGTGAACAGAGTTCCCCTGAGAGGGATCCGATGGTCGCGCGTGCGCAGTAGGACTTATAAACCCAGAAGTCCTCTATTCGCAAGGGACAGCTCTTAACTATGGGAACTCCTTTCCAAAAAGAATCACATACTTTACCTAGGTACCAGAAGAGTACTCTATATAATAAGTGAGAAGATGTGTGTGTGTGTCTGTCTGTTTGTCCTTTATGCACAGCCAGAGTTTTGTACCTAGCTTTGCCAGATTTGGCTTGGTGGTGGTCTGACCAGGATTAGATTTTTGGCTAGATTTGAACCTCGTCAGGGCCATAGAGGTCTACATGGTGGCCACCAACTAGGCTGTGGAGTCTCTGAATTGAAATATTTGTTTAAGCAACTTCGCTCATGTCTCCCAGTGCCGAAAACTGCACTGATGTGAAGGCACAGGCTGATATGTACCAGTGGAAGAGCAGTGAGTTGGGGGATCAATTGTCACACTGCATATGCACTGACAGTTACTAGCCACGGTCTCCAATAGGGTATGGGGTCATTAGGTCGACAAGACTTAGGTCGACAGTCATTAGGTCGACCACTATTGGTCGACATGCATTAGGTCGACAGGGTCACTAGGTCGACATGGAAAAGGGTCTACATGAGTTTTTTTTTTACTTTGTTTGGTGTTGTTTTCTTTGTAAAGTGACAGGAACCCCAATTAGTGCACCGTTTCCCCTCGCAGCTTCGGACAAGGTGCCTCGCTCCTCTACTGCTGCGCTTGGCACAGGTTACCGTTCCCAATTGTAGTCCATGTGCATCATAAAGTATGAAAAAGTTCAAAAAATGAAGAAAAAAAATTGTGAAAAACTCATGTCGACCTTTCCATGTTGACCTTGTTCATGTCGACCTAATGACCATGTTGACATAGTAATCATGTCGACTTAATGCATGTTGACCAATAGTGGTCGACCTAATGACTGTCGACCTAAGTCTTGTCGACCTAATGACCGTAAGCCCTCCAATGTTGGTCTGCAGTGATTTCTGCTCTGCAGTGATTTCTAAAACCACAGAGGTTCTGGGAGCTATACTGATTTGTGCTCTGTAAGTCAGACTGCTCCTGAAATAACCCATTAAAACATCCAGAGAATACGCCTGCCTGCACTGTCATTTACTGTACTCCTAATTTGCATTGTTATTCAGGTGTGAATGACTTCAGTGTTCCTTCTTAGAGCTTTTCGCTTTTTTAGTATATCACATTCAAACTTCGTTTACTTCTTTGCACATCTCCACCTTCAAAAGCGTAGTCCTTTTCAGAACCATTCACTGTAAAAGAACAACCACAGACTAAGCTTCAGAAAGAGCATGGCATGGCAAGAGCATTGCACAAAAAAAACAGGATAAAGTCTGGGTCACAGCTCCTCAGCTGCTGGAAGTAAAATAGTGGCAAGACGTGAAAAAACTTCAGAGGAAGTACAAGCTCGCTCGGCAGCTCAACAATAGAGACAAGTAGCCACTCAGGAGGGAGAATCACTCAATGCAAGGCTAGTTCGCCAATCTGCTGATGCTGCTAGACATGCAGCATTCAGGGCCATGGAATCCCCAGCTGAAAACAGACACGTCAGTCAGCCAGTGCTGCTAGACATGCAGCCTCAAGGAATATGGATTCCCCAGCTGAAAGACAAACTTTTCAATCAGCTGATGCTCTAGATATGTTGCCTCAAGGACAGTCGGCAGCTGTAAAACAAACACGTCAGTCAGCCAATACTGTACAAACTGCAACCTCGAGAGCCATGGGGTCTCCAGCAGCAACACAAATTTGACAATCCGTTAAAGCTGCAAGAACTGCTGTTCTCAGATTAAAAACATGACAAGACTTTAAACATGCTGCAAGATTAAACTCCCACCACTCTTGGATCCACCTGAGCCACTAAAATCTATGGTTGCTGGCAGGGCTGTCTTAACAGCAGTGTAGGCCCCTGGGCACAGCCATGCACTGGGCCCCCTACCCATCCTCCAGCGGTAGGGGTGGGGGGGTGCTATCAGACGAGCTTTGATGTCTCATGGGTGGTAGGGGTTGTTCTATCTTCCGCTCAGCATGTAGGACCTGGAGCAGTAATTTCTGCTAATTACTCCTTTACTGTACAGATGGGGCTGGAGAGAGAAAACTTACCTGTAGAAGGGGGCATTGGGCTGAATGAAGGGGCCCTGGTACATGACTTCCAGTGTGGTAGGGGGTGTTTAATACGTAGGGGAGGGGCGGATAGTGGAGTGGGCTTATTATTCATAATTTTCTGGTGAGAGGGCAGTTTGCTTGACTGCAGATATCTCAAGTTCCTGAAAATAAATTTCTTAGCTTTTAATGAGATAAAATACTAGAGAGTCTCACCTTTCAGGAGGTACTAGGGACTTGGGGATCCGAGTTCAGGAGCCAGAGCAATCCACCAACGTAAATATAAAACTGCATATTGGGCGTGTAGAGCTGGAGTAGGGACCAGCTGCTTGAAGGCTGATATCTCTGGTTCTGGGCATATTAGAGACAACCTGCCAGTGTCCACCAAAAGGGGAGAGTCACAGCTTTTGGAGTATACCCTCAGAAAAACTGTAAGTCAGACAAAACCCAAGATATCTGGCTGGGAATAGCAATTAACAGGCTTGGATGGGGACCACTGTTTGACGTTGGATATCTCCGATTCCCCAGGGCCGATTTTCAAAAATCTGGTACCTCTGGAAAGAGGAGACCCTTAGCTATCAGTTTAAGGCCCTTAGAATCCTGGGGCCCTTGGGCAAGAGCCCATTGAGCCCATACGAAAAGACGGCCCTGGTTGCTGGAACACATAATAAATCAAGTGTTTTGCTCAGACATTTGAAAATATAGCTCTACTCTCCCAATTACATCCTTTGGTGCAACAGATCCGGTGAATGATTCATCATACAGATGTGTCCTCATACCTGTACGTCTAAACTCAATATGATATGTAGCGCAAGACACTTGTATTTTGGCAAAAAAGACGCCCAAAGTTAGAAGATTCTCATGAAGGTCTGTTTAGCGTGACTGAAGCAAAGATGAGAGAGAACACAGCTGTACATTTATGGAAAATTGAAAGTTCAGGGTCAAAATTACCATTGAGTAGGATCCCAATGAGAATTATAATTTCCTTCAAATTTACTTAATTGGAGATGGAACCAGGAAGCAAAAAGACGGAGTGAAAATACTTGTGGCATTGATTTCCACATAGTCTTTCAGTTGCAAGAAATGTTGCATGCTACCATTAACAACAAGAGCTTTAAGATAGCATTAGAAATCATGCCATCAGATGATCTGAGAGTGATCATCCACGCTGACAGGACACCTGATGGCGAACATTAAGGTCAATTCAATGCCCCAATGACCAGTGAGGTAGCTATCAATGTGTAAAACTGAAGGCTGCAGATGTACAGTACTTCAAGGTCCATTCTTTAACCCGGGCAATGCCGGGTATCCCAACTAGTGAATAAATGAATAAAAAGCCATGGCTCTCTGTCCTAAACCTTTTTGACATGCATTCACATGTTAACGTCTTCTAGGGTTTTGTTCTTTGCCTTTCCATTTACTTGATTTGTAATCCGAAATCTGTTTCGTAATCTTATCATTTACATGTTGTATTCCACTCCTACACCCATCCTCATTTTTTATTCTGAACCTCTTCCCTGTCTATATTGTATAATTGAAAAACTTTGTTTAAGAATTGTTAAAATGAATACACATACCATACCCCTTCACCCCCACCCTCCTTCCCCCTTATAATAAAACTGGTCATTTACCAAGTTCTTTGTTCTGGGTCTCAATCGGCTCAATGAATCTCATGTTTTTCTTATTCTTAGTATGCTTTTCTTATCTACTGTGACCAGTGCTTAAAGTAGTCCTGGAGAGGTGGTGGAACTCTAGTCCTCAAACAGCACATCATGCAAAGAAGTAAAAGAGGTGCAATGAGGTAGCTGTATGACTAAGCTAAGTGAAACAAGTGTGTGGTACAAACACCTGGCCCATCTAGGATTGGCACTGCAGTGGCAGACAGGATGATAATTAAAAAAAACTAGTCCCCAAACAGCACATCATGCAAAGAAATAAAAGAGGTGCAATGAGGTAGCTGTATGACTAAGCTAAGTGACACAAGTGTGCGGCACAAACACCTGGCCCATCTAGGGTTGGCACTGCAGTCCCACTGCACCAATGGCGGATACCGGTCGCACGTCTAACACAAAAATAGCTGTCAAGGCCTCAGTTATCTGATTTGCAACAGGGTGACTGCTGTCATATTTCATTTTCCTCGCAAATGACTGTTGGACAGTCATTTGCTTAGTTGAAGTAGTACAAGTGGTCTTCCGACTTCCCCTCTGGGATGACGATCGACTCCCAGCAGCAACAACAGCAGCGGCAGCAGCAGTAGTAGGAGGAAGTGGTTCTTGATCTTTCCCTAATTATACTCCAAATTTTTGTTCTCCATTATTTTTCTGGAGTTATATAACAAAATGCAGCACAGGAGAGCGTACCTCTACACCACACAGGGCAACCCCTAAAAAGATTATTCGGATTAAATATTAATAACCCCTGCATTTGGAGTAAATAATATACAGCACAGGACAGCACCACTGAACTTATATGGCATTACCACTGGACTGGATTTATACGGCAGTACCACTGGACTGGACATATACGGCAGTATCACTGGACTTATACGGCAGTACCACTGGACATATACGGCAGTATCACTGGATTTATACAGCAGTACCACTGGACATATACAGAAGTATCACTGGACTTATACGACAGTATCACTGGACTGGATTTATACGGCAGTACCACTGGACATATATGGCAGTATCACTGGACATATACGGCAGTCCAACTGGACTGGATTTATACAGCAGTACCACTGGACATATACGGCAGTATCACTGGATTTATACGGCAGTACCATTGGACATATATGGCAGTATAACTGGACATATATGGCAGTACCACTGGACATATACGGCAGTATCACTGGACTGAATTTATACGGCAGTACCACTGGACTTATACGGCAGTACCACTGGACTTATACGGCAGTACCACTGGAATTATATAGAAGTACAACTGGACTTATATGGCAGTATCAGTGGACTGGATTTATATGGCAGTACAACTGGACTTATATGGCAGTACCACTGGATTTATATGGCAGTACCACTGGAATTATATGGCAGTACAACTGGACTTATACGGCAGCATCAGTGGACTGGATTTATATGGCAGTACCACTGGACATATATGGCAGTACCACTGAACTTATACGGCAGTACCAGTGGACTGGATTTATACGGCAGTACCACTGGACATATAAGGCAGTACCACTGGAGATATATGGCAGTATCACTGGAATTATACATCAGTACAACTGGACTTATACGGCAGTATCACTGGACTGGATTTATACAGCAGTACCACTGAACATATACGGCAGTGTCACTGGAATTATATGGCAGTACAACTGGACTTATACGGCAGTATCACTGGACTGGATTTATACGGCAGTACCACTGGACTTTTACAGCAGTACCACTGGACTGGATTTATACAGCAGTACCAATGGACATATATGGCAGTATCACTGGAATTGTACGGCAGTACAATTGGACTTATACGGCAGTATCACTGGACTGGATTTATACGGCAGTACCACTGGATTTATATGGCAATACTACTGGACTTATACGGCAGTACCACTGGACATATATGGCAGTATCACTGGAATTATACAGCAGTACAACTGGACTTATACAGCATTATCACTGGACTGGATTTATACGACAGTACCACTGGACATATACGGCAGTATCACTGGAATTATACAGCAGTACAACTGGACTTATATGGCAGTATCATTGAACTGGATTTATATGGCAGTACCACTGGATTTATACGGCAGTACCACTGGACTTATACGGCAGTACCACTGGACACATATGGCAGTATCACTCGAATTATATAGCGCTACAACTGGACTTATACGGCAGTATCACTGGACTGGATTTATACGGCAGTACCACTGGACTTATATGGCAGTACCAATGGACTTATACAGCAGTACCAGTGGACTGGATTTTTCAGCAGTACCACTGGAATTATACGGCAGTATTACTGGACTTGATTTAAAAGGCAGTACCACTGGACTTATATGGCAATACCACTGGACTTATATGGCATTACCACTGGACTGTATTTATACGGCAGTACCACTGGATTTATATGGCAGTAACACTGGATTTATATGGCAGTACCACTGGACATATATGGCACTATCACTGGAATTATACGTCAGTACAACTGGACTTATATGGCAGTATCACTGGACTGGATTTACATGGCAGTACCACTGGACTTATACAGCAGTACCACTGGACTGGATTTATACGGCAGTACCACTGGACATATACAGCAGTATCACTGGAATTATACAGCAGTACAACTGGACTTATATGGCAGTATCACTACACTGGATTTATACGGCAGTACCACTGGACTTATACAGCAGTACCACTGGACTGGACGGCAGTACAACTGGACATATGCGGCAGTATCACTGGAATTATACGGCAGTACAACTGGACTTATATGGCAGTATCACTGGACTGGATTTATATGGCAGTACCACTGGATTTATACGGCAGTACCACTGGACATATATGGCAGTACCACTGGACATATATATACGGCAGTATCACTGGAATTATACAGCAGTACAACTGGATTTATATGGCAGTATCACTGGACTGGATTTATACGGAAGTACCACTGTACTTTTATGGTAGTACCACTGAACTTATACAGCAGAAACACTGGACTGGATTTATACGACAGTACCACTGGACTTATATGGCAGTATCACTGTACTGGATTTATACGGCAGTACTACTGGATATACAGCAGTACCACTGGACATATATGGCAGTATCACTGGAATTATACGGCAGTACAACTGGACTTATACGGTAGTATCACTAGACTGGATTTATACGGCAGTACCACTGGACTTCTATGGCAGTACCAATGGACTTATACAGCAGTACCACTGAACTGGATTTATATGGCAGTACCACTGGACTTATACGGTAGTATCACTGGACTGGATTTATACGGCAGTACCACTGGACTTCTATGGCAGTACCAATGGACTTATACAGCAGTACCACTGAACTGGATTTATATGGCAGTACCACTGGACTTATACGGCAGTATTACTGGACTGGATTTAAATGGCAGTACCACTGGACTTATATTGCAGTACCTCTGGACTGGATTTATACTGCAGTACCACTGGACTTACAGTATACGGCAGTACCACTGGACTTATACGTCAGTACCACTGGACTTATACGTCAGTACCACTGGACTTATACGTCAGTACCACTGGACTTATATGGCAGTACCACTGGACTTATACAGCAGTATCACTGGACTGGATTTATATGGCAGTACCACTGGACCTTTACGGCAGTACCACTGGACTTGATTTATATGGCAGTAGTTCTGGATTTATACGGCAGTACCACTGGACATATACGGCAGTACCACTGGACTTATATGGCAATACTATTGGACTTATACGGCAGTATCACTGGACTGGATTTATATGGCAGTACCACTGGACTTATACAGCAGTACCAGTGGTCTGGGTTTATACGGCAGTACTACTGGATTTATATGGCAGTACCAATAGACATATATGGCAGTATCACTGGAATTATATGGCAGTACAACTGGACTTATACGGCAGTATCACTGGACTGGATTTATATGGCAGTAACACTGGACGTATATGGCAGTACCACTGGATTTATACGGCAGTACCACTGGACTTATATGGCAGTACCATTGGACTAATACGGCAGTATCACTGGATTTATAAGGCAGTACCATTGGACATATATGGCAGTACCACTGGACTTATATGGCAGTACCACTGGACTTATATGGCAGTACCACTGGACTTATACGGCAGTACCACTGAACTTATACAGCAGTAGCACTGGACTTATACGGCAGTACCACTGGAATTATATGGCAGTACAACTGGATTTATATGGCAGTATCACTGGACTGGATTTATACGGCAGTACCACTGGATTTATATGGCAGTACAACTGGACATATACGGCAGTGCCACTGGACTTATATAGCAGTATCACTGGACTGGATTTATATGGCAGTACCACTGGAATTATACGGCAGTACCACTGGACTGGATTTATACGGCAGTACCACTGGACTTATATGGCAGTACCACTGGAATTATACAGCAGTACCACTGGAATTATACGGCAGTACAACTGGACTTCTACGGCAGTGTCCCTGGACTGGATTTATACGGCAGTACCACTGGACTTATAAGACAGTACCACTGGATTTATACGGCAGTACCACTGAACTGAATTTATACAGCAGTACCACTGGACTTACACAGCAGAACCACTGGACATATACGGCAGTATCACTGGAATTATATGGCAGCACAACTGGATTTATACGGCAGTATCATTGGACTGGATTTATATACGGAAGTACCACTGGACTTATATGGCAGTACCACTGGACTTATATAGCAATACCACTAAACTGGATTAATACGGCAGTACCACTGGACTTATATGGCAGTACCACTGGACTAATACGGCAGTATCACTGGATTTATACGGCAGTACCATTGGACATATATGGCAGTACCACTGGACTTATATGGCAGTACCACTGGACTGGATTTATACGGCAGTACCACTGGACTTATACAGCAGTAGCACTGGACTTATATGGCAGTACCACTGGAATTATATGGCAGTACAACTGGATTTATATGGCAGTATCACTGGACTGGATTTATACGGCAGTACCAATGGACATATACGGCAGTACCACTGGATTTATATGGCACTACCACTGGACATATACAGCAGTACCACTGGACTTATATGGCAGTACCACTGGACTTATACGGCAGTACCACTGGACTGGATTTATACGGCAGTACCACTGGACTTATATGGCAGTACCACTGGACTTATATGCCATTACCACTGGACTTATATGGCAGTACAACTGGACTGGATTTATACAGCAGTACCACTGGACTTACATGGCAGTACCACTGGACATATACGGCAGTATCACTGGAATTATATGGCAGTACAACTGGACTTATACGGCAGTATCACTGGACTGGATTTATACGGCAGTACCACTGGACTTATATGGCAGTACCACTGGACTTATATAGCAATACCACTAAACTGGATTTATACAGCATTACCACTGGACTTATATAGCAATACCACTAAACTGGACTTATACGGCAGTACCACTGGACTGAATTTATACAGCAGTACCACTGGACTTACACTGCAGTACCACCGGACATATATGGCAGTATCACTGGAATTATATGGCAGTACAACTGGACTTATACGGCAGTATCACTGGGCTGGATTTATGTGGCAGTATCACTGGACATATACGGCAGTATGACTGGAATTATACGGCAGTACAATTGAACTAAAACGGCAGTATCACTAGACTGGATTTATACGACAGTACCACTGGACTTAAATGGCAGTACCACTGTACTTTTATAGCAGTACCAC
Source organism: Pseudophryne corroboree (assembly GCF_028390025.1). NCBI lineage: Eukaryota > Metazoa > Chordata > Amphibia > Anura > Myobatrachidae > Pseudophryne > Pseudophryne corroboree. The sequence goes on along the minus strand of NC_086447.1, from coordinate 555,677,402 downwards.
TGTACTGGATTTATGCTGCAGTACCACTGGACTTTTATGGCAGTACCACTGAACTTATACAGCAGTACCACTGGACTGGATTTATACGGCAGTACCACTGGACTTATACGGCAGTACCACTGGATATATACGGCATTATCACTGGAATTATATGGCAGTACAACTGGACTAATACGGCAGTATCACTGGACATATACGGCAGTACCACTGGACTTAAATGGCAGTAACACTGTACTTATACGGCAGTATAACTGGATTTATAAAGCAGTACCACTAGACATATACGGCAGTATCACTGGACTTATATGGCAGTATCACTGGACTGGATTTATACGGCAGTACTACTGGATTTATATGGCAATACCACTGGACATATACGGCAGTATCACTGGACATATACGGCAGTACCACTGAACTGGATTTATACGGCAATACCACTGGATTTATACAGCAGTATCACTGGACATATACGGCAGTATCACTGCAATTATATGGCAGTACCACAGGACATATATGGCAGTATCATTGGATTCATACGGCAGTTTCACTGGACGCAGTATCACTGGATTTATACGGCATTACCACTGGACATATATGGCTGTATCACTGGACATATACGGCAGTACCACTGGATTGGATTTATACGGCAGTATCACTGGACTTATACGGCAGTATCACTGGACATATACGGCAGTATCACTGGACTTATACGGCGGTACCACTGGACTTATACAGCAGCACAGGGACACCACCACTGGACTGATGCAGAAATACACAGCACCACTGCAATGGACTGGACTTATACAGCAGCACTGGACACATGGCAGCAGAGGATACCACCACTGTAACTGGACTGATGCAGTACAAGACACCACCACTGGACTGATGCAGGACAACACAACACCAATGGACTGGACTTATACAGCAGCACTGGACATATGGCAGCAGAGGATACCACCATTGTGACTGGACTGATGCAGCACAAGACACTACCACTGTACTGATGCAGGACAAGACAGCACTGGAATCACCTCCCCACTTTCCCGCACAGACACTGAGGACGGAGACACGTCCTCTCGCTACACTCTCCAATTCCGGAGTGAAAATGGCGGCGACGCGCGGCTCCTTATATGGTATCCAAAACCCACAAGAATCCAACAACGGGATGATGACGTTTTGCCTCGTTCTGGTTTCAGAGTCTGGCGGGAAGTCCCAAGCCAGGCTCATATCCGGGCTTGGGACCTGAAGTTCAGTAGGGTTCGGTTCTATGAGAACCGAACCGGCTTATCTCTAATTAAAAGCATCTGTAACTCCCATCTGCAAGCATAATAACACCTGTGCCATCAATACAACAGCCCCATATACCTGTCTAACACACACTTGCCTACCCTCCCAGAATGGTCGGGAGGCTCCCGAAAATCGGGTGGCGCTCCAGGCCCCCCGGAAAGGTAGGCAAGTGCCCCGTATCTGCCGCCAGCTCTCGCACCCCCCCCTTGGCTGCCCACAATGGAGCACCAGTGGGCGGTCTGAGGGGGACCCGATGACGCAATTTACACACAATCGCGTCATCATAGTTCCGCCCCCTGCTCTCCAGCGCCTGTTTCCCCGGCACTGGATAGCGGGGGGTGTAGCACAAAGACGTGTTTTATGCCGTCATGCCCGGACACGCACCCTCACTACTGGACACGTCTCCCTGTTCGCCGACCAGGCTGCCCCCTCCCAGAAGAGGGGGCAGCAATGTCAGCAAGTCATCAATTAACCCATTATTCTGCATTTTACGTGCTAAGGGGCTGTGACAAAAAAGTATGTTAAATCCTAGGAAAGTTATGGATAAATTTGTGCGGCTAAATGGATAGGAACACATTTTTAAACTGCATATGCTCCATAATATTTAAATGATCCAAATATTCTCCCTCTGCAAGTTTAAAAAAAAAAAATCCAAAATGTTTCAGACCACAGATACACTTCAATTTGCAAATTCACAAGACAATATATTTTTTTCTTTGTAAGATTTGCATACTGTAGTTTGTAAAGATACCATCCTTGCAGCAATAATCGCATATCTTGCAAGAATCGCAAAGATATGTGCCTTTTGTTTTCTTTTAGCAAATCATTCTGGCCTGAGGATTTTCTCTAAATTGGAGATATAAATATTAATTACTAGATCTAATTTTAATACATGTCAGTGCTTATAAATATTTTCTGATCTATATATACAGTATGTATATATATATATATATATATATATATACAGTATAGTGGAGCAAAAAAGTATTTGGACAGCCACCGATTGTGCAAGTTGACCCACTTAAAAAGATGAGAGGTCTGTAATTTCCATCATAGGTACACTTCAACTGTGAGAGACAGAATCTGAAAAAAAAACCAGGAAATCACATTGTATGATTTTTAAACAATTTACTCACAGACCTGTTACTTCTTCTTTAAGAAGCGCTTCTATCCTCCACTCATTACCTGTATTAATGGCACCTGTTTGAACTGGTTATCTGTATAAAAGACACTTGTCCACACCCTCAAACAGTCAGACTGCTATCTCTCCACCATGGCCAAGACCAGAGAGATGTCTAAGGACACCAAGTACAAAATTGTAGAGCTGCACAAGTCTGGGATGAGCTACTCGACAATAGGCAAGCAGCTTGGTGAGAAGAGATCAACTGTTGGCGCAATTATTAAAAAATGGAAGAAATACAAGATCACTGACAATCTTCCTTGACCTGGGGCTCCATGCAAGATCTCACATCGTGGGGTATCAATGATCTTGAGAACGGTGAGGAATCAGCCCAGAATTACACAATGGGGGACCTGGTCAATGACCTCAAGAGAGCAGGGACCACAGTCACAAAGGTTACCATTAGTAACACACTACATCGTCATGGATGAAATCCTGCAGCGCCCGAAAAGCTCCCCTGCTTAAGCCAGCACATGTCCAGGCCCTTCTAAAGTTTGCCAGTGACCATCTGGATGACAGGGACAAGCAGTCAGGGGAGGCAGTGCCTCCCCTGTGATTAATTAGTAAAATAATACATAGAAGATAGTTATGACACATATTCATGTCATAAGTATCTTCTTGATGCAATGCCATATTTTTTATTGTTTAAAATGACTTTGGGAGGCACTGATAGCAGGGGATAGGGGGACTTGATTTAAGGGGTCCCCACTCCTCCAGGGAACCCCGGCTAGGGGTGACTAGTTGGGGGGGGGGGTAATGCCACGCCCGCAGGGACCTACATAAATGTGTCCCCCAGCTGTGGCATTATGTCCCTGGCTAGTGGAGCCCGGTGCTGGTTTTAAAAATACGGGGGACCCCTACATCTTTTGTCCCCCGTATTTTTGGAACCAGGACCGGACTAAGAGCCCGGTGCTGGTTGTCTAAATACGGGGGAACCCCTGTCCAATTTTTCCCCCAGTATTTAAACAACCAGGACCGGCTCAAAGAGCCCGAGGCTGGTTATACTTAGGAGGGGGGACTTCATGCATTTTTTTTTTTACATCAAGTTACTGGAAGCCCTGGACAACAAAACTGCATTCATGTCCTCCTCCCACTCCCTTCCCAGTCCCAAACACTATTTTTTTTTTTTATGATGAGCAGGCAGGCAGCGGGCATTGGCGGCATCGGACTGAGATGCAAATTTGTGGCGGAGAGCTGGGTCAGTTGATGGTGGCCGAGTTTGTAAGCCACTGGCGGTGGCAGCAGGCATCGGCTCAGAGGCAGTAGCGGGCATTGGCTCTGCGGCGGCAGGGGTCATCGCCAGGATTCGGCGGACATTATGGTAGTGCCTCACCAGCCACTGACCTCACCGCACGCCGCTGCTGAATGATCCAGAGGAGGGAGAAGAATGATGAATGGCATCCCAAGAACACCATACCCACTGTGAAGCATGGGGGTGGAAACATCATGCTTTGGGGCTGCTTTTCTGCAAAGGGGACATGACGACTGATCCGTATTAAGGAGAGGATGAATGGGGCCATGTATTGTGAGATTTTGGGCAAAAACATCCTTCCCTCAGTAAGAGCATTGCTACACCTGCTACAGTGTGTGCAAACCTGGTCAAGAACTGCAGGAAACGTTTGTCCTCTGTAATTTCCAACCGAGATTATATTACAAAGTATTGAGTTAAACTTTTTGATTGTCCAAGTATTTATTTTCCGCAATAATATACAAATAAACTGTTTAAAAATCATACAGTATGATTTCCTAGTTTTTTTTTTTTTTCAGATTCTGTCTCTCACAGTTGAAGTGTACCTATGATGGAAATTACAGACCTCTCTCATCTTTTTAAGTGGGTCAACTTGCACAATCGGTGGCTGTCCAAATACTTTTTTGCCCCACTGTATGTATATATATATATATATATATATATATATCGTGAAAAAAGAAAAAATATTGCGCCACAGATGGAAATAAAGTCCTTTTTCACCCAAACAAATATGGCTAAGCTATATTAGACACTCCCTGTCTGTGGGCGTCAGCTGATCCCCCAAATAAAATCGGGATGGTAAACCCCTGAAATGATTTGTGTTTATAAAAGGAAGGGATGGGGGTAGCGACCAATGGTGTCTATAAATAATTACAAGATATTTAAAAATATATAAAATATAAACATTTATTTAAAATCTTTTAACAAAACTTTTTCTAAAAATGGGATAAAAAGCAAATACACATTCATATAAAAGCAATAAAGTGCAAAAAGTATTAAAGTGCTTATCTGAGTCAGAGGTCAATTGGATGACCAACGCGTTTCGTCATAGAGACTTCATCAAGGGGTAAAGGCAGACTGGGACAGGGCTTCAATTTATACTAATGTTACTCATAACTCAGATGTGACATCACTTCCTGCTAATTAGAAGGGTCTAGCTGCTGGATTGCTGGATTCTCCTAGTATACTCCCACCTCCCTCTTGGGACATATGCTAACAAGGGCCCTCATTCCGAGTTGATCGCTCGCAAGGCGATTTTAGCAGAGTTACACACGCTAAGCCGCCGCCTACTGGGAGTGAATCTTAGCTTCTTAAAATTGCGAACGATGTATTCGCAATATTGCGATTACAAACTACTTAGCAGTTTCTGAGTAGCTTCAGACTTACTCGGCATCTGCGATCAGTTCAGTGCTTGTCGTTCCTGGTTTGACGTCACAAACACACCCAACGTTCGCCCAGACACTCCCCCGTTTCTCCAGCCACTCCTGCGTTTTTTCCGGAAACGGTAGCGTTTTCATCCACACGCCCATAAAACGCCGTGTTTCCGCCCAGTAACACCCATTTCCTGTCAATCACATTACGTTCGCCGGAGCGAAGAAAAAGCCGTGAGTAAAAATACTATCTTCATAGCAAATTTACTTGGCGCAGTCGCAGTGCGAACATTGCGCATGCGTACTAAGCAGAAAAACGCTGCGATGCGATGAAATTTACCGAGCGAACAACTCGGAATGAGGGCCAATATACATTATCAGCCTAGAACACACTCGTTTTTCATGTATTTATTGTTAGCACATGTCCCAAGCAGTGTACACCCTACAGAAGAGAACAGCATATATAAAATGAAACATTATTATCAACTTCAGTCTTTATTTTTATAGATTTTTATAGATTAAGAGCATGCTTCTTTAATAGCATATTTCAGTCTAGCTTTTTTTTTTTAACCCTTTCAATGTTATTATTGCAACTATACAACTATAACACCATTCCTTAAATCTGTTAAAAAAACATTTATTAAACGTATCAGAGCATGATTCCTACTTTCATAAATTGGGGGACTGGTGATGCTATTTTCCCAGCTGTCTTGTTGGCAGATTTTATATTACTTTATACCTCTTGTTCTACTTTAGTTCATACATTTTATGGGACAGTATACCACAATAAATCTAACAACTGTATTTTGTTACTCCAAAATAAATACAAATCTTTCTACTATTTTAAAAGAATAGTCATCTTTGCAATAATTTATATTTTGGTATAATACTGTAATTCATTTAAAAACATAAAAAATTGTGCTCTATAACAAATGTACTGCAACATTGGTGCTTGCAATATATCTAGGTATGCCCCTGGACCTGTTCATTGTAATGTGGTTTAAAATGAACTAGAGTACATTATAATGGGGGCACTGTAATGTGACAAAATACGAACTGGGGACACTATGTTATAATGTGAATTGGGAGTACTGTGTTGTATAATGGGGGTAATTCCAAGTTGATCGCAGCAGGATTTTTGTTAGCAATTTGGCAAAACCATGGAGGTCATTCCGAGTTGTTCGCTCGCAAGGCGATTTTAGCAGTATTGCACACGCTAAGCCGCCGCCTACTAGGAGTGAATCTTAGCTTCTTAAAATTGCGAACGATGTATTCGCAATATTGCGATTACAAACTTCTTAGCAGTTTCAGAGTAGCTTCTGACTTACTCGGCATCTGCGATCAGTTCAGTGCTTGTCGTTCCTGGTTTGACGTCACAAACACACCCAGCGTTCGCCCAGACACTCCCCCGTTTCTCCAGCCACTCCCGCGTTTTTTCCGGAAACGGTAGCGTTTTTTCCCACACGCCCTTAAAAAAGGCCTGTTTCCGCCCAGTAACACCCATTTCCTGTCAATCACACTACGATCGCCGGAGCGAAGAAAAAGCCGTGAGTAAAAATACTATCTTCATAGCAAAATTACTTGGCGCAGTCGCAGTGCGGATATTGCGCATGCGCACTAAGCGGAAAATCACTGCGATGCGAAGAAATTTACAGAGCGAACGACTCGGAATGAGGGCCCATGTGCACTGCAGGTGTGGCAGATATAATAAGAATTTACTCACCGGTAATTCTATTTCTCGTAGTCCGTAGTGGATGCTGGGGACTCCGTAAGGACCATGGGGAATAGACAGGCTCCGCAGGAGACTGGGCACTCTAAAAGAAAGATTAGGTACTATCTGGTGTGCACTGGCTCCTCCCTCTATGCCCCTCCTCCAGACCTCAGTTAGGGAAACTGTGCCCGGAAGAGCTGACACTACAAGGAAAGGATTTGGAATCCAGGGTAAGACTCATACCAGCCACACCAATCACACCGTATAACTTGTGATAACCATACCCAGTTAACAGTATGAACAACAACTGAGCCTCAATCAACGGATGGCTCATAACAATAACCCTTTAGTAAGCAATAACTATATACACGTATTGCAGAAGAAGTCCGCACTTGGAACGGGCGCCCAGCATCCACTACGGACTACGAGAAATAGAATTACCGGTGAGTAAATTCTTATTTTCTCTGACGTCCTAGTGGATGCTGGGGACTCCGTAAGGACCATGGGGATTATACCAAAGCTCCCAAACGGGCGGGAGAGTGCGGACGACTCTGCAGCACCGAATGAGCAAACTCAAGGTCCTCCTCAGCCAGGGTATCAAACTTGTAGAACTTAGCAAATGTGTTTGAACCCGACCAAGTAGCAGCTCGGCAAAGCTGTAAAGCCGAGACCCCTCGGGCAGCCGCCCAAGAAGAGCCCACCTTCCTTGTGGAATGGGCTTTTACTGATTTTGGATGCGGCAATCCAGCCGCAGAGTGAGCCAGCTGAATCGTGCTACAGATCCAGCGAGCAATAGTCTGCTTCGAAGCAGGAGCGCCAACCTTGTTGGCTGCATACAGAATAAACAGCGAGTTAGACTTTCTGACTCCCGCCGTTCTGGAAACATAAATTTTCAAAGCCCGGACTACGTCCAGCAACTTGGAATCCTCCAAGTCCCTAGTAGCCGTAGGCACCATAATAGGTTGGTTCAAATGAAACGATGATACCACCTTAGGGAGAAATTGGGGACGAGTCCTCAACTCTGCCCTGTCCATATGGAAGATCAGATAGGGGCTTTTACATGACAAAGCCGCCAATTCTGACACACGCCTAGCCGAAGCTAAGGCCAATAGCATGACCACTTTCCACGTGAGATATTTTAGCTCCACGGTCTTAAGTGGCTCAAACCAGTGGGATTTCAGGAAATCCAGCACAACGTTAAGATCCCAAGGTGCCACTGGTGGCACAAAAGGAGGCTGAACATGCAGCACTCCCTTTACAAACGTCTGAACCTCAGGCAGTGAAGCCAGTTCTTTTTGAAAGAAAATGGATAGGGCCGAGATCTGAACCTTTATGGACCCTAATTTGAGGCCCATAGTCACACCTGACTGTAGGAAATGCAGAAAACGACCCAACTGGAAGTCCTCTGTAGGGGCCTTCCTGGCCTCACACCAAGCAACATATTTCCGCCATATGCGGTGATAATGCTTTGCTGTCACATCCTTCCTAGCTCTTATCAGCGTAGGAATTACTTCATCCGGTATACCCTTTTCCGCTAGGATCCGGCGTTCAACCGCCATGCCGTCAAACGCAGCCGCGGTAAGTCTTGGAACAGTCAGGGCCCCTGCTGCAACAGGTCCTGTCTGAGATGCAGAGGCCATGGGTCCTCTGTGACCATCTCTTGAAGTTCTGGGTACCAAGTCCTTCTTGGCCAATCCGGAACAATGAGTATTGTTCTCACTCCTCTTTTTCTTACTATTCTCAGTACCTTGTGTATGAGAGGAAGAGGAGGAAACACATATACCGACTGGAACACCCACGGAGTTACCAGTGCGTCCACAGCTATCGCCTGAGGGTCCCTTGACCTGGCGCAATATTTTTTTAGCTTTTTGTTTAGGCGGGACGCCATCATGTCCACCTGTGGCCGTTCCCACCGATTTGCAATCTGCTCGAAGACTTCTTATTGAAGTCCCCACTCTCCCGGGTGGAGGTCGTGCCTGCTGAGGAAGTCTGCTTCCCAGTTGTCCACTCCCGGAATGAACACTGCTGACAGTGCTTGTACGTGATTCTCCGCCCAACAAGAATCCTTGTGGCTTCCGCCATCGCCACCCTGCTTCTTGTGCCGCCCTGTCGGTTTACATGGGCGACTGCCGTGATGTTGTCTGACTGAATCAGCACTGGTTGGTCTCGAAGCAGGGGCTCCGCTTGACTCAGGGCATTGTATATGGCCCTTAATTCCAGTATGTTTATGTGCAGACGAGTCTCCTGACTTGACCACAGCCCCTGGAAGTTTCTTCCCTGAGTGACTGCCCCCCCATCCGCGGAGGCTTGCATCCGTGGTCACCAGGACCCAGTCCTGTATGCCGAACCTGCGGCCCTCGAGAAGATGAGCACTCTGCAGCCACCACAGAAGAGACACCCTGGCCCTCGGGGACAGGGCGATCAGCCGATGCATCTGAAGATGCGATCCGGACCACTTGTCCAACAGATCCCACTGAAAGAGCCTGGCATGGAACCTGCCGAAAGGAATGGCTTCGTTTGACGCTACCATCTTTCCCAGGACTCGCGTGCAGTGATGCACCGACACCTGCTTTGGTTTCAGGAGATCCCTGACCATGGTCACTAACTCCTGAGCCTTCTCCTCCGTGAGAAATACCTTCTTCTGTTCTGTGTCCAGAATCATGCCCAGGAAGGGCAGACGCGTCGTAGGAATCAGCTGCGACTTTGGAATATTCAGAATCCAGCCGTGCCGTAGCAACACTTCCTGAGAGTGCGCTACGCTGACCAACAACTGCTCTCTGGGCCTCGCCTTTATGAGGAGATCGTCCAAGTACGGGATAACTGTAACTCCTTGCTTCCGGAGAAGTACCATCATCTCCGCCATTACCTTGGTAAAGACTCTCGGTGCCGTGGATAGACCAAACGGCAACGTCTGGAATTGGTAATGACAGTCCTGTACCACAAACCTGAGGTACTCCTGGTGAGGCGGATAAATGGGGACATGCAAGTACACATCCTTGATGTCCAGAGATACCATAAAATCCCCCTCTTCCAGGCTGGCAATGACCGCTCTGAGCGATTCCATTTTGAACCTGAACTTTTTCATGTAAATGTTCAAGGATTTTAAATTTAGAATGGGTCTTACCGAACCGTCCGGTTTCGGTACCACAAACAGTGTGGAATAGTAACCCCTTACCTGCTGAAGGGGGGGTACCATTATTATCACTTGCTGGAGGTACAGCTTGTGAATAGCCGTCAGGACTATCTCCCTCCCCGTGGGAGAAGCTGGCAAGGCGGATTTTAGGTAACGGTGAGGGGGCGTCACTTCGAATTCCAGCTTGTATCCCTGAGATACAATTTGTATAGCCCAAGGATCCACTTGTGAGCGAACCAACTGGTTGCAGAAATTTCGGAGACGCGCCCCCACCGCTCCTGGCTCCGCCTGTGGAGCCCCAGCGTCATGCGGTGGACTTAGTGGAAGCAGGGGAGGACTTTTGTTCCTGAGAACTGGCTGCATGGTGCAGCTTCTTTCCTCTACCCCTGCCTCTGGCAAGAAAGGATGCACCTCTGACTCTCTTGCTTTTTTGAGAACGAAAGGACTGCATTTGGCAATACGGTGCTTTCTCAGGCTGTGAGGAAACCTGTGGCAAGAAAGTCGACTTTCCAGCTGTCGCTGTGGATACGAGGTCCGAGAGACCGTCCCCAAACAATTCCTCACCCTTATAAGGCAAAACCTCCATGTGTTTTTTAGAGTCGGCATCCCATGTCCATTGCCGAAATGGATATGGGATGTCCATGGCAGAAATGGACATTGCATTTATTCGAGAGCCCAGCAGGCAAATGTCCCTCTGGGCCTCCCGCATATATAAGACGACGTCTTTAATATGGCTAAGTGTTAGCAATACGGTATCCCTGTCCAGGGTATCCAACCCCTCTGACAGAGTCTCTGTCCATGCTGCAACAGCACTGCACATCCAAGCTGAAGCAATAGCCGGTCTCAGTAGAGTACCAGAGTGTGTATACACAAACTTCAAGATACCTTCCTGCTTCCTATCCGCAGGTTCCTTTAGGGCGGCCGTATCCTGAGACGGCAGGGCCACTCTTTTAGATAAGCGCGTCAGGGCCTTGTCAACCCTAGGGGAGGATTCCCAGGGTAACCTATCCGTTGGCGGGAAAGGGTACGCCATTAGTATTCTCTTGGGAATCACCACTTTCTTATCAGGGGAAGACCACGCTTCTTCACATAACTCATTTAATTCATGTGACGGGGGAAAAGTCACTGGCTGCTTTTTCCCCCCAAACATATTTACCCTCTTGTCAGGGACAGGGTCAGCCTCTGAAATGTGTAATACATTTTTCATTGCAATAATCATGTATCGGATGGCCGTAGTCATTTTGGGCTGTAATAGTGCCTCATCCTCGTCGACGCTGGAGTCGGACTCCGTGTCAACATCTGTGTCAACCAACTGAGATAGTGGGCGTTTTTGAGACGCTGACGGCCTCTGAGGCGCCTGGGCAGGCCCGGGTTGAGAGCCCGGCTGTCCACCGGCAGCAACATAATCAAATCTCTTATGTAATGAGTTTACATTGTCATTTAAGACCTTCCACATATCCATCCAATCAGGTGTCGGCACCGACGGGGGCGACACCACATTTATCTGCACTTGCTCCGCCTCCACGTAACCCTCCTCATCAAACATGTCGACACAGCCGCACCGACACACAGCACACACACAGGGAATGCTCTGACTGAGGACAGGACCCCACAAGGTCTATGGGGAGACAGAGAAAGAGTATGCCAGCACACACCACAGCGCTATATACACAGGGATACACACTACCAGAAGTGAATTTTTCCCAATAGCTGCTGTATCAATACACCTTTTGCCTAAATTTATGTGCCCCCCCTCTCTTTTTACCCTCTTAGTGCCAGGTGACTGCAGGGGAGATCCTGGGGAGCGTCCTTCCAGCGGAGCTGTGAAGAGAAATGGCGCTGGTGTGCTGAGGAAGAAGGCCCCGTCCCTTCAGCGGCGGGCTACTGTCCCGCTGTTTCTGACTAAAAAATGGCGGGGGTTTTACACATATACAGTCACAGACTGTATTATGTGTCTTTTTAATGCCAAAGGAATTCTTATTGCTGCCCAGGGCGCCCCCCCCCAGCGCCCTGCACCCTACAGTGACCGGAGTGTGTGGTGTGCAGTGGGAGCAATGGCGCACAGCTGCGGTGCTGTGCGCTACCTTAATGAAGATAGGAGTCTTCAGCCGCCGATTTCATCACCAACTTCTGATCTTCTGGCTCTGCGAGGGGGACGGCGGCGCGGCTCCGGGAACGGACGACCGAGGACCTTTGCCTGTGTTCGAACCCTCTGGAGCTAATGGTGTCCAGTAGCCTAAGAAGCGCAACCTAGCTGTGAACAGGTACGTTTGCTTCTCTCCCCTTAGTCCCACGTAGCAGTGAGTCTGTTGCCAGCAGATCTCACTGAAAATAAAAAACCTAACATTACTTTCTTTACTAGCAGGCTCAGGAGAGCCCACTAGGTGCATCCAGCTCTGGCCGGGCACAGATTCTAACTGGGGTCTGGAGGAGGGGCATAGAGGGAGGAGCCAGTGCACACCAGATAGTACCTAATCTTTCTTTTAGAGTGCCCAGTCTCCTGCGGAGCCCGTCTATTCCCCATGGTCCTTACGGAGTCCCCAGCATCCACTAGGACGTCAGAGAAAACATGTGCGGAGAGAGTTAGATTTGGGTGGGGTGTGTTCAATCTGCAATCTAATTTGCAGTGTAAAAATAAAGCAGTTAGTATTTACCCTGCACAGAAATAAAATAACCCACCCAAATCTAACTCTTTCTGCACATGTTATATCTGCCTCCCCTGCAGTGCACATGGTTTTGCCCAATTGCTATCAAAAATCCTGCTGCGATCAACTTGGAATTACCCCCAATGTGTACTGGCAGCTCTACAATGTGTCATACTGTGACAACTAGGGCACTACTATGGTTCATACAATATACTAGGGTACTACTATGGTTCAGAAAATAAACTAGGGTACTACTATGGTTCAGAAAATAAACTAGGGTACTACTATGGTTCAAAACATAAACTAGGGCACTACTATGGTTCATACAATAAACTAGGGCACTACTATGGTTCAAAACATAAACTAGGGCACTACTCTGGTTCATACAATAAACTAGGGCACTACTATGGTTCATAAAATAAACTAGGGCACTACTATGGTTCAAAACATAAACTAGGGCACTACTATGGCACAGAAAATAAACTAGGGCAGTATTATGGGGCATAAAATTAACAACTGCTGCAGAGAGGTGTCTCTCTAGAAGCACTGGGAGAGGAGCCCCTTCATTTTTTTGCATGGGGCCCACAAAGTTTCGGTCACGTCCCTGGTTAACATGGTGTCTATGGTGGTCATTCCGAGTTGTTCGCTCGCTGCCGTTTTTAGCAGAATTGCGATCAGGCTAAAATCCGGCAGTTCTGCGCATGTATATGGGCCGCAGGGCGCACGCGCTAAGTACTTTCACACAAAGCTATGGAATTTTACACAGGGCCGAGCAACGCTTTTCTGTCGCTCTGCTGATCGGTGAGTGATTGACAGGAAGTGGGTGTTTCTGGGTGGTAACTGAGCGTTTTCCGTGAGTGTGCTAAAAAACGCAGGCGTGCCAGACGAAGACGCAGGAGTGGCTGGGGAAACGGAGGAGTGGCTGGCCGAACGCAGGGCGTGTTTGTGACGTCAAACCAGGAACCAAACAGTCTGCAGTGATCGCAATCTAGGGGTAGGTCTGGAGCTACTCAGAAACGGCAGGGAAAATTTTAATAGCAGAACTGCTATCCTTCGTTCGCAATTCTGCTAAGCTAAGATACACTCAGTAGCGGATCTTGCCACGGGCAAGCAGGACTTTTGCCCGGGGCGCCGCCTTCCGGAGGGCGCTGGCGCCATCCGGAGGGCGCCGCACCGTGGCAAGATCCGCCACTGCTGCCCGCTGTGTCCCCCGTCCGCCTCCGCTGCCCGCTGCCCGCTGTGTCCCCGCCTCCTGTGAAGGGAACTAGACGCGTAGCGTCTAGTTTCCCTTCGTGGAGTGTACCTTTGCTGAGCGGTGCGCGATGACGTCATCGCGCACCGCACAGCAAAAGGTCCTCTCCACGAAGGGAAACTAGATGACGCGTCTAGTTTCCCTTCGTGGAGAGGACCTTTTGCTGTGCGGTGCGCGATGACGTCATCGCGCACCGCTCAGCAGTCAAGCGGCGCTAGTAATGTACAGGGGGCGTAACTGACCACGCCCCCTGTATTAGGCCACGTCCCGTTTCCTGCCCGGGGCGCCGAGCGGGCTTGAACCGGCCCTGGATACACTCCCAGAGGGCGGCGGCCTAGCGTTTGCAATGCTGCTAAAAGCAGCTAGCGAGCGAACAACTCGGAATGAGGGCCTATATTAAAAGCTCTTATGCTTTCATTAAATGTGTAAAGCGGGCTAGAGATGTACAAAGATTGTGTATGAATTGTGCACCAATTAAAATTTTAATCTAATTATATCTTTTTGTAGAATCAGTAGCTTGACTTAGAGATAATCAATGTACTTCTTTAGATCTTTACATACTCTTATATGGCGTGTTACACAGATCCTTATGAATATTACAAAGGTAGTAAAGTGTGGAAATTCTTGAGTTTGGGTTACAAAAATACTTGAATTACCCACTCCTAGATACTAGCAATTGTGTAAATGCTATTAACTGTCTATGTGTTATACAAACATACAAAAGTCTTTGTCTTTACCATATTCAGCAATACATTCATCTTTATTGGCCATCTGATGACTTTATTGGGCCTGATTAAAGTCCCCCACAGTGACAGATACACAAATGCCCCCACAGTGACAGATACACAAATGCCACCCCCACCCCACTGTGCTGCTCACCGCTGCTGCTGCGTCCGGCGGCGTTGTGTCTCAGTTGTCAGGGGGTCAGGGCAAGGAGGAGAGCGCGGCTATGTCAGGTGGCGTGTAGGATCTCAAACCAGCTGCCGGTTCGTGAGCCAATCAGAGCTCGCGGACCAGCAACGGCGGCTCCTGATTGGCTGCCAGTCTGAGAGCTCTGATTGGCTCATGAACCGGAGGCTTGAGATCCTACCCGCCGCTGCCGCCGGACATATAGCTGTACTCTCCTCCCTGCCCTGACAGCTGAGACATGCCGCCGTCGGACTGAGCGGCGGCGTGTCTCGCTAACACACAAGCGGGTGTGCCGGATCTAACGGCTTTGTTGGCCTTATACGGCCCGCGGGCCAGAGGTTCCCCACCACTGATATTATAGGTGAACAAGGAAATATCAGACCATTCAGTTTAACCTCCTCTACTACATATATTGTAAAATTTTGGGATATAACTTACAGAAGAAGGAGGACATAAGTTTTGCAATCATTTATTATAATAAATAGTTGTATTGCATTTATTTTACTGTCTTATTCAACTTATAGCTTCTTGTATGGATATTTGTTGTTGTGATGCACATGTCGATATATTATTTTCTGATTAAAATGCTGGTCGTTAATACAATGGGGTACATTTACTAAGATGGGAGTTCTATTTAAAATGGGATGTTGCCCATAGCAACCAATCAGATTCTACTTCTCATTTATCTAGCACCTTCTAGAAAATAAAACCTGGAATGTGATTGGTTGCTATAGGCAACATCCCATCTTAAATAGAACTCCCATCTTAGTAAATTTACCCCAATGTGTTAATGTTGCTGAGATTTAACCTTTTGGTCAGATACATTGGCTTTAATTTAATTCTTGACTCCTCCCTCTCCTTCAAACCACACATTCAGTACACGTCACAGTTCTGCCGTTTCCATCTCAGTAACATCTCAAGGATCAGACCATTTCTCACCCTGGAGTCACTCATCCCCTCACTGGATAGTCCAGACTATTGTAATTTTCTCTTTTCTGGACTTACTGTCACCCACCTCTCTCCACAACTTTCTGTTCTTAATGCTGCATGGCTCATCTTCATCTACAAACGTACATCTGTCTCTCCTACAAGCCTTAAGGTGGGTACACACATGCAGTGGCGGAACTAGCGAGCGGTGGGCCCAGGTGTGACAAAATGCTTTGCCCCCCTCTTCCCGTCCAAGTCCACCCCCTCACCCCTGGAGAGGATATGGTGACGGGGACCTGCTCAGGGCCAGGGAAATGGATACCTAGCAACAGTGCCATAACTAGACATTTTAGCACTGTGTGCAAGAAATGGCATCGGAGCCCCCACCCCCTCTATGTAAAACAGGGGCAGTGCGTGCCGTAGGCGCGTGCAAAAAATATAGGGGCATGGCTTCATGGGGAAGGGGTGTGGCCACAAAATAATACCAATTCATATAACGGTGCACAGTAGTCTCCATTATTCAAATTACGCCGCACAGTAGCACCACTACACCAGGTAGAGACCCTTTTACACATTACGGCGGACAGATTCCCCTTTTTACACATTACGGCAGCAGCGTCCCCTTTTTTACACATTACGGCAGACAGCGTCCCTTTTTCACACATTACGGCAGACGGCGTCCCGTTTTTACATATTGCGGCAGACAGCGCCCCCTTTTTACACATTACGGCAGACAGAGGGGGTCATTCCGATCCGTTCACACGCAGCGATTTATCGCTGCAGTGCGAACGGGTGCCGAATGCGCATACGCGATGGCCACTGTGCGCGTGCACGACGTTACGTCGCGTCTAAAGAAGAAAGCGGTCGCAGGACGGACCACAAAAAGATTGACAGGACGGAGGCGTGCCAGGGCGGATACGGACCGTTTGGAGCCGTTTTCGGGGAGTGGTGAATATAACGCAGTGTCCAGTAGAACGGAGGGCGGAGGAGTGACGTCAAAGCCGGGCTCATCATTGCTGGATCCATCGCACAGGGTAAGTATGTCCAGGCCTAGTCTAATTTTGCTTGAAATTTTTTAAGCTTAGCAGGGCTGCACAAGCGATCGCAGCCCTGCTAAGCTAAAATACACCCCCCCATAGGCGTGTACTAGTTTATCGCAGCAGCAGCAAAAAGTTGCTGGCTGCGATCAACTCGGAATGACCACCAGAGTCCCCTTTTTTACACATTACGGCAGACAGCGTCCCCTTTTTACACATTACGGCAGACAGCGTCCCCTTTTTTACACATTACGGCAGACAGTCTCCCTTTTTCACATTACGGCAGTCAGCGTCCCCTTTTTACACATTACAGCAGACAGCATCTCCTTTTTTACACATTAAGGCAGACAGCGTCCCTTTTTACACATTACGGCAGACAGGCAGAATAGAAAGAAAGAAAGAAAGAAAGAAAGAAAGAAAGAAAGAAAGAAAGAAAGAAAGAAAGAAAGAAAGAAAGAAAGAATAGGTTATACTTACTGTCTCCGCTGGCAGTCAGGCTGCCCGCCGTCGCTGTGATAAGGGAAGAGCATCCCAGCATTCACAGCAGCAGAGGACAGCCTATGTGGAAGGAGAGGGACAGCTGCAGCAGTGCCTCCAACAATTACAGTGCATTGCTGCGGCTCCCTTCTCCACCTCCCTCCTCCTCCCCCCCCCCCCCCCCACACCGTGGCCGCTGCGTCCCTGCTGCTCCTCTCCTCAGCGGGCGGCGGTGGCCCGCAGTACCCAGCGGCATGTAATGAGTCAGTTTGACTCATTACATGCCGAGCTAGCTTTGGGTTCCTCGACAGTGACGGGCCCCAGTGCAAGGCACCGCTTGCACTGGCGGTAGTTCTGCCGCTGCACACATGTTCGATCCCTGGCTGATCAGGTAAACTCTTCTGATCAGCCGGGCTGTGTGAGTATTTAGCTGTGACCTCCTGTGAGGCGGGTGCTGCAGCCAGGTTTGGGGGAGGGGGGGTTGCGGCTCCTCTATGGGGAACAGGAGGTTGACTGTGCAACACATTGGGCGGGATGTAAAGAAGTCCAAGTTCGGCTGCAGTTGTTTTAAACAGGCAATCATTTACAAGGCTAAGGCATGCCTTGTAACAGGTTGTCCCTTTAAAAAAACATCAGAGTTCAGCCGGCATCTCGCATAGCCACCGAACTCGGACTTCGTTACATTCCGCCCATAGAGTGTGATCTCCTGATCACGTCCGGTGCAGGAGCGTTACAAGCCATTTATCAGCTGCTGAACCTGTATCGGCAGAGCGTACACACCTATACAATGGACAGCCCGTTCTCCCGATATCGGAAGCACAGGCTGATGACTGTATAGGTGTGTCTCCACCTTTAGAATGGCTTCCCTTCACCTTCAGAACCCAATTCAAACTTCTCACACTCACTCACAAAGCCCTCACCCAATCCTCTCCTATTTATATCGGCTTAGACCTTATCTATCTTCACACTCCCACCTACCCACTTTGCACCAGAAAATATTGCTTCCTCTCCCCCCAGCTGATTACTTCCTCCCACTCTCGCCTCAAGGATTTTGCATGTGCTGTCCCCTGCGTCTGGAACGTTCTCCCTCGCCCTATCAGACTCCCCAAAAAACTTATATTTTTTTAAGGAAAAGGGAATGGAAGATGACTACTGCACTAGTATTATTATTTAATTATTATTTTAATTACCCCATATATCAATCACGGTTAATCCAATCAAGTGTGGGAATGCTGCTACAGACAATATTGTTGCCAATAAAGATACAGACTATTCAAGAAAGAAAAAGGATTGGTCTTCGAGTGGCACACAGGAAAGATAGATGAATCAAGATGAATTGCATAAAATATAACTTATTTTTGTTTATTAAAAAGCCTGCGCATAGCGTGCCACCATGCCCACTGAGTGGCTAGCGCTCTTTTGTACTCGCCCCAGCTGCCAGCATTCCGGCGCCCGGCATCCCGTGGTCGGGATTCTGACCGCTGGGATGACGGGCGCCGGTATAACTATACCAAACCCTTTGGAAGATCATGTGGAATAGATCTGTTTAGACTAATGGAATATATGGCACAGGTTATATTCCTTAGTCATCTTTTTTTGTCCCCCCAGATGACTTCACCATAAATGTACATATTCTGTTTCTGTTTTAATTTGAATATGGCACATTCATCATACACTGAAGTATTTCTTACTACCTCTATGCTATATTGTACAGATAAAGAGATAGCGGTTCCTTAACTTAAAATGTATTTGATGGTGTCCCAGACCTTCTAACTTAGGGGTCATTCCCAGTGTCGGACTGGGGCATGTAGGGCCCACCGGGGGAATGCAGTGGTAGGAACCCATGTTTAGGGGTGTGGCCAGTCTGAAGAGGGGGTGTGGTCTGCCACCTCACTGGTTTGACTAACCAATAGAGAGTGCAACGTCTGGGCCACTTCATAAATACACACAGTAAATTCAGCTGCTGCATGCATGATAATGTACCAGATTAATAACAGCAATGCACTGTCAAAAATACACCATAGTCCAGTATAAGGTAACATATGTATAATGTATAATTCAAGTGCACAGTCTGGAACCTGATCCTTAGAGCAGGAGGTGGGGCCCCAGGTAGTGGGGCCCACCGGTGATTTCCCCTGTACCCCTGTGGGCCAGCCCAAGCCTGGTCATTCCAAGTTGATCGTAGCTGTGCTAAATTTAGCACAGTTGCGATCAGGCACTCAGACATGCAAGATGACGCCCAGCACAGAGCTAGTCCGCCCCGCATGTCAGTGACGCCCCCCCCTACCCCGCAGAAATGCAAAAGCATCGCACAGCAGCGATGCTTTTGCATTTGAGGAGTAACTCCCGACCAGCGCAGCTCCTGCGGCTGGCCGGGAGAACCTCTTCGCTGCCCGGGTCACAGCGGCTGCGTGTGACGTCATGCAGCCGGCGCGGCCCGCCCTCCCAGCAGTCCGGCCACGCCTGCATTGGCCAGACCACGCCCCCTAAACGGCGTCTTAACCCCGCCGTCCAGCCCCCTCCCGCCCAGCGACCGCCTCTGCCTATCAATCAGGCAGAGGCGATCGCTAGGGAACAATGGCCTACGACCGTCCAGCATGCGCTGGCGCACTGCGGCGCCGGCGCATGCGCAGATCCAACCCGATCGCTGTGCTGCGATAAACTGCAACGAGCGATCGGGTCGGAATGACCCCCTTAATACACATAAATTATTATAACTCAATTAGAAGATCTCCCGTATCTTTAGGCACATCCTGTGTTGACAAGGCCATACTAGTAACATTTGTACTATTTTACCCTTTGGAAAACATTGAGAAGCATAGCCTGAAAAGAAGATGTATTATGTTCTGTTGTTTGTGGGTCTGCTTCATAGCTATCCTCAACTGAGGAGTTCTGCTGGGTTGGGGCTATGTCGGCTGTCAGGATCCCGGAGGTCAGCATACCGACCCCGTGAACCCGGCCGCCAGAATGCTGGAGGGGGCTCGCTGCGCTCGCCACAGGTTCTATTCCCACTCTATGGGTGTTGTGGACACCTACGAGTGGGAATAGCCCCTATTAGCTGACATTCCGGCTGGCGGCATTGTCAGCGGTCGGGATTACGGCGTCAGTATCCTGACCGCCATGATCCCAACCGCTGACATGTCAACTGCATCCCATTCTGAAGCCATCTACTGGTATCTAGTCACAAGCCACACAACTCCATGGGGACTTTAAAAACTTGTAGCTATTCATTTTTTATTCAACTACAGCAGATCCGCAATTATAACAAGACCCAAAGTAACACTCAAGAAAATTTCCAATTTATATCCAATTAGGGGAAAGTACTTTATCTGTTTACTGCAATTAGGTTGGGGAAGATCATGGGGTTGGTTAGTGTATGTGGCACGTCATCTGAATGCAATTTACATTCCCTGAAATATCCTGGTTACTACAGAAGAGCATTACTAGCCGTTCTGTCACAAAGACAAATCATGCCAGAGATAGGGGCAGTCTTATCTCTCTACACAATTAAATGTTTCAAGTGATCCTGTTTTAGGGAGAACAGAGTATAAGTTACATACTGTTAAATAGTATCCTTGTCCACATGTACAGTCTGCATAACCTACAAAAATATATTCATGAAAAAAATATCAAAGCAGCATGGGTGAGCATTCAAGACGCATACAGCATCAAAGGTGTAATGGGCTGGAAAATGTATGTTGACATAGCGGAGTTTCATATGTAAGGTTACATACTAATTTTGATATAGTGAGACATGATTAAACAAATAATTCATTCATTGGACTAGAATACCCTAGGTGGGTCTTTGAGATAAGAAATTTGCCTAGAAAGCTTTCCGTCCAATTTGTGCCATCTCCCAACACTTTGTGAAGTTGCTCTTTTATAACAGACATATTTAATAAAAGGGTCTTTTGTGTAAACAGCATGCACAATATTCAATTTACTGAAAAAGCTTCAATGTGCTATAAATATTATGTCAATTGTGTTTGAACAGTTTGGGTTTGACCACGGTCAGATAATACTAATTAGATGAGGTGCCATGCCAAGAGGTTTGGAGATCGGTCTTTTTATTATTATTATTCTTTATTTTAATTGGAACAAACATTTCAAATACTATAGTACTAGGGTAGGCCTTATTTTAAAGAGTCTTTAGCAGGGCATACAGTATCACATGAAGGGGATAGACTTTAAAAGTCAGATATATAATGCTGGAATTAGTAGTGAAAACGTAGTGGAATGTAGAGTAATATTTGAAAAGGTCAATTTATTGAGAGTAGTGCAATAATTTAGCAGTATTCAGCTGAGATTTTCCCATGGTTGGGTCAGTAAAGTTTTTCCACTTTAAATGACAATTTTATTTTATACTCTCCCTATACGACAGTACTAAATTGGTGGCAGTCCTTCTTGTAGTACTCGCCATATTTGTCATTTTTAGCTGGGTGGTGGCACTTACATATAGCACCATAGTAGAGTTGGGCAGTTCAAAACACTCCTATATGCATACTTGCCTACTTGTCTGCTGCTCCCTCCGAGAGGGAGCAGCCAAGTCACATAGGAGGGGGCGTGGAGGAGGCGGTACGGGGGTATGGTGATGCAATCATGTCATCATAGCCCCGCCCACCACTTTTCAATGTCCCATTACCAGGCACTGTGAAGTGGGGGCGGGGCTATGATGATGCAATTTAGTGTGAATCGCGTCATCGCCACACCCGCTTCTCCTCTGTGAGAGCGGGTGCGAGTGCAGTGGGATGCGGGAGACTTCCCCAGGGATCCGGTAGTGCCACCCATTTTTCGGAAGCCTCCCGGCCTTTCTGGGAGAATAGGCAAGTTTGCCTATATGATATACTTGCCTATTCTCCTGGATTTTGTGGAGCTTTCCTGGATTCCTGAAAAAATATACCAGTCTCCTGGATCGCTGGGGAAGTGGGCGGTCTGGGGGAATCCATGTGACAATTTGCCTTGAATAACGCCATTGTGGAATAGCACCGGGTACTTTGCTAGCCAGAAGCAAAAGTCATGGGGCAGCAACGGTGAATCCCCGAGTCCTGTGCTCTGTGTGTCGGCACTGCTCGCACATCCCTAGTTATGGCCTGTATTTAAGATCTGGTTTTTGTACTAACAAATAAATGCCCTTGAGTTTCTTTTCTACAGATAATTAAGAAAAGTAGGTATCTGCTCCTAGAAAATCCACAATTTGTCAGCAATATATTGCATAGGCATTGTATGACCAAGCTGAATAATATACATGATCAGTGGCAAATGCAGGATTTTTCCGTGGGGGTTTCCAAAAAACATAAAATGAAATAAAAAAATAAACAAATATATATAAGGCCATTGCTGACAGATTGTTTGTCTATTATCGTTATATAGACGACGTGTTGATTTTCTGGCGTGGTGAGATACAGGAGCTGAGTTCATTGATTGAATCACATAACCAGTCTGATAGTCCAGCCAAACTCACAATGACCAGCAGCCCAGTAGAAATCTGTTTCCTTGATATTTTAATCAAACTACAGGAGGGCAAAATTACCACATGCCTTTATAGAAAGCCCACCGATCGCAATACGATTCTGCGATACGACAGTTTTCACCCTACATCCACCATTAGGGGTCTGCCATACTCTCAGTTTTTGAGAGTATGCAGGGCCAACAACAGTGACTCCATCAGGGCAAGTCAGTTGAAAGAGATGGAAAATAGATTTCTGGCAAGAGGTTACCCTCGGGCATTGGTACGATCAGCCCATCAGAAAGCAGAAGCCACACAGAAAGACATTTTAGTGAGGCCCAAGCACACTAAAGACATGTCCAAAATCATTCCCTGGGTGTGTGATTATGATGTGGCGAGTAGGGAGACGCAACACCAACTCAGACAGCTATGGCCAATAGTGGCATCAGACCCCGATCTGAAGATGCTTCATGACAAGCGCATTATGCCTAGTTACAAAAAAGGTAAAAGTATCAAGGATATTTTAGTCAAAACTGACATGGCAAAACTTAGAGTAAATTCCACACACTTTTTGACCAAGCGCAATGGCTGTTTCAAATGTACTGGCTGTACAACATGTTCCCATATGTCACCAGGGACCACCATAGCCCACCCCTTTTCAGGGAAAAATTACAAAATCAAATGGCCACTCACATGTAGTACGAAGTTTGTAATTTATGCCATCATCTGCCCATGCGGGCGGTATTACATTGGCAAAACGGAATTCCAGTTCAAAATCAGAATGGCCCAGCACAGACTGGCCATCCGAAATGCTTTGGCATCAGGTAGTGGTGATCAACCTGTGGCCAAACATTTCGTGACATTCAGACATTCAATGGCCACGTTCAAACATTGCATCTTCGATCATGTCCCTGATTCGATACGGGGGGAGGGGGGGGGGGGGGGCGATAGGGGCCGTAAGTTATTGCAGCTGGAGTCCATGTGGATTCACAGGCTGAATACTCTGAAACCCGGGGGTCTGAATGAAAATTTGGGGTTAATTAACTTCTTGTGATTTCCGTCTGGCCAATAGTGTTCCAGCAAGAGTATGTTTAGAAAGGTGAAGCCATGCAGTCTGGGCGCTATGCGCTCGTGCTTTCACCATCCCTTCACAAGCCACTGGGCACCAATAAATGTTCAAGTGGTCAGGATGTTGTTGCCATATTTGACATATATCAGTAGGTCATTTTAATATTAGAGGTGTCATTATGTACATTTGTCTTTGCACCTTTGGATGTTTTTAATGGTTGTGTTCAACTGTTTTGTAGCTTGCACTAGCACTTTATCATGATATGTCACTTTTACATTGACCTTCCAAGGTCATCTTACTTTGTCACTTATGTTATTGTCTTGTATTATGTTTATTCACGCAGCTAGCTTCCGTGATGTGGCTCCAGATCTCGCGGCACTTGTGGACGTCTGGGCGGAAGTGAGAGAGACGCGGCCAGGAGGAGACGCTCAGACAGTGAGTATGCCTCGAGCAGTTACCATGGTTACGCGGCTCACTCCCGCAACGTCACTTCCGGTCCCGTCGAGGCGCCAGTGAGCTGGGCGGAAGTCCTGAGAGGGCGGCCAGAGAGAAACGCTGCAGCATGTGACTGAATGGGGTCAGGGGGTAAGTGTTTCTAACCTTATTTAAACACTCTTGTTTTGCACCACTGTTATCCTGAAGAAGGGGACTAGGTCCCCGAAACGTTGATGTGACCATTTGCACCATTTGCACAATTATATCATAGAAGTGAAAGTCTCTGAGTGCCGCCTCGTTTCTTCCATTGTGTACCACCGGTCCCCGGTTGGGGAGGGCACCAGAGCAGCATCAGTCCAGCATTGGACTTCGTGGAGTGCCGCAGCAGCTGCATTCTCTATATATATATATATATACATATATATATATATATATATATATATATAATTAATGCATGTAGAGATCAGGGGCAAATGCAGGATTTACTGGTGGGGGGGTCTGTATATATATATATATATATATATATAGTCGTAGTTCCAGTTTCCTGGGGGGCACTCTCCTTCAAAAATCGAGTCCAATCGTATTCTCTTAGATCATAATCGGCTTTATTGGGTCGACATTACCATTACCTCACACTGACCCACCCCTTATGGCTTATGGACGTGGGAAAACTTGAGACAAATACTTATGCGACCTACACTCACTCCTGACGAGCGTATGAATACTTCCCAAATGATGCATCTTAAGCCTGGCTGCTATTCATGTGGGAATTGCACTACGTGTAGGGCTATGAGAGTTGGGAATAGCTTCACACACCCACATACGGGTAAAAATATAAAAATTAAATACCACCTACATTGCAAATTAGACCATGTGATCTATTGTTTAATTTGTCCCTGTGGTTTGTACTATGTAGGACTTACATCCAGGTGCTTTAGAGACCGGATAGAAAACCACAGGACCACCATACGAGCAGCCATCCAAACAGGATCTTCCGATAAACCTGTAGCAAGACATTATTTAGAACACAGGCACCAGGTAGCGAACCTCAAGTGTATGCTCATTGATTGGATTCCCCCTCTACCCAATGGGGGTGATAGGGTATTGGCTCTAAAAAAGAAAGCTTTTAGATCAGTATGCTTGATACTGTTGCACCGAGGGGCCTCAATGAATATAATACCACGAACATCTTCCTGTAATGTGTTCATGATTGTTTTCGTGCATGGACAGATGATACTTTTGTCTAGGTGGTTTCCGATACAGATTGTATTAACCTTTTTAATTGTATGTTTTCAATGTATTTATGTTTTGTGTTGAAACTTTTTCTTTATGTTGATTGTAAGTCTTGTCACACGGGCCTGATTAGATACACTTATATATGTTTGTATTTTTACAAGTACCTTTTTGTCTATTGGTATGAGACCCTGGCGCATCAGCACTCGATGCATACTTTAATTGAAGATATCTGTTATAATTTGCGGACAGGTTGCGTGAGTTACTCTATACTTCCTTTTGTCCTGTGTTTTTGCTTGCCTGTGGTGGGATTACTGGGGGAGTGCCCAGATGCTAGTGCAGATTGTTTGTAGTGAACAGTGAGTATCCACTTTTGGGATCGTGTTGTCCCCGGCGTCGGCACACTGGTTTTGTGATCGTGTGCATGTGTTGTGTGGTGATTGCCATGAAGCGCCCTGCGAGGGTGCTATATGTGATCTGTTTTGCCTATAACATGGTGGTCGTCTGTAGTTGTGACACGCACCCCGCTGGCTGTTTTCCCTATAATTCAATATACCTCTAGCGTGCGGTGGTGCTAGGCAACGGCCGCAATGCTTGCTGGGCACTTCCGGCTGGTGGAACGCACCCGGCGCGCCATTTCTGGGTTGTGGAACAGCGGCTTTGAGCTTCCCTCCACAGGTTTCTGTTATGGATATGTATGAACATGCGGTATTGATAATAGGGTGATGCATTAATTTGCTTGTGCTGATTGCACTTCCGGTTGTGTACTCATATAAGGCGCCCAGTGCTCATTAGGAACACACAGTCACACTGAATGGACGTTCACCTTTAGCCTCCAGTGGTAAGAGTTATTTTGTCCTCTCCTGATGAGTACAGCTTTGACTATTTGATTTGATATCAGATTTGGTTTACCTTTGAGATGTCCTTATGTTGCATTACTCATATTACAGAGGGCTTATTGACTGATGTATGGTTTACTTTTCTGGAATTATGTGTGAAGTAAGTAGAGTTCTTTAACAGTTCTGCACATGATAAATTTAGTTATCTTTTAGTACCACACCTGATTGGGAATTTGCAAACATATATATATTTGTGTTGTTCTATTAATAGGGCTTATATGCCGACTTGGTCGTCTGTCCTATTACAGTGTTATACTGTTGAGTTATTTCATCCTAGTAAGTATGATACTAGTACCTCTGGGTGATTGGTTCTTGTTGGGTGATACTGATCTACCTTTCTTCACCATATTTGGTATCCAGGAGGTATATCCATATGTTTGGTAGCATTACTCTTGGCACTTTTCTTTATTAGCACATTGCACTTTAGTGGTGTATTTCTGATTGGGCCCGTGAGACTGATTGTATTTATTTATTTCATGTATCTGTTATTCTGACAGGTTATGACTATTTGGCAATATGAAAATATGTATGGCTTGTCTTGATAAAGGCTCTGCTTGTTGAGCCGAAACGTCGACCCAATAAAGCCGATTATGATCTAAGAGAATACGATTGGACTCGATTTTTGAAGGAGAGTGCCCCCCAGGAAACTGGAACTACGACTACATGTGTAGACCCACCATGATTGTGTGGATTCTACTGGGTGCACCCCACAGTTGATTGCACACGGATGTGAGTGCAGGACTTCCTTGTATATATATATATATATATATATATATGGAACACATACCGGGAATCTATCTGTTAGATTCTCTTCCTGGTATCGGTAAGCTGGAACGTGGCGGTCCTTGCATCCAGAACTACGTGGAACGCAAGCCGGTAGTGCCCCCCTCTGTTTCTAGGAAGTCACGCTAAGTGGGCAGTTGGGACGCATAGGAGGCTCTTCCGGTATGAAGTGGAACCCATACCGGAAGTTAAATTTAGAGGTCGGGATTACGATTCCCCTCGTTTTTGCTCTGTTATGCAGCATAGGTAGTAATTACTCCTATTGGTAGGGGGAAGATTGGTTTTGTCCCCCCTGCCTTTAAAGATTAATCTAAATCGTTGTATTACTGTATATACAGGAAGTCTCGTGGAACGCACGACCGGAAGTTGATGGCCGCCGTGAAACGCAAACCGGGAATGCGTTCCACTGATCATATATTAGGGGTGTTACATGTTGTATAGATCAAGTAGTTCATTTTGAGTTTCTGAATTATAGTCTACGGGCATTTAGTGTGCATAATTGGCTATTTAAATATATATAGTGGCTATACTGCACTAATCCACCACTTTACGGATTATCCCTATTAACTAAATTGGGAGGAAGTGATGTCATGGACTGAAGTGGTATAAATTAGTCCCTTTTTTGCCCTCTCTCAGTTACCTACTGGACTTTGAGAGGAGCACATCACCTGCTGTAAGTATCTCCTTGGTCCCTGTATGTTTCCATTGCCTCCTTCACAGTTTTACTGTTATAATGGGATTTCTGGTATAATATGTTAATTAAGTATTCAACTTAATGGTGTACTAATTATATCTAAAAAATATATTTTTTTTTAAATTTTTTGGGGGGTCCTATATTGTTCCTTAATTTACTGTCATAGAAATGTATTACATCTATGTAATAAATAGGCAGTATTTTCTGATGTTTATCTATTGATAATGTCTTATATTATATGTGCCATCTGTAATGGTTTAAGTCTGAAAATTATTTGTTATGTATCTGTTAAATGATCTGTTCGGTTGAGTCTTATAACTGAACAGTAATTGAAAAATGTCTAAAATGATATCCATTCATCCTATAGGTTTATTTCCATTTTTTACTATATTGAGCAGAAGGTCGCTCCACATCCACTAAGGTTCAGTGATAGATTTTTTTTGCATCTCTTATGGGTATGTAATGGTATCTTTCCCTTCATTCTCACTTGGAGACGGGTCTATGGAGGTTATAATTTTAGTCCCTTTTTGTGTACATATTTAGGTCATGGCCAGATCATCGTTGGGTTATTCCATACTAATGTATGGTTTATTTTCTTTAAATTTGAGCTACCCCTTGTTGAGGGATGCCATACTAGCTATAAGTCTGGTATGTATTTCCGTTTTTACTCACCAACACTCACCTTATGGTTTGTTTCCCTTTATGGTCTAAAGTAATGTATAATCCTACAAATAGGTATCATGTCTATATGAGTTGGTCTGAATAAGAGGTTACTATATATGCAGAAGGTTGTTCCACATCCACTATGGTTCATTGGTAGTCCTTAACATTCATTATTGGTATGTAATGTAAACTTTCTCCTTCACTTTTGAGATTTGTTTATGAAGTTTAGAATTTAACTTCTTCCACTATATGCACTTGTTTAGGTCACAGCTAGACCATCGTTGAGTTACCCCATACCATTGTATGGACCTTTCTTCTAATTTGAAAGCTACTTCTTGTTGGGGTTTGCCTTATTAGCTACAAATATGGTATGTATCCTCATACTTTCCTCACCACCCCTCACCTTCTGGTTTGTTTCACCCTATGGTCTTAAGTAATTCATTATCCACTAAATAGGTTTCCTGTCCATGTAATTTGGTCTGAATAAGAGGTCCACTAACTTCAGCAGATTCACTCTATATTACGTTTTGAGCATTTTTTGTATGTATAGTTGTAAAGAATCATGTATATGATGTGCAAGGATCCTCGATAAAGGGCCTGGAGCCCGAAACGCGTTGGAAGCACTGTTACACAGACCGCAAGTCCAAGTGTACTCTTTTCAGCTAAAGCACACTGAAAAAAAGCCGTCACCAAAGCCGGATCCTGAGCAGTTACGGAGCGTAGCACGGGAGACGCGGCAGGAGTGAGCGGCGCTATGAAGCAAGAGAACCAAGCTGCACGGAGAATCAGTCCACGTCCCATCGCCAGTGAAAACAAGGTGGGTAGTATAGGGACAGATAGGGCTGGAACTGCTACCAAACACTTCTCCTTTTTTTTGGCAAACTTTGGAACCCGCACATCTACAAAGGACTACAGAATCAAAAAGGGCTGTAAACATTTTCAAACTAACCCTTTTTTTCAACAGGTATTGCACTAATACACTTGGCAACTTTGTCTCCAGCAATTGTTGCAAAAACATTGTTACAAGCGCCTTGCTCCATATAAATACTCCCCTTAACAGATAATATCACCTGCATTGGTGCCTTCATAAGAATTAAAATGTTCGTCTGAAGATGCAGCACCCTGGTTCACCTTAAGGAATGAAGCCGGGTGTGGACTCCCTTATGGATAAAAATACACACACACAAACATACATAACACACCACACACATACATTTAAACAAGCATATAGAGTGCACTGAACACATACCCGGGGTTGTAGAAGTAAGGACACTGCCAGTCACGGCACAGTGAGGACATCAGTATGGAGTTGCTGTTACCGCTGGACCCTCTATGTAGGCAGAGAGCTTTGCTGGCAAGAGCTCCCTGCACTGCAGTGGTAGCTGCGATCGCGACTTTCCTTGGGATAGAGACACAGCTGTCTCCATCTCTAAAAAAGGAATTTAGTCCATTAGGGGGGGGGGGGGGGGGGTTCTGGGTACCCAGAAACCCCCCCTGTGTGTGCTACTGATGATAAGTGGAGGTTTATACAATACTTACTAAATATGTCTACCAAGCTCTTTCTCATTCTTCTGCAGAAAGTTACAGTGTTAGGATTGAGAAGCGTCTCTTTCTTACACAGGAACAGAGAAAGTGATGGCAGACCTTTTTCACCTGTATCAGATCCCATTATTAGACTGCAGGGCCGTAACTAGGTGTATACCGATGGTGCCTTGCCCACAGCGCAACTGCACTGAAGGCGCACCATCTGACAGCACATCCCCACGTTCATCCGTTTTATTCAGTGAGGGAGGAGTGAGATTTCCGCTGTCTGCCAGCACCTGTCTCCATCCGCTGCCTCTGTCAGGGATAGGGAGCGGTGCCATAGGCACCATTTGGCAATACACAGCTCGTCGTAAAGCCGCCTGTGAGCCATGCCGCCGCCTCTGAAATGGAGAGGGAGTGGGCGCACTCCTTCAGCCACCTGCACCTGTGAATGAGCCGCCACTGCCTCTACTGATGCTTCTAGTGAGATCAGCCTCAGCAGTGGAGAGCGAGTGGGAGTGCTCCTTCAGCCGCCTGCCCACTTGAATGAGCCGACGGTGCCTCTACTGATGCCGCTAGTGAGACCCGCCTCAGCACTGGAAAGGGAGCGCCTGTAACTGAGTGTCTGCGCCTGGTAGTCATGGATGCTGTATCGCCCCAACAGGTGATAGGATACGCGCGCGCGCGCGCACACACACACTCACTTTCACACTCTCTCTCTCTAGAACAAAGGGGGACTCTGCCTGCCTTATGTGTAAAGGGGACTCTGCCTGCCACACTGTGTAAAAGGGAGCTCTGTCTGCCGTACTGTGTAAAAGGAAGCTATGTGGCCATGCTCCTTGCCCATGAAGCCACACCCTACGGCGCGCATTGGCACTATTTTATATTTGGTGGTTGTGGGGGCGCTAATGCTGTTTTTTGCACACAGAGCTAAAATGTCTAGTTATTGCACTGTTAGACTGTATTTAAAACGTGGGAGGAGATTCAGTGTCTGGCATGGTGTGTAAAAATAGTTAATACTTTAATGGTTTGGGGGTCTCTAGTGCACCTTTAAAGTCCAGCAGTTTTCTAATTATCTATTTGACATAGTCCAGCAGAGGACAGTACTTACTGGAATGATATTGTAATAAAAAAAAAAACTAAGGCTGGGTATACACTATGCCGCCAGATCTGCCAACAGATCGGACAATTTGGTCAGCATATACACTTGGCCTCTCGATATGTCGGTCCTAACATCACAACTGGGTGGGCATTTGAATTTGCGGTAACGTCACTGTCAGTGATTCCTGCGGGTGCCATATGGGCCAGTCGGCGGGATCAGCAGTGCACAGCCAGACATGCCGACATAACTGCAAGATCTATCGGCATTAGTGTGCTGTGGGGATGGCCTGAGCGATGTTGTACACAGACATATCGGGTGTACACACCAGCCAATGAACTACTGATATATGGTTTGCCGCTCGAATGAACGACATATCATTAAAGTGTGCACCCAGCCACAGATTTGTACTGCAATCATGAGACAGTTTTGAACCATGAAAAAAGACAGTATATTACATCAGGAACAATATGATTAATACAAAGTACATGTGAGAAAATATTTGAACATTAACTATACATTTTTACTGTAACCTTTAACATAAATGATAGCCTAAAAACATAATGCAAAGTGGCTTCTTGATCTGCGCCCAGACCCATTGCTGAACCTACCTTATCATGCTGCCTGAAATATAAAATGAATATAATATACAGTATAGTACACACCATTGCATCTACAAACACAACATAACCACCCTAATCTAAATAAATAGGAATTCCATTTTTAACCTGCAATGATAAAGCAATTTACTTAACTTACATAAAGTTTCAGCAATATACAGTATACACACTTACGTGGCATCCCTGAGATCCAAATACTTTATCTCTAACATACAAAGTTACCATTAGGCAACAATTTAGTACATTTTTACTAGTAAGTTTGAAAACGGACTAACTGCCATGTTACAGGCTGTAGGTCTATGTATTAAGGGGTGTGGTATGCGTGACCGGTGGTCAGCGTACAGACGCCGGTATCCCGGCAGCGGAAAACTGCCGGTCACATAACTACATCCCATATTCAGGGGCCGATTCAGATCTGATCACTGCTGTGCGTTTTCTCACAGGCTGCGATCAAGTCTGAACTGCGCATGCGTATACACCGCAATGCGCGGGCGAGACAGAACGCAGCAATGGGGATCGCTGGTCAGCGATGGGATGGTGCAAAAATTATGAACGCACTGGCGATCACAAGGAGATTGACAGGAAGAGGGCGTTTGTGGGTGGCAACTGACCGTTTCTATGGAGAGTTCGGAAAAACGCAGGAGGGACCTGGCGTTTTGTAGGAGGATTTCTTACGTCAGCTCCAACTCCGATCATCGCAGCGGCTGAGTAAGTCCAGGGCTGAGCAGAAACTGCAGAAACTAATGTTTGTGCAGTTCTGTCACACATCCGATCGCACACCTGCACACACACAATACCCTCCCCCTGTAGGCGGCGACTACCTGATCGCAGGGATGCAAAAAACGCACTCTAGCGATCAGGTCTGAATTACCCCTAAGACTTGGAGAGAAATAAAGTGGACGGAGATAAAATGTATTTGAAAAATTACAGTCATGAACTGATTGGTTAGTACTTTATCTCTCCCCACTTTATCTCTCTCCATAATGAACATTTTCACCTACAGTTTTAGGGCCATTCATCATGAAAGTAACGCTGTAGATATCACAGATATCTCCAGCTTACGTTTCACTCCCCATCGGGCCCTGTATCCCCATATACTAGCATGGAGGCCTCATTCATTTTCACATCACCTGTCTCCACACTGGAGCAAGGATGAATTGCTCTGACGCTTGTGGTGAGTTACAATGTTAATTTACATGATGAATATGCCCCCAAGTCTTAGTAAATCTGAACCATTGTATATATCTTTACGTACGTAGTCTCTTACATTTAACAATAAAACAAGAAATGTACAGTATATCAGCATGGGCAAGGTATAGAGCTTTATCAAACAGACAAATCAAGTACTGTGTCTCAGGACACAGTTTCTATCTTCACATCTCAAGAATATAAATACAATTATTGTTTCTCCAATTTTGGAATATATAAATGTGTACACAGTCTTCTTGCAATCCACTTGATTAATGTTTACTGTTTACTGATCTGAAACAGGGTGCACCGTAGTAAGTACAAGTGTACATACTGCTGTGTGAGCCAAGAATTTTGAGAAAAAAAAAAGAAAAAAAGAATGCTGCAGGAATGGTTGCCTTGTGATTACGCACTGACTTCTGAAGTAGCCTGTATCTTGGCTGAGTGGCGTGTCACATGATCATGGACAAAACACAGCATAAGCAAACATTTACAGAAAGAAAAGAAAAACAGAGATTTTATCGAGCAAGCACAGTACAATACATACAGTAGTTGTCAGGTATCCCTAATTTTCACATGTATTAAAGTTTGGAAGTGTTAATATTTTTCAATAGCACAGTTGGACTGGTCTACAGAGGTACAGAGGAAACCCCGGTGGGTCCCACTGCCTGCAGGCCCACCTCCTCCTCTAGGGATCAGGTTCCATATTATGCACTTGAATTATTCATCATGCATATGTTACCTTATACTGCACAGGACTATGGTGTATTATTACAGCAGTGGTGGAACTTCTGAGTGGTGGGCCTAGGTGCAAAACTATGATTTGGGGCCCCCTACTCCACCCCAAACCAAGTTCACAATATGACACATTGCAGTGGGTGACAGCATAAGGAAGGGGGAGGCAGAGTTTGACATAGAGAGGCAGAGGGTGAGAGCAGAAGGTAAGGGGAGGCAGAGGGTGACAGGAGGAGGCAGTGGGTGACTGAAGCAGGTTCCTCATTCAGTGTGGCCCACCCTGCTCTCTGCACTGGGCCATTCATCTAATATTGCTCAAAATGGTCTGCGGGGGGCAGGGGATAACTCATTGCTGGTCTGGGCAGCAGTGAGCCCTTTAGACCTCATGGGCCCCGGTGCAATGCACCTGCTGCACCAATGGTAGTTCCGTCTCTGATCTACAGTGTATTGCCGTTATTAATCTGATACATTATCATGCATGCACTATTAATTACATTAAACATATATTTAGTTATCAAGGGGCCCTGACCATGCACTAATGGTTAGCCAAGCGCTGTATTTCCCCAGTGGGCCCTTCATGCCCCAGTCCAACACTGTTGAATAGTGACCAACCGTACACAACTCCTATTGTTACATAAATGCTATTTTATCAGTTCTTTATTAAGAAGTATTAGAACTGTAAAGAAAAATCATAAAATGTGGTAAAGGGGCCGAATGGCCCATGACATTAGGGGTATTTATCAGAGCATGAAGAAAGCTAAAGTGGAGAGATACTGTATAAAGAACAAACCAATCAACTTCTAACTCACATGTTACAGGCTGTGTTTGAAAAATGATAGCAGCTAATTGGTTGGTGGTTTTCCTCTCTCCACTTTATCTCTCTGCTACCGCCTTTAGGCATACAAGGTGTCCCTGGGAATTTTGTTTAAAATGATGTATCATTTAGCATACATAATAATATTGTACAATATTATATTATTCTACTGTCTTGCCACAAACAGAAAATGCCCTACAATTTCCCAGTTACAGTATACCTGTCACCTACACATAGCAGAGGCAGCCTGTCTCTGAGGAGACCATATATTCACTAAAAACTCAATATATCACTTGGTGCCTCATGCCTCAGCAAAGTCACTATCACCTAGCACATTGATATGCTACATACTTATGAATATTTGTGCACCCCACAAAAGCGGGTGTTGAAGTTATTGGGTAAAGAGTAACTTTAAATACCAGGAACCCACCAAAGAACCGTTCCACATAGTAAATTATGCTGCCTGAACACAATATTGTTAAAGACATTAAGATAAATGAGCTTCACTCTGATATAACAGTTTATTACTTATTTAAAAAAAAAAAAAATACAGCAGACGAAATTCAACCAAGGAAATGTAAGCGTCTCAATCATGTATTAGCAACACACAAAGTCCCTGTTTTCTTACCAGGCACTGCAGAATAGCAATTGTCCATTCACAGCACATACCACATCCTCTGCATTTTTCCCTGATAATATATGTACAGTCCTTAACTCGGCTGCTTGTGAATACTGCAGTGTATTTCAATGCAACACCTTTCAGGAGAAAATACATTCTGTAAACTTTAAGGATATTCGTTGATTGCTGTATCTTTCACAAATTACTTATTTCCAATACAAAAATCATAATTCACCTCCTTTACCATAGAGGACAGTTATTTAATGCTATCAGCACTAAATATACAGCTCTTAGCTAAATACAGCATTAGGTACACTCATGATTGTATAACTGAAAAGGCAATGGCTATGTGATAGAGGTCATTATTATCTCAGGCTTAGTTGTAGAAAAGCAGGCCCCTTCCTAACACTGTAAATGTTGTTTACCCAGGTATGCCTTGTACACGTTGTGATTCTACCTTCTCTAAGAAATGCATGTTTTTAAATACATATATCAGCAGGTTGATATAGTAGTAGATGCAATAGACAATGACATTATTCATATACTATTGGAACAGACAAAACAGTAGTGCCAGATGCTGTTTATTAACACGTATACAGGTTCAAAAGTTAAATAATTGTATCTATTGCTTTGAATTAAAACAGTCTTTAAATAATTGATACATGTGCAGTCTTAGCTATAGATAGATAGATAGATAGATAGATAGATAGATAGATAGATAGATAGATAGATAGATATTCCTATAACATGTTGTACTTCTTCACTAATGTTATGCAGTGCCTTGTACACTAACACACTGCAGCAAACTCCAATCTCCCAGCAAGCCCTGCATTGCATGAGGGTGAGTGTTATATTCCTACCTAGGCCACCAAAGCATCAATAGTATTTTAATGATTTGATTTGACTTCGTGGTAGCTCCTTTCATATGCTTATAACACACTGTTTGGAGAAAAGAGATAATATTGTGTTTAAGTAAATAAAACTTCTAAACTAGATGCAAAGCATCCTAAAAATGTATAAATGTAGTCAGGTCATATACAAATCTCTGCATGAAAAGCTCTATATTCTCTTTACTCCCATGTTTTCAACACGCAAAATCTCAATAAATGTGAGCAAAGCGAGTGTATCAGACTATTATAGGTTTGACAGCACTGTGATTTGTTTGGAATAAAAATTAAAGATAATACCTGCGGTAAAAAAAAAAATATTGATGAACTGAAATCCCCAATATAGTAATTTTATGCATGATAAGGGTATAATGAAGGCCATAATTACATCAGCCTCAGTGTGTCAATATGTTGCCTGGTGTTAACTTGTGCAGTACATGTTTTCTGCCATAGTCAGACGTGACCACTCAAAAGATTATATAAAAAAAAAGCTGCTATCACCAATAAATAGGATGAGCTAACTGACATATAAACTATAAAGTCATTGCATTTTGGTATTTGGAAGGCACAACATATAACGCTATGCCTGCACCTTATTGTTTAGCAGATGGACAGCAGCATAAGTAAAATCCAATAAATACTGTATGACATATGCAATAATTAAATACAGAGCTCGTATAAAGTGCATCATGTAGGGTTCTCATGAATTGTTTAGTAACTTTTTATTTTTTATTTACCAACTACAAAGTTGTAAGCACAGAAATATATCACCCATTAAGCAAATCCCAGCTGTCAGAGGCCACAATACAGCAAATTAAGGCAGTACATACTACAAACCTGTTACCATGGAAATATAATGACATCACCAAACCAAAACAAAACCAAACCAGAGGTAAAAATGAAAATAATAATGATTATTATAATGGCATATTGCTTCCAGACTCGTATTGGAACCTTGCTCCTATTCAGACATGCAGCCTTGAGTGTAAATGAAAGAACTGTTACCTACCTCAACCATTAAACAAGACATTTAACCATAGTTGCAGCTCAGTGACCTCCGATTGCCTTGTAATTTCTGATCGATGCTGCCTGTACATGTAATAGACTCCTGCTGCAGAGTCCAGCAACAGCATCCAGTGTTACGTGGGAGAATTGTTCAATGATGAGACGAAGGAAGGGGGAAAAGATAAAAAGGGAGAGAAAAGTAGAATCAGATGAAAAAGGGGAAAGGAGCCCAAGCTTTGTAGAATGTCACTTTTTATGTCAGCCTGCGGTTTTTATAGGGGGTTGTAGTTTAGTTTGAGTCTGCTGCAGTGTGACTGAGTGTAGACGACTGTATTGGAAGCAGCAGCAGCAGCTATTCGTGAAGGCTATACAGCTGGGAGGTGCTGAAGTCAGTTGCCACTGGCAGGCAGTAGCAAACCAATAGGCTCCAGCACTGTCAGCTCTCAGGACTTGTGCAGCCCTTTCTCTATGTTTCCTCATTTCCAAAGTGACGTCAAACGGCTTAGACTTTTCCCTCTTCTCCCTCGCTGCATGTACAATTCATTTCACAGAGCTGCAGCTATGAGAGGAATGTGCTGCTGATCTCTTCTCTCACAAAATGCACATATACTTCTATCTGGAGATCAAAAAAAATTAGCACAAGCTGTTCTTGAGATGTTATGCCAATAGAAATACCTATGCTTCAGACAATCCTTAAAGACTGTCATTTTATGTGGTCTATATGTTTTTCTCATTCATCTATTTCTTTTGTCAGTATTTTTTTCTGAGTTTATATTCCTGGATGTGTGAAATAATATAATTCTTGAAACCAGTTTTTAATAGTTCTAAAACACACGCCACAGGGCCTTACATCTTGCACAGATAAAATATTTTAAAACATGTTGTAACTAATACTATGTACACATTATACGATTCCATAAGATACAATATCATTCAATATCTTCGCTATCACATCGGATCGGATCGTGTGTACACACTGTACTTTTGTCAAACAATATCAAATGATGTCAAACAATATCAAACGATGTCTGGCTCATTTGACATCACAGCAAAATTTAAATATGGGCTGTACTTCTGGGGGAAGCACATTTCTTTAGAAACTTTCCTCCATTTTATTCTTGGAGAGTGAAAGGGTTAAAGCTCGTCTCTGCTTCAATGTCATAGAATTGCTTGTGTTATAGAACTTAATGTTCCAGCACATTCCTTGCTACTGTCCTTGTCTCTTATCTTTTTCTTATACCGTGTGAACAACCTCCCTATTTGAAATACAAACTTGCCCATATATGCATATCCTTCCACTGCGGCAGTTCCTAGCCAATCATGTTATGTTAGCCCCTTTTTGTGTTCTGTCCAATTAGTTATTGACTTGGGATATACACGCCCTAAATCCTTTCTTTTATATACTTTTGTTAAACGAACAATAAACAGTGTGAATCTTTACTGCTTGTGTTGTGCATGTTCCTTGTGGCTAAAGGTTTACACTCACAGACGTCTGAGAGGCCATCACATCGAGGGTTAAAGAATATAGGGACATATCCTTTCAAGTGGGGGCTACGTCCGCGATTCAGTGATCGTCCCTGGATGGTAAAGATAGAGAATTTATTGTCTGTCTTTGCCATACGGGATTGCGGTCATACACTGAAGCTGAATCCGTGTCAGTGTTCTGGGAACACGTGACCAAACATCTTTAATGTCTGGGACTTAAAGATACGTCTGAGAAGGGACCAGGGGTCCAAGCGCAACTCTCCAAAGACGTTAGTATCTGGGATACTTAAAATAGACCTGGGAGTCTATACATAACGTGACGTTAGTATCTGGGATACTTAAAATAGACCTGGGGTCTATACGTAACGTAGAGAATACCTCGATTTGATCGTCTATATATTCTTGTATGTTTGTAGTGAGATAAGTTCTTATATTTGGTCAGATGGCTGGTAAGTTCTCGTCTGCCAGATATCTTTACTCAAACACTTTTCCTGCTTCCTGTTTAAAACGCTGTATTTTTCTGACATCTTGTACGAATGGTAAGTATCGTACACGTCAAAAGATTTCATGTTCTCACTGTACAGATAATATTGTGATATTGTCAATGACTAATTAACTGGTTA
Source organism: Pseudophryne corroboree (assembly GCF_028390025.1). Lineage (NCBI taxonomy): Eukaryota > Metazoa > Chordata > Amphibia > Anura > Myobatrachidae > Pseudophryne > Pseudophryne corroboree. The sequence continues at coordinate 555,638,404 of NC_086447.1, read as the reverse complement.
GCTGATGCATATAGTAAGTAGAGTGTTGTAAATTTTAGATATTTTCTTTTAAAGTTGTACTGTTGATTTATATTACTGTCTGACAATGGGCTCTAGTCAGAGTAAAAAAAACTACATATCCCCCGCCCCTCCCTGGTGAGACATGCAAGATGTATGTCGCCCGCAACTCTACCTCAGAGTATTACTTAGTTAACCCCTGGGTGGATAATTTAGCGGGATGGACAGAGAAAGCAGGACAGGACCCATTCCTACGGGAAGGCAGTAATTACCCTTTCTATATGGAGGATTACAAAAATGTCAGTTCCCAACAGCACAGAAGCGAAGAAGTGAGAAACTGTAAAATCTTTGAAAACCCTCTCCCTCCCCCTTACATTCCAAAGACCCCGCGCACTGACGGGGCCCGGAGGAGGGTATCCCAGCCTTTATTCAACTCACCCGTCATAGTAAAGATTCACCTCTGCTGCCACTTATTATAAATGGAAGTAAAATTCCCTTTTTAGTGGACAGCGGTGCAACAACCAGTGTTTTGTGTTCTGACCTATGCAGTATCCCCTCTCACCAGAAAAGATAGAAGGTCTCCGCCCCATGATACAGCAATTCTTACAACAGGGTATTCTCAGACATATTGTATCACCATACTGTACTCCTGTGAACCCTGTTGCCAAAGCTGATGGCAGTATAAGATTTGTACAGGATCTCAGAGCGATCAATCAGTTAATTGTCCCAATTGCACCAATTGTTCCAGATGTAAACTCACTCATTTCTGCAATCCCTGCAGATGCTGCGTTCTTCTCTGTAATTGATTTGAAGAATGCCTTTTTTCAGCATACCTGTAGATTCACAGACACAATTACTTTTTGCCTTTTCTTTTGAGGGTAAACAACTTACCTGGTGCAGATTATTGACGCACCTGTTGTCTCCAGGCCACATTGAGGCCCTGGCAACCTCACCATGGTTCAGTCCTGCTACAGTATGCAGATGATCTGCTGCTCTGTAGTCAAACTGAGGAGGCCTGCCGAGAGGATGGTGTTTCATTACTAAACTGGCTTTGTGAATGTGGACACAAGGTGTCCAAAACAAAAATGCAATGATGTAAAAAGCATGTTGATTACTTAGGTTTTGTGCTCACTCAGGGAGAGAGGAAAATCAGTCCACAACGCATACAGTCTGTATTGGGCCTGGTCACCCCAACTACCCAGAAGGAACTACTGTCCTTCCTGGGTATGGTAAATTACTGCAGACAGTGGATATCTGATTGCTCTTATTATGATAACATTTTGAGACAAGCCACACTGAAGGACAAACCTAAAACTGTACAATGGTCACAAGAAATGTTAACTGCATATGAAAGTTTAAAATGTATGTTGATGAAAAGTCCGGCACTTGGCCTCCCCAATTATGTACTACCTTTCCATCTATATGCAAGGGACAATTGTAAAACCATGGCGGGGGTGCTCACACAGTTTCATGGAGGGAAGTTGCGCCCCGTGGCATTTTTTTTCCAAAGTCATGCCAGTGTCTGTGCAAGGTATGCCTGCCTGCCTCAGGGCTTTGGCAGCCTGTGCAATGGTTGCAGAAATGGTCACTACCCTCACTTTAGGCCACATCACAGTACTCCACACCACACATGATGTCCTGGCAATACTTAAAGGCTTGCACACACAGCACATGTCAGCACAACGCCTTAGTGGATATGAAGTACTCCTTTTGAGTAACCCTACCCTTACCATCAAGTACACTGCTAGTTCTTCTGGCCCTGCACCCATTCTCAATGCCCTTTTAGGCTTGAAAGGTCCCGAGGATGAACCACCCGACCTACATGACTGTGCTGCTTCCATTGAAGCTGAAACTTCTCCCAGACTTGACATGTCTCCCGTTCCCATACCAGGCGCAGACATAGTTTTTGTTGACGGCTCCTGTAGTAGGCCCAATGACAATACATACCAGGCTGGCTATGCCATTGTCACCCTCCCTGACACTGTGTTGGAAACCCTGCCAATACCTTATCAGTCCGCGCAAGCTGCAGAACTCATTGCACTCACTAGAGCATGTCCCTCCCTTGACAGCGTCCATCTGCTCACTCAACTTCAAGCTGCTGCGACTAATACTGATCTCTCCGACTGGACTTACCCAATTCTGCAGAAAAAAATCCTAAATCAGGATTAATCTGCAAAGAGGGGAAACCCTGTATACCCCAGTCCAGTGCCCCTTTGCTCGTTGCCCATTGCCGTGGTGTTGGTCACCGTGGTGAAGCCACAACACTCCTCCTACTAACCAATGATTTTTATGTTACTAATGCCAAATCACTTGTGGACCAGTATGTTAGCAGATGCATCACTTGCCTCAGGAACAACCCTAATAAAGCTAAACACCAGCATCTTGAATACCCCACCACCCCTTTTACACACTTACAAATTGATTTTACCCATATCCCTGGTACAGGTAAACAAGAATATGCCCTGGTCATTGTAGATATGTTCTCTCGCTGGCCAGAAGTATTCCTAACTAAGTCAGAGGATGCCAAGACAGTAGCAAGAATCCTAACACAGAAAATCATCCCTAGATGGGGGTGCCCCCTGCAAATAAATAGTGATAAAGGCTCAGCCTTTACAGCCAAAATCACACAGGCCTTAGTAAAAGCTCTGCAGGTGGAGTGGAAGTTTCACATCCCGTACCACCTGCAGAGTTCAGGGGTCGTAGGAAGAATGAATAGGACCCTCAAAGACAAACTAAGGAAGGCCACAGGAGGTACCTTCCACAAGTGGAAGCAGGTCCTTCCCATTATCCTAGCAGAAATCAGAATGACCCCACAGAAAACTCTAGGATACTCACCCTTTGAACCCTTTGAAATACTAATGGGTAGACCCTTCCCCACACCCTGGGCTAAGAAACCGTTGATGATACAGGAAGGAGATCTAGAATTTATAAGAGAAGAGTATGTCAGGTCCCTGATAACAAAACTGAATGAAATTGAACATGAGGTTGTTTGTAAAAACCCTTTGAATCCACAGGAACCTACACACCCCTTTAAAGTCAGAGACAGAGTCGTGGTGAAGGTGCTCCCCAGGAACAAGAGCCCAGGAGACTTCACCTATGGTCCAGAGACAGAGGTCGTAGCAGTTACCCGAACAGCAGTCCTGACAGAGGAAAGTCCTACCTGGATCCATGCATCCCGAGTAAAAAAGGTTCCTAGACCAGACCTAGAGAGGGAAGCAAGTGATTCCAGTGAGGTACGAACCGGGGCAGACAGCCCTGACCTCCCACCTAGCGAAGACAGAAGAACAGAAAACGATGAAGAACCTGCCCCCTATTTTTACCCTGGGGACTATCTTGATAGCCCTACTGGCCCATTTTCCCCTCTCAATGACTGAGGTTGATATAACTCAGAATAAGGGAAACTGACACTATGGTATAACTCTTCCACCACATACACCGCAACCTACATACTAGATTATTTCCAATTCCCCCAACTAGCTGCTGTCCAAAAGTCTGTTGACTACCAGATCCGCGCTGACACCACAGACAACCTAAGCCCCGAGGTACCTTATATTTGCGTTACAGGCCATAACTGGGGAAATGATTGCAGCTCATGGTCCGCGGCTGCCTGGAACACAGGTACCCCATGGGGCTATAAGCCCGCTGAAGCCTTAGATGAAAAGGGTAAACACGGAACATCATTAACCCAACGATTAACCCTTCTTAAAATGCCCAACAATTACTGCAACTCCCGCTCAGGCTAAAAATTGCGCCATTGGTGTGCAGAAAGACGTAAGCTTTGCAAGAATCATATAGTATAACAATAATGATTCTAAGAGGGGATTGAAAGGGTTAAAGCTCGTCTCTGCTTCAATGTCATAGAATTGCTTGTGTTATAGAACTTAATGTTCCAGCACATTCCTTGCTACTGTCCTTGTCTCTTATCTTTTTCTTATACCGTGTGAACAACCTCCCTATTTGAAATACAAACTTGCCCATATATGCATATCCTTCCACTGCGGCAGTTCCTAGCCAATCATGTTATGTTAGCCCCTTTTTGTGTTCTGTCCAATTAGTTATTGACTTGGGATATACACGCCCTAAATCCTTTCTTTTATATACTTTTGTTAAACGAACAATAAACAGTGTGAATCTTTACTGCTTGTGTTGTGCATGTTCCTAGGGACATATCCTTTCAGAGAGGTTCTGCAGAAATTGTGTTTTGAGCTGTGAAGAAGTGATCTTTGGTTTTGCTGTTGCTCATTTTATAATGGATTCCTACTTGCATCAAGTTGCTGTATATTATGCTGCAGCTGCGGTTTGGGAAGCAGATAATATTGATAAAAGAAGGTTGAGGAGGTCTTGTTGGGCCAAACAGTGGCTTCAGGAGAGGGATAGACACTCACCTATGCTGATGCAGATAAGAGATACCTATCCGAATGACTACCACAATTTCTTCAGGATGGACAAAGGAGCATTCCAGGAGTTGCTAGGCCTTGTGAGGCCTTACATTGAAAAACATGACACCCAGTTCCGGAGGGCAATCCCAGCAGAGGACAGGCTGGTGGTTTTTAGCCACAGGAAGATCGCTTCAGGATTTAAAATACGGAGCACTCATATCTCCCCAAGCGTTGGGACATATTATCCCTGAAACCCGTGAAGATATCATCAAAGTTTTGAAGCAACAGTATATGAAGGTATGTAATAATCATACAACACTATAAATTTCTGCTGAACATATTAATGTTGTTGTTTTTTTAGAAAAATGCACCTTGCTTTTCAATTTTTTTGCAGCTGAACATACTACACGTTTTTAATATATTAGAAAATGTTTAACATTTATAGTGTGCACATTAATATGTACATGGATCATTCAAAAATATCAGCATAATTCACACTATACATATTTCTTAATGCAATGGTTTGTTGGAATTTGTAAGTACTAAGCAAGTTGCTAATGCAATATTTTTAAAACAACAGAACATTTGGGTCAGTCACTGTCACCCACCACAGAACAGCCACTGGGGTGCTTTAACCACTTAACTGAAGATTTATTTTGCCGAAAACCGCTCCGAAATTGTCGTGTTTTTTTTTAATGAGTGAATTAGGTGAAGAACATGAATCTAACCCTATCCAAAATGATTTTAGTAAATAAAAAGGGGTGTGGGGGGGAATAGGTTGTTTTTTTTTAAAACCCCCCAAACAGCGAAACATCGGTCGGGAACATCACGACCATCGGAACATTGGGAACATCGCGGCTTTCATTATGAAAGCCGGGACAGCCTGCAGACATACGGGGGGGGGGGGGGGGTCTGGGGGTGGCTTGGGAGGGTTCATTTAAACTCCCCAGCGGCTTCCATTGTCTGCAGCCGCTGGAGGGGGGGGTGATCCTGCAATGCTGACCGATCACCAGTGATCGGCAGCACGGCAGACACAGGGAGAGTGCAGAGAGGCAGAGGGACCAGACAGCAGCAGCGGAGGGAAGTTTATCTTCCCAGACGCTGCTAACACTCTCTATCTCTCTATCTGACTGGTTGCATCTTGTGTGGCCAGATCAGATAGAGCACTTGCAGGCATGGTCGCATCTGATGCGACCATGCCAGGCAAGTGGTTAAAAGATTAACCCACTGAACTTGTGATAACCAAATACAAAGTTTTACATTCGTGAATGGGAATGAGTGCACTCACCAGTTTTTTCATATATATGTAAACAGTCCAAGGTCCTCTTTATTCAGGAACCACTTCAGTTCCAGAGCTGCTACATTTTTTGCTACCTTTTGCTGCTGATGTTGAATCCTTGACAAAGGTACAAATGCACACCGAAAGTTTGGATTTCTTTGTTCCACTATCATGTTATGGTTTGTGAATAAGGAGGACCTTGGACTGTTTACAGATATAAGGAAAAACTGTTGAGTGCACTCATTCCCAATCATGAATGTAAAACTTTGCATTTTAAAGAACATATATAAAACTTGCACATCAGTTTAAAATTTGTAGTAACAGGTAACGTTCAAAATATTGGCAGATGGAATGGGATGGGATTTGGCATTCCAACAGTCAGCATCCCTGCAGTCCAAAAGGTGGCAGCGGGGCAAGTGTAACGAGGCACCTTGCTACCCATGCTGAGTGTTTAGTGGTTCCTTATACTCGCATCAGGTTAAATTCCCTTACCAAATATCTGCATTCCAAGCTGTTGGCATTTCAGTGTCGGTGTTCTGAAATATAGATTGTAAGCTCCACTCGGGCAGGGACTGATGTGAATGGGCAAATATTCTCTGTAAAGCGCTGCGGTATATGTGTGCGCTATATAAATAATTGGTAATAATAATAATAAATGTGGGATCCCAACAGCTGGCATTGAGACTACATTCTGAGCGCACACATAAATTGTATAAAAAAAATATAAACAAGAAATCTTTTAGTGATAACAACTAGGTCAAACTATAGATATTTCTAACGATTTAGATATTCGGGATCTTCATCAGGTGACTCGCACTGCAAAAGAGTCGTATAAACATGGCTAGAAGTAGAGAACTTGTATACATTAGCAGGAGGTGGAATTGGTTGTGGAGCTTGTGGGTTTTTTGGTGCGTTTGGCCTTATAGGGCTTGACGGCTGTTGTTGATTGTATGGGTAGGGTAAGTGGACTGGGCTGTATTATCACATATTGCTGTATTAGGGGTTAACATATTGGGGGGAGATTCAATTGTTTGAAAAGTCAGTTGGGTGTCTGTTTTTTCCTTATCTAATAGGAAAAAAAACACCCAACCGACTTTTCAAACATTTGAATTCCCCCCACTATGTTTTGCCCTATTTAGTAGCTCATTACATAATCTTTCAAAATTGATCTGCTGAGGCTCTGAGCAAAGCCTCAGGGTCCCTATCAAGTATGAGCCATACATGGCTAAGTTATCTGGCAGTGTATTGAGCACCTTTTCTGCTTTTGAAAGAAAGCTGGCTGCTGCAGATGCTGCTTGTTCTGATTTCCGTAGCTTTCTTCTGGCTATTTCAGTTGTTGATTGAGACGGGCTGGTACTTTCGGACAGCATTTCTGTGCCACTGCCAGTTGTTTGGGAAAGGGGTGGCTGCGGGGTTCCCTCCAAGCTAGAGGTAGGCTGTAAAATAAAGAAATTATGTAAATATTTAATACCAAAAATGTAAATACCTTTGAAAAATTAAAAAAATCTTTATCTCATCTATTACAGTTTCCTACTACTGTGGAGGAGTGGATGAAAGTAGCGATGGAATTTGATAAGAGATGGCAATTTTTGAATTGTGGCGGTGCGTTTGATGGGAAACATGTTAGCATTATCCCACCTGCAAACTCTGGTTCTTTTTTTTTTTTTTATTATAAAGGTTATTTCAGCATTGTTTTATTGACTTAGGTAGGTAAAAATGGCCGCTCATCAGATGGAGGGTCATTTAAAGAGACCATCTTGTACAAAAAACTCATTGGCAATACCTTAAATTTACCAATTAGAGGTAAAATAAAAGAGAATCTAAATTTTGATTTTGTGGCTGATAAGGCTTTTGCTCTTCATGAGAATTTATAATTAAACCATTCTCACAAAGGGGACTTAGCAAAGAGAAAAAAATATATAATTATAGGCTTTCCAGAGCAAGAAAAATTGATGAGAATGCCTTTGGCATAATATCCAACAGATTAAGGATTTTTCACACCGCCATACATTTTAGAGTCATTAAAAATCGACTCTGTGGATATGGCATGCTGCATTCTCCACAATTTTTTATGGCGGAAAACCTCACAACAAGCATCTTGTGCTACAAACCAGGATCAACAGGATCAACCACAAATAAGTGAGGTTATGCCCTCTCTGGAAACCCTCCACAAAGGTTCAGCAAATGCAAAAAGAGTAAGAGAGGAATATCTCCATTATTTTCATGGAGTAGGAGCAATGGATTGCCAGGAGAAGATGATTCCTTAATAACTCAGCAAATCTCGATTTGGGCTCTCACCCATATCCTCAGACTCATCCAAAAAGTCTTGCTCCAAACTATTCCTTGATAGACGAATTGCTGCTTGCTCATCCGTGAATAGTAGTAAATTATAATACCACAATGTGGTCTGGTGTCTTTCTCCAGCACCAGATCCAGATGGTGCTGCAGTTGTTTTTTTTTTTTTTTTTTTTTTAATTGTTTATTTTAATTTACAGGTTATAAACTTTACAGGTTACAAACATTACAGCAGCCTCCCCCCATTCTTGGGGTGGGCTGTTCCGTCTAACATTATAGTACCAAAAGCAGAGATATAACCTTAAAATAAGGAACATATGGTTCCCATGATGCACAGATACAGCAAGGAGTTATGCATCGGGGTAAGCAGATACTGTTCAATTGGATGGGAACCAAAAAAACAAGCTCATGGTTATATCAATAAGAGGATAAAGACTAAAGAAAGAGAACATGAAGGGCGAGAAGAAGAGACAGGGAAGACTGAGAGGGAATAGAGTAGAGGGGGAGAGGGGACAAGGTTGGAGAGAGGCCGCTGGTACGCCCCCGTGTTGCGCTGGCTACGCACAGGGCGCCAGTACAAGATGGAAAGTGCTATTCGGGGAACACGGAAAGGATATGTTGAGGATATCCCACGGGCTACTTATCAGGTTAGGAGAGTACAGGGATCATAATAGGAGGGCCGTCGAGCTCCCGGAGGGTCGTACTCCATGTGCGGGAGCCTGTGAGTCGAACCATAGTTCCCAGTTTTGAAGGAACTGGAAAGATCTGTTATGGAGGTATGCAGTGATTTTTTCCATACTTGCGAAGTACCATACTTTGTTGATGATCTGTTGTATAGGGGGGGGCTCCTTCTTTTTCCAATGGAGGGCAATTGCGCATCTAGCCGCGTTCAAGATCTGTGTCAGTAATTTACCCGAGTTCGGAGGTGCATTGGCAATGGGGAGACCTAGCAGGAATGACCAAGGGTCTTTGTATATCCGGGTCTGGAGTACTGTACTCAGCAAGTGTGCGACTGAATCCCAGTATAGCTTAATTTTGGGGCACGTCCACCATATGTGGAGGAAAGAGCCATGTCCTCCGCACCCTCTCCAGCACAAAGGCTGAGAGGAGGGAAACATTTTGTGGAGTCTAGAGGGGACTAGATACCACCTATATAATATTTTATATGCGTTTTCCTTAACTAAGGTTGAGATAGAGGATTTCGCGGCCGCCGTAAAGATATCTGACCAATCATAGTCATCCGGTATCGGGCCAAGGTCCTGTTCCCACTTGAGTATAAAAGCCGGGGTCACCGATTTATCCTCTGCCTGGAGAAGGGAATACAGTAGGGTGATGATTCCTCGAGCAAGCGGTTTGTGATAACAATAGGACTCCAGAGTGGAGAGAGGTTGGAATGGGGATGAGCTCATTAAGGACGAGACAAAATGTTTCACCTGGAGATAGGTAAAAGGATTCGCTTCCGGGAAGTCATGTTTTGATATGATATCCGGTAAGGGTGCACAAGTCCCCTCGGACAACACATCTAGAACAAAGCGAATGTTATGTGTCGACCATGGGCGCGAGCGGGTTATGGATTGGCCTGGGACGAAAGCAGGGTTGTCCCATAAGGGGGTAAGCGCCGAGGGGAATGACAGCATGTGGAAATGACGTGTGCAATAGTCCCAGATCTGGCAAGTGAATTCCAGAACCGGGTGGAGTTGCAAATGGGGAGATCTAGTTTTAGGAGGGGATAAGAGTATAGATGATAGAGATGGAGTGTGGCTAAGCGTCCTCTCTAACTGAAGCCAACGTATGGACTGCGTAGGGGCGAACCATGCCACTGCTTGGCTGAGATGGGTAGCCAGATAGTAAAGACGGATGTCTGGGAATCCTCTCCCCCCTTCTTGCACTGGTTTGCGGAGGGTAGAAAACCCTATCCTAGGGGTTTTATTTCTCCACACAAAACGAAGCAACCACGAATGGATTTGTGCCAGTACCGAATCCGGGACTTTCACTGGCAGCGTCTGAAACAAATAGAGGAGACGGGGGATAATATTCATTTTCAGAGCAATAATACGACCCAGCCAAGAGATGATTAGTGATTGCCATTTATGGAGATCGGCCTTAAGGTTTTTAAGCAATGGCGAGAAGTTTTCCTTAAACAAGTCTCCATAGCGACTCGTAATATAGACCCCCAGATATCGAATTTTAGAAGTGCACCAGGAGAATTTAAAGTTGTTTTGCATGTTGGCTATTTGGGAAGGGGAGATGTGGAAGGGAAGAGCTTCTGTCTTGGACCAATTGACTTTGTAGCCCGATATATTTCCGTAATCAGACAGGAGAGTAAAAAGGTTCGGCAGAGAGGTGTGAGGTGAGGAAAGTGATAGGAGGACGTCGTCTGCGAACAAGGAGATCTTGTAAACAGAGTCCCCCACTTCCAGTCCTCCGATATCAGGCGAGGCTCGTATGCGGGCTGCTAATGGCTCTATCACTAAGGCAAAAATCAGGGGTGAGAGTGGGCAGCCCTGTCTGGTACCATTGGAAATGTTCAAAGGGTCTGATTGTACTCCGTTCACAGATACCCTAGCGGAAGGGGTCGAGTATAAAGCTTGTATCCCTGCAAGGAATTCCCCCTGAAAACCCAAATGAGCAAGGGTTTCAAACATAAAGGGCCATCCTATTCTGTCAAATGCTTTCTCCGCGTCCAGAGAAAGCAAGAGAGCAGGAGTGTGTGTAAGGTTGATATGATGAGTCAGGCTAATAACTCGTCTCGTGTTGTCTCGGGCTTGGCGGCCGGGAATAAATCCTACCTGGTCGTTATGGATAAGGTGGGGCAAGACACTATTTAGACGGAGGGCTAATATTTTGGCATAGATCTTGATATCTGAGTTAAGTAGTGATATAGGCCTATAATTAGCGCAATTAGATGTGTCCTTACCCTCCTTAGGAATGACTATAATCTTAGCCTCCAGTGCCGATTTGGAGAAAGAAGCTCCCTGCAAGACAGCATTGAAAAGGGCTGAGAGGTGAGGTGTAAGCTGGGGGAGAAAGGTCTTGTAATATGCGGCCGTAAAGCCGTCTGGGCCAGGGGCTTTGTTAAGTTTTAGGGTTTTGACAACAGTGGCAATTTCTTCGTCGGATATCTCTGAATTCAATTCGGCAGAAACCGATGAGCTCAGACGAGGGAGATGGCAGTGGGATAGGAAGGTACGGATAGCCCCAATAAAGTCTGGTTTCGTCTGAGTGGTCTCATGGGCGTTGTATAGCTTCTCGTAGAAGCGAGAGAAAGTTTCAGTGATACGTTTAGGATCCCTAGTCTTCTCACCAGAGAGAGGCTGGATGGACATAACGTTGTTCCTTGCAAGTTTAGCCCGGAGCCTAGAGGCTAATAGCCGATCGGCTTTATCCCCTTTTTCGTAGAAGGATTGGTTGAGCCACTTCAGGCTGGTCTCCACCTTCGTCGTCAGGAGCATATTTAATTCACCTCTGACCGCAGATAGGGAGGAGAGATCCGTTTCGGACCCTGTTTTTTTGTGTTTCAGTGAGAGGGAACTAAGCATGTCTGAGAGTTCCCGGATGCGTTTAGATCTGGTCTTCTTGTTATAAGAAGAGGCGCTGATCAGGCATCCACGTATAACCGCTTTATGAGCGTCCCATAGTAACATAGGGGGAACAGATGGGGATGCGTTTGTCTCAAAGTAGTGGGAGATTTCGGCGGCTATGTGGGCTTTCGTTTGGGGGTTAAGAAGGAGTCTGTCATTCAATCTCCACACAGGATGGCGAGCGGGTGGATGTGAGCCCTGGACATCTACAGTGACCGGGCCGTGGTCTGACCACGTGTTGGGGTGAATGGAGGTGTCTATGATATATTGCGCAGGCTCCGAACTCAGGAAAATCATGTCCAGTCTTGTGTAAACATCGTATATGGGGGAATAGTATGTGTAATCTTTAGCAGTCGGCTCTTTCACTCTCCATGTATCGAAGAGAAGGTGGCGTGACAGCAGGAGGTTCAAAGCAGCTGTATTACGCGTATGTGAGGGGCGCATAGATCTGGGCAGAGGTTTAGATCTGTCCAGAACGCTGTCCAAAGTCACATTAAGATCCCCCCCTAATACCACACTACCGCATCTGTGTAGGGCTAAGAGGCTATTTAGGGAGTGGAAAAAGGGGGCCTGGTTCTGGTTTGGAGCATAGACATTTAAGAATGTATAGGGGGACCCGTTTAACAACCCCACCAGCAACAGGTATCTACCTTCAGGGTCGCTCAGTATTTCAGAGGGGATGAAATCTAAATGATTAGCAAAGACTACAGAGACCCCTTTCTTCTTGCGTATGGGGTCTGCAGTTGTTTTTTTTATATTCCCTATAGAAAACTGTACGAAGATTTTGTAATTTTACGTTTCACCCAATCTGGGGTGGCCTCAGGATATTCAGTCAGACTCTATTTAGTTCATCCAAGGCTGTTTTGCGTTGATTTTTGTTGTGATATTCCAGTGACTTCACCCTCCAAAGACATTCCTTTTCACGATAAAGTACCAGAAAGCCAGTCCAAAAGTCTTTATCCATTTCTGAAAAATACAATGTAATTTTGTTCATGTTTGTTCTTGTTAAAAAAATAAAAAAAACATTGTAAAAACGCTTGTTTTCATGTTATTTGAAAAAAAATTATAAATACATTAGCAAACAAGCTGCAAGAGGTACAAAAAAAAAAAAAGATTTTACTTACCGGTAAATCTATTTCTGGTAGTCCGTAGTGGATGCTGGGGACTCCGTAAGGACCATGGGGAATAGACGGGCTCTGCAGGAGACATGGGCACTTTAAGAAAGAATTTAGATTCTGGTGTGCTCTGGCTCCTCCCTCTATGTCCCTCCTCCAGACCTCAGTTAGAGAAACTGTGCCCGGAAGAGCTGACAGTACAAGGAAAGGATTTTGGTAATCCAGGGCAAGATACATACCAGCCACACCAATCACACCGTATAACTTGTGATAAACTTACCCAGTCAACAGTATGAACAACAACAGAGCATCAGTGCAACCCTGATGCAACAATAACATAGCCCTTATTGCAGCAATAACTATATACAAGTATTGCAGAAGAAGTCCGCACTTGGGACAGGCGCCCAGCATCCACTACGGACTACGAGAAATAGATTTACCGGTAAGTAAAATCTTATTTTCTCTAACGTCCTAGTGGATGCTGGGGACTTTGTAAGGACCATGGGGATTATACCAAAGCTCCCAAACGGGCGGGAGAGTGCGGATGACTCTGCAGCACCGAATGAGCAAACACAAGGTCCTCCTCAGCCAGGGTATCAAACTTGTAGAACTGTGTTTGAACCTGACCAAGTAGCCGCTCGGCATAGCTGTAATGCCGAGATCACTCGGGCAGCCGCCCAAGAAGAGCCCACCTTCCTAGTGGAATGGGCCTTAACTGATTTTGGCAGTGGCAATCCAGCCGCAGAATGAGCCTGCTGAATCGTGTTACAGATCCAGCGAGCAATAGTCTGCTTTGAAGCAGGAGCACCAAGCTTGTTGGAAGCATACAGGATAAACAAAGATTCTGCTTTCCTGACCCTAGCCGTTCTGGCTACATAAACCTTCAAAGCCCTGACCAAATCAAGCAACTCAGAATCCTCCAAGTCAGTAGTAGCCACAGGCACCACAATAGGTTGGTTTATATGAAAAGATGAAACCACTTTTGGCAGGAATTGTGGACGGGTCCGCAACTCTGCTCTATCCGCATGGAAAACCAGATAGGGGCTTTTATGTGACAAAGCCAAGTCTGACACACGCCTAGCCGAAAACAAGGCCAGTAGCATGACCACCTTCCACGTGAGATATTTCAATTCCACCGTTTTGAGTGGTTCAAACCAGTGGGATTTCAGGAAACGCAACACCACGTTAAGATCCCAAGGTGCCACTGGGGGCACAAAAGGGGGCTGAATATGCAGCACTCCCTTCACAAACGTCTGAACTTCAGGTAGAGAAGCCAGCTCTTTTTGAAAGAAAATGGATAGGGACGAAATCTGGACCTTAATGGAACCCAATTTTAGGCCCAAAGTCACTCCTGACTGTAGGAAGTGAAGGAAACGGCCCAGCTGGAATTCCTCCGTAGGGGCATTCCTGGCCTCACACCAAGCAACATATTTTCGCCAAATACGGTGATAATGTTGAGCCGTCACGTCCTTCCTAGCCTTTATCAGCGTAGGAATGACCTCATCCGGAATGCCTTTTTCCGCTAGGATCCGGCGTTCAACCGCCCTGCCGTCAAACGCAGCCGCGGTAAGTCTTGGAACAGACAAGGCCCTTGTTGCAACAAGTCCTGTCTTAGAGGAAGAGGCCACGGGTCCTCCGTGAGCATTTCTTGCAGATCTGGATACCAAGTCCTTCTTGGCCAATCCGGAACAATGAGTATTGTTCTCACTCCTCTTTTTCTTACGATTCTCAACACCTTTGGTGGAGGAGGGAATACATAGACCGACTGGAACACCCACTGTGTTACCAGGGCGTCCACAGCTATCGCCTGAGGGTCCCTTGACCTGGCGCAATACCTCTGTAGTTTTTTGTTGAGGCGGGATGCCATCATATTCACCTGTGGCAGTTCCCACCGACTTGCAATCTGTGCGAAGACTTCTTGATGAAGTCCCCACTCCCCCGGGTGGAGGCCGTGCCTGCTGAGGAAGTCTGCTTCCCAGTTGTCCACTCCCGGGATGAACACTGCTGACAGTGCACTGACGTGATTCTCCGCCCAGCGAAGAATTCTGGTGGCTTCCACCATCGCCACCCTGCTCCTTGTGCCGCCTTGTCAGTAAACATGAGCCACAGCGGTGATGTTGTCTGACTGAATCAGAACCGGTTGACCGCGAAGCAGGGTCTCTGCTTGACGTAGGGCGTTGTATATGGCCCTTAGTTCCAGGATGTTGATGTGAAGGCAAGTCTCCTGACTTGACCACAGACCTTGGAAATTTCTTCCCTGTGTGACTGCTCCCCACCCTCGGAGGCTTGCATCCGTGGTCACCAGGACCCAGTCCTGAATGCCGAATCTGCGGCCCTCGAGAAGGTGAGCTCTCCGCAGCCACCACAGGAGACACACCCTGGCCCTGGGGGATAGGGTGATTAACCTATGCATCTGAAGATGTGATCCGGACCATTTGTCCAGTAAGTCCCATTGAAAGGTCCTCGCATGGAACCTGCCGAAGGGAATGGCCTCGTATGATGCCACCATCTTTCCCAGAACTCGAGTGCAGTAATGCACTGACACCTGTTTAGGTATTAATAGGCCCCTGACCAGTGTCATGAGTTCCTGAGCTTTCTCTATCGGGAGATAAACCCTTTTCTGGTCTGTGTCCAGAATCATGCCCAGGAAAGGCAGACGAGTCGTAGGAACCAACTGCGACTTTGGAATATTTAGAATCCAGCCATGTTGCCATAACACTTCCAGAGAACGTGCTACGCTGATCAGCAACTGCTCTCTTGACATCGCTTTTATGAGGAGATCGTCCAAGTATGGGATAATTGTGACCCCCTGCTTCCGCAGGAGCACCATAATTTCCGCCATTACCTTGGTAAATATTCTCGGAGCCGTGGAGAGACCAAACGGCAACGTCTGAAATTGGTAATGACAATCCTGTACCACAAATCTGAGGTATGCCTGATGAGGTGGATAAATGGGGACATGAAGGTATGCATCCTTTATGTCCAGAGACACCATAAAATCCCCCCCTTCCAGGCTTGCAATGACCGTTCTCAGCGATTCCATCTTGAACCGGAACCTTTTCAAGTACATGTTCAGGGATTTTAAATTCAATATGGGTCTGACTGAACCGTCCGGTTTCGGTACTACAAACATGGTCGAATAATAACCCTTTCCTTGTTGAAGGAGGGGAACCTTGACCACCACCTGTTGAAGATACAATTTGTGAATTGCAGTTAACACTATTTCCCTCTCTAAGGGGGAAGCTGGCAGGGCCGATATGAGGTATCGGTGAGGGGGCATCTCTTCGAATTCCAGCTTGTATCCCTGAGACACAATATCTATTGCCCAGGGATCCAACTGGGAGTGAACCCACTTGTGGCTGAAATTTCGGAGACGCGCCCCCACCGGGCCTAGCTCCGCCTGTGGAGCCCCAGCGTCATGCGGTGGATTTAGTGGATGCCGGGGAGAACTTCTGTTCCTGGGAACTAGCTGTGTTGTGCAGCTTATTTCCTCTGCCCCTGGCAAGAAAGGACGCACCTCGGACTTTCTTATTTTTCTGTGATCAAAAGGACTGCATTTGGTAATACGGTGCTTTCTTAGGCTGTGAGGAAACATATGGCAAAAAATTTGACTTTCCAGCCGTAGCTGTGGAGACCAGGTCCGAGAGACCCTCCCCAAACAATTCCTCACCCTTGTAAGGTAAAACCTCCATGTGCCTTTTTGAGTCGGCATCACCTGTCCATTGCCGAGTCCACGGGACCCTTCTGGCCGAAATCGACATAGCATTTATTCTAGAACCTAGTAGGCTAATGTCTTTCTGAGCATCTCTCATATAAAGGACAGCGTCTTTAATATGCCCCAGGGTCATTAATATAGTATCCTTGTCTAAGGTATCAAGTTCCTCAGATAAGGTATCCGTCCATGCTGCTACAGCACTACACACCCAAGCCGACGCGATTGCCGGCCTCAGTAAGGTACCTGAATGTGTATAAATGGACTTCAGGGTACCCTCCTGTTTTCTATCCGCAGCATCTTTGAGGGTAGCCGTATCCTGTGACGGCAGGGCTACCTTCTTGGATAAGCGTGTCAAAGCTTTGTCCACCCTAGGGGAGGATTCCAGCGTAACCTGTCCGTTGGCGGGAAAGGATACGCCATAAGAATCCTTTTGGAAATCTGCAGTTTTTTATCTGGAGATTCCCAAGCCTTTTCACATAACTCATTTAGCTCGTGTGAGGGGGGAAAGGTTACCTCCGGCTTCTTTTCCCCATACATATGAACCCTCTTGTCAGGGACTGGGGTTTCCTCTGTGATGTGCAACACATCCTTGATTGCTATAATCATATAACGGATGGATTTAGCCAATTTTGGCTGTAACCTTGCATCATCGTAATCGACACTGGAGTCAGAAACCATGTCGGTATCCGTGTCAATAATTTGGGATAATGGGCGCTTCTGAGACCCTGTCGGCCTCTGCGACATAGGATCAGGCATGGGTTGGGACCCTGACTGTCCTGAGGCTTCAGCTTTTTCCAACCTTTTATGTAAGGAATTAACATCGTTTAAAACCTTCCACATATCCATCCAATCAGGTGTCGGTGCCGTCGGCAGAGACACCACATTCATTTGCTCCTGCTCTGCTTCCACATAGCCTTCCTCATCAGACATGTCGACACAAGCGTACCGACACACCACACACACAGGGAATGCCCTTTTTGAAGACAGTTCCCCCACAAGGCCCTTTGGTGAGACAGAGAGAGAGTATGCCAGCACACACCCCAGCGCTATACAACCCAGGAATAACACAGTAACTTAATGTTAACCCAGTAGCTGCTGTATTTGTGTTTTTAGCGCCTAATTATGTGCCCCCCCTCTCTTTTTACCCTTTTTCTACCTGCAGGGGAGAGCCTGGGGAGCTTCTTCTCAGCGGAGCTGTGGAGAAAAAATGGCGCTGGTGAGTGCTGAGGGAGAAGCCCCGCCCCCTCGACGGCGGGCTTCTGTCCCGCTAAAATACATATCTTTTTGGTGGGGGCTCATACATATATACAGTGCCCAACTGTATATATGTTTACTTTTGCCAACAGAGGTCCATATGCTGCCCAGGGCGCCCCCCCCCCCCCCCTGCGCCCTGCACCCTTACAGTGACCGGAGTATGTGAGGTGTGTATGGAGCAATGGCGCACAGCTGCAGTGCTGTGCGTTACCTCATGTGAAGAACGGAGTCTTCTGCCGCCTATTTCGAAGTCTTCTTTGCTTCTCATACTCACCCGGCTTCTGTCTTCCGGCTCTGCGAGGGGGACGGCGGCTCGGCTCTGGGATCGGACGACGAGGGTGAGATCCTGTGTACGATCCCTCTGGAGCTAATGGTGTCCAGTAGCCTCAGCAGCAGAACCTATCTTCAGAGAGTAGGGCTGCTTCTCTCCCCTCTGTCCCACGATGCAGGGAGTCTGTTGCCAGCAGAGCTCCCTGAAAATAAAAAACCTAACAAAATACTTTCTTATAGCAAGCTCAGGAGAGCTCACTGAACAGCACCCAGCTCGTCCGGGCACAGATTCAAACTGAGGTCTGGAGGAGGGACATAAAGGGAGGAGCCAGAGCACACCAGAATCTAAATTCTTTCTTAAAGTGCCCATGTCTCCTGCGGAGCCCGTCTATTCCCCATGGTCCTTACGGAGTCCCCAGCATCCACTAGGACGTTAGAGAAATAGGCATTTGTGTGACATGTCTTGTACCAAACATTGGGCCTAATTTAGGGTTGATCACAAAAACAAACTCTTTCTCTAATAGGCAAAATCATGTGCAGAAGTGGGGCAGATATAACATGTGCAGAGAGAGTTAGATTTGGGTGGGTTTTTTTGTTTCTGTGCAGGGTGCATACCGGCTGCTTTATTTTTACACTGCAATTTAGATTTCAGTGTGAACACACCCCACCCAAATCTCTCTCTCTGCACATGTTATATCTACCCCCCCCCCCCCCCCTGCAGTGCACATGGTTTTGCCCATTTGCTCACAAATTTGCTGCTGCCATCAGATCTGTAGGCCCATTGGCTTAAAAACTAATGCAAAAGTGACCAAACAAACATTGGTGGGCAGAGGATGCAGTTAAAATTAGAGATGAGCGGGTTCGGTTCTCTGAGAACCGAACCCCCCCGAACTCCACGTGTCAAACACGGGTCCGAGCCAGGTTGTTCCCGCCTGACTCGGAAAACCCGAACGAGGCAAAACGTCATCATCCCGCTGTTGGATTCTCGCGAGATTCGGATTCCATATAAGGAGCCGCGCATCACCGCCATTTTCACTTGTGCATTGTAGAGGGTACAGAGAGGACGTGGCTACGTTCTCTCAGTGTCAAATCTCAGTATCAGTGCTCAGCATCAGTGCTTATTACTGGTCAGTAATACTAGTACAGTATCTCTCATGTGCTGCATCTTGCTGCTGTGGGGTGCTCTGGTAGTAGTGTCCTGTGACTGCATCGGTCATCATCATTCCAGTCACAGTGGTATCTGGGGGGTGACAATTCCAGAGTGCTTTTGTGCTGCTCACTAATACTAGTACAGTGTCTTGTGCTGCTCAGTGTCAGTTCTCCGTAGTATCATCAGTGCTCAGTATCATCAGTGCTCAGTATCTTGTGGTGCTCAGTAATACTACATTACTAATACTAGTACAGTGTCTTGTGCTAATCGTGCTGCTCAGTGTCAGTTCTCCGTAGTATCATCAGTGCTCAGTATCATCAGTGCTCAGTATCAGTGCTCAGTATCATCAGTGATCAGTATAAGTGCTCAGTATCATCAGTGCTCAGTATCAGTGCTCAGTATCATCAGTGCTCAGTATCAGTGCTCAGTATCATCAGTGCTCAGTATCATCAGTGCTCAGTATCATCAGTGCTCAGTATCATCAGTGCTCAGTATCATCAATGCTCATTATCTCAGTATACATCTGCCTATGATATAGGCAAAGGAGGGGGAATGCAGCTGACTCAAGCGCAGTGGAGAATAATTTCCATGTTGTGCAAGGTTCTCCAACCCTTTGAATTTGCCACACGTGAAGTTAGTTCAGACACTGCCAGCCTAAGTCAGGTCATTCCCCTCATCAGGCTTTTGCAGAAGCAGCTGGAGAGATTGAAGGAGGAGCTAAAACTGAGCGATTCCGCTAGGCATGTGGGACTTGTGGATAGCGCCCTTCATTTGCTTAACCAGGATTCACGGGTGGTCAATCTGGTGAAATCAGAGCACTACATTTTGGCCACTATGCTCGATCCTAGGTTTAAAGCCTACGTTGCATCTCTCTTTCCGGCAGACACAAGTCTGCAGATGTTCAAAGACCTGCTGGTGAGACAATTGTCAAGTCAAGCGGAACGTGACCCGCCAACAGCTCCTCCTTCATTTTCTACCGCCACTGGAGCTGCCAGGAAAAGGATAACATTTCCAAAACCACCTGCTGGCAAGTGCTGACATCTGGTCCAGACTGAAGGACCTGCCAACGATTACTGACATGTCGTCTACTGTCACTGCATATGATTCTGTCACCATTGAAAGAATGGTGGAGGATTATATGAATGACAGCATCCAAATAGGCATGTCAGACAGTCTGTATACTGGCAGGAAAAAGAGGCAATTTGGAGGCCCTTGCACAAACTGGCTTTATTTTTTTATTTTTTTAAACTCTTTATTCAACAAGAGCCAAATAGACATATGCAAACATATGCAGGTAACAATAATCAGCCAGCTCTCAATTTTTCGAGGAGAAGGAAAACTATAAAAAAAATAAGAAAAATATATAAAAAATAATAAAAAAAAAAAATATATATATATATATATAAAACATAACATGATACAAAGTAAGGAAAACGAGTCAAAAGAAAAAAGGGGGGGGAGGGGGCGGGTCAGGCTAAAAATAAAAAAAAAGGGAAAGCAGGACATCAGAGACAATTACTGGCATTAGAACGTTCAGTAGTAGAGTGTAAGAAAAACAAAAGGGAAGCCGTGGGGAGGCTCCGAGCGCGAACCGCCAAGGGTCCAAAAGAGGTGGGTTGGGGGAAGTGCCGAATCCAAGCCAGGACAGAGCTAACGAGTTGATAACCAGGGGTCCCAGACTAGATTAAATTTATGTGGACAATCATGGAGATAGTACGTAATCTTTTCCATATGAGCAATAAACCAGACATAATTAGTTAGTGCATGAACAGTAGGGGATAAAGGTATTTCCAATTTCTGGCGATTAAGGATTTCGCTGCTGCTAAAATGTTGGAGAATAATTTGTTCAAAACGGGGTCAAGATCTGGGAAAGGGCGGGCTAAGAGAAACACCCAAGGGTCCAAGACAAGTGGAATGCCTGAAAGAGATCTTAACAGATCTTAACCCTTGTCCAGAAGGGAGCTATAACAGGGCAAGTCCACCATATATGGTATAAGGTGCCTCTCTGTCCGCAGCCCCGCCAACAAACTGGAGTAGCCGAAGGAAAAATTTTAGATAGTCTATCCGGGGTGTAGTACCACCGATAGTACAATTTATAGGATGTTTCTTTTATACGGGTTGAGATTGAGCTCCTGGCTATTCCTTCCCTCACCTCCTCCCAACAGGAGTCATCCGGAGGGGGACCTATATCCCTCTCCCACTCCAGCTCATGGCGGGTCCGCAGAGGTGATGCGGCTTCAATCAATATCGAGTATAAGCGAGAGATCATACCCCTGCTACTAGGATTCTCCAAACAAATATGCTCAAAGGGGGTGGGATCCTCATCTGTCTTAGTATAGGAAAGAGAACGCAGGAAATGTCGAATCTGGAGAAATTCAAAGAAGGGGGGCATCAATGAGGGAAATTTAACTTTGATTTCAGCGAGAGAAATCCACGATCCCTGGGAGCGGAGATCTGACACCACTCTAATACCTGCCTTAAACCACAAATTAAACTGAGTAGGAGAAAGGCCAGGAGGAAAAGCCGGATTATCCCACAGGGGGGTGAGGGGGGAGGGAGAGGAGGACAGCCTAAATTTACTGACTGAGTAGTCCCAAAGAGATAGGAAGAATTTAAGGGAGGGGAGCAAAGGAAGCAGTGATCTTCTGGAAGGTTTATAAACTTGCTTTATTTGACCTAAGTTGCCCCCACTCCAGTGTGTACTCCGAAAGAGTGTTTAGTTCAGCCGGTCACCTTCTCAGCGATCGGTGTAGGAGGTTACTTCCACTAAATGTGGAGAAGATGATGTTCATCAAAATTAATTAGAAATTCCTCCGTGGAGACATTTACAGCAATTGCCTCCAGAAAGTACACAGGGACCTGTGATGGTGGATTCCAGTGGGGACGAATTAATACTCTGTGAGGAGGGGGATGTACACAGTGAAAGGGGTGAGGAATCGGATGATGAGGAGGAGGTGGACATCTTGCCTCTGTAGAGCCAGTTTGAGCAAGGAGAGATTGATTGCTTCTTTTTTGGTGGCGGCCCAAACCAAACAGTCATTTCAGCCACAGTCGTGTGGCAGACCCTGTCGCTGAAATGATTGGTTTGTTAAAGTGTGCATGTCCTGTTTATACAACATAAGGGTGGGTGGGAGGGCCCAAGGACAATTCCATCTTGAACCTCTTTTTTTATTTATTATTAGTGATGAGCGGATTCGTTTTTTTTCTGTTCTCAAAACGGCATCTTATTGGCTCACGGATGTCAAGTGTTTTGGATAGCCAATAAGATGCCGTTTTGAGAACTGAGTAAAACCGAATCCGCTCATCACTATTTATTATGTGCATCATTTGCTGTTTGGGGACTATTTTTTTAAGTGCCATCCTGTCTGACACTGCAGTGCCACTCCTAGATGGGCCACGTGTTTGTGCTGCCCACTTGGGTCGTTTAGCTTAGTCATCCAGCGACCTCAGTGCAAATTTAGGACTAAAAATAATATTGTGAGATGTGAGGTGTTCAGAATAGAATGAAAATTAGTGGAAATTATTGTTATTGAGGTTAATAATACTATAGGATACAAATTACCCCCAAATTCAATGATTTTAGCTGTTTTTGAGGGGTTTTTTAATAAACAAAACACCCGAATCCGACAAAAATCCGAAAGGGTGGTTTTGCCAAAACGCGTCCGAATCCAAAACACGACCGCGGAACCGAATCCAAAACCAAAACACGAAAAATGCCCGCTGCACATCTCTAGTTAAAATCCATGTGCAAACACAGACATGAGAGGGCTTCCTATTTGTACCAAACATTGCCTTGAAACAAATGCAAAAGCGACCAAACACTTTTGCATTGGGTGGGCAGAATAAAAATAAACATACCAAAATAGGTGCATTCCGGTGCTTCTGCAGCTGTTCTCTCTGCCAGCTTCTTCCAACAAACGCTGACTGAGCCAACACCCTACACAGGAACAGGAAGGAGGAGGTACCAGGATGACATCACATATGATCAGGTCTCATGGTCACAAGGTCGTTTGTACACACTTTTTGATGAGCACAAAAAAACACACAATATCAGCTCATCAAGGCTGCATGCAGTCCGACGTACAACGTCGCATGTGACCCGCGGAAGCGCGCATAGTACGCTGGATGCTGTATACACATTATACAGTATCATTCAGAAACTAACAATATCGTTCAAATCGTAAATGATATTGCATAGTGTGTACGGGCTATAAGGTGATGTTAGTCAAATCATACTATAAGGCTGTTTGAAGAAATCAGAGATTGCTTGTTTTCTGTCTTCCCTATGGTGGTCATTCCGAGTTGTTCGCTCGCTGCCGATTTTCGCAACGGAGCGATTAAGGCAAAAATGCGCATGCGCATGGTACGCAGTGCGCATGCACTAAGTAATTTAGCACAAAACTTAGTAGATTTACTCACGTCCGAACAAAGAATTTTCATTGTTGAAGTGATCGGAGTGTGATTGACAGGAAGTGGGTGTTTCTGGGCGGAAACTGACCGTTTTCTGGGAGTGTGCGGAAAAACGCAGGCATTCCAGGATAAAACGCAGGAGTGGCTGGAGAAATGTGGGAGTGGCTGGCCGAACGCAGGGCGTGTTTGTGACGTCAAACCAGGAACGAAACGGGCTGAGCTGATCGCAGTGTAGGAGTAAGTCTCGAGCTACTCAGGAACTGCTAAGAATTATTTATTCGCAATTCTGCTACTCTTTCGTTCGCAATTCTGCTAAGCGAAGATACACTCCCAGAGGGCGGCCGCCTAGCGTGTGCAATGCTGCTAAAAGCAGCTAGCGAGCGAACAACTCGGAATGAGGGCCTATGTGCGTTACTGCACAGGTAATTATTTTACTGCTTTGCAGTGAGATGATTCCCCACAGTTGTGCAATGCCGCAATATAATCACCTCACATGAACTTCAGACGACTAATATCCTCAATACAGTTTAATAGGATGAGTGATTAATAACTCAGGAGAATTTAGGCAAATCTGGCCAAGAAAAATTGATTTAAATAGACAAAGTATTTTTTTCCTTTGGATTATTAGTTTCATGAGATTAATCATATACCATGGCTTGAAGTCACATTATTTATTATCATTAATATTTATTTTATATAGAACCGGCATATCCTGTAACATATAAGATTCATTCACAGTGAAAAGTGCCTTTACAAGCCTAACTTAAAATATCTGCACTTGCAGCCTTTGAATGCAACTTCAAAACCTTCACTAAATGTAGACATTAAGAAATCAACTGATAAATATTAGAGATGAGTGGGTTCGGTTTCTCGGAAACCGAACCCCCCCGAACTTCACCCTTTTTACACGGGTCCGAGGCAGGTTCGCACCTTCCCGCCTTGCTCGGCTAACCCGAGCGCGCCCGAACGTCATCATCCCGCTGTCGGATTCTCGCGAGATTCGGATTCTATATAAGCAGCCGCGCGTCGCCGCCATTTTCACTCGTGCATTGGAGATGATAGGGAGAGGACGTGGCTGGCGTCCTCTCCGTTTATTGTTGAACTTGATTGCTTTATTGCTTAATTGTGGGGAGGACTGGGGAGCAGCTGTTAGAAGGAGTACAGTGCAGAGTTTTGCTGATAAGTGACCACCAGTTTTTATCCGTTCTCTGCCTGAAAAAAAACGCTCCATACCATATCTGTGCTCAGTGTGCTGCATAATATATCTGTGCTCACACTCCTTAATTGTTGGGACTGGGGAGCAGCTGTATTATATAGCAGGAGTACAGTGCAGAGTTTTGCTGACAGTGACCACCAGTATACGTTGTCTGCCTGAAAAACACTCCATATCTGTGCTCAGTGTGCTGCTTTATTGTGGGGACTGGGGACCACCAGTATAATTAATATTATATAGGAGGAGTACAGTGCAGAGTTTTGCTGACACAGTGACCACCAGTATACTATATATAGCAGTACGATACGGAAGGCCACTGCTGTACCTACCTCTGTGTCGTCATTCATTAAGTATACTATCCATCTACATTCTATACCTGTGGTGCATTTTAGTTTTGCAGTTTGCTGACACAGTGACCACCAGTATACTATATATAGCAGTACGGTAGGCCACTGCTGTACCTACCTCTGTGTCGTCATTCATTAAGTATACTATCCATCTACATTCTATACCTGTGGTGCATTTTAGTTTTGCAGTTTGCTGACACAGTGACCACCAGTATACTATATATAGCAGTACGGTAGGCCACTGCTGTACCTACCTCTGTGTCGTCATTCATTAAGTATACTATCCATCTACATTGTATACCTGTGGTGCATTTTAGTTTTGCAGTTTGCTGACACAGTGACCACCAGTATACTATATATAGAAGTACGGTAGGCCACTGCTGTACCTACCTCTGTGTCGTCATTCATTAAGTATACTATCCATCTACATTCTATACCTGTGGTGCATTTTAGTTTTGCAGTTTGCTGACACAGTGACCACCAGTATACTATATATAGCAGTACGGTAGGCCACTGCTGTACCTACCTCTGTGTCGTCATTCATTAAGTATACTATCCATCTACATTCTATACCTGTGGTGCATTTTAGTTTTGCAGTTTGCTGACACAGTGACCACCAGTATACTATATATAGCAGTACGGTAGGCCACTGCTGTACCTACCTCTGTGTCGTCATTCATTAAGTATACTATCCATCTACATTGTATACCTGTGGTGCATTTTAGTTTTGCAGTTTGCTGACACAGTGACCACCAGTATACTATATATAGAAGTACGGTAGGCCACTGCTGTACCTACCTCTGTGTCGTCATTCATTAAGTATACTATCCATCTACATTCTATACCTGTGGTGCATTTTAGTTTTGCAGTTTGCTGACACAGTGACCACCAGTATACTATATATAGCAGTACGGTAGGCCACTGCTGTACCTACCTCTGTGTCGTCATTCATTAAGTATACTATCCATCTACATTCTATACCTGTGGTGCATTTTAGTTTTGCAGTTTGCTGACACAGTGACCACCAGTATACTATATATAGCAGTACGGTAGGCCACTGCTGTACCTACCTCTGTGTCGTCATTCATTAAGTATACTATCCATCTACATTCTATACCTGTGGTGCATTTTAGTTTTGCAGTTTGCTGACACAGTGACCACCAGTATACTATATATAGCAGTACGGTAGGCCACTGCTGTACCTACCTCTGTGTCGTCATTCATTAAGTATACTATCCATCTACATTGTATACCTGTGGTGCATTTTAGTTTTGCAGTTTGCTGACACAGTGACCACCAGTATACTATATATAGCAGTACGGTAGGCCACTGCTGTACCTACCTCTGTGTCGTCATTCATTAAGTATACTATCCATCTACATTCTATACCTGTGGTGCATTTTAGTTTTGCAGTTTGCTGACACAGTGACCACCAGTATACTATATATAGCAGTACGGTAGGCCACTGCTGTACCTACCTCTGTGTCGTCATTCATTAAGTATACTATCCATCTACATTCTATACCTGTGGTGCGCCTCTTTTTTTCTTTGCATCATGTGCTGTTTGGGGACAATTTTTTTGAAGTGCCATCCTGTCTTGATTGACACTGCAGTGCCACTCCTAGATGGGCCAGGTGTTTGTGTCGGCCACTTGTGTCGCTTAGCTTAGTCACACAGCGACCTTGGTGCGCCTCTTTTTTTCTTTGCATCATGTGCTGTTTGGGGACAATTTTTTTGAAGTGCCATCCTGTCTTGATTGACACTGCAGTGCCACTCCTAGATGGGCCAGGTGTTTGTGTCGGCCACTTGTGTCGCTTAGCTTAGTCACACAGCGACCTTGGTGCGCCTCTTTTTTCTTTGCATCATGTGCTGTTTGGGGACAATTTTTTTGAAGTGCCATCCTGTCTTGATTGACACTGCAGTGCCACTCCTAGATGGGCCAGGTGTTTGTGTCGGCCACTTGTGTCGCTTAGCTTAGTCACACAGCGACCTTGGTGCGCCTCTTTTTTTCTTTGCATCATGTGCTGTTTGGGGACAATTTTTTTGAAGTGCCATCCTGTCTTGATTGACACTGCAGTGCCACTCCTAGATGGGCCAGGTGTTTGTGTCGGCCACTTGTGTCGCTTAGCTTAGTCACACAGCGAACTTGGTGCGCCTCTTTTTTTCTTTGCATCATGTGCTGTTTGGGGACAATTTTTTTGAAGTGCCATCCTGTCTTGATTGACACTGCAGTGCCACTCCTAGATGGGCCAGGTGTTTGTGTCGGCCACTTGTGTCGCTTAGCTTAGTCACACAGCGACCTTGGTGCGCCTCTTTTTTTCTTTGCATCATGTGCTGTTTGGGGACAATTTTTTTGAAGTGCCATCCTGTCTTGATTGACACTGCAGTGCCACTCCTAGATGGGCCAGGTGTTTGTGTCGGCCACTTGTGTCGCTTAGCTTAGTCACACAGCGACCTTGGTGCGCCTCTTTTTTTCTTTGCATCATGTGCTGTTTGGGGACAATTTTTTTGAAGTGCCATCCTGTCTTGATTGACACTGCAGTGCCACTCCTAGATGGGCCAGGTGCTTGTGTCGGCCACTTGTGTCGCTTAGCTTAGCCATCCAGCGACCTCGGTGCAAATTGTAGGACTAAAAATAATATTGTGAGGTGTTCAGAATAGACTGAAAATGAGTGGAAATTATGGTTATTGAGGTTAATAATACTATGGGATCAAAATGACCCCCAAATTCTATGATTTAAGCAGTTTTTTAGGGTTTTTTGAAAAAAACACCCGAATCCAAAACACACCCGAATCCGACAAAAAAATTTCGGTGAGGTTTTGCCAAAACGCGTCCGAATCCAAAACACGGCCGCGGAACCGAATCCAAAACCAAAACACAAAACCCGAAAAATGTCCGGTGCACATCACTAATAAATATTAGCCATGTAAATGTTAGAAATAGAAATCTAATGATACATATTCAAATACCTAAAAATTAAACTTTGCTCAGCTGATTACCCACAGCACCAAGGGAGCAATTATCAAGGAGTTTACACGATACTCATTTCATTTTATAACAGTAGTAAATGTACTCCTGATACACTTAGATATCATATACATCTCTGTTTTGAAATATTTTTCACCTTAGGCGTAAATCTCAAATTGACACTGTCCACTATGGAATATGATAAGAATCAATAGAGGGTATTTTAACCCTAATACTTACATAATTTAAGTATCCTATAGGTGTTTGTTTTATAATAAAGTCCATGTCAATCCTTTTTCTTATGATTAAGGTGGACATGTACTAAGCAGTGATAAAAGTGGAGAAGTGAGCCAGTGGAGAAGTTGCCCATGGCAACCAATCAGCTGCTCTGTATATTTTTATAGTATGCAAATTTTAAATGTTACGTCAATGCTGATTGGTTGCCATGGTCAACTTTTCCACTGGTTCACTTCTCCGCTTTTATCACTGCTTAGTACATGTCCCTCTAACTTTAATAAACATAAATTTTTAACATAGTTCATATTTCCAAAGTGTGCCCCAACACAGAGGTTTTTTTTTTTAACTTCCAAAACTACCACTTGTATTACTGACTCTGGGAGCACCACCAACTTATATATATACACAATAGATACCCATAATAGGGATCATTTATTTGTTACATATTGTTGGTCTCTGCGAAGGCATATGCAAAACCCTCCGCAAACAGAAATCCAGTGCAGTGTCCAACTCCACTAAGCAAATACTCTAGGTCTGTAAGCCAGTGCCGTAACTAGACATTTTAGCGTTGTGTGCAAGAAATGTCATCAGCGTCCCCCCACCTTATGTAAAATAGGGGCAGTGCACGCGTCAAAAATATTAGGGCATGGCTTTATAGGGAAGGGGTGTGGCCACAACATAATACCAATTCATATTATGGTGCACAGTAGTCTCCATTATTCAAATTACGCCATTCAGTAGCGCCACTACACCAGGTAGAGCCCCTTTTACACATTACGGCAGGTAGAGTCCCCTATTTACACATTATGGCAGACAGTGTCCCCTTTTTACTAGAGATGAGCGGGTTCGGTTCTCTGAGATCTGAACCCCCCCGAACTTCACCTATTTTACATGGTTCCGAGGCAGCCCCGGATCTTCCCGCCTTGCTCGGTTAACCCGAACGCAGCCGAACGTCATCATCCCGCTGTCGGATTCTCGCGAGATTCGTATTCTATATAAAGAGCCGCGCGTCGCCGCCATTTTCACTCGTGCATTGGAGATTGAACGGAGAGGACGTGGCTGCGTTCTCTCCCTGAAAAGCTCCGTATCTGTGCTCAGTGTGCTGCAAATATCTGTGCTCAGTGTGCTGCAAATATCTGTGCTCAGTGTGCTGCAAATATCTACGTTCTCTGCCTGAAAACGCTCCATATCTGTGCTCAGTGTGCTCCAAATATCTGTACTCAGTGTGCTGCATTGTGGGGACCACCAGTATATAATTATAGTAGTACAGTACAGTAGGCCATTGCTGTATCTTGCAGCTCTGTGTCAAGTATACTATCCATATTTGTGCTGCATTATTGTGAGCAGTATATAGTAGGACAGTGCAGCATTTTGGTGACCAGCAGTATACATATAGTACAGTACAGTAGGCCATTGCTGTATCTTGAAGCTCTGTGTCAAGTATACTATCCATATCTGTGCTGCATTATTGTGAGCAGTATATAGTAGGACAGTGCATCATTTTGGTGACCAGCAGTATACATATAGTACAGTACAGTAGGCCATTGCTGTATCTTGCAGCTCTGTGTCAAGTATACTATCCATATCTGTGCTGCATTATTGTGAGCAGTATATAGTAGGACAGTGCAGCATTTTGGTGACCAGCAGTATACATATAGTACAGTAGGCCATTGCTATTGATATATTACTGGCATATAATTACACACATTAAAAAATGGAGAACAAAAATGTGGAGGGTAAAATAGGGAAAGATCAAGATCCACTTCCACCTCGTGCTGAAGCTGCTGCCACTAGTCATGGCTGAGACGATGAAATGCCATCAACGTCGTCTGCCAAGGCCGATGCCCATGTCATAGTAGAGAGCATATAAAATCCAAAAAACTAAAGTTCAGTAAAATGACCCAAAAATAAAAATTAAAAGCGTCTGAGGAGAAGCGTAAACTTGCCAATATGCCATTTACGACACGGAATGGCAAGGAACGGCTGAGGCCCTGGCCTATGTTCATGGCTAGTGGTTCAGCTTCACATGAGGATGGAAGCACTCATCCTCCCGCTAGAAAAATGAAAAGACTTAAGCTGGCAAAAGCACAGCAAAGAACTGTGCGTTCTTCTAAATCACAAATCCCCAAAGAGAGTCCAATTGTGTCGGTTGCGATGCCTGACCTTCCCAACACTGGACGGGAAGAGGTGGCACCTTCCACCATTTGCACGCCCCCTGCAAGTGCTGGAAGGAGCACCCACAGTCCAGTTCCTGATAGTCAAATTGAAGATGTCACTGTTGAAGTACACCAGGATGAGGATATGGGTGTTGCTGGCGCTGAGGAAATTGACAAGGAGGATTCTGATGGTGAGGTGGTTTGTTTAAGTCAGGCACCCGGGGAGACACCTGTTGTCCGTGGGATGAATATGGCCATTGACATGCCTGGTCAAATTACAAAAAAAATCACCTCTTCAGTGTGGAATTATTTTAACAGAAATGCGGACAACAGGTGTCAAGCCGTGTGTTGCCTTTGTCAAGCTGTAATAAGTAGGGGTAAGGACGTTAACCACCTAGGAACATCCTCCCTTATACGTCACCTGGAGCGCATTCATCAGAAGTCATTGACAAGTTCAAAAACTTTGGGTGACAGCGGAAGCAGTCCACTGACAACTAAATCCCTTCCTCTTGTACCCAAGCTCCTGCAAACCACACCACCAACTCCCTCAGTGTCAATTTCCTCCTTAGACAGGAATGCCAATAGTCCTGCAGGCCATGTCACTGGCAAGTCTGACGAGTCCTCTCTTGATTGGGATTCCTCCGATGCATCCTTGAGTGTAACGCCTACTGCTGCTGGCGCTGCTGTTGTTGCTGCTGGGAGTCGATCGTCATCCCAGAGGGGAAGTTGGAAGACCACTTGTACTACTTCCAGTAAGCAATTGACTGTTGAACAGTCCTTTGCGAGGAAGATGAAATATCACAGCAGTCATCCTGCTGCAAAGCAGATAACTCAGGCCTTGGCAGCTGTGTTGGTGTTAAACGTGTGTCCGGTATCCTCCGTTAGTTCACAGGGACTTAGAGAATTGCTTGAGGTATTGTGTCCCCGGTACCAAATACCATCTAGGTTCCACTTCTCTAGGCAGGCGATACTGAGAATGTACACAGACGTCAGAAAAAGACTCACCAGTGTCCTAAAAAATGCAGTTGTACCCAATGTCCACTTAACCACGGACATGTGGACAAGTGGAGCAGGGCAGACTCAGGACTATATGACTGTGACAGCCCACTGGGTAGATGTATTGCCTCCCGCAGCAAGAACAGCAGCGGTGGCACCAGTAGCAGCATCTCGCAAACACCAACTCGTTCCTAGGCAGGCTACGCTTTGTATCACCGCTTTCCATAAGAGGAACACAGCTGACAACCTCTTACGGAAACTGAGGGACATCATCGCAGAATGGCTTACCCCAATTGGACTCTCCTGGGGATTTGTGACATCGGACAACGCCACCAATATTGTGCGTGCATTACATGTGGGCAAATTCCAGCACGTCCCATGTTTTGCACATACATTGAATTTGGTGGTGCAGATTTTTTTAAAAAATGACAGGGGCGTGCAAGAGATACTGTCGGTGTCCCGAAGAATTGTGGGCCACTTTCGGCATTCAGCCACCGCATGCCGAAGACTGGAGCACCAGCAAACACTCCTGAACTTGCCCCGCCATCATCTGAAGCAAGAGGTGGTAGCGAGGTGGAATTCAACCTTCTATATGCTTCAGAGGATGGAGGAGCAGCAAAAGGCCATTCAAGCCTATACATCTGCCTGCGATATAGGCAAAGGAGGTAGAATGCACCTGACTCAAGCGCAGTGGAGAATGATTTCAACGTTGTGCAAGGTTCTGCAACCCTTTGAACTTGCCACACGTGAAGTTAGTTCAGACACTGCCAGCCTGAGTCAGGTCATTCCCCTCATCAGGCTTTTGCAGAAGCAGCTTGAGAGATTGAAGGAGGAGCTAAAACGGAGCGATTCCGCTATGCATGCGGGACTTGTGGATGGAGCCCTTAATTCGCTTAACCAGGATTCACGGGTGGTCAATCTGTTGAAATCAGAGCACTACATTTTGGCCACCGTGCTCGATCCTAGGTTTAAAGCCTACGTTGTATCTCTCTTTTCGGCAGACACAAGTCTGCACATGTTCAAAGACCTGCTGGTGAGACACTTGTCAACTCAAGCGGAACGTGACCCATCAACAGCTTCTCCTTCACGTTCTCCCGCAACTGGGGCTGCGAGGAAAAGGCTAAGAATTCCGAGCCCACCCGCTGGCGGTGATGCAGGGCAGTCTGGAGCGAGTGCTGACATCTGGTCCGGACTGAAGGACCTGCCAACGATTACTGACATGTCATCTGTCACTGCATATGATTCTGTCACCATTGAAAGAATGGTGGAGGATTATATGAGTGACCGCATCCAAGTAGGCACGTCAGACAGTCCGTACGTATACTGGCAGGAAAAAGAGGCAATTTGGAGGCCCTTGCACAAACTGGCTTTATTTTACCTAAATTGCCCCCCTTCCAGTGTGTACTCCGAAAGAGTGTTTAGTGCAGCCGGTCACCTTGTCAGCGATCGGCGTACGAGGTTACTTCCACAAAATGTGGAGAAGATGATGTTCATCAAAATTAATTATAATCAATTCCTCCATGGAGACATTCACCATCAATTGCTTCCAGAAAGTACACAGGGACCTGAGATGGTGGATTCCAGTGGGGACGAATTAATACTCTGTGAGGAGGGGGATGTACACAGTAAAAGGGGTGAGGAATCGGAGGATGATGATGAGGTGGACATGTTGCCTCTGTAGAGCCAGTTTGAGCAAGAAGAGATTGATTGCTTCTTTTTTTGGTGGGGGCCCTAAACAACCAGTCATTTCAGCCACAGTCGTGTGGCAGACCCTGTGGCTGAAATGATGGGTTTGTTAAAGTGTGCATGTCCTGTTTATACAACATAAGGGTGGGTGGGAGGGCCCAAGGACAATTCCATCTTGCACCTCTTTTTTTTTTTTATCTTTGCATCATGTGATGTTTGGGGCCAATTTTTTTAAGTGCCATCCTGTCTGACACTGCAGTGCCACTCCTAGATGGGCCAGGTGTTTGTGCCGCCCACTTGGGTCGCTTAGCTTAGTCATCCAGCGACCTTGGTGCAAATTTTAGGACTAAAAATAATATTGTGAGGTGTTCAGAATAGACTGGAAATGAGTGGAAATTATGGTTATTGAGGTTAATAATACTATAGGATCAAAATTACCCCCAGATTCTATGATTTAAGCTGTTTTTGAGGGTTTTTTGGAAAAAAACACCCGAATCCAAAACACACCCGAATACGACACATTACGGCAGACAGCATCCCCCTTTTTACACATTACAGCAGACAGCCCCCCTTTTTACACATTACAGCAGACAGAGTCCACTTTTTACACATTACAGCAGACAGAATCCACCTTTTACACATTATGGTAGACAGAGTCCCACCTTTTACACATTATGGAAGACAGAGCCCCCCCTTTTTACACATTACGGCAGACAGTCCCCCTTTTTACACATTACGGCAGACAGTCCCCCATTTTACACATTATGGCAGCGTCCCCCTTTTTACACATTATGGCAGACAGCGTACCCCTTTTTACACATTACTGCAGACAGTCCCCCTTTTTACACTTTACGGCAGCCAGTCCCCCTTTTTACACATTACGGCAGACAGCGTCCCCCTTTTTACACATTACGGCAGACAGCATCCCCCTTTTTACACATTACAGCAGACAGTCCCCCTTTTTACACATTACGGCAGACAGAATCACATTTTTTACACATTACGGCAGACAGTCCCCCTTTTTACACATCAGTTTTACTAATTACAATGCTGCTGACTAAAGCCCCTTGGAATGGGGATGCGGCCAGTTGCGCCCTCAGGGCGACTGCTCTGTGTGCCAGGCACACCTGGCACACACGTAGTAACGGCTCTGCTGTAAGCTAATGGGAACATGTGAAGAAAGACGCATTGCTTGTGCTGCAACCAGTGAGCTAGCTAATTGTGTTAGAGCAGTGGTTCCCAAACTTTTTTGAATCACGGTGCCCTAGAATATCAGATTTTTTTCATGGCACCCCATGGCCAAAAGTTTCTTATTGAGAAATTTAGAAAGAAATATTAAATTAAATTAATTGTGTTTATATGTCAGCCTTAGGTTCAAAGTTTGCTTCTGTTTGTCCACATAGTTTATGACTGACAGCCACCGGCACTAGTTTTGCCTATTACATTGACCATAAATAATTTGAATTGGTCCTAGACCACCAATCAAAGGCATCCCTGCAAGTGCCCTGAGGCACCCCAGGATGCCATGGCACACAGTTTGAGAACCACTGTGTTAGAGCCTTGATTAATGCATATCACAGTTTTCTGCATATACAAGAAAGTTGTCTCATTTGGGATTAAATTGAAGCCTTAACGTCTTAAAACATTCTGACACATCTGATGGCCACTACTAGTATAGCATTTTTGGGGTAAACCGGAATGAGCCGAAATTCACATTATAGCACATGGAATGAGCTGAAATTCATAGTATAGCACACAGAATGAGCCGAAATTCACATTATAGCACACAGAATGAGTCAAAATTCATAGTATAGCACACAGAATGAGCCGAAAATTCACATTATAGCACAACAAGTAAGACAAAATTCACATTATAGCACACAGAATGAGCCGAAATTCACATTATAGCACACAGGATAAGCCGAAATTCACATTATGCCACATGGAATGAGACAAAATTCAGGGAGAGTGACAGCAGGAACAGGGAAAGTGACAGAGAGAGGGACAGCAAGGGCATACAGTAGGGACTAGGGAGAGAGAGAGGCAGCAGGGTAAGATTACCTAGTTAGCAGCGGTGGTGCTGAGGTTGCTGTGGTCTGCGGTGTGGTGGATGAGGAGGCTGTGGTTGGCGCGGAGCGGAGGAGGCTGTGGTCCTCGGAGATGGTACGTGGATGAGGAGGCTGTGGTAGTTGGCGGAGGTGCAGAGAAGGACTGAGGGCAGCAGAGGAGGCTGAGGGCGGCGGTGCAACGGAGGAGGAGGTTGTGGTCTTCGGCCTTTGGTGTGGCACTGCAGCTCCTATGACCGCGGCGATACTATTTGAAATCTGCCTCGGACCGGCAGCCAATCATGAGCAGCCACTCCTGATTAGCTGCCGGTCCGTGTCAGATTGGAAATAGTAGCGCCTCGGTCAGCTCGATGCGGTGGCGGGGGTCACACACACTACATATAAAAAAAAAAATATTACATTTAAAAAATATGTATATCTTATATATACAACTCGTTCATATCGTTAAGTGTGTAGGCACCAATGATAAACGATGCGCGGCCCCGTGCGCGTTCATCGTTGGTGCCTGGCGGCTTATACAAGCAGGCCGCCAGGTGACGGGGGGAGTGAAGAAACTTCACTCCCCCCGTCACCACCCCCCCGCCGCCGGGTTGCTTGTCTGCCGTGTCAGCCGTCGGGCACATCGCTGAATGTGTAGGGCCCTTTAGTCGTTTTTTATTCATGCTGTGAGTGCCGCACTTCTGGCATCATGTGTGTGTGTGTGTGTGTGTGTGTGTGTGTGTGTGTGTGTGTGTGTGTCTGTGTGTCTGTGTGTGTATATATATATTATATATATATATATATATATATATACACTGCTCAAAAAAATAAAGGGAACACTAAAATAACACATCCTAGATCTGAATGAATGAAATATTCTTATTAAATACTTTGTTCTTTACATAGTTGAATGTGCTGACAACAAAATCACACACAAATTATCAATGGAAATCAAATTTATTAACCCATGGAGGTCTGGATTTGGAGTCACACTCAAAATTAAAGTGGAAAAACACACTACAGGCTGATCCAACTTTGATGTAATGTCCTTAAAACAAGTCAAAATGAGGCTCAGTAGTGTGTGTGGCCTCCACGTGCCTGTAGGACCTCCCTACAACGCCTGGGCATGCTCCTGATGAGGTGGCGGATGGTCTCCTGAGGGATCGTCTCCCAGACCTGGACTAAAGCATCTGCCAACTCCTGGACCGTCTGTGGTGCAATGTGGCATTGGTGGATGGAGCGAGACATGATATCCCAGATGTGCTCAATTGGATTCAGGTCTGGGGAACGGGCGGGCCAGTCCATAGCATCAATGCCTTCATCTTGCAGGAACTGCTGACACACTCCAGCCACATGAGGTCTAGCATTGTCTTGCATTAGGAGGAACCCAGGGCCAACCGCACCAGCATATGGTCTCACAAGGGGTCTGAGGATCTCATCTCGGTACCTAATGGCAGTCAGGCTACCTCTGGCGAGCACATGGAGGGCTGTGTGGCCCCCCAAAGAAATGCCGCACAACACCATTACTGACCCACTGCCAAACCGGTCATGCTGGAGGATGTTGCAGGCAGCAGAATGTTCTCCTTGGCGTCTCCAGACTCTGTCATGTCTGTCACATGTGCTCAGTGAGAACCTGCTTTCATCTGTGAAGAGCACAGGGCGCCAGTGGCGAATTTGGCAATCTTGGTGTTCTCTGGCAAATGCCAAACGTCCTGCATGGTGTTGGGCTGTAAGCACAACCCCCACCTGTGGACGTCGGGCCCTCATACCACCCTCATGGAGTCTGTTTCTGATCGTTTGAGTAGACACATGCACATTTGTGGCTTGCTGGAGGTCATTTTTCAGGGCTCTGGCAGTGCTCCTCCTGTTCCTCCTTGCACAAAGGCGGAGGTAGCGGTCCTGCTGCTGGGTTGTTGCCCTCCTACGGCTTCCTCCACGTCTCCTGATGTATGGGCCTGTCTCCTGGTAGCGCCTCCATGCTCTGGACACTACGCTGACAGACACAGCAAACCTTCTTGCCACAGCTCGCATTGATGTGCATCCTGGATGAGCTGCACTACCTGAGCCACTTGTGTGGGTTGTAGGGAGGTCATACAGGCACGTGGAGGCCACACACACTACTGAGCCTCATTTTGACTTGTTTTAAGGACATTACATCAAAGTTGGATCAGCCTGTAGTGTGTTTTTCCACTTTAATTTTGAGGGTTACTCCAAATCCAGACCTCCATGGGTTAATAAATTTGATTTCCATTGATAATTTTTGTGTGATTTTGTTGTCAGCACATTCAACTATGTAAAGAACAAAGTATTTAATAAGAATATTTCATTCATTCAGATCCAGGATGTGTTATTTTAGTGTTCCCTTTATTTTTTTGAGCAGTGTGTATATATGAGCAGATTTGCCCGGCACTCCCAATATTGGCAAGTATCCCGGGTGCCCACGCAGCAGAATAAAGTAGAGATGAGGTAAATGAAGCAGCGGCACTCCGGTTTAAATCAATCAACGAACGTGTATTGTATCGAAAGCATACATGAAGTGGTCACATAGGGCCAACGTTCCGTGGTCCGCAACCCCTTTGTTAAGGCGTGAACTGTTCACGCCTTGACAAAGGGGTTGCGGACCCCGGAACGTTGGCCCTATGTGACCACTTCATGTATGCTTTCGATACAATACACGTTCGTTGATTGATTTAAACCGGAGTGCCGCTGCTTCATTTACCTCATCTATATATATAGATATACAGATACTGTGTGTGTGTGTATATATATATATATATATATATATATATATACGCACATACTTATACAGTATAGGATATATACATGTTATATAAAAAATATATAGGCAGCCCGCCCCTTGAAGTGTCGAACATCTCACAGTGATCCTCTCTACTGAGGAGCGACGGACCAGCCAGGGCTTCCTTCACGGGGCTTGCAGCAGAGGGAGCAGTGCCTGTGCTGTGCTGTGCTGCGCTGCGAAGCTGGACACTGTGTGCGGTGGCGGGGCGGCGCCTATATGACGTCACACGTCGTGACGTCTGCGGAGGAGGCGCCGGGCCTCACTGTAAGAACGCGACGCAGGGAGGGCTAGGGAAGCCTTTCACTGCGCCGCCATTGTCTTTATGCCTGTGGGCTGTGGCGGCATCTGAATCATCTCTAAGGCGGCGGCGGAGGTTTGGAGGGGGAAGGCAGCGGGGATGTTAGAATGCTGCTGTAGAAGGAATTTTTTTCCCCCTGTCTACAGCAGCATAGAGCAGTGGAGAGGCTGTGGGCCTATTTGATGTGTGGGCCTGGAGCTGCAGCTCCATCCGCCCCATTGTTAATCCGGCCCTGCTGGTAGCCCATACTCTGCTCATCTGTGCATGCCTGTGGAAGTAACACATGGACAGTATTGCCTTGTTTGGGTATTTAGGACATGATTCAGAGATGGACACAGTTACATCGCAGCAGCAATGTGAAAATATGCTAATGCCACAGGAGACATCTGAGGGAAAATGATGGCTCCTGCCAGCATTCAAGATCCGAGTGCTGCATTCTAAGATTCAGCATTGGATCATCTTCAAGACAATCCTAGGTTACTCAGATTGTCCAATAGCCAAAGTTAGGAAGTTGCAAGTTTGGAGTTTGCACATAAGCAGACAGGTTCCTGCACAGCAGGGACGTGCGGTGAGCTAAATAGCTCAGGAGGCACTGACTAACCCCAGAGCCAGAATTCCATGCAATATATGAGCCGAAGGGTACATCTGGGCATTATACACAGGTGCAGCAGTATAAACTCCTGGAAATCTGGGGAGGTTAGATCAGAGATGTGCTGAAAAGATTAACAGGTGAGGCACTGCGTCACCTGCCATAGACTTTTTCCTCCAGATTTTGGGCTATAAAAATTATTAGAATAATGCAAAATAGATATTTCAAACAAGTTATTAGTATTTTTCATATACTTTATTCAGACAAAATTCTGGTTTAAACGTAAGTATGACAGGAAAGGCTCTGCCTCACCTGCCTCACCCCACTGCTGCACAGGCACCCCACCACCAAAGATGTATACAAACCATCGGGTTTGCATAAATCTCTAAATTAGGCCCTCAGTTCCCCACTGTATTAGTGATCATGGCAGAAGGGAAAGAACAGAGCTACATTGCACATGTGCTGCCCTAATGTGCATGCTTAGAGAAGCAATAAGTGAGCTTCCTTATCAGATGAACACTATAGGTATCTCCTCTCACTGCTGGCCTGCATAGCAGCTGTATAGACAGCTCTTAAGTAGTTACGCTCAGTACTTTTTTTTATGAAAAACAGTAGCGTTAGTCAAAGACATGGGGGGTCATTCCGAGTTGATCACTCACTAGCAACTTTTTGCAGCGCAATGATCATCTCAACCGCGTCTAAACTGCGCATGCGTATGCACCGCAATGCGCAGGCTTGTCATATGAGTACAAAGGAGTCCGCTGCTGAGCAATGGATTTAACGAAGAATCCATTTGCACAGCCGAATGCACGGTGATTGACAGGGAGAGTGCGTTTATGGGTGTCAACTGACTGTTTTCAGGGAGTGGTTGGAAAAACGCAGGCGTGTCCAGGCGTTTGCAGGGCGGGTGTCTGATGTCAAATCCGGACCAGACACGCTGAAATGATCGCAAGGGCTGAGTAAGTCTGGAGCTACTTGGAAACTGCACAAAATGTTTTCGGCCCGCTAGGCAGCACACGCGTTCGCACACTTGCAAAGCGAAAATACACTCCCCCATAGGCGGCGACTATTTGATCGCAAGCCAGCAAAAAGTTGCTAGCGAGCGATCAACTTGGAATGACCCCCAGTGTCTGTACTCAGAGAAAAGGTAAACTCACCTTAAGTTGAAAAAACACACACATTCCTTTAAGCACACCATAATGGACTAGCAAATGAGATATACATCCTATGTAGTCATAGTATTGCAGAGACCTTAGTTACTACATTTGCAAGCATATGGTAAGCCACCAGCCATGGTAAGGCATCACTGCCCTGTTGGTCCGCACCCTACATTAATATCACCTACTTTGGGTCATACATTTATATATTTCCAAATTGAGAACCAACTCATCTGGAGGAATCCCAAAAATTCTTCAAGCACTACAAGGATCAGCATACTCCCCAACTATTGATCCCATTCATGCCTCTCAGAACAGTGATACACAGAATGGTAGCTGCTGAAATCAATTTATTGATCCATCACAGTTGCATGTAAGGGAGGAATTAATCTAAACTTGAAAAAACACAATAAATTCCCTTAGCACACCATAATGGACCAGCAAATGAGACATATATCATACTTGATACTAGAGATGAACGGTTCGGATTCCTTGGAATCCGTGGCTGCCCAAATTTCCAGAATGAGTCAATCCAAGCCGCGGCTCGGTTCATCCCACCAGAGTCTAATTGCAAATCGAGGCAAAACATCATCAATCAGGCGTTGGATTCTCGCAGGGTTTGGATTCTATGTAAGGGACCTACAGTGGAGACTCAGCACCATTTTACTCTGTGGTCAAGCTCTCTGCTGTGTGCTGTGCTATACGCTGCTGGTTTAAGTGGCTGTGCTGTGTCCAGACTCCATGCAAGTGGCTGCAGTGGTGCAGAGAGGGGAGGGGTACTCTTTACCTGGAACTGGGCCTGTTTGAGGGTCCTGGGGCCCACTAACCCCCAACCCCGTTGCAGAGAGCCAGGCAGGAGAGAGATACTGTAACTAACTGCTGCTGCAGCAGGCTCTCTCCCCAGCCCAGCATACGCTGCTCACTACTGTGTGCTGAGTTGGGGATAGAAGCTGCAGCAGCCTGTCCGTTTTCTCCCTCTGTGGGGGTGCGATCACACGAGAACCCTGCCGGATTAGCCAGCGCTCCCCTGTGCGGTGTGCACGCAGCACAAACTAAATAGTTTTTCTTTATTTAAATGAGGGCAATGCCTCCCGCTACCGGCCATGCCCCCTCCTTTTACTGGGGCCCTACAGAACTCTAGTCATTCCTGAGTGGCTCTACTGTGTCCATACGAGTAGCTGTGTCCATCCCGAAGAGACTGTGCTGTGTCCATTAAGTGGTTGTCCTGTGTCCATTAAGTGGCTTTCCAGTGTCCATTCACTCCAATAATGCCGAAGGCACCTGTCCAGTGTCTTTCTGTTCCAGTGCTGTCCAGTGTCCATCTGCTCCAGTGCTGCTGACGCACCTGTCCAATGTCCATCCGCTCCAGGGCTTCTGACACACCTGTCCAGTGTCCATTTGCTCAAGTGCTGCCAATGCACCTGTCCAGTGACATCTGCTCCAGTGCAGACAATGCACCTGTCCAGTGTCCATCTGTTCCAGTGCTGTTGACACACCTGTCCAGTAAAAAAGTTTAAAAAAGTTTTAAAAAATCAAAGTTTAAAAAAGGTGAAAACATGAAAAAAGTGTATCCATAACATACAAGCTCTGACAGAAGCACAGTTAGATGTAATAGCATTGTGCAGGTAGTACTTCTTGCAGGCAAGAGCTAGGAAACACTGAGGAGGCACACAGTAGAACAGGACGTAGGTGAGGGCAAGGCAATGACATGACTGAACATGGGCAGGGAATCCAGCAGAGTATCCACGGGATACTATAACCAGCAAGGCATAGCTGGACTGACTGCTTTATAAGAGCAGGGTTAACCAATGAGGAGAGCCAGACTAGGAGTGTCAGAATAATTACAAATTCAGTGCAGCTGAAGTGCTGCTCATACATCAGAACAAACTGTTTTGCTAGGGAACAGTGAACCCAGCATTCCCTACAGCCACCCGGCGTCCTGGTTGCCTGGCAACTGGTGGGGATCACCAGGCAGAAGTACTAGCACATCCCGGTCGCCTAACAATGACTGGGACCTGGGGAGACAAGCTGCGGCAGTTCATAACAACAAGTACTGTGAATTCACTGGCTGTACCCCACTGTGTCTCCCTAACATACAAGTACTGTGACTTTACAAGCCATACCCCACTACGTTAACATAAGTGATGTGACTCCACAGTGTCATTTGCGAACACAGTTTAAATATGTTTAAACAAATTTCAAAAAGTGAAAAAAAAAATGTTTTATTTTGTGCAGTACTCTATTGTGTATCCATAACGAACATGTTCTGTGACAATGCAGGCTGTACCCCAATGTGTATCCATAACATAGAAGTACTGTGACTGTGCAGGCTGTACGCCACTGCGTTTATATAAGCGGTGTGAAACTGCAGTGTCATTTGTGAACACAGATTAAATAAAGTTAAAACGCATTTAAAAAAGGGAAAAAATATATTTTTCTTTTGTGCTGTACCCCACTGTGTATCCATAACATATAAGTTCTGTGACAATACAGGCCGTACCCACTGTGTATACATAACATACAAGTACTGTAACTTTACAGGGTATAGCTCAGTATGTATCCATAACTTACAAGCACTGGGACTCTGTAGTAAGTGGGGATTTAAAAGAAAAAAGGTTCAAGTAAATAATTAGAAAAGGTAATTACTGCGCTTGGTGTTTCTTTATAGTAAAATGAAAATACATACAGTATAATTATGTATTTAGGTTTGCTCTCTATTACTAAGCAGGAGACTTGTAACATTTTTCACTGGCAATTTTTATTATCTGTTTAATTCCAGCATCACTTTTAGTAATGGCCTTTATTATGAGGCGTACTGTGACAAATTACATGGCCCAATGTGGGCACTGCTATCAAGTAGTTAGGACTGCTGTATCAGAGAAGCCGTGAAGTGGCCAGCAGCTAAACATGTGTTTGCAAACATTTGTGACGAATTCTCTGAATTTTATTACCAGATAGATTCAGGGATGGTTACAGGTAATTTTCAGTGTGCGGAAGGGAATTTGGGGGTGGGGATTTGCACCCCCCTTCCTCTTTGTTTGTTTGTCTGTGACCCCTCCCCCTTCCAGCACCTGATATATAATTATCTCCAGGTATGATTGAGCAGCTTCCAAATTGTTTGTCTGCTTGTGTGCATGAGGCATTGAATGGGAGCAGCATTTGGAAGGCATGCTGTTCCTTGTAGTGCCAATGGGAGATCCTGGGGGTGGCTCCCTGGTAAGTTAGCTCTCAGTCTGGAACTGTTTTAGTAATGGCCTTTATTATGAGGCGTACTGTGACAAATTACATGGCCCAATGTGGGCACTACTATCAAGTAGTTAGGACTGCTGTATCAGAGAAGCCGTGAAGTGGCCAGCAGCTAAACATGTGTTTGCAAACATTTGTGACGAATTCTCTGAATTTTATTACCAGATAGATTCAGGGATGGTTACAGGTAATTTTCAGTGTGCGGAAGGGAATTTGGGGGTGGGGATTTGCACCCCCCTTCCTCTTTGTTTGTTTGTCTGTGACCCCTCCCCCTTCCAGCACCTGATATATAATTATCTCCAGGTATGATTGAGCAGCTTCCAAATTGTTTGTCTGCTTGTGTGCATGAGGCATTGAATGGGAGCAGCATTTGGAAGGCATGCTGTTCCTTGTAGTGCCAATGGGAGATCCTGGGGGTGGCTCCCTGGTAAGTTAGCTCTCAGTCTGGAACTGTTTTAGTAATGGCCTTTATTATGAGGCGTACTGTGACAAATTACATGGCCCAATGTGGGCACTGCTATCAAGTAGTTAGGACTGCTGTATCAGAGAAGCCGTGAAGTGGCCAGCAGCTAAACATGTGTTTGCAAACATTTGTGACGAATTCCCTGAATTTTATTACCAGATAGATTCAGGGATGGTTACAGGTAATTTTCAGTGTGCGGAAGGGAATTTGGGGGTGGGGATTTGCACCCCCCTTCCTCTTTGTTTGTTTGTCTGTGACCCCTCCCCCTTCCAGCACCTGATATATAATTATCTCCTGGTATGATTGAGCAGCTTCCAAATTGTTTGTCTGCTTGTGTGCATGAGGCATTGAATGGGAGCAGCATTTGGAAGGCATGCTGTTCCTTGTAGTGCCAATGGGAGATCCTGGGGGTGGCTCCCTGGTAAGTTAGCTCTCAGTCTGGAACTATTTTAGTAATGGCCTTTATTATGAGGCGTACTGTGACAAATTACATGGCCCAATGTGGGCACTGCTATCAAGTAGTTAGGACTGCTGTATCAGTGAAGCCGTGAAGTGGCCAGCAGCTAAACATGTGTTTGCAAACATTTGTGACGAATTCTCTGAATTTTATTACCAGATAGATTCAGGGATGGTTACAGGTAATTTTCAGTGTGCGGAAGGGAATTTGGGGGTGGGGATTTGCACCCCCCTTCCTCTTTGTTTGTAATTCCAGCATCAAACACATAAACGAAAAAATATATAGTAATAGTGATATGACATAGGACAACAGCACATAATTAAAATTACTTAAAAAAACAACACATTTAAAAAGTAAATGTTATTTTTTAAAGCCACACTTGTTCCTGTGCTTCATTGTATCAGTATTAAATTTGCAACTTAGTAATTAGTTTGTTAGATGCAGTGGCAAACGCAGGATTTCTAGAGAGTCCACAATCTCTCACTCTGCGGAACATTGGAACCAGTG
This sequence comes from Pseudophryne corroboree, assembly GCF_028390025.1. NCBI lineage: Eukaryota > Metazoa > Chordata > Amphibia > Anura > Myobatrachidae > Pseudophryne > Pseudophryne corroboree. The sequence goes on along the minus strand of NC_086447.1, from coordinate 555,593,794 downwards.
CGGGAGTCTGGCGAAGCCATGGAAGAACCTAGTAACGACCCTGGACATTAATGTAAACATTGTTTTTTTTATACAATGGAATACAGTATTAATATTTAACACTATAGATCAAGCCTGAAAAGCCAGTGGCTCTCCAGCTGTTGTAAAATTACAAGTCCCAGCATGCCCTGCCACAGTTTTGCTATAAGAGAATATTAAAACTGTGACAGAGCATGCGGGGATGTGTAGTTTCACAACAGCTGGAGAGCCATAGGTTGGCCAGACCTGCTATAGATGGTCTATAGTATAGGCTGTGTCAAACAGTTAAATCATTTAAATAAGTGGACAGGTAAAGGTTAAACAAACAGTAATAAATAAATACAAATAATACAACCAGTACTGGACTTTCTAAGCACATATTTTCTCGTCTCATAGCAAGACTTCTGTCTCTTCTTCCAGGTAGCTACTCTCGTCCAGTGCACTGAGGACTCAGACTCACACACACAGCAAACTTGGTAGAAGAAGCTGCTACCACTGGGCATGAGCAGCAGCTCTGCTCTGTCCCTTAAACTGCATGATCTGGCGGCAACTCTAGTAACCGTATTATATATCATTGCTATTGTTGTAATAATTTGAGATACTTGACAAGTGGAGGGGGGTTTCCAGGGAACCAGAAATACCCCGCCTGTGTTTGCCTATGAGATGTTAGAAAAGCAGTTACCACATATGCTGCCAAGTAAATAAATAATACTATTAAACTGTAGGTTTTGTTCTACTTGTGTGTGTTCATAAATATGGATCACGACGATCAGTCAAGAGAAGAGCAGGAGCAGCAAGCAAATACTAGCGCTGCAGCTCCTGCCACCAGTCATGACAATACTAGTCCTTCAATGTCATCTACTAAAGCCAATGCCCAAGGGCATAAAGGGTTTAAGTCAGGGCTTCTGAAATAAAAACAACAACAATATTTTACAGTAGTAAGCAAAAAATACCTGTAATAATGAGAAAGGTTAGTGCAGAAAATAATAAAATTGTCAACATCCCATTCACCACACACAGTGGCAAGGAAAGACTCAGGCCTTGGCCTTTATTTATAAATGGTGGTTCTGCAACTGTCAGTGAGGCATCTTATTCTACATCTCATGACGATCCAAGACCTTTTCACTCAGAGTCTAGAAGAGGTGTAAAAACCCCTCCACTAAGGCAGTAGAGCAAATGGTGTATTCAGGACCATCACAAATCTCTGAGGAGAGTCTTGGGGTGTCCATGGGCCTAATTCAGACCTGATTGCAGCAGCAAATTTGTTCTCTAATGGGAAAAACCATGTGCACTGCAGGGGGGGGGGGGGGGCAGATATAACATGTGCAGAGAGAATTAGATTTGGGTGGGTTCTATTGTTTCTGTGCAGGGTAAATACTGTCTGCTTTATTTTTACACTGCAATTTGGATTTCAGTTTGAACATACCCCACCCAAATCTAACTCTCTCTGCACATGTTATATCTCCCCCCTTGCAGTGCACATGGTTTTGCCCATTAGCTAACTAATTTGCTGCTGCAATCACGTCTGAATTAGGCCCCATGTTAGCTATATTACGTGTTAGTCTTACGTTTTTCACATTGTCCTTATAGATAAGCTTTTTTCACCTCCTTCCACCATTTCTGCACCATCTGCACATGTGGGGAGCAGTACAAATAAAGCCATGTAGGCACTTCATGTTATGTCATGTGCAGTGAGTTCATGATATTTATTTTACAAGATTATAATGTAATTAACACCCTCAACATCAATCTCCTCATTAGTGATCAGAGGTAGTTCTTCCAAAAAACTTTTATGGGGGCCCAAACAAACCAAGCACTTTTGGCCACAAAAGTGGCAGTACCTGTTGCTGAAGTGCTTGGTTTGTTAAACTGTCCATGTTCTTTTTAATATCAAACATAAAAGTGGGTGGGAAGGCCCAAGAACAATTCCATCTTGCACTGCTTTTTTATTTTGTTTATGAGATGCATTTTTAGAGGGTATTGGTGACTGTCTTATTCTTTTATTGTCTTTTTGCTGCTAAGCCTCACAGAGAATAGTACATTCACATCAGTCTCTGCACCTAATGGACCATACAGTTGCCAATGCCTGCAACAATCAATCAATCAATATTTTTTTTATTTTTTTTATTGTCTTTTTGCCACTAGTACTCACAGAGAATAGTAGATACACATCAGTCTCTTCTCTAGTGGACCATATTGTTGTCAATGCCTACCACAATCAATCAAGCAATCAATCTTTTTTTAATTCTTTGATTGTTGACATAATAAATGTAAACAGGGTGATTCGCTGCTTTGAGTTGACATTTGCGAAAAAAGTAAAAACGCATTGCTCTTTTAAATTGTACAACTTGTGTATGTTGAGATCACCAATATGGATATCGTGCACCATAAAGTTGCCTACCATAATCAATTAATCAATTAATTTTTTTTAATGGTTCTTTTATTGTCATTTTGCCGCTAGGCCTCACCTCACGCTCACTTAGCTTACTTAGCTAGTTAGCTCGGTGCAACCTTTTGGCCTAAACCTAGATGAAAACAATATTGTGAGCTGTGAGATGGTTAAAATTGAGAGGATATGTCTGGAAATCAATGTTATTGAGGTCAATAATACTCCAGGAACAAAAAAAGGCCTAAATTATGTGATTTTAGTTTTTTTTTTTAATTAAAAAAAAATGCAAAACCAAAACCAGTCACAAAATTTTTGCAAAACCAAAACCAGATGACGTATTAAAACCAAAACCAGCAAAATGGTCAGGCACACATCTTTACTTGATACTACTATTATGTAGCACGTATGTCTCATTTGGAGCAACTGAATATTAATTAATTTTGCCTCAGTCCAGACTAAATAGCAAGTGCAGTTCACTGTCAGATTTTAAATTATGTAATACCCCCTTCATAGTGCAAATGCGTGTCCAACCTGGGTTATTGAACTGGGACGGTTTCAAGTCGTGTCACAGCTGATTGAAACCATGTTCACACTTCAGGTTAGACCTGGGTTATTGCCAGGTCATCCTTTTGCAGGCGCTGAAGATAACATAATCTCCAAGCACCGGTGACGGCTCTCTGCTACTCTTAGCATGACCCACGTCGGATAACGGAGGTTGCACATTCGTACTGCAGACTGCCTGGTTCAGTCCCAGCATTGAACCGGGTCACGACCCAAGTCAAATTCCCGGGGCACCGAATACAGGTAGTCCCTTTCACACCAAGCCAGGCCACAGGTGCACTGGCAATATTCCACGTCAAAGGTTTGATGTGAAAGGGGTATAAGATTGTTTGCTGCTATATTGTTACAAAGAAAGAAACTTATTTGGTTTTGAATATTAGCAGCATGCCTATTATGGTAGATGTTTATATTATTTTATGTAAAATAGTTACAACAGCTTTCTTAAAAGGGTCCATATATCAATTCTGCATTTTTCCAATGATTGTGTCCAATGACCTGCAAAATTAAGCATGTTGGAAATCCTTTATTTGCTGATTTCGATCCAAAAATGATTGGGATCAATAAATTGGGGATTTCTAATTCTAACATGTTGGATTTTGTCGATTATGGGACAATCAGGGGCCGGCCATTGGTGAATTGGGATGGCCATCAGGGATTCGACTAATTCAGTGAAATATCTATAATGGGTGCAGGGTGTGTGGTGCATACGGCTTCATGGGTCCAAGGTGGGTCCAAACCACACTGCCTGCACCCATTATTATTATTCAATACTTACAGTACCTCTCTGAAGTTCCACGTGGTAGTCATTTTCCCTGTGTTTTGCGCATGTGCAGTGGGTAAATCACTGGGTAAAAGGCCGCCGCACCATTACCCCTGAGACCTGCACAAGCGAAGTAGACTCTATTAGTCTTCTAGTCATAGGCGTTCCTATAATGGGTGCAGTGTGCGCACACCCATATATTTTACTTACTCCTCCGGAGTCTCGCGGCTCTGCACTACGGACAGAAATCACTTGGAAAATGGCCGCTATGGCCATTTCCGAGTGATTTGTGCATGCACACTGGAGATGTCCCCGGGAACAAGGCATGTACTCCATGTTTCCGGAGATCTGCGTATGCGCAGTAGACTCTGGCATTATGTCAGAGTCTACTTGCTGCAGAAAAAGAGGTGGCCCGCAACAGAGGCCGCACGTGGGTCCCCTACTCTCGTAATACGTCCCTGGGCAACTTGATGTTCAGTATGGGCACCATTAGTGCTTTTTATACAGTACTACCCATTCTTCGCAAGGGAGTTTCTGACTTTCATGGTTTTCTTATATTTTTATTATTAGTTGGAATTTTCTATTGCAGTTCAGCATGTTTTTTCTTGTTTTTGTGTGCTTTGATAAGTCGGCTGCACAAATGTATTCATGTAAGCACTTTGGTCATAACATTTATTGTATATAGACTTAATTCACATAGACAGCCCTTGTGTGTACATTATTTCATTTATTTTTGTTAGAAGAATCCATAACCTACAGTATACCCCTTTCACACCGCACAAATAACTCGGTATCGACCTGGTATATGTGCGGTGTGAAAAATGTAACTGCCAAATTACCAGGTCGCCTGACCAGGTAATTCAACCCGGGAATAAAGAAGGGTTATTCCCGGTTTTATTACCGGGTCAAGTGCAGTGTGAACGGGTTGCCGGGTCGATGCAACCCGGGATCCGTTCACAGCATAGGCAGAGGCGGCGTGGAGATGATCTCATCTCCCAGCGCCACCTCCGCCCCTGATGCCGGCTCAACCCACGTCCGCGATGGTAGCCCGACCTGGCATATTGCCGGGTCGGGAAGCCAGTGCGTAAGGGTCCAATGCCAGGTCCCACCCGGGAAGGACCCGTTTCCAATTCTTGGGTGGGACCCGGCATGGCGATCTGAAAGCGGTATTAGTGAGTACCAAATTTAGCAGTCACTGTTCACTTGTTCACAAATAATTGTTACTTATTGTTAGTAAAATTAATAGGTTGAGAAAGTATTCAAACAAATTTTGTCAGTGATGCTCTGATAAAAGTTAGAGAAATATAGGTTGAAATGTTGTTATGTTTTATTTTTGGCTAAAGATGATAAATCCACAAATGTGCAATATTATTATTATTATTAATAATAATAATAATAATAATAATAATAATTTATTTTATTTATTTACAGTTTCTTATATAGCACTGCATTTTCCGTTGCGCTTTAGAATTGGAATCAACAGTGATAAGACAAACTGGGTAATAATAACAGACAGACATAGAAGTAGGAAGCCCTGCTTGCAAGCTTAAAATATATTATTATTATTATTATTATTATTATTATTATTATTATTATTATTATTATTATTATTATTATGTTGTTGTTGTTGTTGTTGTTGTTATTGTTGTTGTGTGGATGTGTCTCTATGAATATGTAAACATATACAAATGTAATAAATATTTTCCATACCTGATTGAAGTATAATGGAACTTGAATATGAATGAAAATGAGAGTGAGGCTTGGAACGCAGAAGCATGCACTAATAATGTGATAGAATTCCAGCCGCTTGATTTGTGTGTTTATCTAATAAGTGACGCATGCGAGAGACATGTTGACTGTTCCTCTGATGAAATCGCCCCCCTCAAGTAGACGGAGAAATGCGTCAGGTATTGCTGTGATGCTGTCAGTTGACCTTACTTCTGAAAATCCATATCCACCCTCACATGCACGCTGAATACACACAGTGTCCATGCTGGGTGTAGTTTAAATTGGACCTCAACTGGGATCTCACAATCGCCGGACACCTCGAGGCTGCCTTACTGGTACGCTCTGGCAGTTGGGGTAGACTGCAGTAATAATACATCAAGACAAGGAGATAAACGTTGTTGTGAAAGTGCTACTGCTTATGTGCACCAGCTGACCCATATTAATAACTGATATTAAGCATTGTACTTTGTCAACAGGAGTGGATTGCACAAATGTATTAATTTAAAGAGATAAAGAAGTTACTGTGTAATAATCTTATTGATTATATTTAAGTGTTTTGGTGGTGTTATGGTATATTTTATATTGTTGGAATAAATGGAGCTTATTAAATCTTTTGAGTGTATTGACAAACATTTCGTATTCCATATATTTATACTGTCGAACTGATTAGGGTCGACCCTGTAATCCATACCCACTGCAAGTGTATTAGTTTAGGGCGGCTGGAACCATTAATCAGGCCCTGATAACAACAGGGTATATTTCCAAACGGTTGATTTTCACCAATTTCTATTGCTTTCAAATCGATGGAAATTGATCTAAATCGATGTTGTGCTTCCAGGACTAAAACACACATTTACTAACATTTAAAAATTGATCTAAAAAATAATCTGTTAGTAAAAAATAATCTGTTAGTAAATGTGTGCTTCAGCCCCTGAAACCCAGCACTGATTGAGATTGATTTTCATCAGCAAATCTCTTCTAGTTGCAAATGATGGTCATATGGTTATCTTAACATTGTCAGTAAAGTAAACTGTGTTTACTTTATAAGCGATAGTAAGCACAGATGTATCCTGTGAGGCGGGGAGGTTTGTTTTGCTTCATGTTATTTCTGCTTAATAAAAATATTTACAATAGTAAAACACCCGTATACTTATTAATTATAGTGAGACTTAACACAATGTCGTGCAATTTTTTTCTGTCTTTATTTCTTGCCTTATGTTTCAAAGTTGAAGAGAAAGTCAGTCACAGTGCTGTCTAATCGTTGTGCTCCCAGCCCTACATATGTAAATATGCTGTGCTACTGACACTGTCACTAATGGGGCCCAGGACACAGTGTTAATGGAGCAGGGTGGTATTGGTGGATAGATCAAGGGGCAAGGTGAGGGCAGAAGAGGGGCAGGTGTGGGCAGAACAGGCTCTTCCTTGTCAGAGGTGATGAATGCTTTCTTTCTGTGTCTGTCTCAGGGCTCTCCAGTGAACAAAATGAAGTTTGCAGTCAGAAACATCAACACCAGCCCCCCACCCGTCAGCATGGGCTTCTCACAACTGTACACCCGTATCCACCTGATGGTGGTTCTGCCCATAGCATTTACATCCGGGTTACGCCAGGCATACACTTACAATGACTCCTGTGTGTTTAATAATTTGCTTTAGTAGCAAAATATGCATACATTATTAGGTATAAATAACACGTCAATACCCTCTTTACAGTGGCATAACAAGTGTGAGGCATGGGGTGCCCCTTTTTACCACCCTCCCTGTTGCCGTTGACTGTATAGTTATCAGGGGGCGTAGTGTTGGCAGATCGTAGTCTGTTTTTTCCTAATTATACAAATGCTGTCAGTGTACTGTATGTAGATTGCTTTGGGCTGCATTTGCAAAAGCCAGTGAACAGTCAGGGGGGGTGATGGGTAGTAATTACCCAGGCCCGGGCTGGGTAACGCTGCACCCTACCCTCCTAAGTATGGTTCCCGTATGAATGGTCGACCATGTTATGGTCGACAGTCATTAGGTTACCTGTACTGAAGGCCGGTGCCTTCTTCCCAGTGAAATCTTTGCCGCACACTAACTGAAAGCAAAGACTTGGACACTGTGCCAGAGTCTTTGCTCTCTAGTATACATGCACCATCTTCCCAAATATCACTGGGATGATGGCGCAGGCCAAGGAGGAGGGACATCTTTCCCGCAAGCACGGTATATGCGTTCCTACCCCTCCTGCCTCTCATTGCCTTAGAATAACGCCCTCTGTGGAATGCATGAAGCAACCTCGCAATTATACATTTGTCACATTCTATTATTTTAGGGGGGTGGACATGCCCCCATTTTAGGCCACGCCCCCATTCATTACCGGGACCTGGCATGGCTCTCTATGCCCCTGCATTCAGTTACAGTTTAGTGGAGAAGCAAAATAAAAGGGATTTATCCTCAAATGGTAGGAGGTAGATGTGTGCTGTGACTTGTACACTTTTGCAGTGTGCACGTAGAGATTATTCCAACTCTGCACAGCAAGCTGTATTGGCAGGGCCGGATTAACAATGGGGCGGGTGGAGCTGCAGCTCCAGGCCTCCCCATGAAAATAGGCCCATCGGAGACGGGCAGAATTGACAGGAAAAAAAAAAGTTCCTGTGAAAAAACTGCCAGCGGCCGTCCTCCCAGGCCCCCGCCCCATGCAAAACCTGCTGGCTCTGGCCGTCACCTCCCCGGTTGTCACCCAGGAGAATACAGGTACCTGCATGTCTGCCTCCCCTCCTCCCAGCGATGCTTACAGTGCAGCCTCGGGCATCCCGCGGCCGCCCCAACACCCAGAGCTTTCAGCGTGACCACCCCTGTCCGGAGCTTACAGTAAGCCCGGATCCCTGACCCTCACCGGAGGTTACAGGAAGCTGCAGGCCATACAGTCCGATCCCCTCTACTGCAGCCCCTGTCCAGAGCTTACAGTAAGCCCGGACTCCTGACCCTCACCAGAGGTTACAACAAGCTGCGGGCATTAATCACCGATCCCCCCCCCCACCCAACCCCTACAGTGCTGGCCGGACCTCTTCTCCCCCACCGCACCGGAGGATATTGTGAGCTGTGTACTGAGCTGTGGGCAGTCAAGCCCGATCCCTTCCCTCTGCCGGAGCTTCCCCCCTAACCCTGAGGTTACACTACTGAGCCGCAAGCAATCATGACAACCCCATCTACCGGAGGTTACACTAAGCCACGGCCAGTAATACCTGACACCCCCAGCAGTGAGTAGGGCAGATCAGAGAGAGAGCCTTTCCGGGACTGTGCCACCCTGCAGACTAGTGTGCCAGTCAAAGCACTGCCGCCTCCGCACCCATCTCAAGCGCAGCAGTCCCAGTAGTCATTTTTATGTTTAAAGCAATACTGCTGCGTGCTGGATTCAGGGCCTGGCAATTTACTTCCAGGGAGGGAGGCAGGGTACAGAGTCAATATTTGACCGAAGCCGCTTGTTGGAGAGAACCTGGAAGCGTGGTTGACGGACGGGTCGTGCTTGGACAGAGCGACACAATCTTGTTGACGGTGAGCCCTCCTCTCCCCTACCATCCGTCCATATGTCTGTCTATGCCCCCCCATCTGTCTATGCCAACCGCATCTGTCCGTCTATGCACCCCCACCCCCCCATCTGTCTATACACTCCCCCATCCATCTATGTCACCCACTCCCTGTCCATTTGTCTATACCCTGCCCCCGTCTATCTATCCATCTGCAGTATGCCCCCATATGGTGTTCTGTCCATCTATGCCCCCAACCACCATCCATCTATGCCGGATCCTTCTATGCCCCCATATTGTGCTCTGTCTGTCTATGCACCCCCCCCCCCCCCAGGTCTGTCTGTCCTTCTATACTTTTTATGCTCCTATATGGTGCTCTGTCCGTCTATGCCCTGTCCGTCCATCTATACACTCCATTGTTTGTCTATCCATCCATGCCCCCCATGTGGTGCTCTGTCCGTCCATCTATGCCCCCATGTCTTTCCGCCTGTCTGTCTATGCACCATATGGTGCTCTGTCCATCTATGCCCCCCGTCCCTTGTCAATCTATCTATCTATACCCCATATGGTGCTCTGTCCATTTATGCTCCCCCGTCCGTCTGTCAGTCTATGACCCTATATGGTGCTCTGTCTGTCCATGCCCCCCATCCATCTGTCCGCCTAACCCCCCCTCCCTTCGTCCTGTGCTATAGTCAGGTAGTGTCTCCTGCTTGCTCCTCCCCTTTTTCTTTACACTCTCTCTCTCTCTTGCTCCTCTTTCTTTCTTTCTCTCAGTCTTTCTCTCGCCCTGACAGTCTCTCTCTCCCTAGCACTGTCTTTCTCTGACACTCTCTTTCTCTCTCCCCCTCTCTCCTTAACACTGTCTCTTTCTCTCTATCCCCCTCTCTCTCTCTCTCCCTGACACTGTCTTTCTCTCTCCCTGACATTCTCTCTCTGACACTCCCTCTTTCTCTCTCCCCCCTCTCCTTAACGCTGTCTCTATCTCTCTCTCTCTCTCTCTCTCTCTCTGGCACTGTCTTTCCCTGACACCGTCTTTCTCTCTCCCTCACATTCTCTCTTTGACACTGTTGCCTTCTCTCTCTCTGTCACTGTCTCTCTCTTTCTCTCCCTGACACCCTTTCCCTAAAACTCACTCTCTTTCTCCCCCCTCCCTCCCTGACACACTCTCACTCACTCCCACTCACACCCTCCCACTCTCTTGCTCCTCCCCTCTTTCTCTCTCTGACACCCTCTCTTTATCTCCCCGATGCCCTCTCTCCCCCCTCATCCTTTTCTCTCTTTCTACCTGACACCCTCTCTCTCACTCCTCTCTCTCCTCTCGTTCCTTCATTTTTCATGAAACCCTCTCTTTCTCTCTCCTCTCTCTTTCTTCCCTTGATGCCATCTTTGTCTCTAACTCCCTCCCCCTTTTACTAACACTCTCTCTCTTGCTCCTCTCTCTCTCTCTCTTTCTTTCTTTCTCTTTCTTTCTTTCTCACAGTCTCTCTCCCTGACAGTCTCTCTCTCCCTAGCACTGTCTTTCTCTGACACTCTTTCTTTCTCTCTCCCCCTTTCTCTCTCCCCCTCTCTCCTTAACACTGTCTCTTTCGCTCTCTCTCTCTCTCCCTGGCACACTCTCTCTCTCCCTGGCACTCTCTCTCTCCCTGATGTCTTGCTCTCTCCCTGACATTCTCTCCATGACACTCTCTCTCTTTCTCTCTCCCCCCTCTCCTTAACGCTGTCTCTCTCTCTCTTTCTCTTTCTTTCTCTCCCTGACACCCTTTCTCTCCCTAAAACTCACTCTCTTTCTCACCCCTCCCTCCCCGACACACTCTCACTCACTCCCGCTCGCACCCTCCCACTCTCTTGCTCCTCCCCCCTTTCTCTCTCTGACACCCTCTCTCTATCTCCCTGATGCCCTTTCTCTCCCCCCTCATCCTTTTCTCTCTTTCTACCTGACACCCTCTCTTTCCTCTCATTCCTTCATTTTTCATGAAACCCTCTCTTTCTCCCTCCTCTCTCTCTCTTTCTTCCCTTGATGCCATCTTTGTCAATCACTCCCTCCTGCCCCCTTAAGGGGCATTGTTGTGACAATGACAGGGGGCCCACAATGTTCTAGTTTTGCCCCTGCCAGTAGTCCCTGGATCTGCTCACACTGTACCTACAATGTTGAATTCAGATAGAAGTAAGCAGCCAGCAACACCCAATGCAAAATAGAAAGAGTCTTTATATACCCCCCCTCTCCTTCGCCCTCTGGAGGTATACAATAGGCCCTTCAGAAATTTCAGCTCCAGGCCTGTGTGGACCTTAATCTGGCACTGTGTATTGGTAGTTGGCAGGAGTAACTCCTAAGGGAAAGTGATATACGGTTAGGTGAGGCAGAGCCCCTCTTGTCATACTCTAGTATAATACAGAGTTTTGACTATATGAATGATATGTAAAATACAAAGATGATATTATAGATACATTCTATGTATTATTCTGCTCAAATATGTTCTTTGTATTTTTCATATAATTTTTATAGTCAAATCTCTGGAGTATACTGGAGTATGGCAGGTGAGGCTCTGTCTCCCCTGCCTACCTTGTCTGCACATCTCTGATCAAATCTCCACCACCATATGCAGCTGCGCATTTGCATAATGCCCACATGAACCTGTATATGTGTGCGTAAATCTGGCTCTGATACTAGCCAGTGCCTCCCAAGCCATTTATCTCACCACACCTTACTGCTAAGAGTGAAGTATCTTAACATGTGCATGGTGGACCATCCGGGTATACTGGTGTAAAACACAAGCATTTGTACTATGCATTGAATGTGCTTCTGATAACATTTTAATGAATCATGACACATCAGTGGCACTACGATTGCTTTTTAATCAGTTTTTCATCAATTATGGGGATTGGGTGAAAGCCAGAACAGTCCGGATTCCAGAACGCCGGACCAGACAGGCCCACTACTGCGACTTTTGCCACTGTGGAGTTCTTTGTGCCCGTCCCCATGCATGTGACATTTGTAATTGTAACACAGCAAGCAGTGCAGGGAGATGCGCACAGAGAGTTCCAAAGTGGCCGAGGTCGCTGCAGGTAGCAGGTCCGGTCTGGCGTCCGGACCATTTTGGTTTTTATTTACCAGATCACTCTCAGACTTAAATATCATAAAACTCTTTACCAAGTCATGCAAAAAATTTGTGTGGGATTGGAAAAATTGTAAGTGCATGTAAATATGTAGCGATACAAAGCATAAAACATCAGACAGTTATCAAACGTATTTCTCACATACTGTATGTATTTCTTAATACTCCCCCTCAAAAACATGTTTATCAGATCATAATGTGTGGGCTACTTAAAGGTTACAGTGCATAAACATTTAAACTAACATTACTGTAATGTGCGTGGGTTAAAAGCTTTAGATTTAGTTGTTTTGCCAAGAATCGACTAAACATAGGATTATATTCTCAGAGAAGTTTCTGATGTACCGAACGGAACATAAACATCAGAAAACCATGTGGCAGCCTATGCTCAGTTCTTATTGGGTGTTTGAGTCTTTGTTGTCTTTCACTCATGTTACAGACCATTTCCTGGACACAGTTTGCTTGAGTACTAGAGGAAGATGTATTGATTGGATGCCAAGCAACAAATACAAACTCACTAGCTACAGACACAAACTCAGTAAACTGTTAAAGTCAGTACTGAAATCCTGCTTTTATTCAGAGTTAGGACTTTTTAACAGATGAAAACCTATTATTTGCTGTTTAAACATGTTTAATAGGATGGCAATTACCTTAAAGCAGGCATGTCCAAACTGCGGCCCTCCAGCTGTTGTGAAACTACCTATCCCAGCATGCCCTGTCACAGTTTTGCTGTCAGAGAATGCTAAAGCTGTGTCAGGGCATGCTGGGATGTGTAGTTTCACAACAGCTGGAGGGCCGCAGTTTGGACATGCCTGCCTTAAAGAATCGATGTTTCCTTTTTGTCTCTGCCACCAATTAAATTTTTGTTCTATTAGTGTATGCACTGATGTAAGTACAATAGGTGCTGGCGGTGCTAGTGCTGTGGGACATGGGCCACCTCAAGGGCCTATCTCCACTGCACCTATGCCGTGCTTAAGTGTCTCTCTAGAAGGATTGGATCGGGACTATGGGGTCCATAATGTTCTAGTTATACCCTTGATATCTCCTGTGACCAGGCCCGGCGCTACCCGCTCAGCAAAGCAGATAGGCGCCTGACTGGAGAGGCGCTCTCCCTGCTCTGCATCCCTGCTGCTGCTCCTGGGCCCCCTGCTACTGCTGCCGGCTGCTGTGCCTGTCACACCGTTTGACAGGCAGCAACACCGGCAGCTTGAAGCTTCCCTCTACCCCCCTGCAATGTCGCAGTGTCCGTCAGTGTCCTGAGCTCTGGCCGAAAAGGGGGCTAATGGCGTCGAGGGGCAGAGCTGCACAGGACCAGGCTGAAGAGGACAGAAACTGCTACAAATCCAGCCAGCCAGATGGTATGTTGAAGGAGCGTGAGTGAGAAAGTGTGTGTGCGTATCTGTGTGTATGTGTATGTGTGTGTGTATATGTGTGTATATATCTATCTATGTGTATGTGTATCTACAGTATGTGTGTGTATGTGTATCTATGTGTGTGTGTGTGTGTAAGGGAGTGTATATGGCACTATGGGGCAATGTGTATCTGGCACTGTGGGGCACTGTGTATCTGGCACTGTGGGGCACTGTGTATCTGGCACTGTGGAGCATATCTGGCACTGGCGGCATTTGTGTATCTGCCACAGTGGGGGGGCGTATCTGGCACTTTTGTGGCATATATGGCACTGCTGGAGGCATTTGTGTATCTGGCACTGTGGGGCATTCGTGTATCTGGCACTCTGGGGCATTCGTGTATCTGGCACTGTGGGGAAATATCAGGCACTGTAGGAGCATACATACTGTATCTGGCACTGTGGGGGCATATGTGTATCTGGCACTATTGGGGTCATATGTGTATCTAGCCCCATATGTGTTTCACCCCCCCCATTTTCATTGGCCATGCCCCATGTGGCATTTGTCCACACCCATTTTTTTTCCACGCGTGCCTTAGGCGTGCACACACAGTACTACTAACACTTTTTTTCTACTTGCACCACTGGTGGGAAGGGGTTCATAATTTGTATAAATGGAACTTGTGAGGGCATTATATATAACCGGCACTACATAACTGGTGCTACCACAGGGGTCATTATGTGTATAACCGGTGCTACCACAGGGGCTATTATGTGTATAACCAGCGCCACTACTGGGGACATTATGTGTATAAACAGCACTACTATGCCCAGGGTAATGTGAATAAAATTGTGCTACTGTGTGGCGTAATTTGAAATGGGGGTACTATTGTGTGGCCATGCCCCTTCCTTATTATTATTATTATTATTATTATTATTATTATTATTATCCTTTATTTATATGGCGCCACAAGGGTTCCGCAGCGCCCAATTACAGAGTACATAAACAAATAATCAAGCAGGAAAACAGCAACTTACAGTTGACAATATAGGACAAGTACAGGGTAAATAAACATAGCTACATCAGCAGATGACACTGGAATAAGTATCAGGTGGCAGAAGACTGCTGGATTTGGTGCAGTTGAATATTATTAAAGTAAGAAAAGGATAAGCACATGAGGGAAGAGAGCCCTGCTTTAGAGAGCTTACATTCTAAAGGGGAGGGTAGACAGACAGGGGTGAGACAGATGGGGTACATAGAGAACGTGGAACAGAGGTTTAGGATGAGATTTGGCTGGGTTTGGTGAAGAAGTGGGTCTTGAGAGCCCGTTTGAAGTTTTGTAGAGAGGTGGAGAGTCTGAGGGGGAGAGGTAGGGAATTCCAGAGAAGTGGTGCAGCACGTGAAAAATCTTGGAGGTAGGAGTGAGAGGAAGTAATCCGTAGGCAGGAGAGTCGACGTGCATTAGCAGAGCGAAGAGGACGGATGGGAGTGTAAAGGGAGATAAGGTCAGAGATGTAGATGGGAGAGGAGTCGGTGAGGGCTTTGTAAGCAAGTGTGAGAAGCTTGAAATGGATTCTGAAAGGGAAGGGGAGCCAGTGAAGGTCTAGTAAGAGAAGAGAGGTGGACGTAGTGCGTTTGGTGAGGAAGATGAGCCGGGCAGCAGCATTGAGTATAGATTGGAGTGGAGAGAGGTATTTGTCAGGAATGCCAGTTAGGAGGAGATTACAGTAGTCCAGTCTGGAGATGACCAGTGAGTGGATAAGAGTCTTAGTAGCATCCTGGGTCAGAAAGGGTCTGATCCTGGAAATATTTTTTAGATGAAAACGGCAGGTTTGTGAGAGGTGCTGAATGTGTGGTTTGAAGGAGAGGAAGGAGTCAAGGATTACTCCAAGACAGCGCACTTGGGGGCTAGAGGAGACAGTGGTGCCATCAATAGATAATGAGATTGTAGGAGGTGAGGTTATGCGGGAGGGAGGGAAGATGATCAGCTCGGTCTTAGACATGTTAAGTTTAAGAAAGCGCTGGGACATCCAGGAAGAGGTAGCAGAGAGACAGTTGGAGGTACGAGTGAGGAGAGCAGGGGAGAGGTCTGGAGAGGAAAGATAGATTTGAGTGTCATCAGCATAGAGATGATATTGGAAACCAAAAGAACTAATGAGCTTACCTAGTGAGGACGTGTAGAGAGAGAAGAGTAGAGGACCAAGGACAGAACCTTGGGGTACCCCTACAGTTAGTGGAAGTGAGGGGGAGGTAGAGTCATAAGAGGAGACAGAGAATGAACGGTCAGAAAGGTAGGAGGACAGCCAAGAAAGGGCAGTGTCACGCAGACCAATGGAGTGAAGGATTTGCAGTAGGAGAGGATGGTCCACAGTGTCAAAAGCAGCAGAGAGATCCAGTAGAATAAGTAGAGAGTAGTGTCCCTTAGATTTAGCAGCATGGAGGTCATTGCATACTTTTGTAAGGGCAGTTTCAGTGGAGTGGAGAGGACGGAAGCCAGACTGGAATGTGTCAAGCAGTGAGTGTGAGGAAAGAAAGGAAGTAAGGCAGTTGTAGACAATACACTCAAGGAGTTTGGAGGCAAAAGGGAGGAGAGAGATGGGTCGGTAGTTGGAGAGTGTTTGGATCAAGGGTAGGTTTTTTAAGAATAGGAGAGATGAGTGCATGCTTGAAGGCAGAGGGGACAGTGCCTGATGAGAGGGAGAGATTGAGAAGGTGGGAAAGATCGGAACAAGCAGAAGGAGAGAGGTAGCGGAGGAGGCGGGAGGGGATAGGGTCAAGTGGGGAGGTGGTGAAGGGACAGGAATAAATGAGGGCCATGACTTCCTCGCTAGATGCATGGGAGAAAGATGTCAGAGTTGGGGCGAGGGATGGGGAGGGTTGGTAAGGGATAGGAGAAGGCTGGTTACTGATGGTCTGGTGTGATGTGATGTCCTGACGTATGGAGTCAATTTTGGATGTGAAGTAAGTGGCAAAGTCAAGAGCAGAGAGTGAGGAAGGGAGACGAGGTGGAGGTGAGCAGAGGAGTGAGTTGAGAGTAGTAAAGAGGCGCCGGGGGTTGGAAGACTGGGAGGAGATGAGGTTCTTGAAGTATGACTGTTTATCAAGAGAAAGGGCAGCACTGAAGGATGAGAGCATAAGTTTGAAATGGAGAAAGTCTGCCTTACAGCGTGATTTCCTCCAGTGTCGCTCAGCAGTACGTGAGCATTTTTGCATATATCTGGTGCATTTGGTGTGCCAGGGTTGAGGTGTTAACTTGCGAGGGTGAATAGTGGTTGGTGGAGCAACAGAGTCAAGAGCAGAAGTAAGGGATGCATTGTATGTGGAAGTGGTTTGTTCAGGTCATGAGAGAGAGAGAATAGGAGAGATAAGTGAGTCAAACAAGGAGGAAAGGAATGTGGTGTCAATAGCCTCAATGTTACGCTTAGTGATGGTAGCCTTAGGAGGTAGAGATGGGGAAGTCGAGAGAGATAGGTTAAAGGAAAGCAAGTGGTGGTCAGAAAGGGGAAATGGGGAGTTGGAAAAATCAGAAATATCACAGCGGTGAGTGAAGACCAGATCCAGTGAGCTCCCATGAGACCACACCCCTTTTTGCTGCACGCTGTCCCTTTGTAAAATATGGGAGGGCATAAATTTATCGTTTGCAGGGGGGCGCCGAATACTGCCCTGCCTGTGATGTATGATTAAGTGTGACACATATGGGGCACTGAAACATTGTGGCAGGACCTGAATAAGTGTGACAGAAATCCTGTGTAGAAATAGAATTCCATGTGTTTGACAACAGTGGCAAACTGCTTAAGCCCCCACACAGCAGGAAGACTACCAGTGGTACATGCTAATTTTCTTTAAATTTGGGTTCCAATGTACTGTATAGATAGTTAAAAGATAGACAGTCATTAGGTTGACACGATATGGTCGACAGTCAAAAGGTCGATAGGGTCAAAGGCCAACAGGGTCAAAAGGTTGACAATCGAAATGTCAATAGGGTCAAAATGTCTAAAGGTTTTTCAACAAATTTGGGTAAAAAAATTATTAAAAATACAAAATAACACAATTTTTTGGGGTGTTGACCTTTTGACCCTGTATGACTGTTGACCATATGGGGTCAACCTAATGACTGTCTATCTTTTACCTGTTTAACTTCTATACCATACCCTTTAAATTATTCCATAGGGTTGATGTATTTTGTACAGACATTATATAGATGCTATATACAGTATTACCCTTAAAGAGTCTAATCATCCTTTTGGTATACCATAAAAACCAAGCTTTCCTAGGTGCCAGGTGTGATGGTTACTGGGAGCATACTCTGACATCACCAATCAAGCAGAAAAATCGAACAACATATTCATTCTGGGAGGGTACCACAGTAAACTGTTGTCACTGGTCGTTATTAGAGATGTGCTCCAGACCATTTTTGCTGGATTTGGTTAGTATAAGACTGGAAACATTGATCGCTAGCTGCATTTGTTCGCTGTGCAGCGATGAGGCAAAAAAAGGCACTTCTGCACATGCGTATGTGGCGCAATGCGCACGCGCGACGTACTATTACAACGAACGATGTAGTTTCATACAGGGTCTAGCGAAGCATTTCAGTCGCACTGGTGGCTGCAGAGTGACTGACATGAAGTAGGCGTTTCTGGGTGTCAACTGACTGTTTTCAGGGAGTGTATGGAAAAATGCAGGCAGGCCTGGAAAAACGCAGGCGTGGCTGGGCAAACGCAGGGCGTGGTTGTGACGTCAAAACAGGAACTGAATAGTCTGAAGTGATCACAAGTGCTGAGTAGGTTTTGAGCTACTCTGAAACTGCACAATAAAACTTTGTAGCCGCTCTGCGATCCATTCGTTCGCACTTCTGCTAAGCTAAAATAAACTCCCAGTGGGCGGCGGTATAGCGTTTGCACGGCTGCTAAAAACTGCTAGCGAGCAAACAACTCGGAATGACCACCATTGTGCTTTTCACTCCAGATTGACGCTGGTTTGAGTGAACTCACACAGAACACAATAATGTTTAAGAATTTTTAATAATCTAACATACTGTATAATCCTTACAAGTTAGTTCAATTTATAAGACAAAACTTTATATTAATAATACAGAATATGCATATTTTATCTGGGAGGTGGATAATAAAAAACAATTAGTTTGCATGCTTAAAAATAGTATCAGTTGACAAGCTTAAAAAATAATAAATTAAAAATTAAAAATAAAAGTCAATGAGGACTGTGTATACACTCACTGATTATTCCAGGCTATAAGTAAGTGCCGATGTGCACAGGACAGATGGCTGTTAATGTCCTCTTTATGTATATGTATATCTTTGGCCGATAGTAAGAAGCACAATCCTTACTTGCAGAAAATTATCCTGAACAGGACCCACCACACATATCACTTACACCTGTTTGGCGCTCTAGGAGCCATGGCTGTGTAATTTCTGTGTCCACTGCGGGAGCGTGATGTCGACTTAATTTGCCTCACAGCCGGAGATGTCTCTGTTACTCATACGCTGTCAGCAGCCTACTTGATGAAGGATCGGTATGGGATTACCGCATGTCACCATGTCCCAAAACAATAGTCGCCCCTCAACTTCTAGTACATCTGGGTGTCTTGTGGGGTCTCCGACTTCCAGGGGTGGATTGGTATTGAAAACCAGCCCGGGAAATTTATGGAAGCAGCCCTAATGGGGCGGAGTCTGTTGAGGGGATGGGGTCTGGTAAGAGGGTGGGGTCACTCCTCAGAGGTCCTGATTCTGAGATAGACACATTTGGGGCCTTCTTTGTTTTACATTATGTTACTGTTTACCTGTAGCTTTATGCATATGCTGCTACAATACCCTTCCCTGATGTACAGCCGTACGTCTGAATATACAAGGACTGATATGCCCACTTTCAGTGTCAACTTCTGATTTTATTGATTTTTCATTCTACAAACCACTTTTTTTTAACCTAATATGTTTCATAGTACAAGGAGGGGAAGCACACACTACATACAGCACAGTACAGGGAGGAGGAGCACACACTACATACAGCACAGTACAGGGAGGGAGCACACACTACATACAGCACAGTACAGGGAGGGAGCACACACTACATACAGCACAGTACAGGGAGGGAGCACACACCACATACAGCACAGTACAGGGAGGGAGCACACACTACATACAGCACAGTACAGGAAGGGAGCACACACTACATACAGCACAATACAGGGAGGGGGAGCACACACTACATACAGCACAGTGTAGAGATGTGCCCTGTGGGCACATCAGTGTTGCTGTCCCAGAGCTGGGGACAGCGCTGGGGCAGCTTGTCTGTCCCCAGCGCTGGGTGCGTGGCGGCGGGTGTCCGGTGCAGGGATTACCCTTTTCCCTGCACCGGACCGGAGGCTGCGGGAAGATTCAAACGTTGGCGCCCTCCGGGAGCCAATCGCGGCTCCCGGAGCGGCAGCCAATCAGAGAGGGACGAGGCGAGCCAATCGGCGCTCGCCGCGTCATAGGCCCCGCCCCCGGCGTCTGACGTCAGACGCCGGGCGGGAGCCGACGACACCGCGCGCGCGGAAGAGCGCGAAGAAGAAAGAAGCCGGGTCCTGGAGAAGAGGGTCGGCGCGGAGAAGAAGACGGCGGCCGCTGAAGAGGCCAGAAGACGTCGGGCTCCTGCAGGAAGATGTCCAGCGGCGGCTGGACGCGGAGCAGCGGAGGCGACGCCGCTGGCCAGGACGGGTCAGCGGCAGAAGAGGGCACTGGAGATCCCTGGAGCAGGTGAGGCCTCAGTGAGGCAACTTCACCCCCTCCCCTTTTCCTCCCTCGACCACCAGGAAATTAGGCCCGAGGGCACAATTTGGGCATTAGGCCCAAGCCACCCTCTCCCTGTGGCACCAGTTAGGCGGGCACTAGGCCCGGGGGCATATCAGGCAATAGGCCTGTGGGGCATTAGAGGGCATTAGGCCCTATGGTATTTTGGCCAGCTAGGGATATCTTAAGGTGACGCTGGGTACTAGGCCCAGGTCACCCCGCGTGTGACAGGTTAGGCGGGCGCTAGGCCCGTGGGCGAAATCAGGCCTCCGGCCTGTGTGCAGCTAGGGGGCGCTAGGCCCAGTGAATAAGACCCCCGAGGTGAGTACAGGTGGCACTGGGCGCTAGGCCCAGGCCACCTTGAGTTATTTAGGTAGGCAGGCCTGGGGCCCACATAAGGGAAGGTACAGGAGGTGGGTAGGCCGTGCGGCGCCCACCCCCTTTCCAGCGGGAGGGATTTAAAGGGACAGCACCGTGTGATCTTGTATTCCGATATTGTGATGTATGCTGTTACCGTGCAGGGCAAAGTGTATGCGTTGTTTAAGTTGTGCATAGTTGTGTTGCACCACCCACACGAGCTAGTTTGAGGGCTCTGTTTATGTAGCTAGTGTAGCGGACGCACACTAGGGTAGTTCTTGGCCCTGCACGGCTGTTTCTCTTTGCCTCCTTACAGGGACCTGTAAGTGGAGAAGATCGGAGTGCAAGACTTGTGACGGTGAGTAGCATCCGTGTACGTTTGTCCCTTGTCTGTCCCCGAGCGCCGGAGTCGGGATTGCTCACGGACGTGAGAATCCTTTTCATCACACTACGTGCGAGAGCGCGAGTGTGTGAAAGCTGGGTGGCTGAGGCTTTGTGCCAGTGATGACCTTTCACCCAACCGGTGAAGGTCGCGGTCACCCCTGGGGTATCCCCTTTTCCAATGGAAGAAGGGTTGATACCCCTTTAAGGTAAACTATTCTCTCCTCAGCTCGGTCGTCGGTCAGCTTCGAGAGGGAATCGCCGGATCCGATTGAAGATTGCCTGGTCCGTTGAAGGTTCCGGTACCTGAAGGTGAGAGAGAGCGGCGCCTGGTGAGTACCGAATTTACACCTGCACGGCAGCAGGCACCACCACACCGCAGCCGCACCTCTCACACAGTACAGGGAGGGAGCACACACTACGTACAGCACAGTACAGGGAGGGAGCACACACTACGTACAGCACAGTACAGGGAGGGAGCACACACTACATACAGCACAGTACAGGGAGGGAGCACACACTACATACAGCACAGTACAGGGAGGAGGAGCACACACTACATACAGCACAGTACAGGGAGGGAGCACACACTGCATACAGCACAGTACAGGGAGGGAGCACACACTACATACAGCACAGTACAGGAAGGGAGCACACACTACATACAGCACAGTACAGGGAGGAGGAGCACACACTACATACAGCACAGTACAGGGAGGGAGCACACACTACATACAGCACAGTACAGGGAGGGAGCACACACTACATACAGCACAGTACAGGGAAGGAGCACACACTACATACAGCACAGTACAGGGAGGGAGCACACACTACATACAGCACAGTACAGGGAGGGAGCACACACTACATACAGCACAGTACAGGGAGGGAGCACACACTACTTACAGTACAGTACAGGGAGGGGGAGCACACACTACATACAGCACAGTACAGGGAGGGAGCACACACTACATACAGCACAGTACAGGAAGGGAGCACACACTACATACAGCACAGTACAGGGAGGAGGAGCACACACTACATACAGCACAGTACAGGAAGGGAGCACACACTACATACAGCACAGTACAGGGAAAGAGCACACACTACATACAGCACAGTACAGGGAGGGGGAGCACACACTACATACAGAACAGTACAGGGAGGGCAGGGCCGAAACTAGGGGGGGGGGCTAGGGGGGCATGTGACCCAGGCGCAGGATTTAGAGGGGCGCTGAGAGAGACCCGGCGGCAGTGCCGTTTCTACTCCTTATCGCCTCTTCCGAGCGCTCCTGCTTGGGGGCGGAGTTTCGTCATTCGTCATTCCGCGAAGCCCCGCCCCCCGAGCAGGAGCGCTCGGGGAGAGGCGATAAGCATGAAGGAGGAGGCGGCCGGCGCGAGGGACGTGAGGCGGCGGGACCGAAGAGCGGGAAGACGTAAGTATTCTCTCTCTCTCACTCCCCCCCCCCTCCTTCCCCCCAACTTGAAACCTGCCTGCCGCTGCCGCACTGTGTAAAATGGGGACACCTGCCTATGGGGATACCTGCCTGCCGCACTGTGTAAAATGGGGGCACCTGCCTGCGTACTGTGTATTATGGGGGCACCTGCCTGCGTACTGTGTAATATGGGGGCATCTGCCTGCGTACTGTGTATTATGGGGGCACCTGCCTGCGTACTGTGTAATATGGGGGCATCTGCCTGCGTACTGTGTAATATTGGGGCACCTGCCTGCGTACTGTGTAATATGGGGGCACCTGCCTGCGTACTGTGTAATATGGGGGCACCTGCCTGCGTACTGTGTAATATGGGGGCACCTGCCTGCGTACTGTGTAATATGGGGGCATCTGCCTGCGTACTGTGTAATATGGGGGCATCTGCCTGCGTACTGTGTAATATGGGGGCACCTGCCTGCGTACTGTGTAATATGGGGGCACCTGCCTGCGTACTGTGTAATATGGGGGCACCTGCCTGCGTACTGTGTAATATGGGGGCACCTGCCTGCGTACTGTGTAATATGGGGGCATCTGCCTGCGTACTGTGTAATATGGGGGCATCTGCCTGCGTACTGTGTAATATGGGGGCATCTGCCTGCGTACTGTGTAAAATGGGGATATATGCCTGCCGCGCTGTGTAAAATGGGGATATCTGCCTGCCGCACTGTGTAAAATGGGGATACCTGCCTGCAGTGTTATTGTTGGTAATGTAGATGTAGTGTAGTGTAGTGTAATGAAGTAATATATAGTACAGCATATAGGGTATGTAGTACAGTGTATAGGAGCATGTAATGTAGTGCAGCATATAGGGGATGGTGTAGTAGTGTAGTGCAGCATATAGGGGATAGTGTAGTAATGTAGTGCAGCATATATGGGCATGTACGTAGTGTAGTGTATAGGAGCATGTAATGTAGTGCAGTGTATAGGGGATAGTGTAGTAATGTAGTGCAGCATATAGGGGCATGTACGTAGTGTTAGGAGCATGTAATGTAGTGCAGTGTATGGGAGATAGTGTAGTAATGTAGTGCAGCATATAGGGGCATGTACGTAGTGTAGTGCAATATAAAGGGCACTTAGTGTAATCATGTAGTGCAGTAATGTGGTGCAATGTGTGGGGACACACAGGGGCTATGTGACAGATGCTTAGGACATTTGGGGCACATGAGGCGCAATTTTGTTCAATGGTATCCCCTTTCTAAATATTTGATAACATGATATGCGGGGGGGGGGGGGGGGGGCGCCAAAATGCTTCCGTGCCCCGGGTGCTGACAAGTCCAGTTTCGGCCCTGGGGAGGGAGCACACACTACATACAGCACAGTACAGGAAGGGAGCACACACTACATACAGCACAGTACAGGAAGGGAGCAGCACAGTACAGGGAGGGGGAGCACACACAAGTAGTGAAACACAGACACAGGGGACCAGCGTAGCAGAATCTGTCCCAGTGGCCAATCCGCCCCTGATTACATACATAGCCACCATATTATCACTGGAATTGCAACACATTACACGAATAGCACCACATCACACATATAGCACTGCATTACATGTATAGCATCATACCCTCCAACTCTACCTTTTTAATAGGTACAGTACCTTTTTTTTATGGTCTGTACCGATTTTTGGCTCTCCAAACTTCCATTGAAAGTATAGGAAAAGGGGCGTGGCCACGACCCTTTAACCGTGGCCACGCCCCCTTTTCTAATTTGTACCGATTTTTATGTATAAAATGTTCGAGGGTATGTAGCATCGCACTACACGTATAGCACCGTATTACACAAATAGCACCACACTACACGTAGAGAACTGCATTATACAAATAGCACCACATTACATACATAGCCACCACTTTACACACGTAGTCACCGCATTACATATGTAGTCACTACATTACATTCGTAGCCATTGCATTACATACATAGCCACCGCATTACATAAATAGGCCCACCATCATGGACAGACATTGGGCAGCTGTAGGGATTGTCCCAGGGCTGGCTGTGAGCGCTGCTGATCAGCTGGCATCCTAAGAACAAGGTACGTCCTGCTCCTCTCAGGTTCCCAAACCATACACTGTGACCGGGGACGCCCTAACCCTTAAACCAACATGATAATGCAAATAATGTAATTAAAAATAATCTCTCTGCCGGGTCTCCTTCAGTGCTCAGTCGCCGCCAGTTCTTTGAGAGTGCGGGAGCTAAGGTGGCGGCGTGTGTAGTGAACCCGGCTCCGACCATCGCTATGCTGCTGCTCCTGGGCCGGGCTCGTTGAAGAGACCTTTGGCCGGGGCCAGGGAGAGGATGCTGCTGGGCTGGTTAACTTTCTCCAGGTCCCCCGTTGGTAGAACAGCTTCACCACTTTCCAAGGCTAGCGGAAACCGGAAGTCCTTTCTAGCCTAACTTCCGGATTGTGTTTCAATGAACCGCAAGTACTGGAAGCAGTGTGAGCTAGCCCAGCCTGAGTGTGAATCAGCCTGGCTGAGGGGTATATGGAACTGGACCATCGGAATCTGTCATGGTGTCCTGGTGGGCCAATCTGCCCCTGCCGACTTCCAAGGTATGCAGCCCCAATCAATTTCTAATGTTCCGTTCTCCTTAAGAACTTTATCAAAGCGCAAGATTTCTAGTCTGTGTAGACTGAACTAACTTTTCTTTTTATTCTATCACAGGAATAAATTCACCATGCTGCTCAACTATAGAATCCTATTATTTCTGATTATAAATCACTAAAACTTATGGTACCCATACACTTGTGTGATTGCATTCGACGCGATATCGGACCCGATTTCCCTTGAAGCTCATCTTGAGATAAATTGCATCGAAAGTGCATTTTTTGTGCATTCGATGCGCATACAATCCTGCGATTTATCACATGCCCCTTACGACCAGAAATTGGGTGGTATCGGATGATCGAATGCGAGCGCATCACATGCTGACCAAAGCACCAGATTTATCTGCAAGATTTAAAAAATTTTAAATAGAGGGCTGGCCTATCTAGGGGATATATAAACAGGCAGCCATTTTAAGTCTGTGCACTTCTGTTTGCTCTGTGACTAGAGAAGTTTGGTTTATACCTGTTGCTCATTCCACATTGCTAGCTACCGTGCACTGCTTTGTTCTGCCTGGCATTACAAAGTGTTTCTATACTGCTGTGTGTGTGTAGAGATGGATTCTACTCTCTACCAGGCTCTCATGTGCTACTCTGTGCTGAAGGTGAGGGGAGACAGGGAGAGGGCCCAGCAAAGGCGGAGGGAGAGATCTTGCTGGTCCAAGGAGTGGCTGCTTAAGTGGCCTACTCGCTCCTACATGCCCCTCCTGGATGAGATCAGGGACAACAACCCGAATGACTACCGCAACTTCCTGCGCATGGATGATGACACCTTCCAGGAGTTGCTGCGTCTGGTGACCCCCTCATACAGAAGCGGGATACCAAATGGCGGGTTCCTATCCCTGCTGAGGAGAGGCTTGTGGCTACCCTGCGGTTCCTTGCTACTGGACAGTCATTTGAGGAGCTGAAGTTTGGGACCCGTATCTCTGCGCAGGCTTTGCGACACATCATACCTGAAACCTGAAAGGCTATTATCAAAGTGCTTCAGTACAAGTACTGTAAGGTAAGAAAATTACACCACACATTGCTTGTCGTGTAACAAAATGTTTTATTTTTCAAACTGAAATTGGGTAGAAAAAATATGTGCTTTTTATTTCAAGACATCATTTTATTACATATGTGGCCAACATGGCTAAACGTTAGAAAACAGTAAGCATTTTCATAATGCAGCACATGTGCATCATTACATTTATGGAAAAAAAAATGCTATATATAGCAACAAATGTAGTGCATTTTGATACTACATCATTGAGTGGCACCGCAGCCAGGGGCACAATGCACACATGCAACTTGGGGTAGGAAGATGGGTCCCCGGTACTATCAACCTGCACCAAGTTGCATGTGTGCATTGTGCCCCTGGTAGCGGTGCCACTCAATGCCGTAGTATCACAATGCACCACATCTGTTGCAATATATAGCAAGAGCAGCATTTACATTTGTGAAAACATAAAAAATAATGCCATATATATCAAAATATAACTTTTTATAAATATGCAGCCAACATGGCTGAACTTTTTCAAACAGTAACTTATATGGTAGCATCTGGTGCAGAATGAGAAATGGTGGTAGTGGCACATGATTTCAGACTGTACCGTGAGGAAGAGTGTCTGTGCATGACTGAACAAACAGAAGAGAGAGATGGCCTATAACCGCCTGGTGGAGTAGTCAAAGCCCACCTTCTTAGTGGATACTGTGGCCTGGGTCTGGAAAAATATTGCAAATTTACGGACTGTCAATACACACGTGAAGGTAGGTGCAGATTGAGGTTCCCCAGAACCAACAACCTGCCCCTAGCAGCATGTGTGTATTGTGCACCTGAAAGCGGTGCCACTGTTAATAACCATGATTTTCATGATGCAGCACATGTGCATCATTAAATTTCTGTAATGATAAAAAAATGCTATATATAACAACAGATGTGGTGCATTGTGATACTACGGCGTTGAGTGGCACCGCAGCCAGGGGCACAATGCACACCTGCAACTTGGGGTAGGAAGATGGGTCCCCGGTTCCATCAACCTTCACCAAGTTGCATGTGTTCATTGTGACCCTGGCTGCGGTGCCACTCAATGGTGTAGTATCAGAATGCACCACATCTGCTGCAATATAAAAGTGCATGAATACACTTGTGAAACAAAAAAAATTGTGTAGATATATATCAAAACATAAGTATTTTTATAAATATGCGGCCAACATGGCAGAACTTTTTTAAACACTAGAACTGTAAATTAATGTTTTTTTCTAATTTTAAATATAAATATGGTGCAGTATGATATACAATGGGGGTCATTCCGAGTCGTTCGCTCGGTAATTTTCTTCGCATCGCAGCGTTTTTCAGCTTAGTGCGCATGCGCAATGTTCGCACTGCGACTGCGCCAAGTAATTTTGCTATGAAGATAGTTTTTTTACTCACGGCTTTTTCTTCGCTCCGGCGATCGTAGTGTGATTGACAGGAAATGGGTGTTACTGGGCGGAAACACGGCGTTTTATGGGCGTGTGGATGAAAACGCTACCGTTTCCGGAAAAAACGCAGGAGTGGCTGGAGAAACGGGGGAGTGTCTGGGCGAACGCTGGGTGTGTTTGTGACGTCAAACCAGGACCGACAAGCACTGAACTGATCGCAGATGCCGAGTAAGTCTGAAGCTACTCTGAAACTGCTAAGTAGTTTGTAATCGCAATATTGCGAATACATCGTTCGCAATTTTAAGAAGCTAAGATACACTCCCAGTAGGCGGCGGCTTAGCGTGTGTAACTCTGCTAAAATCGCCTTGCGAGCGATCAACTCGGAATGAGGGCCAATGTTTTTGGAGTGGCAGCGCTTTCAGAGGCACAATGCACACATGCACTAAAGCCCGGCTTCAGGCTCCCCGCCACCATCAACCAGACCCATGCTGCATTGTACACCTGAAAGCGGCGCCACTAAAACGCTGTATATCATAGTGCACCAGATCTATCGCAGTATATACCAGGGCAGCAGGAATTTTATATATACCAACAGATGTGGGGCATTCAGATACTGCGGTTTTCAGTGTCACCGGTGCCCGGGTCGCAATGCACACATGCAGCTAGGGGCAGGTAGATGGGTCCCCGGTACAATCAACCTGTCCTTAGCAGCATGTGTGCATTGTCCGCCTGAAAGCGTTGACACTCACCGTAGTATCAAAATGCACCACATCTGTTGGTAAGGGCAGCAGTAAATGAGAATCAACCTACATTTGAAAGAGACTTGTCTCCTCCTCCTCTTGTCCCCCCTGTGACATCAAGGAGGTCAAAATTGCAGAGGGGACGGCGGATGTGTGGCTGCCTTGGGATGGGTAGCTGGTTTGAGGAGGAGATTGGATAGTGGAGGAAGGGTGGGTGGATAGGGATGGGAGTTGACGGTAGAGATGAGTGGGTTCGGATCTCTGACTCAGAAATCAGAATGAGGCAAAACATCATCATCCCGCTGTCGGATTCTCGTGGGATTTGAATTCCATATAAGGAGCCACGCTTCCCCGCCATTTTCACTCCGGCATTGGAGAATGTAGAGAGAGGACGTGTCTCCATTCTATCAGTGTCCGTGTCTTGTGCTGTATTTGTCCAGTCACAGTGGTTGTGTCCTCTTGCTGCCATATGTCCACTGCTGCTGTATAAGTCCGGTCCAGTGGTGCTGTGTTGTGCTGCATCAGGTCAGTGGTGGTGTCCTGTGCATCAGCCATCAGTCATTCCAGTGACCAGGCAGTCACAGTGGTATACTCTGCTGCCATATCATACCCTCCAACATTTCACACATAAAAATCGGTCCAAATTAGAAAAGGGGGCATGGCCACTGGTAAAGGGGACGCGGCCACGTCCCTTTTCCTATACTTTCAATGGAAGTTTGGAGAGCCAAAAATCGGTACAGGCCACGATGTTTACACGAGATTAGACATGATTTTCCTGAGTTCGGAGCCTGCACAAAGTATCATTGACACCTCCATTCACCCCAACACGTGGTCAGATCACGGTCCGGTCACCGTAGATGTCGCAGGCCCACACCCACCCGCTCGCCACCCTGTGTGGAGATTGAACGATAGACTCCTTCTTAATCCCCAAACGAAAGCCCACATAGCCGCCGAAATCTCCCACTACTTTGAGACAAACACATCCCCGTCTGTCCCCCCTATGTTACTTTGGGACGCTCACAAAGCGGTCATACGCGGATACCTGATCAGTGCCTCCTCTTATAACAAGAAGGCCAGATCCAAACGCATCCGGGAACTCACGGACATGCTTGGCTCCCTCTCACTGAAACACAAAAAAACAGGGTCCGAAACGGACCTCTCCGCCCTATCTGCGGTCAGAGGTGAGTTAAACATGCTCCTGACGACGAAGGTGGAGACCAGCTTGAAGTGGCTCAACCAATCCTTTTACGAAAAAGGAGATAAAGCTGATCGGCTGCTAGCCTCTAGGCTCCGGGCTAAACTTACAAGGAATAACGTTATGTCTATCCAGCATCCCTCTGGTGTGAAGACTAGGGACCCCAAACGCATCACTGAAACTTTCTCTCGCTTCTACGAGAAACTATACAACGCCCATAAGACCACTCAGACGAAACCAGACTTTATTGGGGCTATTCGTACCTTCCTATCCCAATGCCATCTCCCTCGTCTAAGCTCATCGGTCTCAGCCGAATTGAATTCGGAGATATCCGAAGAAGAAATTGCCACTGTTGTCAAATCCCTAAAACTTAGCAAAGCTCCTGGCCCAGACGGCTTTACGGCCGCATATTACAAGACCTTTCTCCCCCAACTTACACCTCACCTCTCAGCCCTTTTCAATGCTGTCTTGCAGGGAGCTTCTTTCTCCAAAACGGCACTGGAGGCCAAGATAATAGTCATCCCTAAGGAGGGTAAGGACACATCTATTTGCGCTAACTATAGGCCTATATCATTACTTAACTCAGATATCAAGATCTATGCCAAAATATTAGCTCTCCGTCTAAATAGAGTCTTACCCCACCTTATCCATAACGACCAGGTAGGATTTATCCCCGGCCGTCAAGCACGAGACAACACGAGACGAATTATTAGCCTGACCCACTATATCAACCTTACACACACCCCTGCTCTCTTGCTTTCTCTGGACGCGGAGAAAGCATTTGACAGAATAGGGTGGCCCTTTATGTTTGAAACTCTTGCACATCTGGGCTTTCAGGGGGAATTCCTTACAGGGATACAAGCCTTATATTCGACCCCTTCCGCTAGGGTATCTATAAACGGAGTACAATCTGACCCTTTGGACATCTCCAACGGTACCAGACAGGGCTGCCCACTCTCACCCCTGATCTTTGCCTTAGTGATAGAACCATTAGCAGCCCGAATCCGAGCCTCGCCCGACATCGGGGGGCTAGGAGTAGGGGACTCTGTCTACAAGATTTCCTTGTTCGCAGACGACGTCCTCCTATCACTTTCCTCACCTCACACCTCTCTGCCGAACCTTTTTACTCTCCTGTCTGAATACGGAAAGTTATCGGGCTACAAAGTCAACTGGTCCAAGACGGAAGCTCTCCCCTTCCACATCTCCCCTCCCCAAATAGCCAACATGCAAAACAACTTCAAATTCACCTGGTGCACCTCTAAAATCCGATATCTGGGGGTCTATATTACGAGCCGCTATGGAGACTTGTTTAAGGAAAATTTCTCGCCTTTGCTTAAAAATCTTAAGGCCGATCTCCATAAATGGCAATCATTAATCATATCTTGGTTAGGCCGTATCATAGCTCTGAAAATGAATATTATCCCCCGCCTCCTCTATCTATTTCAAACGCTACCAGTGAAAGTGCCGGACTCGGTACTGGCACAAATTCATACGTGGTTGCTACGTTTTGTGTGGAGAAATAAAACCCCTAGGATAGGGTTCTCTACCCTCCGCAGATCAGTACAAGAAGGGGGGAGAGGATTCCCAGATATCCGTCTTTACTATCTGGCTACCCATCTCAGCCAAGCGGTTGCATGGTTCGCCCCTACGCAGTCCATACGTTGGCTCCAGTTAGAGAGGACACTTAGCCGCACTCCTCTATCGTCTCTACTCCTATCCCCTCCTAAATCTAGGCCTCCCCATTTGCAACTCCACCCGGTTCTGGAATTCACCTGTCAGATCTGGGACTATTGTACACGCCATTTCCACATGCTATCAGCCCCTTCGGCGCTTACTCCATTGTGGGGCAACCCTTCGTTCGTCCCAGGCCATTCCATGACCCGCTCGCACTCATGGTCTACACATAACATCCGCTTTGTTCTAGATGTATTGTCCGAAGGGGCCTGTACACCCTTACCGGAAATCGCGTCAAAATATGACTTCCCGGATGCGAATCCTTTTACCTATCTCCAGGTGAGACACTTTGTCTCGTCCTTAACAAGCACATCCCCATTCCAACCTCTCTCCACCCTGGAGTCCTATTGCTATTACAAACCGCTCGCTCGTGGAATCATCTCCCAACTGTATTCCCTTCTCCAGGTAGGGGATAAGGAGACGACCCCGGCTTTTATACTCAAGTGGGAACAGGACCTTGGCCCGATACCAGATGACTATGATTGGTCAGATGTCTTTGCGGCTGCCGCGAAATCCTCGATTTCAACCCTAGTTAAGGAAAACGCATATAAAATCTTATATCGGTGGTATCTAGTCCCCTCTAGACTTCACAAAATGTTTCCCTCCTCCCAGCCATTGTGCTGGAGAGGATGCGGCGGACACGGCTCTTTCCTCCATATATGGTGGACATGCCCTAAAATAGAGCTATTCTGGGATTCAGTCGCCCACTTGTTGAGTACAGTGCTCCAGACCCGGATATACAAAGATCCTTGGTCCTTTCTGCTAGGCCTCCCCACTGCCAATGCACCTCCGAACTCCGGTAAATTACTGACACAGATCTTGAACGCGGCTAGATGCGCAATTGCCCTAAACTGGAAAAAGAGGGAGTCCCCCCCTATACAACAGGTCATCAACAAAATATGGTACTTCGCAAGCATGGAAAAAATCACTGCATACCTCCATAACAGATCTTTTCAGTTCCTTCAAATATGGGAACTTTGGTTTGACTCACAGGCCCCCGCACACGGAGCTCGACCCCCCGGGAGCTCGACGGCCCTACTATTATGACCCCTGTACTCTCCTAGCCTGACAAGTAGCTCAGAGGATATCCTCAACATATCCTTTTCGTGTTCCCCGAGTAGCACTTTCCATTTAGTACTAGCGCCATGCGCGTACCAGCGCAAAACGGGGGCGTACCAGCGGCATTTCCCTAACCCTGCCACCTCTCCTCCTACTCTATTCCCTCCCCATCTCCCCTGTCTCTTTTTCTCGCCTCTCAGGTTCTATCTCTTTAATCTCTACCCTCCTACAGTCATAATTACGAACCTGTGTGTCGGTTCCCACCCATCTGAATAGTCTCTGTCTACCCTGAGACATAACTCTTTGCTGTTTCTTTGCATTGTGGGAACCACATGTTCCTTATTTTAAGGTTATATTTCTGTTATCGGTAATGTAATGTTAGACAGAACAGCCCATCCCATGTAAGGGGGAAGGCTGCAGTAATGTTTGTAACCTGTAAAGTTTATACCCTGAAAATTAAAATAAACAATTTAAAAAAAAAAAAAAATCGGTACAGGCCATAAAAAAAGTACTGTACCTGATAAAAATGTACAGTTGGAGGATATGCCATATGTCCAGTGCTGCTGTATATTAATAACAAGTCCCTTGCAGTGTTGCTGTGTTGTCCTGCATCAGACCAGTGGTAGTGTCCTGTGCATCAGCCATCAGTCATTCCAGTGACCAGGCAGTCACAGTGGTATGCTCTGCTTCCATATGTCCACTGCTGCTGCATCATAATAATAATAATAAGTCCCTTACAGTGTTGCTGTGTTGTCCTGCATCAGACCGGTGGTAGTGTGCTGTGCATCAGCCATCAGTCATTCCAGTGACCAGGCAGTCACAGTGGTATACTCTGCTGCCATATGTCCAGTGCTGCTGCATAATAATAATAATAATAATAATAATAATAATAATAACAAGGCCCTTACAGTGTTGCTGTGTTGTCCTGCATCAGACCAGTGGTAGTGTCCTGTGCATCAGCCATCAGTCATTCCAGTGACCAGGCAGTCACAGTGGTATACTCTGCTGCCATATGTCCAGTGCTGCTGTATAATAATAACAAATCCCTTACAGTGTTGCTGTGTTGTTCTGCATCAGACCAGTGGTAGTGTCCTGTGCATCAGCCATCAGTCATTCCTGTGCCGCATATTGTGTTATATAACTCCAGAAAAATAATGGAGAACAAAAAATTGGAGGATAAAATAGGGAAAGATCAAAAACCACTTCCTCCTAGTGCTGAAGCTGCTGCCACTAGCCATGACATAGACGATGAAATGCCATCATCGTCTGCCAAGGCCGATGCCCAATGTAATAGTAGAGGGCATGTAAAATCCAAAAATCAGTAAAAAGACCCAAAAAAAGAAATGTAAATGGTCTGAGGAGAAACGTAAACTTGCCAATATGCCATTTACGACACGGAGTGGCAAGGAACGGCTGAGACCCTGGCCTATGGGGGTCATTCCGAGTTGTTCGCTCGTTGCTGATTTTCGCAATGGAGCGATTAAGGCAAAAATGCGCATGCGCATGGTACGCAGTGCGCATGCGCTAAGTATTTTAGCACAAAACTTAGTAGATTTACTCACGTCCGAACGAAGAATTTTCCTCGTTGATGTGATCAGAGTGTGATTGACAAGAAGTGGGTGTTTCTGGGCAGAAACTGACCGTTTTCTGGGAGTGTGCGGAAAAACGCAGGCGTGCCAGGATAAAACGGGGGAGTGGCTGGCTGAACGCAGGGCGTGTTTGTGATGTCAAACCAGGAACGAAACGGGCTGAGCTGATCGCAGTGTAGGAGTAAGTCTCAAGCTACTCAGAATCTGCTAAGAATTTTCTATTCGCAATTCTGCTAATCTTTCATTCGCAATTCTGCTATGCTAAGATACACTCCCAGAGGGCGGTGGCCTAGCGTGTGCAATGCTGCTAAAATCTGCTAGCGAGCGAACAACTCGGAATGACCCCCTATGTTCATGACTAGTGGTTCAGCCTCACATGACGATGGAAGCCCTCATCCTCCCACTAGAAAAATTAAAAGAGTTAAGCTGGAAAAAGCACAGAAAAGAACGGTGTGTTCTGAGATGGTATCACAAATCCCCAAGGAGAGTCCAAGTGTGTCGGCTGTTGCGATTCCTGACCTTCCCAACACTGGACGGGAAGAGGTGGCTCCTTCCACAAATTGCATGCCCCCTGCAAGTGCTGGAAGGAGCACCCACAGTCCAGTTCCTGATATTCAAATTGAAGATGTCACTGTTGAAGTACACCAGGATGAAGATATGGGTGTTGCTGGCGCTGAATGGGTGTTGCTGGCGCTGAGGAGGAAGTTGACGATGAGGATTCTGATGGTGATGTGGTTTGCTTAAGTCAGGCACCGGGGGAGACACCTGTTGTCCGTGGGATGAAGAAGCCCATTGTGATGCCTGGGCAAACTACCAAAAAAGCCACCTCTTCGGTGTGGAATTATTTCTCCACAAATCGAAGGTGTCAAGCCGTGTGTTGCCTCTGTCAATCTATAATAAGTAGGAGTAAGGATGTTAACCACCTAGGAACATCCTCCCTTATATACGTCACCTGCTGCGCATTCATCATAAGTCAGTGTCAAGTTGTGAAACTTTGGGTAAGAGCTTAAACAGTCCACTGACACCTAAATCCCTTCTTCCTCTTGTACCCAAGCTCCTGCAAGCCACACCACCAACTCCCTCAATGTCAACTTCCTCCTCAGTCAGGAACGTCAGTAGTGCTGCAGGCCATGTCACTGTCAAGACTGAGGAGTCCCCTCCTAACCGGGATTCCTCCGGAGGATCCCTGAGTGGTACGCCTACTGCTGCTGTTGCTGCCGCTGCTGTTGTTGCTGCTGGGAGTCGATCGTCATCTCAGAGGGGAAGTCGGAAGACCACTTGTACTACTTCAACTAAGCAATTGACTGTCCAAAAGTCCTTTGTGAGGAACATGAAATATGACAGCATTCATCCTGTTGCAAAGCGGATAACTCAGGCATTGATAGCTATGTTGGTGTTAGACGTGCGTCCGGTATCAGTGGGACTTGGAGAATTGTTTGAGGTAGTGTGTCCCCGGTACCAAATCCAATCTAGGTTCCACTTCACTAGGCAGGCGATACTGAGAATGTACAGAGACGTCAGAAAAAGTGTCCTCAGTATCCTAAAAATTGCAGTTATACCCACTGTCCACTTAACCACGGACATGTGGACAAGTGGAACAGGGCAGACTAAGGACTATATGACTATGACAGCCGACTGGGTAGATGTATTGCCTCCCGCAGCAAGAACAGCAGCAGCACCAGTAGCAGCATCTCGCAAATGCCAACTCGTTCCTAGGCAGGCTACGCTATGTATCACCGCTTCCTGTAAGAGGCACACCGCTGACAACCTCTTACGGAAACTGAGGGACATCATCGCACAATGGCTTACCCCAATTAGACTCTCCTGGGGATTTGTGATATCGGACAACGCCACCAATATTGTGCGTGCATTACATCTGGGCAAATTCCAGCACGTTCCATGTTTTGCACATACAATTCATTTGGTGGTGCACATTTTTTTGAAAAATGACGGGGCATGCAGAAGATGCATCGGTGGCCCGAAAAATTGCGGGCCACTTTTGACATTCAGCCACCGCGTGCTGAAGACTGGAGTGCCAGCAAACACTCCTGAACCTGCTCTACCATCACCTAAAGCAAGAGGTGGTAATAAGGTGGAATTCAACACTCTATATGCTTCAGAGGATGGAGGAGCAGCAAAAGGCCATTCAAGCCTATACATCCAACTACGATATAGGCAAAGGAGGGGGAATGCACCTGACTCGAGCGCAGTAGAGAATGATTTCTGTCTTGTGCAAGGTTCTCCAACCTTTCGAACTTGCCACACGTGAAGCCAGTTCAGACACTGCCAGCTTGAGTCAGGTCATTCCCCTCATCAGGCTTTTGCAGAAGCAGCTGGAGAAATTTAAGGATGAGCAAACTATGTGGGACTTGTGGATGGAGCCTTTCATTCGCTTTGCCAGGATTCAACAGTGGTCAATCTGTTGAAATCAGAGCACTACATTTTGGCCACCGTGCTCGATCCTAGGTTTAAAGCCTATGTTGTTTCTCTCTTTATGGCAGACACAAGTCTGTAGAGGTGCAAAGACCTGCTGGTGAGAAAATTGTCAACTCAAGTGGAATGTGACCAGTCAACAGCTCCTCCTTAATTTTTCCCCGCAACTGGGGCTGCAAGGAAAATGATAAGATTTCCTAGCCCACCCGCTGGTGGTGATGCAGGGCAGTAAGGAGTGAGTGCTGACATCTGGTCCAGACTGAAGGACCTGCCAACGATTGCTGACATGTCTACTGCCACTGCATATGATTCTGTCACCATTGAAAGAATGGTGGAGGATTACATGAGTGACAGCATCCAAGTGGGTATGTATACTGGTAGGAAAAAGAGGCAATTTGGATGCCCTTGCACAAACTGGCTTTATTTTACCTAAGTTGCCCCCACTCCAGTGTGTACTCCAAAATAGTGTTTAGTGCAGCCGGTAACCTTGTCAGCGATTGGCGTAGGAGGTTACTTCCACAAAATGTGGAGACGATGATGTTCATCAAAATGAATTATAAATTCCTCCGGGAAGACCTTTACCAGCAATTGCATCCAGAAAGTACACAGGGACCTGTGATGGTAGATTCCAGTGGTGACGAATTAATACTCTGTGAGGAGGAGGATGTAAACACTGAAAGGGGTGAGGCATCCTAGGATGAGGATGAGGTCGACATCTTGCCTCTGTAGAGCCAGTTTGTGCAAGGAGAGATTGATTGCTTCTTTTTTGGTGGGGGCCCAAACAAACCAGTCATTTTAGCCACAGTCATGTGGCAGACCCTGTCGCAGAAATGATTGGTTTGTTAGTGTGAATGTCCTGTTTATACAACATAAGGGTGGGTGGTAGGGCCCAAGGACAATTCCATCTTGCACCTCTTTTTCTTCTTTGCATCATGTGCTGTTTGGGGACTAGTTTTTTAAAGTGCCATCCTGTATGACACTGCCGTACAACTCCAGGGTTACTGCCGTATAAGTCCAGTCCAGTGGTGCTGTCTTGTGCTGCATCAGTCCAGTGGTGGTGTCCTATGCTGTATATTATTTACTCCAAATTAAAGGGTTATATACATTATTTATATTATTATCCAAATAATTTTTACAGGGTTTGCCCTGTGTGGTGTAGGGGTACGCTCGCCTGTGCTGAATATTATTATAATAGCTCCAAATAAAATGGTTATTATTATCCAAATTCATTTTACAGGCTTTGCCGTGTGTTTGTGTGGTTTAGGGGTACGCTCTCCTGTGCCACCAATATTGTGCATGTATTACATCTGGGCAAATTCCAGCACGTCCCATGTTGTTTTTGCTGCACAATTGTGTCGCTTAGCTGTCAGACATACAGCTACCTCATCGCACCTCTTTTTCTTCTTTGCATGATGTGCTGTTTGGGGCCAAGTTTTTTTAAGTGCCATCCTGTCTGCAACTGCAGTGCCACTGCTAGATGTGCCAGGTGTTTGTGCCGCACACTTGTGTCGCTTAGCTTAGTCATACAGTTACCTCATTGCAACTCTTTTACTTCTTTGCATGATGTGCTGTTTGGGGCCTAGTTTTTTTAAGTGCCATCCTGTCTGCCATTGCAGTGCCACTTCTAGATGGGCCAGGTGTTTGTGCCGCACACAGTCATCCAGCCACCTTGGTGCAACCTTTTGGCCTAAAAACAATATTGTGAGGTGTTCAGAATAGACTGGAAATGAGTGGAAATTAATGTTATTGAGGTTAATAATGCCGTAGGATCAAAATTACCACCAAATTATGTGATTTTACCTGTTTTTATGTTTTTCAAAAATCATCCAGATCCAAAACCAAAACACAAAAGGTTGGTTTTGGCAAAACCAATCCAGATCCAAAACACAAGCATGGGACCAGAACCAAAACCAAAACACGAAAAGTGCCCGCCGCACATCTCTAATTTTCTCACTGCTGCCTTTTGGTACACAAGCTAACTCTGATAGGGTTCAGCCGTACTCTCATTAACTTAGAGTGGTTTCCCTCTGTGAGTCATCAAGGTTAACAGAAGATGTGGAGCAACTTTACACATGTACTTGTATACATCAAAGGGTACTATCATTGACTCCATCCATTGTCCTTTCCGGACACAATGGAAAATAGCAGAAGCCCAGTATCCAATATATGTGTGCCTTCTTTCCTAATTTTTGCACAAACTACCTTGTTTTTGTATCATTTTGATAGCCTCTTATCTGTGTGTAAACATCTTCTATGTGCAGCCACACTTTGGGCATACCTCCCGACATTCATACACTGTAGTGCAGGACCCTTTTGCGTGGCCTATTGAAAAGGGGGCTTGGCCACGCCACTGTTTTCTGTCACTGAGAGGGCATGACTAGCGCTCTGTGAGTCCCTTTAATACCCATGAATAGACGCTGTGCGCATGCTGCAGCCAGTGACAGGAGCCTCCCAAACTGCCCCCACCGCGGGACACAGCGACCCGCAGGTGGGACAGCAGAACAGTCCCCATAAAATGGGACTGTCCCTCAAAAATCGGGACAGTTGGGAGGTATGCTTTGGGTATTGTAGATTGCAAACTAAGAGTATATTCTGTTGCAGCAGACTTCACTCATCTGCAGGGGCAGATTGGGATGGAAAACCAACCCTGGAAATTTATGGAAGCAGCCCTAATGGGGGCGGAGTCTGTTGAGGGGGGCGGTATCCCTTCTTGGACTTGATTCTTAATAGACACAGTTGCGGTATTCCTCGTGTCTTTTGCTGCGGTTTTATCTGCAGCTAATGCTGCTACAATGCCCTTCCCTGGTGTACATCCATGACTCCAAATATGCAAGAACTGAGATACACACTATCAGTGTATACATATGCTGCAGTCATACTTTGTATGCCATTGATCGCACCATTAAAACTTTCACCAGCTCTATGTTGGAGGGTAAGTAGGGTATGTGTGATATCGCTATAAAGTGGGTTCGTACCTGAAGGTCTGTCGTTTTTGTGGTCGGCCGTATCCACTCTTCAACGATGTTGAGGCCAGCGACTATTCTTGTACATCACCTGTAAGGCTGGGACAGAAGGACCAGGAGGACCCCGGAAGGACAACCCAAACACACTATACCCAAGGACCACTACACATGGAGACGGTGACAACCATTTATTGCATTGAAGATATCAGTCACCGCTATAACTCAATTCTCAATAAACGCAGTTGCATAGGTTGAACATCACTACAATATCCTGCTTCTTTCCCTGTCTATAACAGTGTTCACAGTTTAGATATCTCAAAAGCATAACTACAG
Source organism: Pseudophryne corroboree (assembly GCF_028390025.1). Taxonomy (NCBI): domain Eukaryota; kingdom Metazoa; phylum Chordata; class Amphibia; order Anura; family Myobatrachidae; genus Pseudophryne; species Pseudophryne corroboree. The sequence goes on along the minus strand of NC_086447.1, from coordinate 555,554,313 downwards.
CTGGATCAAACAATCGGATACATTACATGTACGAACAATCATTTGGTATGTAATGATAGCTTAGAGTAAGGAATGTCCTGACAGTAATTCTGTTGCACTTCTTAAACTATCCATAGGATGGCGCTACACGCCGGGCACTAATGTTCAGTTCCTGCGCCCAGTGGGCGTCTGTGGTCAGTGTCCCTTTAGCAGAGTACTTGCACCCTGACAGTGGACTCCTGGGAAGACGTCAGTGGACGCAAGGTAAGTATTCGTAGGAGGTGTGCAAAACTAACTGTTCGTGGTATAACACGGCAGCCATGACACTGCTCTCTCTCTGCCCCCCCCCCCCCTCCTCCTGGGAGACCACCGGGGAGTTCACTGGGTGCTGTGGCGGTGATGGACTGCTCCTGCGTGTCAGGTGTTCCCCGGACAGACCCCCGGGTGCAGGCACTGATTCACCTGCTACCCGGCTGGCGGCTGTCTCTCTCCGCTGGCACCTCTCACTCCTGTGAGACGGTGGTGACGGGGAGGCTTAACGCTGGCGCGGTCCTCTGCTCTCCTGCTGTCGCTGTGTCGGGCGGCTTCTCCCCCACGTGCGGCTCTCTGCAGCAGCCTTCCTCTCAGCCGCGCTCCGTCCTCTCTCTCTCTCTCGGCGCATCCCCCAATCAGCCGCACTTTTTCCTTTTATTTCTCCCGGTCAGCTCCTCCTCCTCCTTCCGCGCCAACTTCTCCTCCAATCCACTGGGCATCAGGGGTTCCCGCTCTCTCCCTCCTGGCTGGGAATTGCTGGGTCCTAGTCCTCCCCGTCTCAACTCCCTCCATGGGCTGTTGCTAGGCAACCGGAGAGGGGATTCTTTAACACTGTCAGCGCCTGCCCAGCTGACAGATCTCCTTGGGCTGCGCTGGCTGCAGTTAAGGCCATGATGGGATTAGTAGTGGTATCCCAAACGTGGGTACCACATATGTTCTGGAGGTCAGTGGATAGGTTATGTTTGGAGTTCGGGTAGATGGGGGGGGTGTAGGGTATGCTTTGGAGGCTGGGGGTGGACGGGTACTCTATGCAGCTGTCTCAGGGAGTAGGGCTGGATAGCTTAATGCCTGGAACTGAAGCCAGTGCTTCTACGCAGCGCCGCTGCTTCAGACTAACAGTACCAAGAACTTTCCCGCCCAATCCGCCCTTGCATAAACTACACGTTGATTACAGTACACTGCATATAATTTACAGTGCGCATTGCTTACACTGCATATCAATATCATACAAATTGCACTACATATCACCTACACTGCACACCACTTACAGTACACAATGTACATCACTTACACTGCATATCATTTATGTTGCATATTACCTGCACTGCACATCACTTACAGTACATTCAGGGCCGAAACTACAATTTTCATCAGCTGTGGCAAGGAAGCAATTTTGTGCCCCCTCCCCCCACCCCTCCGTTACACCAAAAATTATCATATTATCAAATATTTAGAAAAAGGGGATACCATTGTACAATATTGCACCCTGTGTGCTCCAAAGCATCTGTCACATGGCCCACCAGTAGCATATTCTCCACATGCCCTGTGTGTGTCCCCACACATTGCACCACATCACTGCACAACATACTACATCACTACACCAAGTCCCCATATACGCTGCAATACATCACTACAATACGTATACGCCCCTATAGGTTGCACTACATTACTACACTATATCCCCCTATACACTGCACTACATCACTGCACTACATGCCCCTATACACTACACTGCATTACTACACTATATCCCCTATATGCTGCACTACATTACTAAATTACATGCTCCTATACACTGCACTACATGCTACAGTATACCACTACACTACACCTCCCGTTACCAACAATAAGAATAGAACATCTCAGTGCCTACCATGAGGAAGATGTCAGCTCCTCTGTCCTGTGGAGCTCCGGACAGATGTGAATGAGGGCAGCATGTGGTAGACTCAGTGGAGGGAGGAGCAGGGCCGTCTCTTCGTATGGGCTCAATGGGCTCTTGCCCAAGGGCCCCAGGAGTCTAAGGGCCCTCGGATGATAGCTGAGGGTCCCCTCTTTCCAGGGGTACCAGATTTTTGAAAATCGGCCCTGGGGAACCGGAGATATCTGACTTTGAAGCAGTGGTCCCCATCCAAGACTGTTAATTTCTCTTTCCAGCCAGATAGCTCGGGTTCTGTCTGACTTATTTTGAGAGCATTCTCCAAAAGATGGGACTCCCCCTTTCAATGGACACTAGCAGCTTGTCTCTACTATGCCCAGAACCGGAGATATAAGTCTTCAAGAAGCTGGACCCTGCTCCAGCTCCACACATCTGGTTTGCAGTTTTATATGTTTGCCGGTGGATTGCTCTGGCTCCTGAACTCTGATCTCCAAGTCCCCAGAACCTCTTGAAAGGTGGGACTCTCTAGTTTTTTATCGCATTCAAAGCTAAAAAATCTATCTCCAGAAAATGGAGATATCTGCAATCAACCAAGCTGCTCTCCCACCGGAAAATTATGAATATCAAGTCCACTCCTCTATCCACCCCTCTACTGCATATTACACACCCCCTACAACCCTGGAAGTTATGTACCGGGGACTCCTTCATTCATCCCAATGCCTCTTCTACTGTTTAGTGTTCTCACTCCCGCCCCATCTTAACACTATCTGTGCAGTAAAGGAGTAATTAGCAGAAATTACTGCTCCAGGTCCTACATACTGAGTGGCAGAAAGAACACCCCCTACCGCACATGGGTCATCAAAGCTGCTGCTGATAGCACCCCCCACCCCTACCGCTGGAGGATGGGTAGGGGGCCCAGTGCATTGCTGTGCCCAGGGGCCTACACTGCTGTTAAGACGGCTCTGGGGAGGAGGACGGGCCTGGTCCGCAGCAGCACATGGGTGGCTGGTCCTGGAGCAGGGGCCAGCCACCACATACAGATCACTTGCAGAGGAGGCAGGGCGCAGCAGAGATTGGATGCACTTCTCTCCTCCAGCCGGACTGCGGACAGCGTGCAGGGAGAGAGCAGCGTGGACCGGCGGCTTTGGCAGGAGGAGCATCGAGGGTGAGTGGCGGCTGTGAGAGGCGGACTCGGGAGGAGTGTCTTCAGCCAGTGCTCCAAGGAGAGCCTGGCATCTGTGTCACAGCTCCACCCTGGGTCCGCCGCTCACAGCTCTGCATTCTTATTCACTGACAGGAACCAAGAGGGGCTGCGCTTGTATCGCAGCTGCTGTCTAGGACTGTCTCCGAGTCTCTCATAGCGCGCTCTAAATCCTGCGCCCGGGTCACATCCCCCCCCCCCTTCAATTGCACCCATGGTACATTGCATTTTACTTACAATACAGTTAGTTTAGATTACACATCACTTATACCCCTTTTAGACCAAATTTTGACACAGGAGCTTCCCGGGTGCGACCCGCCTCAGGCCCCTCACATGATCTCCAAGCGCCGCCCGTCTATACAGTGTGATCAGGAAATAGGTTGCATCAACCCGGCAATCAGGAATCACGGCAGACCAATCCGCCCATGCTCAACTGTAGGCAGAACTGCTGAGTACAATATGTCACATTCTTTTTAGCTTATTATGTATACATTCATGGTAATATATTATTGACAATTGATACATTATGTTAACATTGGATTGAGTAGGAAGAGATCTTTGAAGCATTGAGAGTGGTTCCAATATAATGCACATATGAACCACCGCTAATTAATGTTTTTTTTTTTGTGTTTGTGAGTTCCAATTATAATAAAAGTTACGTTTTATTTGAAATAATTAGTGCCCCAGGCGATAGAGTTCTCTGTCCTTCTCTAATAACGTGTTTATATATTACTCTTGGGCTGGGCAGTATAGAGCCTGGCCAGGCTCTGCATACTTAAAAAAAACAAGCAAACATAAAAAATAGTACTTTAAGTGCCTCCCTGGCAACACTGCAGCCCAGCATATAGCAGTTTGTGCTGGGATGAGGAGAAGAGCTGCAAGTGTTGCTGCCAGGTGAGTAGGGGGCGACTCTGGGCCCCTCCATCAGGCCTGGTCATGGGTAATTACTACCTGATTTCCCCCCCCCCCCCCCCCCCCCCTCTGCACCTCTTTCTTTTCTATGTTAACCCACACATGGTTACATGTAAATGTGTACTATTCAATAATTAACACCTTATATACTGGTTTACTATTTTAAGTTCACTATAAGTGGGTAGCAATGCACCTGTCCAGCTCCCCTTTTTTCTGTACCAATATTTACCTACTCTCTTGGGAAACAGAAGGTTTACCATTATTCTCACTGAATAATGGTAAACCCTCACAAAGCGAGCACACTCCAGAGGCTTCCGCCTTTTCAATCCGTGTTGAAGCCCTGAAGGTCAGCTACATTCTGGACATTCTGGACTTCTCCTGCTTACTGTGGGACCAGAAGGTCAAATCCCCCAGGTGCCATGGGACAGCAAGGGGTCCTGTATCTGCCACTGCTTTGACTGTTGACTGGCTGGGAGGGAAAAGGCCAGGAGAGCAGTCACTTACATAAAATCCTCCCACCCCCTTGAACGTGGCCCACTAAGCCCCTCCCCCTTACAGAAAGGGGCATGATCTTAAAACAGTGCCCACTGGGGGGAATTACCCAGCTCCCTGTCAGACGAGTCAGAGCATGGATGAAGTCTAAGGATAAGGACAGTTCACTCAGTTCTCTCATCGCCCCCAGTGGTCATTTGGAGTGGTGCCATATCAAGAGCAGGTGCAGTTTGACCAGCCATCATAGACCGAGAAGCAGGCTCCCGCATGGATGCAATTAGTTCAGGATGATCTTTTGGGGGAAATATTATTAGTGTCATTCCACAAACTTTCAAACCAAGGTGCACAGTTTTTTTGTAATGTATAACACTTATCTTGTAGTTGTGATCTTCCTTGTAGTTTATTTTTGTCTCAAAATCTTGGATCTAGACATAAATTGCATATTTTGAGAGGAATCCAGTTGGAAACAAGGTTTAGCGAGGTAAAATGCCTAGCTTACATCGCACCCAGTTTTGGATTACCGCAGGTATGCTCACTCCTGATACCCATGGTATCCAATTTATAAAATTAGTTGTGGGTTTTCAGCACTGAAAAACCCCATGACGCATGAAAAACAAATAAAAGATACTCAATTCTCTGGGGGTCTCCGCGGCTCCTAGTGGTCTCCCCTCCATCTTCTCACTGGAGAGGGGGCTGCTGGGAGGCTTCAGGGGCTGTTGGGAGGTGCAATGACTGCTGGGGGATCTAGTTCTCTCAGGGGCGAGATCTGGTGACACTGGACAGGGAGTCACGCACACAGTGGGGGTCACTCACACACTCACTTATACACACTCATACACTCACACACACTCATACACTCACACAGACACTCACATATACCTCACATACTCACTGCTGTTGCAGAAGACCGGCTCCCAACGATGGACACAGAAATCCGTGCTTCATTTAGTGAGTAATTACAGACTAACTAAAAGTTTCCTAAAATTACAGATTCTAGGAAAAATCTGAATTGCACTGGAGGTACAAGAATTAAGACGCAGCCATTTCTATAGAAATACCACGTCCCATTTTCTGTCCTGCAATTGAATAGCAAAACCCCACGGCTGTGGGAAAAAACCTGTGCCACAGGGTTTTTTTTCCCCACCAGCAATTGGATCACCCGCCTCCTTTGAGTGTTGTGCAAATATTCAGAATATTTGTATTTAAGGTATGATTCGGTTTGTTTTCACTTTAACCTATCTGTACATAAAAAGTACATTGTGTATTTATTATCTATTTTTAATGTATTCTAAATGAAAATACCCCCACATTATTTGGTGTACAGTACATTGCAAAATGCAAGTTTTGTGCGCAAAAGCAATTCACTTCAGCTTATCTAAAAAACAAAACAATTATGAATAATTTTAATATTAGAATTTCTAATAGTCATCTATGTAACACTGTGGTCAGGTATGTGACATAGGGGTGAGTCATGTATGTGCCATTGTTATTAATTAGTTTATTTTCTCCATAGAGAGCAATGTTGTTTTTATTTATTTTCTGATATTCTTTCTAGAGGTCATTAGCAGCAACTCCCTGTCTAGATCACATAGGAGAAATCCAAACATGTACAGAAAAAAAGGAAATAAGCCAGTTTTAAGGAGAAACTAAGAAAATGACAGAAAATGTTAAACAAAGGCCATAACTATGACAAAGAAATAAACAAACCGCAAAACTACAACTCCTTTCTCTAGCATGCAGGGGGCCACCCAGCACACGGCAAAGCCGCCCTGCATGCTGGGAGCTCCCCCCTCTCTGAAATGCGAGCGCATCGCTAAACAATGATTTCCGTACTTCAGTATTCACTGTTGAATCAGCCGTTGAGTAAGCTTAAGCAACAGTGCTGCAAGTATGGCGATACGGGATGGTACTGCGTACCAGTAAGAAATTGACAGCCGTTACGTAGCACTGCCGGCCTGACCACCTTACTTGCAGCCACTGCTGTGTCTGAGGGGAGGAGAGCGCAGCGCTCGCCTCTCTTGCCCCTCAGTGCTCAGTCCGGTCTCCGGCGGCAGCATGTATCTCAAATGAGGCGCCGGTTCGTTAACCAATCAGAGCTCACGGACCAGCAGCTTTCCTCCCCTCAGACATGCAGCAACAGCAGCAGTAGCGATGAGCAGGACTGTGGGAAGGGGGGAGGGGACTGTGGGCATATGTGTATCTGGCACTGTGAGGAAATGTGTGTACCTGATACTGTGGGGGCATATGTGTATCTGGTACTGTGGGGGCATACAGCACTTCACTTTTTCCTCATTTTGTTACGTTACAGCCTTATTCCAAACTGGAAGAAATTCATTTTCCCCTCAAAGTTCTATACACAATGGCCCTCATTCCGAGTTGGTCGCTAAGAGTCATCGCAACGCAAATGTACGAAATGTAAGTATCTGCGCATGCGCAAATGCGTGATTACGCTTGCGCGAGTACATACGTACGACAACTGTGCTAAATTACTCAGAAAAAAAAAGCCGTAACTTGCAAACGAAAACGAGGAGTGGCGTGGGCGTGGCGGAGGCGAGACTTCGCAATGCTCCGACATGGGCGTGAAAGTGGGCGTACAGTGTGGGAGTATGCAACTCGCAATGGGCGTGTTTTTCGCAAATAAACATTGTCGCTGTTAAAACTAACATAGGAAACCGTAGCAACATTCACGCAGCAGCCGAGTAGGTCTGCAGTTACTCTACATTTGCGAAGTACTGGTACAAGTGTGTATGCAGTAATTAACAGTTAATTGGAGAGCACATTCATCTGATGTCCAATTACTTGTTAATTAATGAGCAGATGAAAGTTACCAACCAGCAATTGTCTGAACACACATTACATGTTTATTCTACTCACATATAAATCGCACACACTGTCAAATAAGGGTGTTATTGTGGTTTTCGTTGGTGTGTAAGCATTTGTGAAATGTTTTAATGTGTGTTAGACTACCAAATGCAAACAAGTGAAATTATTTGTGTAAGTTATTGAAATCTGCAACATTTTTTAAAAATAAACCAACACCCACATAATGCAGCATGCACTATTATTTAGTCTTAAAAGTCACAATAATATTTGTTTTTAATATCTGACAATGTTTTAAATTATGTCCTGTTGACCATAGATATTTCTACAAAGTGTCGGGTCTGTTTACTTAATATGGACATTAAAGTGTGGTGCAAAACATACCTTTTTAAGTTTTTTTTTTTTTTTTTTTTTCGGAGAAATTGCAGATTGGTCTCCAAGTGTCTATATGCTGACCTAATCTTTCTGGAAATAAGATTTACCTAATGCATTACCTTGAAGAAACTGCACCAATTTTTAATATATATTTTTTATTACTGAAATAATATTTCACACCATTTAAACAACATGGCTCCACGTGAGTCTCACAGGCAGAGATGGACCAAGCAGCAAGCAGATGGCACTGACAATAATTATATAGCAGAACTCAGTACTCTGCAAAATTCTGCTTCTGACAAAAGTATATTTTTAAAGCATAAATAAAACATATTACACACCCTGCCACACACAAATTTTATACCAAATGAGAAAGAATTAGGATCCACCACACAAACACAACAATACATAGCACACTAGTAAGAGGAAGATGGCTCTGGTGTTTATACAAATAAACTCACAGGCTACAATACCTCCAAACAGAAAGAAAACATTTCACTAAGAGGGAGTTATCCATTCTGGCCACACAAGCCAACTCCAAAATAACATAGAGGCAACAACAAAAACATGGGTGCTGCCCATCTGGAGAGACATCATTTTCTTCTTTTTCTACCCGCCTGAGGCTGTTCTTCTTTGGAAGGTCTGCGGAGCGACCTTCGTTGGGCCTGCCCAGTGTCCTGTTCTTCCTGGGCAGGGGCAGGGGATGGAGCCGATGTGGTTGGCTCTCTGCCACTGTGGGCAAGGGAGACAGCGATGTCCTGGAGCCCTTGCAAGATGTTATTTGCAAGGCTTTGGAATGAGGAGGCAAGTTGTTCTTGGCCCTGCCTGATCTCTGCCAGACTTTGGCAGAGTTGAGCAACACCTTGCTCAACACAGATTCGGTGCTCAGTGAGCCGGACAGCTATCTGGCTTACCTCCCGGATGACCCCGTCTTGAAACCGATTTAGGCTCTCACCATACCTAGCAATTTCAAGCAGGATCTCCGGGATAGCAGAGGGTTGGGTGGGGGGGCCAGTAGGAACCTGCAGAGGTGGGATTTGTTGGCCCACACTGCCAGACCCACTAGGTCCCTCCACCTCAGCCTCAACCACATAACCGGCCTGTGACTCAAACTGGTCACCCCCCTGTGCTGTGTTTTGTGGCAAGCAAATTGAAGAATGTGTGGGGAAAAAGTAGGATACAAAATTAGTTTATTATTCTAAATACAGTTCAAATTAAAGACAAATTAATGTGTAAACTTACCTTCCAAGTCATGTCCCGTCAGAATCTCAGGCAGGTCCGTGTCCATATGAGACACCCCTTGGCCCTCCTCATAACTGACACAGGGCATCGCCATCTCCTCCAAGTCAGTATACTCCACAGCGACAGGTGTTCCACCCCCTGTAGCCCTTGAGGCATTCCACTCCGCAGCCCTCTTTGCCTTCAGGCGGGATTTGAAGTCGGCCCACCTACATATGTATTGTGAAAGAGGGACAAAGTGGAGTATTATTATTGGTCTAAGTAAATATATAGCACACGTGTTCTGCTTGTGTTTGCTAGACATAACATCACATGTAACTACATTTTTTAGTCAACTTAGCACAGAAAAAGGACTGTCAAGATGCACTTACCGTCGTCTCACTTCCTGCGATGTTCTGACGACAGAGCCAACTTCATTCACAGATTTTGTGATGTCTCTCCAGATGCGATCTTTTGAAGCCGCCCCCATGTTTTTGGGGCCTCTATGGATTTTGGACATGGCCTGCGTGACCAAGACACGCAACTCCCTCTTAGTGAATGCAGGCTGTCTTTTCTTCCGTCTGGAGGTAGCCTGTGAGGTTTCTTCTTGTTGGTCATCACCATCTTCCTCCTCACTAGCAGCTTCTGTCTGTTGTGTTTGTGTGGCTAAAGCCAATTCTCCCTCAGTTTGGTCACTCTGTGTGTGTGGCAGGGTATCCCCACTCAATTGTTGGGGTACAGAAGCAGAAATTTGCAGAATACTAGGTCCTGCCTCTTCACCATCCGCAGAGGCGCATTCCAACATGCGCCTTTGGCAATCTAGGCGTTTTTTCATCAATGCCATCTGCTGCTCTGCAATGCGGTCCATCTCTGCTGCTATTTGCTCACGAGAAGCCATGTTTGCGATGACGTGTTTACGCCGAGGTGTGTGCTTATTTATACCTACGTGCGTCGCGTTAATTCACACAGGTGTACAGTATGTTAATCTGGATAATGATTGCACTGCTTATTTAACGGCCTACTTTGCACGCTGTGAGTGTAGGTAGTTTGGAGTTTCACAGTTGAGTTTGCAGGCTTGTGCGTGAAGGTGCTATTGGAATTTTATGAGTGAGTAATTGTGAAGCATACATTTGTACTTTTGTTCGCGTTTAGAATATAGACAGTGTAGCATTTTGTCTGCGAATTAACGTTAGTGAGTATTCTGGGATTCGTCTTGTTTATATTTTTAATAAACGATTTTAGTTTATGTTGATTGTTTGTTAATCTTTTTAACACATATATTTTGCAAGTCCATTTTTGACAAAAGACCTGTGCTTCATTGTTTTTAAGCTAATTTAAGGTCTCTTGTAGGATATTTTGTTTGGCTGACTGAACCCTACAGTCTTATTGTCTTTTTGTGTGCCAATTAACACAAATTGATACAACCTTTATTTTGGATCAGGTAAGTGCCCTTGGCCTGTGTTGTTGCCTGTTTGTGTTAATGGTCTGTATGTTGTTTTTGACTGTTCTTTTTGGTCTCTTGTAGGTTCTTTTGTTTGGCTGACTGAACCCTACAGTCTTAGTGACTTTTTGTGTGCCAATTAACACAAATTGATACTACCTTTATTTTGGATCAGGTAAGTGCCCTTGGCCTGTGTTGTTGCCTGTTTGTGTTAATGGTCTGTATGTTGTTTTTGACTGTTCTTTTTGGTCTCTTGTAGGTTCTTTTGTTTGGCTGACTGAACCCTACAGTCTTAGTGACTTTTTGTGTGCCAATTAACACAAATTGATACTATCTTTATTTTGGATCAGGTAAGTGCCCTTGGCCTGTGTTGTTGCCTGTTTGTGTTAATGGTCTGTATGTTGTTTTTGACTGTTCTTTTTGGTCTCTTGTAGGTTCTTTTGTTTGGCTGACTGAACCCTACAGTCTTAGTGACTTTTTGTGTGCCAATTAACACAAATTGATACAACTTTTATTTTGGATCAGGTAAGTGCCCTTGGCCTGTGTTGGTGCCTGTTTGTGTTTGTTCAAAGTGTTTTGATTATGTTTGTTTTCCATCTTGATAATAAATGTTTTTTTGGTTACCAGGATGGATCTGCAAAGTAGTGTTTTTCTTGGCTGGACTAGCTACTAAATGCCTATATTGTTTGTTGTTGTTTTTTAAATTTGTTAAATGTTTGTTTTGTTTTTTTAAGGTGTTTGTGATGTGTTTGATGCTCAGAATTTAAATTAGTTAAAATGTAATAAAATTTCAATTTAACATGTGTAGCTTTTTTAAAAATATTAATATATTATGTTTTTTGAATTTTTATTTTCCATTTCTTCCTGAATTGAACCCAGAAAAAATGTCGTACGCTCCTGCAGTAAGTTGACACCCCCTTTTTTTAACCATTTATTGTTTTTATATTTTTATGACTTTGTTTTTTTATTATTCAACATCTCTATTTTTTTTATATAAAAGTGTGTGATGTCTATATTTATCGCAGCCGAAGCCCTACCTCCCCAACCCACGCCAGCACTCCCACCCCAACCGCCAGCCCCACAACCACAACCGGCTCCTCATCAACCAAGGCAACGGAGGCGTGCTAGGCCACCAATTTTCCGAACCCGTGTCCTACTTTTTGGGATGCCAGATGATGTGGTGGTGCGTAGATACAGGCTGCCACCACATCTAATCCTAGACACTCTCTCCATAATAGAGAGTGATCTGGAGTCAGAAATTCGGTATCCTACAGCAATACCACCATTGACACAATTCCTTGCTGTGTTACATTTTTTGGCTACAGCCTCATATCAGCATGTTGTGGGAGACCTGGTTGGCATGTCGCAGGGCCAGTTCAGTAAGGTCCTGCGGCGTGTCTGCCAGGCTTTCCTAAAGCGTGTAAAGCAATTTATTGATATGCCTTTGGATGTTGGTGCCCTAGATGTGGTGAAGCGGCAATTTGAGGAAGGTGGTAGTCGCTTCCCACATGTTATTGGGGTTGTGGATGGCACACATGTAGCTATTCAGCCACCAAGACATAATGAAGAAATTTATAGAAACAGGAAACTGTTTCATTCTCTGAATGTAATGGTTGTTTGTGGGCCATCCCTCCAGATCCTTTCCCTGAATGCAAAGTTTACTGGAAGTTCACATGATGCATATGTCATTAGACAATCAGGGATATGGCAGAGATTAAGATCAAGTCAACGAGCAGACATGTGGTTATTGGGTGAGTTGGTGCACATTTTTTGTTTTCTCAAATATTTTGAGTAAAAAATATACTATTTTTAATTTTGGGTTTTTCATCAAACAGGAGACCGTGGATATCCTTGCACCCCCTGGCTCATGACTCCTTACCGTAATCCCAGGCCAGGACCACAGATGGCATTTAACTCCGCGCTTACTGCCACTAGGCAGCTGGTGGAGCGCACAATTGGTGTCCTTAAAGGGCGGTTTCGTGTGCTCCACCGCACTGGTGGTGACATCATGTATTCGCCGGAGATGGCAAGTAAAATAGTGGTCCTGTGCGCAATACTACATAATATTGCGGTAAGGAGTAGTGTAGAGCTTCCACAGGCAGAGGAATTGCCTGATGAGGAGCCAGGGGTTGTTCGACACTTCGGTGGGGGGAGTGTTACACGGAGGGGGAGCCAAGTCAGGGCAAGGATTGTTGCCGAATATTTCAGGTATAGTGTTTTTATATTATCTTTTTTATTAAAATTAAAAGCACAGTATGCTTATGTATTATTTTTAATGTTGTCATTTTTTTTGTTATTGTAAAGTGATTGTGTAATGCTTTTGTTGTGTTGGAATGTGTATTATTTCTTATAGTAAAAATCCGGAAACATGTTAAGGTTTAATTTTTTTAAGTGAAAAAAAAACAATGTGATGTTGCTAAATAGTGTCCTTATTTGTTTTATATCCTAAAATCCTGATTATGTAAACAAACACACAAAAAAATGATACTGAATGTTGCCCACTTTGTGACTGTCCAGCTGAATGATCACAAAAACTGTGGTGAGTACACAGATATGTATAGTAATTTAGACAAAACTGTGTGTCTGTGTCTGTGTTTGTGTTTTTGTGTAATTTTTTTTTGGTCTAAAATTTGCTTCTGCGAATGCGTATTTCCGCCCGAGCGAAATAACACTCTGCTCTTCACAGCATTGCAAAGATCAATAAAGTTATTAGAAATGACAACATAGATTTTTGACCAATCACATGCTAACAGACACTATAAATATATGCCCAAATAAGGAAAACGCCATTGCCATGATGCGTGCTGCACCTTTCACCAGGCGGGAGCTCCGCGTCCTGGTTGCGGTGATGGACCGCCGCGTAGGCCGCGTTGGGTGCTTCATACCAAATAGGGTTAAGCGCGAGGCCTACGCGGAGGTCCGCCGCCTGCTGCGTTCTCGCGTCCGCAGCAGGCGGACAATCATACAACTAGAGAGGAGGTGGAGTGATCTCCGCAGGAGGACTCCAGAGCTGTTGGCGGAGATCCGCCAGCAAATACGTTCAATGCATACACGAAGTAAGTTACATTACATAAGATTATTAGCATAAATTGTGCTAATGGGGGTAATTCCAAGTTGATTGCAGCAGGAATTTAGTTACCAATTGGCAAAAACCAAGTGCACTGCAGGGGATGCATATTTAACATGTGCAGAGAGAGTTAGATTTGGGTGGGGTGGGTTCAATCGGCAATATAATTTGCAGTGTAAAAATGAAGCAGTCCGTTTTTACCCTGCACAGAATAAAATAACCCACCCAAATCAAACTCTCTCTGCACATGTTATATCTGCCTCCCCTGCAGGCCACATGGTTTTGGCCAATTGCTAAATAAATTCCTGCTGCGAACAACTTGGAATTACCCACAATTTACACTAAGTGGTAGGCTAATTGCAACACTGAGTGTCTATTTTGGTACAATAGGACAGTGTGTGTGGTTAGGGCAAACAGTACTGACTGTAGCAAAGTGCCACCAAACAAGTGCATGTTTTGCAGAATTAATAACCATGCAGGAAACTGTACCCAAAATCTTGATCAGTGCTGTCTATATAATAAGGTGCCTTGAATAGTGATCTGGTGATGTTGCCTAGACCATTCAATATGACTCAATGGAATAGATTAAGGAATGAGCTTCAAAATAATAGTTTGTTTCATTTTGATTGCTGTGGGCAACATGAAGAGGTTTTTACAATGTTTTTTAAGCAAAATAAAATAAAATAAAAATTAACATGGAACAGAACAGTGAAATTTCTACTTGTTTAGTATGTAATTTAACATGCTAACTAAATTTAATAAAAATTATCTTTATAGGACGACAACAACGCCAGAGCTCTCAGCCCCCTTCCCCTTCCCAGTCCCCCTCCCCTTCTCACTCCCCCTCCCCTTCCCAGTCCCCCTCCCCTTCCCAGTCCCCCTCCCCTTCCCAGTCCCCCTCAGCTTCCCAGTCCCCCTCAGCTTCCCAGTCCCCCTCAGCTTCCAACGCCCCCTCAGCTTCCCAGGCCCACTCCACTTTCCACTCCCCTTCTCACACCACCTCTCCATCTCTTTCTGTGACCCCTTCTCCTCCTTCCCATACCCCTTCTCCTTCAACTTCAAAATCCCCTTCTCAGCCCCCCTCACCCTCTATTGGCTTAACTTTCTCTCCGCCCCCCTCGCCCTCTCAATCAGACCCACCCTCTGAAATTTTTTGCCCAATCCAGCCTCCTTCCCCCATCCCTCCTCCTTCCCCCATCCCTCCTCCTTCCCCAATCCCTCCTCCTTCCCCCATCCACCCGCCTTCCCCCATCCAGCCGCCTTCCCCACCCAGTGAGTGGGCACAAGAAGCACCTGATGATTTTCCTGCCAACCATCATGTTGCAGAGGAAAGTAAGTGTTTGAACATGTTGATAAAAAAAAATAAAAAACCTACTTACACTTACAATGACAAAACATGCAGTGTTGTACTGTTGGAATTGTTGTACCAAGGACAACTATTTGTGTGATTCTTCATGGTCTACATGTTGCATTTACATTTTTGAGAGTGTCATTATATGTACAGTGTTTATGTGGGCAATGTTTTGTGTGTCCACTGTAGGTCGACACTCATTAGGTTGACAGGGTTGCCAGGACAACAGGGTTTATATGTGTTAGTTTTTCGGGGAAACAGTTAGACCAGAGTGGAGTTTAGTATGTTGTTGGTCTTTTACACTTGTGCCTGTGTAGTCTTAATATTTTCACTTACAAATCACATGCTTCACTTTGTTAGGCAGCCTAATGACACAATGATTGGTGGTGTGAAAGTTACACTCACAAAATGTTTTTGGGATAAATTCAAACCTGTTTGACCTTATTTAGTAAGGGCAGCTTTCAGGGAGTGTGGGCATGCTAGGATATGTTGTCCTTCTGAAGATGTTGATATGCAGTGTGATGAGGCTGGACCAAACCCATAAAAATTAGAAAATAAACACAACAGATGTGAATGAATGCCAACATGGTGTAACATTGACGAAGATGGTAGTTATCTTGAACATGGGAGGTCGCCCATAGCAAACAATAAGATTATACTTTACAATTGTGTAACCACTTCTACAAGATAAGATTATTATTTTTGCTTGTTTGCTATGGGCAACGCTCCATCTTAAATAGAACTCACATAGTAGTAAATGTACCCCATGGTCTCGTAAACTGTTAAAATATAAAAAAAAAGGCTGAGCAGGCTTGTGTGTTCTGATAATGAATGTACCATAAAACAGCCATGATGTAGTAACTTTGCCATTAAGCAGGCCTGTCCAAACTGCGGACCTCCAACTGTTGAGAAACTACACATCCCAGCATGCCCTGACACAGCTTTGGCATTCCCTGGCCCCTAAACTGTGTCAAGGCATGCTGGTATATGTAGTTTCACAACAGCTTTAGGGATGCAGTTTGGACATGCCTGCATTAAAGTGTGCTTTGTGCCTTGCTTGTATAATAAGTAATGTGAGTAAGTTAGTAATTTTTATGTTGGCTCTTAATTTCAGATGTTGCCGTTGGAGATCCCACTTCTTTTGGGGACATTCTTCAAAACATGAAGATACATTTACAGGCCTTGCTGGGTCTGGTTGACAAAATGCAAAAGTTGCATTAGTTTTGTTTAACAAATGTTAATATTTTAATTTTTTCTATTATAAAAATCAAAAATGTTACCAAATAAAATAAATAATTTTTTCTAGTTAAGCGGGTGTTTAGTATTTATTAATGCAATACAGGAGCAGCAGATTGCCTATCACACATTTATTACCTTCAACATTTCATACATCTAACGTAAGTTTGGTTTAAAATTAAAAAATACATATGTTGTTATTGTCTTAAAAAACATGCAAACACCTTCATTCACATACTACAACTCTATTAAAAAAAAAAAAAAAACAAGTAGACCAAGCACATTTCAAACATCTATATTTCTAGTAAAAAAAAACAAATAGATGAGGTACAATTATGGCTACAAAGTGTTCTTCAGGTATTTTAAAAAGACTTAATTGATCATGAACATTCCAATTCATTTCACTAATTGAATTCGTAATTGAGGAGGGCTTGTGGACTTTCAATTGTAAGGTGTTCTTCCACTTAATAGTTGAAAAAAACCATTGTGGTGCGTTTTTCCTTTAAAGTGAGCACTTTTAATGTAAAATGTGTAAATCTACTACAACTTAGTATTTTGACGATGAAGTATGTGTTAATGCGATGGTTTCGCATTGCTGCGATGTTTTCGCATTGCTGCGATGTCATTTGGCGTACGCCCACTTTGTGTAATACTGCGTACGAATGAGCAACAATACGTTGGGGGCGGATGTTCGCAAATTTACTACATTAACGCAAATTTACGAATAGGTTGTGCGAACGAAAAACTTAGCGACCAACTCGGAATGAGGGCCAATACCCCATAATGAGAACGTGAAAAAAGTATTTTTGAGATTTTTGCAAATTTCTTTAAAAAAAATAAAATAATAAACTTAAAACCTGGACCATTGGGGTGCCTTGAGGACCGCGTTTGAGAACCTATATACTATATTTTATTCCACAGGTTCTCAAACTCGGTCCTCAGGACCCCAAACAGTTAATGTTTTCCTGGTCTCTTTACAGAATTGCAAGTGAAATGTTCAAATCCACCTCTGGATCATTCAAAATGTATAACTGAGTAATGAGTACACCCGTGCACCCACTTGGTGATCTGGAAAATGTGAACTGTGTGGTGTCCTGAAGACTAAGGGTGTGTACACACGGTGAGATCCCTGCTATGCTCGATTTTGACTATGCGATTCCCCTTGAACTCCCCTAGAGCCCAGATAGCACAGATTGTACAGATTTTGACTATCTGTGTTTGAGATTTTGTCTATGTACGATTTTGACTAAGTGCCAATTGTGACTATACTTTGTACTAGATTGTACACTAGATAGTCAACATTGACTTGCCTGCACAGTCTATCAAGCCTTACGATACCGACCCCACGGGAGCGCGCATTGGGATCGAATCTGTATCGCAAGCTGCCTAACACCTTGAGATATGCACTAACTTTTCATAAGATTTTGACTATATAGTCAAAATCTCACAGATTTATCTCACCGTGTGTACACACCCGAAGTTTGAGAACCACTATTTTATTTCCATCTATGGATCCTAGGCCTGATTCTGAGTTGGGAATAAATCAAGAAAGAGCAAGTAACTGTGCACCTGGGTAAAACCATGCTGCACTGCAGGTATGGCAGATGTAATATGTGCAGAGCGTTAGATATGGGTGGTGTGTGTCCAAACTAAACTCTAAACTGCAGTGTAAAAATAAAGCTGTCCAGCCTTTGTGGGCTACTTGCAAAAGCAGCCAGTATTTACCATACATACAGTTTTGTTTTATGTATTTGTACCCCATGCATTGCAACATGGTTTGTCCAGGGGCACAATAACTTGCTCTTTCTAGCTTTATTCCCAGCTAAGAATCAAGGGGATCATTCCGAGTTGATCGCTCACTGACGTTTTTCGCAGTGCAGCAAACAGGTTACTGCTGCGCATGCGTATGCACCTTCTTACGGGTACAAAGCGGATCATTGCTGGGCGATGGATTTAACGAAGAATCCATTCGCACAGCCGATCGCAAGGAGATTGACAGGAAGGGGGCGATTATGGGTGTCAACTGACCGTTTTCAGGGAGTGTTTGGAAAAACGCAGGCGTGTCCAGGCGTTTGCAGGGCGGGTGTCTGATGTCAATACTGGGACCGGACAGGCTGAAGTGATTGCAAGGGCTGGGTAAGTCCAGAGTTACTCAGAAACTGCAAAAAACGTTTTTGTCTCGCTCGGCTGCACACGCGTTTGCACACTTGCAAAGTGAAAACACATTTCCCCGTGGGCGGCGACTATGCGTTTGCATGGCTGCTAAAAGTAGCTAGCGAACGATCAACTCGGAATGACCCCCCAAGACCTCTGTCTTTACATTTAAACAGTACCTGATGTAATGTATGGCAGTAATCACTAATGTGTGTTTATGTTTGAGTATGTACAGAGCCAGCTCTACCACACATATCCGCATTGAAGCGGTTACTGATTACAAAATGCTGATGCTATAAATAAATAAGGGTCAGATAACCTTGAATACACTGACCATTTTTACTGATTAAAATGTTGTGTCTCAAGGCTGTATCCTTGGTTTACCACAATTTCGTAGACGCGTTTTCTGAAAACCTGTTTAATCCCTTACCTCTGAACTGTTCTGTAGATATTGCAGAGGAATAAAAGCTTAGTATTTCTGAAATTATATCTTCATGTCAACAAATGTAGTGTGTGCTTGGTACAAACGGCAGCCTATGTCATAATAACACAACTCAGTTGTACAGCTTTTTCACGCTTTATTTTGTCTTTAGTAGCCTTCTGTACTAAGGGGGTCATTGAGACCTGATCGCACACTAGGATTTTTTGCTGCGCTGCGATCAGGTCAGAACTGCGCATGCGTATGCACCGCAATGCGCAGGTGCGTCGTACAGGTACAAAGCGGTTCGTTGCTGGGCTATGGATTGTACGAAGAATCCATTCGCACAGCCGATCGCAAGGAGATTGACAGGAAGAAGGCGTTTGTGGGTGGCAACTGACTGTTTTCTGGGAGTGGTTGGAAAAACGCAGGCGTGTCCAAGCGTTTGCAGGGTGGGGGTCTGATGTCAATTCCGCAGCGGCTAAGTAAGTTCTGGGCAACTCAGAATCTGCACAAAACTTTTTTGTACCGCTCAGCTGCACATGCGTTCGCACACTTGCAAAGCAAAAATACACTCCTCTATGGGCGGCGACTATCTCCTCGCAGCAGTGCAAAAAAACGAATTAGGCCCTAAGTGTAATACTAAGGATCCTATCATTACAAGCATGTATTCTAGGGTGGCCACCTCATCCCTTTAATTCTGGACACATACAGTATTAATTACACAGGTTCTGTGGCTGATTAAAACCAGGTGAAATGGAGTCTTGAAGTCAGCCAGCCACAGAACCTGTGTTATTAATATGTGCCCAGAATTAAAGGGATGAGGTGGCAACCCTAATGTATTCTCGGATTCAGTATGAGATCCCAGCTGACGTGATGCCGGCTGTCAGGGTCCCGACAGCAGCATCCTGCCAACCAGAATACGGGCAGAGAGCGCAGCGAGTCACCTCTGCGCTCGCCACGCTTCAGGCCACGCTTCAGGTGGTGGCGTGGGACTAACAACTCGAGTGGGAATACAGGGGAGTGATCGGTATTCCGACCACTGGCATTTTACTGGCTGTCGGAATTCCGGCATTTGGATCCTGAATGCCGGGATCCCGACAGCCGGTATATTGACTACATCTTGTATTCTCAGTATATCTACAAGCTGTTAGGCTTACCTTACGATCCCGAAAACCTCATGGATTACACAGGTTTCTTTGGCTGATTAAAACCAGGTGAAATTTAGGTAGGAATTTTTTATTACCATTTTTAGCTTAAACTTTTGTTTTAGACAATTTGTATTTTAAGGCATTGCTAAAGGATGCTCTATAATAGGATTTTTAGTTGAATTAAATAGGATTTGGTCAGTCCTTTTTCTGAACTTCTTTGTATGTAGCTAAACGCAGGGGCTCCTCACTAACTGACACCAGGAGCTACTCACGTCTATAAAATACTGCCTCTCACAGTGCAGGATAACTCATGCAGTCCAATATTCTACAACCAGGGTTGCTATCACAAATTGAGGGACCCGGGATGTACAAAATAGGCAGGCCCCACTATACAGTCACACGGGTGGGGGGATAGGGACTGGAGGGAAGGGGTGGTACACGGCAGGTAGCGTTGGAGAGGAGGATACAGGGCAGCAGCCCAACGGCACAGTGAGCAGGGCATTAGGAGAGTATAATAGTAATCAGACTTAGGGGCAGAGGTGGTTGGAGTGTGATAAATTCGCCCAAACTCTCAAAGCGATAACTGAATACATTGAATGATCGAATGAATGTTTCAATTATCGCATGCAGTTACAGAGCTTGTGAGAAAGCTCTGTCCCTGTGAATCAGCTTCACACACATATCACTGTATTTTTCGTAAAAAAAATAAAAATACAGGGATACGTGTCTGCACATATGCCGCCCCCGCTGCTGCTGCTGGCTGCCTTGCTCCTGTTTTGGTTACCTCCTCACCCACCCCCACTGCTCCTGCCTTAAGGCCCGTTGCTGCCCTAGCCCCCTGCCCCCGTATGTGTAAGAAATAAATAGAATATATCTTATGTGCACCGGAGAGGGGATGAGCAATGGTCTCCTCTCTGGCCGGCTGATCAGCTGTATGCAGTAAGTCGGAATGCAGTGAAAGTGCCAGCAGGCACTTTACTGCATCCCTGCTGACTCTACACACATCAACTGATCCACCGGGCCGGAGAGGAGACCACCACTCAGCCCCCTCCGGTGATTGTAAGCTTTGTTTTATAAACTCATGGAAAAACTGGGTGGAGGGGGGCTAGGGCAGCAGCAGGGGGTAGAGCAGAGGTGGCGGGAGGGGTGATTCGGGCCGCTGGTAGGTGGAGCCGGGCTGCGGGTGACAGGAGCCCGCAGCGGGGAGTATTAGCTGGGAAGTGGAGAGCTGGAGCTTGGGACAGGAGGCATCCTGCACTTCAGTAATCAGTCTGTGGTCTATGTAGACACACATAGTTGGTCACACTGCTTGGGTCCCTGCGCAGCTATCTCTGCCAGGGGGCAGTGAAAGCTGTGCTGAAGCCTGCATATCGTTGTGAGACCTGTGATAATGCCAGCTGAAACTGGCGTAATTTTGACAGTGCTCATTGACTATTTTTTTCACAGTATTTTTTTTTTTTTTAGTAAATACGGCTATATCTCATTTCATATTATGAGTATGGGGAATGTGATCTGGGTTACCAAAAAAAAATATTTAAGGGTTTGGAGCAGTTTTTATATGGACTGTATGCAGCTTGCTACATCCCATCTCATCAGTCTACCCCTCCAGCAGTGACTCAGGGGCCTCCCTGGGCTACTTTTTCACTAATGTTGACTAAGATTGCAGACCACCTTGCAGCACCAGTGGCGTCAACCACTGCAGGTTCACCACAGATAGGTCATAGCCATGCTTATCACATGGGTGGATGCGATAAACACTTCAGCACAAAGCCTAGCTGCTTCATCTACTGCTATCCAGCAGATGTTACAGGGCCCGGGGGCCCACTACGATAAAAGCCATCAGATGTGCTGTGCCTCCATCACAATCCATGCAGGTGCCTGACTCTGAGGAGTCATATAGTGATGCAGAGGAGTAGGTAAGCATCTCTCTCACTGAGTCTCCCTCGGGCGAAGAGGAACATCAATCCTCAGTTGCCGTACCTGCATTAGCAAGGGCGGTTAGATCTACCCTCAAAATAGAGGATAGTGAACCCACTACTAGACCAAAGCCACCACTTTTTAATAAAGAAAGTGGTCAAAGAGGAATTTCCTCATTCAGTCCAGATTGCTGAATTGATGGGGGAAGACTGGAGCATGCCAGGAAAGAAGTTCAACGCTTCTAAGCATCTGGCTTCTAACTATCCTATCCCTTCATACTAAATGGGAAAACCCAATATGGCTAGATTGGTTAAGAGCGCTACACTACCTATTCCTACAGCATCCTCTCTGAAGGAGCATATCGAAAAATTGAAGCCTGTCTTAAGTCTGCATATTTAGTGGCAGGGGCCATTGCGCGCTCTGCAATAGCTACTGCCTGAGAGGCTAAAGCCAGGCAAAGCTGGGTGGATGTGTTGGTTGGAAGCCTTCCTTCGGATATAAATGGGTCCTCATCCTTTCAGTCTTTTTGCACTCAGGGCAAGACCAAAGGTCAGTTTTTTGCAAAACAGTCAGCCTCTCCCAAGACCGTCAAATCCAAGTCTAAGCAGGCTTGGGTAGCCAGACATCTACCTGGCAAATCTGAAGATAAGTCCTCAGCCTGCTGAGACGGGCCTCCCCCTGGGGGTCCTCAGGTTGAGAGGCCAACTTCTTCAGTATGCACAGACCTGGCGTCTGTCTACCACAGACGCCTGGGTACAGGAAGTGGTCTCCCAAGGGGTCGCCATTTTGTTTCTAAAGGTCCCCCAAGACAGTTCTTTATAACGGACAAACCATCAGACCCAAACAAAGCCCTGGCTCTGCGGGAGGCAGTACAGTTGTTCCTGCAAGCAGGAGTGATAGTTCCTGCTCCTGCAGCACAAACAAGAGCGTGTTTTAATTCAACCCTGTTCTTAGTACAAACACCAAATGGGGCTTACAGGCCTATCCTGAACCTAAAATCCCTGTACAAGTACTTCAGAATACCAAGTTCTGTATGGAAACTCTCCTCTCTATTGTCCTGGCCATGCAACTGGGAGATTTCATGGGGTCTTTGGACATTCAGGACGCTTGTCTACATTTGAAAGAGAACATAAAGCGCTAAATGGTCACATATGAAATGAGTAGATCTCTGCAATCCACATATCAAATGGTTGAAGAATTTTAATACCCAAAAACAAATGAATTAAAAACACAATAGATTACACATTTAAGATGTAACTATAGTTAATAGAATTGCTGCTTGCGGTCCTGCTCCCAAATGGATAGGTTAATCGTAATCAGACAAAGTTCAAATGACCTGTTCCTTTTAAATAGTCCCTTTTGATCCCATAAGGACCTAGATAGAAATAAGCAACCGTGAATAATTACCACTGATGCATTCAAGGTGTTTTAAGCGGTTCAGCATCGGGCAGAATGGCAGTCCCTTGATGTAGATTGTGGAAAAGTTGCCACGGTTTCCTGGGAATTCCTCCAGCACGGTTCAAGGGATGATGGAGGAATCATCATCACTTTTTGCGTGAACGCAACGAAACGCGTTGGTGGAGGCTGCTGATTCATCCTTTATGCTTCTGCTCCCCTGGATTTACAATTAGAAAAAACAAAGACCTGGACCAAGTCCCCATATTTTCATCATCCCTTGGACCATGCTGGAGGAATTCCCAGGAAACCGTGGCAACTTTTCCACAATCTACATCAAGGGACTGCCATTCTGCCCGACGCTGAACCGCTTAAAACACCTTGAATGCATCAGTGGTAATTATTCACGGTTGCTAATTTCTATCTAGTTCCTTATGGGATCAAAAGGGACTATTTAAAAGGAACAGGTCATTTGAACTTTGTCTGATTCCGATTAACCTATCCATTTGGGAGCAGGACCGCAAGCAGCAATTCTATTAACTATAGTTACATCTTAAATGTGTAATCTATTGTGTTTTTAATCCATTTGTTTTTGGGTATTAAAATTCTTCAACCATTTCATATGTAGATTGCAGAGATCTACTCATTTCATATGTGACCATTTAGCGCTTTATGTACTCTTTCTTGTGTATCTTTTTATTGAGGTCTGACCAACCTCTATTTGTTTAGCTGCTGTGTTGAATCTCCGCATCTAGTGCCAGGAGGTAATCATCCTAGGGTGAGTTTCCTTTTTACTTGCACTTGCCTACATTTACCTATAGCATCCTCTCCCCAGTGGTAGCTTCAGGTTGCTCTTCATCAGCAACATTATCAGTTTCAGACTCCATCCTTTGGTCTGTCTACAGCACTAAGGATGTTTACCAAAGTTATGGCAGTAATGGCGGATCAGCTTTGTTGACAGGGAATCAGACTTCTCCCTTATCTGGATCATCTGCTGATACTAGCATACTCTCCAGAGGTTCTACACTGCCATATTCAGATAACCATTGCCTGCCTACAGAGGCACGGCTGGTTGATCAATTGGAAAAATCTGCGCTACCCCTTGCCAGAGAATAGTACATCTGGGGGCTCTGCTGGATTCTCAGGTATAGACAGGGCCGGTGCAAGGTTTCTCGGCACCCTAGGCAAAACATGTGCCTGCTCCAAGCACCCCCCCTCCCCCCCCCCCCCCCCCCGAAAAACCCAAAAAACCCACCCAGGCACTATGTGTGACATTTTGCGGGGACCCCAGACAGGCTGTAATGTGTCTGGACATAGGATAGGTTACCCCTGAGTGCAGCCGAACTGAATCTTTATACATTCACTGCCATGCAATATACAGCGGAGCGCAACGGGGCATGTGTTTATGCTATGTAATTGAGTGCCGGATATTAACTGAATATATATATATATATATATATATATATATACACCCCCCCCCCCCCCCCCCAAATAGGGAAGCCAATTCCGGGCCATTTTTTCAATCCCGGGCATCGGGATTGGAAAATGGCCAATCCCGGGATTCCCGGGATTGGCTTTTACCTAGGTGGCCGTCCCCTTGCCCCACCCCGCCCCGCCCGCCCCGGACATATAACTCACCATATACCGGGGGCGGGCGGGAGGGGAACATCCTGTGAATGCTGCTGGCGGCTCCCACCAGCAGCTGACAGCGCAGCGTGACCTCTCACGCTGCGCTGGGGACCCGGAAGGAGAAAGCCGGGCAGCGTTTGAGCGTCCTGTGGACGCTCAACGCTGATCCCTCAATCCCCGGGATTGGAGCTTCCAATCCCGGGATTGAATCCAGGCCATTTTTGGGCCTAAATCCCGGGATACAGCCGATCCCGATCCCGGGATTGCCCACCATACCCCCAAATCACAGAATCAAATCCAAATTCTTCTACAGTAGAGGAATGAAGTACTGAGCTTGCAATATAAGGGTGCCTTTATGGCTGCAGGAGAAGGAGTCCCAGTGAAGAAGAGATGTATAATAGGGACCAATCCAAGGCGACTATATTGCAGGCTGCAGAAGAAGGGGACTGTGATCCACTCAGACAGGGAACAGCAGCAGGAGAGCTGCCCGCAGTCTGCTCTGCAGTGTAGTCCCATTCCCTCACAAAGCACAACCTAATCATCCCTGCAGGACTCCCGTATGCAGAGTCTGTTCTTGTGGTGCGAGGCGGGAATATGTCAGCGCGGAGAGGAGCAGAAGAACTGTAACAATAGCCGGCAGCACGCTGCTTACTCTATGTGCATAGAGTATTAGAGGCGCTGCCGGTGGGTTACACTCACACTGTCAGCGCTGCAGGAATGCCGCGGCCGCCCAACTGTTCTCCGCCGCTAGCGTTGACAGTGTGAGTGTAACCCATCGGTAGCGCCTCTAATACTCTTTGCACATAGAGTAAGCAGCGTGCTGCCGGCTATTGTTACAGTTCTTCTCTCCGCCTCTTCGGTAACACTGGACATATTCCCCTTAAGGAAGAGGAGGAGCTCAGCTGAGCAAGGGTCAGGGAAGCAGTGGCGTAAGTTCGTCCCAGTCACCCGGAGGCAAGATAAATGTTGGTGCCACCAACCCCACCCCACAGATAAATATAGAACTAGATAGATAGATAGATAGATAGATAGATAGATAGATAGATAGATAGATAGATAGATCGGTAGGACAGCACTTAAGGCAATATAAATAATTAGGCTGGCTGGCTCTGGTGGCTAGGCTCCTCAGTCCTCTCTGCTGCATCCATAGTGCGTCTGTCCACTCACAGTCAGGCAGCTGAACTCCGTCCTGTCCCTCCTCCCAGCATGCCATGCTGGGCTTCCAGCTGAATTGAAGAATGAAGATTGACCTCATCACCCTTCATATCTGAATTGATGACACCAGCGCCGCAGGGTAGGATTAGGAGGCTGCGGGAGGGGAGGTTAGGGGGGAGGTTAGGGCAAGGCTGCGGGAGGGGAGGTTAGGATAAGGCTGTGGGAGGGGAGATTAGAGTTAGGGGGGAGGTTATGGTAAGCCTGTGGGAGGGGAGGTTAGGATTAGAGGGAGGTTAGGATAAGGCTGTGGGAGGGGAGGCTAGGGTTCGGGGGAGGTTAGGATAAGACTGCAGGAGAAGAGGTTAGGGTTTGGTGGTTAGAGGAGAGGTTAAGGTAAGGCTGTGGGTGGGGTGGTTAGGTTTAGGACCCGGGGGGATGGTTAGATTAAGGCAAGGTTCTTTAGCCCACACTATATTTAGACAGAACCTGTAATGCTCCTGTGCAGGACTTCACAGCCTGGGCTACACATGCAAGTAATGGCAGTAAAAGCCCTGCTTGCCAATACTGGCTTTACTACATGCTTAATGAGACAGACGGTTACATCATCTAGGTGTAGCAGGTTATCTGTCTCTGGCTGCAGCTCATTCATTGCACCTTTTTTACCTGCTTCTCCCCTGCTCTTTATAAGCTACATGCCTTTCTACCCCCACCAAACTGTGTGAGCTGTTGGCAGGTGAATCTTCATGCCTGGCATAGGCAGGGGAACTGATGAGGGAAGAGCAGGCTGAGGAACTCCCGGCTCTGGCTTGTAGCTGCTCATCAGCTCCACCTCACACAAACTGCTCACAATGTGGGTGGGTGCCTCTGCCTGCAGGGTGCTGGTCACTGGTGTGGTAGAAACTGCACTGGAAGTTGTCTGTGTGCCTGGCTGGGAAGTGAGGACTCGGGACTCCCATGTGGTTGCCTGCTTCTGCTGCTGATCATCATCTACACGGTCAGAGCAGCATATGATTGGTTTCCTCCAATCAGAGCCCAGCACATGCTCCTCTGACCCCTCTGCAGAGTGTCCTGGAATTTAGTACCCAGTAGTGCACTGCAGATTACTGAGTGCTCTGTGCTGTGCCCCGATCCTGCAGCTGATCACTGCATACTGAACTGGCAGACGAGCCTCTTAAATCAAGCAGTCCTGCTCATCTCTGGTATCATTAGTTGTCTTTCAGATGGGTGGGGGGGGAGCATAGTATAATAAGTGAGCCTGACTCATTTTACGCCATCAACTGTGGGCACTGGGAGCCAGAGACAGTGGAGGAGAGGTGCCCCCCGTCAGAGGAGGAGGCCGATGGCAGCCGACTGCACTGTCACCGTGAGTTCCGCCTCAGCAGGGAAGCCTTCTTCAGCAGCATGAGCTACCGCCCTCCAGTGGGCGCTGCCTAAAGCTGCCTAGTGGTGGCGCCGGCTCTGGGTATAGAGAATCTTTCTACAGTACCTGTAGAAAAAATCCTAGCACTGCAACAAAGGGTGTGCAGGTTACTACACAGTCACCAAGTGCAGGTATTGGGATTGATGGGGTCGACATTCAACATGGTGGAATATGCACAGCTCCACTTGAGGCCTCTACAACATCTGAATCTATCCAGATGGAACGGCCTAGTCCATCTGATCAGATCCTAGAAGACGGTGCTCTCGCCAGAGGTTCTCCAGTCCCTAACCTGGTGGATGCAAACAAACGTCTCACCTGGACAAGGGGAGACTGTTCTGGATCTCGGATTGGATACTCCTTACCACTGATGAAGTTCTTTAAGGTTGAGGTGCTGCAGTAAATCAGTACTCATTCCAGGGACATTGGACTCTAGCAGAAAGAGTCCTACTGATCAATGTTGAAATTGCGGTCGCAGGAGGCCCACCGCTATTTTTCTGATATCACGCAGCCAACCTGATTATGCCTCCATCACGCCCACTGTTTGACTGGCACCACCCCCCATTTCTCCGTTGCCTCCCCCTCAATGCTCCGTCTCCACCTAGGATACAGACCATTGCCGCCCGCATTCTCTGCGGGGTGCCTGCAGTTAATGCGGGCGCATTCGCAGGAGGTGCCCTGCGTATATGTCTGCGGGGCGATCGTAAAAATTCCGGTCGGATTGCTATTTGCGATCCAACCTGAATTAGCCCTTTAGCATGCCTGTCTTTGACGGCATGGCTCTTGAGTCATCCCTGTCCAGGGCTAACGACTTTTCTGGTCCGGTCATACAGACCATGCTGAAAGCAAAAATGCCGGCTTTTGCTAGAATATTATATCGGATCTGGAATACTTACTTCCAGTGGTGTGATGTCAGACGTTATGACTAGTGATGTGCACCGGACATTTTTCGGGTTTTGTGTTTTGGTTTTGGATTCGGTTCCGCGGCCGTGTTTTGGATTTGGACGCGTTTTGGCAAAACCTCACCGAAATTTTTTTGTCGGATTCGGGTGTGTTTTGGATTCGGGTGTTTTTTTCAAAAAACCCTAAAAAACAGCTTAAATCATAGAATTTGGGGGTCATTTTGATCCCATAGTATTAACCTCAATTACCATAATTAATTTCCACTCATTTCCAGTCTATTCTGAACACCTCACAATATTATTTTTAGTCCTACAATTTGCACCGAGGTCGCTGGATGGCTAAGCTAAGCGACACAAGTGGCCGACACAAACACCTGGCCCATCTAGGAGTGGCACTGCAGTGTCAGGCAGGATGGCACTTCAAAAAAATTGTCCCCAAACAGCACATGATGCAAAGAAAAATAGTGGCGCACCAAGGTCGCTGTGTGACTAAGCTAAGCGACACAAGTGGCCGACACAAACACCTGGCCCATCTAGGAGTGGCACTGCAGTGTCAGGCAGGATGGCACTTCAAAAAAATAGTCCCCAAACAGCACATGATGCAAAGAAAAAAAGAGGCGCACCAAGGTCGCTGGATGGCTAAGCTAAGCGACACAAGTGGCCGACACAAACACCTGGCCCATCTAGGAGTGGCACTGCAGTGTCAGGCAGGATGGCACTTCAAAAAAATAGTCCCCAAACAGCACATGATGCAAAGAAAAAAAGAGGCGCACCAAGGTCGCTGTGTGACTAAGCTAAGCGACACAAGTGGCAGACACAAACACCTGGCCCATCTAGGAGTGGCACTGCAGTGTCAGGCAGGATGGCACTTCAAAAAAATAGTCCCCAAACAGCACATGATGCAAAGAATAAAAGAGGCGCACCGAGGTCGCTGTGTGACTAAGCTAAGCGACACAAGTGGCCGACACAAACACCTGGCCCATCTAGGAGTGGCACTGCAGTGTCAGGCAGGATGGCACTTCAAAAAAATAGTCCCCAAACAGCACATGATGCAAAGAAAAAAAGAGGCGCACCAAGGTCGCTGTGTGACTAAGCTAAGCGACACAAGTGGCCGACACAAACACCTGGCCCATCTAGGAGTGGCACTGCAGTGTCAGGCAGGATGGCACTTCAAAAAAATAGTCCCCAAACAGCACATGATGCAAAGAAAAAAAGAGGCGCACCAAGGTCGCTGGATGGCTAAGCTAAGCAACACAAGTGGCCGACACAAACACCTGGCCCATCTAGGAGTGGCACTGCAGTGTCAGGCAGGATGGCACTTCAAAAAAATAGTCCCCAAACAGCACATGATGCAAAGAAAAAAAGAGGCGCACCAAGGTCGCTGGATGGCTAAGCTAAGCGACACAAGTGGCCGACACAAACACCTGGCCCATCTAGGAGTGGCACTGCAGTGTCAGGCAGGATGGCACTTCAAAAAAATAGTATCATCTCCAATGCACGAGTGAAAATGGCGGCGACGCGCGGCTGCTTATATAGAATCCGAATCTCGCGAGAATCCGACAGTGGGATGATGACGTTCGGGCGCGCTCGGGTTAGCCGAGCAAGGCGGGAAGGTTTGAACCTGCCTCGGACCTGTGTAAAATGGGTGAAGTTCGGGGGGGTTCGGTTTCCGAGGAACCGAACCCGCTCATCACTAGTTATGACCCTGAGGTCTTTAAGACTTCTAGAATTCTGTCCTTTCTGCAGGCCGGATTGGATTTGGGACTTCATCTGACATCTCTGAAGGTACACATTTCTGCCCTGTGCTGTTTCAGAAACATATTTCCCCACTGTTGGATGTTCGGACTTTTCTACAGAGAGTTCTTTGAATTCAGCCTCCCTTTGTCCCTCTGGGAACTTGATGCGATTTGTATTTAGTTCTAAGGGCTTTACAAAAATACCCTTTTAAACCTTTGGATTCAGTAGACCTCAAATGGATCTCAGCCAAGACATTGTTTCTGTTGACTATTGCCTCTGCAAGTATCAGATTTAGGGGCATTCTCATGTCGTTCCCCATTTCTGGTTTTTCATCAAGATAGAGCTGTTCTTCGAACAACAGCTGGATATTTGCCTAAAGTGATCAGAGGTGTAGCTAGCTGCCATGGTGCCTGGAGCAAGGGTATGTTTTGGCGTCCCCTCCCCTATACTGAATTGGGGGCCTGGCTAACATGTGGTGACATATTACATCTGAAATGAATTTTTTTTTTTAAATCCTAAATTGGTGATAGGGTCCGTTCTAGACTTTGTGGAGCTCTGGGCAAAAGTTTCCTTTTGGTGACCCCCCCATGTTTAAAGTATGGAGAGTGCTCCAAAAGCATGCAACTAAAATATAGGGGCATGGCTTCATGGGGGAAGGTCGTGGCCACAGAATAGTAACAATTCACATTATACCACACAGTAGTGTACGTTATTCACATTACACCACACAATAGTACCCCTTATACATGTAACGCCACACAGTAGAGCTGCTTATACATGTTACGCCATACAGTAAAGCTGCTTATATATGTTATGCTACAGTAGAGCTGCTTATACAGATTATACCACAGTAGTGCTGTTTATACACGTTACACCACAGTAGAGCCCCTTATACACATTACACCACAGTAGAGCCGCGTATACACATTACGCCACAGTGGAGCCACTTATACACATTACGCCACAGTAGAGCCCCTTATACATGTTACGCCACACACTAGAGCTGCTTATACATGTTACGCCACAGTAGAGCTGCTTATACACATTATACCACAGTAGAGCTGCTTATACACTTTACACTACAGAAGAGCCTCTTATACACATTACACCACAGTAGAGCTGCTTATACACGTTACACCACAGTAGAGCTGCTTATACACGTTACACCACAGTAAAGTCGCTTATACATATTACCCCACAGTAGAGCTCCTTATACATGTTACACCATGGTAGAGACCCTAATACATGTTATGCCATGGCAGAGCCCCTTATACACATTACGCCACGGTAGTGCCGCAATGAAAGTAGCTGTATTTAACTATTTACTTGTTTAATTAAAATAAATCAAAAACACTATGTATTCCCTGACTGACCTGACCTGACAACTCCCCCCCTCCACAGACCTGAACCCTTCCCCCAAACTCTCAATGAAAATAATGCACTAAAACAGCCCCACCAACTCGATATTCCCCCAATGCCTCAATGAAAATAATTCCCTAGGACTGCCATTCCAGACCTGATAATCCCAATATTAAAATAATGTCCGAGAGACATCCCTCTACAGACCATAATACATTGGCACTTGTTACTTAATAAATATTTAGTATCCTCTTCCTATGCTGAAATGCATTTAAAAATATTACACAGGGCGTATTATACTCCCCGTCTCAGATACCTTACGGGCATCTCTGATAACTCCAATTGCTTCAAGTGCTCCACACCTGATGCTGACATAATCCACTGCCTTTGGTCATGTCCTATAATACAGCTATTTTGGAAAGACGTCTGTAACTACATTACAACGACTCTAAATATCCCTCTCACACCAACTTTACTCTGGGCTTTCTGGAACCAATATGACTCTGATAGTTGCTCATTACCTACAGGCAATAAACTGTTATTAGCTAGGATAGCGGCAGCTTCGAAAAAGACTATTCTATCCCAATGGATACATGGAACCCCTATACCCATAACCCTTTTATTTCCTAGACTGACGCATCTATACCAAATGGACTGGATTGAATGCTCTCTTAGAGCGGAATCCAACTCTTCCAAGTTTTTTTTACAATATGGCTACCCTATGTGATAACCTTGCCACAACCAATTCGTGATAGCATGCGAAAAGTAGTTAAATATACTACATGGTACAATATAGAGACGCTTACGAGGGGATCACCACCCTTCTAACCCCAACTTTACTGTTTTCAGGAACACCCTCTTAGACTAGCATATACTCACTGTTAATGGCACCGAGAGACGACCGATCACTGCAATATGTCTAGTAATATCCGTAACCTACAGTTATCATCACTTCCTTTACTAATGTATGTGATTGCTCTTGTGTAGAAATAATGTTATACATTCCTATGCAACCTGAGATTTGATATTGTCGCTATACAATTGTCGTGTGCAATGTGTGTGTTACACTTGTATTTTTCTCTTTACCAATAAACAGATTTA
This sequence comes from Pseudophryne corroboree, assembly GCF_028390025.1. Taxonomy (NCBI): domain Eukaryota; kingdom Metazoa; phylum Chordata; class Amphibia; order Anura; family Myobatrachidae; genus Pseudophryne; species Pseudophryne corroboree. The sequence continues at coordinate 555,521,977 of NC_086447.1, read as the reverse complement.
AAAAAAAAAATAATAATAATGTCCGAGAATTAAGGGGCAGAGAGAGGTGCTACAGCTGCCTGAAAGGTAGAATGAGGTGCTGCAGCAGCATCTGGGGCAGAGAGAGGTGCCGCAGCAGCTGGGCTTGACAGAGAGAGATGCTGCAGCAGCGGAGGCAGAGAGTGGTGCTGCAGGAGAGAAGTAACCCGGCTGCATACATACGAGCACACAGTGAGCCATATAAAGAGATGGGGCAGAGCTCCAGCATGTGCCAGATTTCAGTATCTCCTGCTGTCGTCTCTGACCTGCCCTGCAGCCTGCCTAGTCTCAGAGTCCGAGTCAGTGTGTGCACCCTCTGCTCCTTCTCTTGCTTTGCATCTTCCTGTACAGCGGTCCACGGTACAGCTAGAGGTGGGAGCGGGCCCTCTAACTTTTCCAGCGCCTGGAGCTCGTGCTCCACTGGAGCCACCCTCGCTACACCCCTGAAAGTGATGTCAAGTTTCCATCTGAATGAGGAAATTGTGGTACCGGCTTTCCAATTATCGTGATCGCGGTTCTAAGAGCACCTATCTTTGTCCGCTCATTATAATTCTGTGATGGTCAGGACTGTCAATTAGATATAAAGCATGCTTTGAACGCCAGAGACCATGGAACGCATATGGAACGCATTCCACTGAAAGGGATGTATACTTCCAATTTTGCATTAATGACTGGAGCTATAATTGCAGTCCTGAAACATCAGTTTTATCAGTTTCTTTTAGTTCCACATAGGTGTAGGTTAAAAGTTCTTGTTAAATTCTCCTCTGGGGGTATATTTCACTCTGGAACACACTCTGGACTACATTTGAACAGCAATCTACTGGAAGTGATGCATAGTTCCAGTTTCGTATGTTTTCAAGAAATGTGATAATATACCTAGGAAAAAGGGATGTATTATCAGACCACATTACATAATAGCCATAATAACACATATATAAAAAAAGTAACCATAGAAAGAAAGAGGTCACAAATAGTGCTGCCCAAAAGAAGAAAATCAAAGGAAAGTGAATGTGCACAGAGCTCTTAAAAATTGGTAGAACTACAGCATTATTCCAAGAACCACTTCAATTCAAAGTCCTGATTAAGTCCCTCAGGAGCCAGAGTTTTCAGTCTGTGGATCCATTGCATTTCTGCTTTGGCTAACATCTTTTCTTCATTTCTTTCTCTCCAATTGCTCTTAATGTTGTCTATTGCCATAAACATTGTGATGACCGATGTAGAGCAGTTATGAACCTCTTTAAAATGGTTGGACAAAGAATGTGTGATGAGTCTTCTTTTGTTGTTACGCAAGTGCTCGCCAAGATGTGTTTTTGAGGCTCGGCTGTGTCTTCCTGAATATATATCAGGTTACAACTACACTGTACCAAATAAATGACATTACTCATATGACAGGTCTGTCACGATCCAGGTACTGAGACATCGTTTTCTACCTGTTGGATGTCTCCTGAGGCTGGCTCAGCGAGCCAGGGCCGGGCTTTAACTATGGTTATGGTTACTGCCTACTGATATCAGCGGCCTCCTCAGTAAACGTACTTACGGTGGTGCGGCGCTCTCAGCCCCGTCGCGGCCGTCATTGCTGCGCCTGTGGTCCTCTGCTGGATGCGCGTCCTCGGTGTGCCCCGGCCGCCACTTCCATCCCTGTGGCCTCTGTGCGTGTCTGGGCAAGGTGGTTTCCCCTTGCGGTGTTGTTCCAGCTCTCCAGTGTTTAAGCCCTGTGGTGCAGCATGTCATCTTTGCTCCCGCACCCATTGCTAACAAAAGGGTTATGCTCCAGCTTCCCAGTAGCCACTCTCCAGTTACCCTCTGTGTTCCTGCGAACCCCAGCTTCTTCTACAGTTCTCCTGCGAACCCCAGCTTCTTCTACAGTTCTCCTGCGAACCCCAGCTTCTTCTACAGTTCTCCTGCAAACCCCAGCTTCTTCTACAGTTCTCCTGCGAACCCCAGCTTCGCCTACAGTTTATCTATGAACTCCAGCTTCATTTATAATTTACCTGAGCACCCCAGTATTATTTACAATTCACCTGCTATTCTCAGCTTCACGCTATACCTCACCTGGGTTCCCAAGTGTTGTACTGAACTTTCACGCTCATTCCAGATTACTGGTCCTAACCAGCTGTATTATACTCACCTGTGACTTTTATTTGTTTCGTTGCACCTTATATGACTTTTTATTTAATAAACATCCTCAAAGATATATCCAGTTGTCGTCGTCACGCCTTCGGGCACTTACTGCTACTGTCTAACGCATGTCTAGGAGTCCACTGACTCCTCCTAAATTCCAGTACCCGTCAGCCCCTCTAATTGAGGCTTCCAGTTACCTTCATCAGCCCTCAGTTGTGACAAGGTCATGAAATGTTTTAAATTATAGTCGTCCTCTGACTGTAAATTTAGTGTATTTTGAGGTGGTCGTTTTTACTTCTCTACATGCTAAGCATGTGCCGCATCGATGGTACCCTTTCATTCTAATTGGATGTATGTTGATAGGTGGTAGTGCACTTCTTGTTAAGCTGTTCTTAAAATTAGGAGCTCTCCTATAAATGAAACGTGGTACATCTAGAATACATTCCCTTAAGACAGGGTCCATTTTCAATAAGTGCCAGTGTTTCTTGATCACTTTCTCCAAACTTTTATGCTGACATGAATAGCCTGTAATAAATGCCCACTGGTAACTTTCATCTTTTTTCCTCTTTTCTTTCTTTTTAAGGAGTTGTTTTCTATCTAGCTTAAGGACTTCTTCCTTTATGGTGGTGTTTCTTTTCTGGATTATATCCTTTTCTTATGCGTCTCTCCCTCATTTTTTTGAGTTGGCCTTCACAAACATTATCTTTACTGCAATTCCATCTATGTCTTAAAAATGGGCTTTTTGGCACACTGTTAAGCCACTTAACATGGTGTTCACTGGACGTTGTGATATAATTGTTTGCACCTTTGGGTTTATTGTAGCATATAGTTTCCAGAACACTCTTTTCAACATAAATTTGGAGGTCCAGAAAGTTCACATGTTCCTTACTAGTGGAAAAGGTGAAAGATATGTTGGATGAATTTCCATTTAGTTCTTCACAGAATGTGTTTAAACTTTCTTCTGACCCTCTCCAAACAAATATTTTGTCAACATAACAAAACCATGACACCAAGTTCGTTCCCCAGGCTATGTCTCTCCCAATATGCCATAAACAAATTGGCATAGCTTGGGGTGAAATTAGTGCCCATTGCTGTTCCAGTTTTTTGTATGTAGTAATTCCCATCAAAGTAAAAGTAATTGCTGTGGAGAATAAAATCAATGCCATCTAAGATAAACTTCTACACACTTGAAACATAAATCAGTCTGGTAAAGCCTCCATTTCTTTCAATTTATGGATAAAATAAGGACCATACATATACAGTTTTTATGTGTCTGAATGTATTGATATTGGTTCAAATGGAATCACACTATATGAAAATTATTTATTTTCCCACATATTTGTAAATTTTCCAATTTTTGACGAGAGCATCAAAACACAATGAATTGATATTCAGCTTGAATTAAGTAAACCTCTTTCACAAAGGGTGCTGTCTGGTCACATACCTTAGCGCGCAAAATCTCTGTCTCTCATATTTTTCTTTATTCGGACTGTCTGACATGCCTACTTGGATGCTGTCACCTGTATAATCCTTCACCATTCTTTCAGTGGAGATAACATCATATGCAGTGACAGTAGACATGTCAGTAATTTTTGGCAGCTCCTTTAGTCCGCACCAGATGTCAACACTTGCTCCTGACTGCCCTGCATCACCATCAGCGGGTTGGCTAAGGAAATTTTAAAAAATTTCCTCGCAGCCCCAGAAATTATTCTCCACTGCACTTGAATCAGGTGCATTCCCCCTCCTTTCCCTATGTCATAGGTGGATGTAAAGGCTTGAATGGCCTTTTGCTGCTCCTCCATCCTCTGAAGCATATAGAGTGTTGAATTCCACCTCATTACTACCTCTTGCTTCAAGAGATGGCAAGGCAGGTTCAAGAGTGTTTTCTGGTGCTCCAGTCTTTGGCATGTAGTCGCTGAACCTCGAAAGTGGCCCACAATTTTTCTGGCCACCGACAGCATCTCCTGCACGCCCCTGTCATAAAAAAAAAAATTCTGCACCACCAAATTAATTGTGTGTGCAAAACATGGGACGTGCTGGAATTTGCCCAGATGTATGTTTGCACAATATTGGTGGCATTGTCAGATATCTCAAATCTCCAGGAGAGTCTAAGTGGAGTAAGCCATTGTGCGATTGTGCGTCCCTCAGTTTCTGTAAGAGGTTCTCAGTGGTGTGCCTCTTACGGAATCTGGTGATACACAGTGTAGCCTGCCTAGGAATGAGTTGGTGTTTGTGAGATGCTGCTGCTGGTACCGCTGCTGTTGTTGCTGCAGAAGTCAATACATCTACCAAGTGGGCTGTCACAGTCATGCAGTTCTCAGTTTGCCCTGCCCAACTTGTCCACATGTCCATAGTTAAGTAGACAGTGGGTACAATCGCATTTTTGAGGACACTGAGGAAACTTTTCTTAATGTCCCTGTACAGTCCAGAAATTGCTTGCCTAGTGAAGTGAAATCTAGATGGGATTTGGTACCAGTGACACAATACGTCCATCAACTGTCTAAATCCACCTGCACTAATGGTGAATACCGGATGCACGTATAACACCAGCATAGTTGTTATGGTGACTGCTGTCATATTTCATCGTCCTCGCAAAGGACTGTTGGACAGTCAGTCGCTTGGTTAAAGTAGCACAAATGGTCTTCCGACTTCCTCTCTGGGATGACGATCGACTCCCAGCAGCAACAACTGCAGCGGCAGCAGTAGGCGTAGCACTCCAGGATCCTTCGGAGGAATTCTGGATAGAAGAGAACTTGTCAGTCATGCCAGTAACATGGAGATTATGACACATAGAGATGGATGGATTGAAAGGTAATGAAATGTTTTTTTAATTAATTTATAAAAACACATAAAATGTATTTTAACTGCACATAAAAACATTCAGAATGACCAATATTGGCTGCTTACACACTAGTGTCCGTTCCTTTGAAAAAGCTGCAGGACCTGCAGCGAAACGCATCAGGTGTTATTTCAGATCACCTATTCTCCATTGGAAGCAGCTCCAGATGTGCCCGGACCTTTATTGGACTTCAAACAAGATTGTGCAGAAAAAAGTGAATGGACTTGCCATTGGTGCCTACTCATATCTGCCTTGCATCAAGGATACCGCACTCTAGTGAGGACTCAGGACCCCGTAACCATCACCCTTTCCAGGGACCCAATTCAGAGTACCTTTACCTCCAGCAGGCATTTTTGTGGTAATGTTACATTTGGACTGTGCCATCAGCCTTACATTATTTTAATTCTTACACCTATCTGCAGTCCATGCTAATTAAGGAACGGACACTAGTGTTTAAGCAGCCCATATTGGTGATTCTGAATTCTAATCTCCATTTTTAATCACACCTTTATTTGTTATATATGCCAAGCGCTGCTACTTTGCATTTTATTTGTTGGTTTCAGTTATATACAGGTTTTTATAGCAGCAGCTTAATTAGAACAACAGCCCTCCTTTGCGCCTGATTTTAACCTTGGTTAAATATATTAATGCCAGTAACATAGCCTGCAGGATTACTTCCGCTCCTGACTGAGGAGGAAATTGACGTTGAGGGAGTTGGTGGTGGGAATTGAATACCACAGGAAAAAGGGATTTAAGTGTCAGTGGACTGCTTATGTTCTTACCCAAAGATAATGAACTTGCCAATGACTTATGATGAATGCGCTGCAGGTGACGTATAAGGGAGGATGTTCCTAGGATGTCCTTACCGCTACTTATTATGGATTGACAAAGCATGGCTTGACACCTGTTGTCTGGATTTGTGGAGAAATAATTCCACACTGAAGAAGTGGCTTTTTTGGTATTTTGCCCATGCATGACAATGGGCTTTTTCATTCCATGGACAACAACTGTCTCCACTGGTGCCTTACTCAAACAAACCACATCACCATCAGAATCCTCATCGTCAACTTCCTCCTCAGCGCAAGCTACACCAATATCCTGCTCATCCTGGTGTACTTCTACAGTGACATCCTCAGTCTACAATATCATCAACTGGACTGGCGGTGTTCCTCCCAGCACTTGCAGAGGGCACTTGCAGAATGACCCCCAGTGTGCCTTTATTTTCACAGCACTGCTGTATTTTTACAGCATACAGTACAAGGCCAGTGTTCATTTATTTTACAACACCCCTGTATTTTTACAGCATACAGGAATGGGACACAGCACCCATGTATTTTCACAGCACCTCTGTATTTTAACAACACCCCTGTATTTTTTACAGCATACAGGACAGGGACACAGCACCGCTGTATTTTCACAGCACCTCTGTATTTTAACAACACCCCTGTATTCTTACAGCATACAGGACAGGGACACAGCACCCATGTATTTTCACAGCACCCCTGTATTCTTACAACACCCCTGTATTTTTACAGCAAACAGGACAGAGACACAGTACCCCTGTATTTTAACAGCACCCTAGTATTTTTACAGCATACAGAACAGGGACACAGCACCCCTGTATTTTCACAGAACAGTGCCCCTGTACAGCACATGACAGCCACACCCCTGTACAGCACCTCTAACAGCACAGGATACCCCAGGACAGCACCCCTGTACAGCACCTCAAACAGCACCTGACCCCTCCCGACACCACCACCTACAGAGAGACAGAGGTCTATCTCCCTCAATCTCCAAGTCCGGAGTGAAAATGGTGACGACACGCGTCTCCTTATATGGAATCCAAAACCTGCGAGAATCTGACAGTGGGATAATGACGTTTAGCCTTGTTCTGGGATCCAAGTCTCGTGGGAAGTCCTGAGCAGGGCTTGGATCCCGGCACAGATCGTGAAGTTGGGGGATGGGGAGGGGGTTTGGAGTTATTGACTGCATGTTTTAGTTTTGCCAAAACCTCCCTCACATGTTTTGGTTTTGGATCTGTATATTTTTTTTAATTGTTAGAAACTTTTGAAATCATACAATTTGTGCTTTTTTTTTGTTCCAATAGTATTAATAACCTTAATAACATTAATTTCCAGCCATTTCAAGTTAATAATATTGTTTTCATCCAGTTCAGACCAAAGACTGCAGCAAGCTGGCTGATTACTAAGTGACAGAGCAGTGGCACAAACACATGGCAGTTTATAACACATCTATGAAACATTGCCACACAGCAATTGCAGGGGAAAAAAGTGGTGCAAGATAGAATTGTCCGTGGGCTCTACCACCCACCCTTATGTTTAATATTAAAAAGCACATGCACAGTTTAACAAACTAAGCACTCCAGCAACAGAGACTGCCACATTTCTGGCAGAAGTGCTTGGTTTGTTTGGGCCCCTACAAAACAAGCTACTAATAGGCTTAAATCAGCTAAGCTAAGAGTGCTGACATTGATCTCTACAGTGGCAAGATGTCATCATCATTATCATCCTCACCCTCATCAGTGTTTATATCATCATCACACAATATTAATTCATCCCCACTGGAATCCACAATTACAGAAGTCTCTGTACTTTGATGCACTAGCCGGTAAAGGTCTTCCTCGTGGAAATATTAGCTAATTTTGATGAACATCATCTTTTCCACATATTGAGGAAGTATGTCGATCACTGAGGGTGGGCAGCTTAAGTAACGCAAAGTAAGTTTGTACAAGGACATCCAAATTGTCCTTTTTTCCCTTCCAGTTGTACACAAGATAAAAAGAAAAAATTTCCAACTCACACTACAGACTGACAACGCTTCTATGTTAACGCAGTGGGGGTTCAGCACATAGAACAAGTTTAAAAAAAACCAAAAACTTTTTTGGATGAACACTGGACAGATATTGCTGCAGCAATGGAGTGTATGGACACTGGTCAGATACATCAACAGCTCTAGAGTGTATAAACGTTGGGCAGATATGTCAGCAGTACAGTGTATGGACACTGGTCAGATAGGGCAGCTTATACGTTATGTGAACACAGTGGTGGTATAGCACACACAAGTTGTACAAAAAAAAATATTTTTCTTAACTTTTTTCTACTTCAATTATTTTATGTTTAACTTTTATTTAACTTTTTTAATTATTTACATTTTTTTACTCTTTATATATTTTTTTACATTCAAAAAAAAAACTTTTTAGGATGGACACTGGACATATACATCAGCAGCACTGACGTGTATGAACACTTGACAGATATGTACGTCAGTAGCATTGGAATGGATGGACACAGCACAGCAGTCACTGGACACATCACAGCCACTTTAGTGGATGGACACATGGAGTGGATGGACACAGCAGCAGCCGCTGGACACAATGAGTGGATGGACAGAGCACAGCAGCCACTGGACACAGCACAGCCACTTGAGTGGATGGACAAAGCACAGCAGTCACTGAACATGACACTGCACAGCACATCAGCCAGCACAGCAGCATGGACAGTGAGAAATGGCGCTGAGTCACCGCCGCGGAGTCCTTAAATAGAATCCGAAACTCATGAGAATCCGAAGCCGGGATGATGACATTTTGACTCGTTTTGGAATCCAAGCAAGGTGGGAAAACCTGAGCCGCCACTCGGATTCCCTTGAATTGACAAAGTTCAGAGATCTGAGCCCTCACCTCTCTACTCCCAACATCATTGTTCTTTATCCTTGTCTCTTACACTTAAGCAGAGCGCAACAAGTAAGTCCCTGTATCTAAACAGCAAGATATGCCTATTCAGGTAGATTTTAGTAACGATTTTGAGCATACTCACTGAACGATTTGTATCAATGATTTGAGCTTATTGCACATTGCATACAACATTATCGTCCAAATTGGCTTGCAATGATAAACGATGATAGACCAGCGATGAACGACTGTGGGGACGTGCATCATTTATCGACGGTGCCGCCACACTGGACGATATGAACAATATATCGTTCATTTTTTACAGATATCATCCGTATCGTTCTTAAAACTCTACCAGTTTGTAGGGCCCTTTAATGTGTTGGTGTAGGTAAGAATCCCTAAAACATCACAGAAACCATAAAAAATTACAAATACTGTAGTAAAATAGTGTTCAATCTGTGTACAAAATAGTAATGTAAATCGGGTTATCTGTATATACTCCATTGAAATCTTAATAAAATGCTTAACGAAATAACAGAAATCATAGAACAAATTATTTTAATGTACTCAGCTAGACATAAAAACATCTATCAGCTAAATATCTTATGCTGCTGGAGCTATTTCCTATCATGGTGGTCTTGGTGGTTTGTGGAGAGCTTCCGTGCAATTGTAGCATCTTGTTCACATGTGATAATCTGGGTGTGGTGCATGTGATTTGCAATCAGAGGACTAAGTCGCTTGCCATGTTAAGGGTAATGACGCAGTTTGTTATGGCTTGTCTGCGATGGAATTTGTTGTTTCGCGCGCAGCACATTCCTGGAACAGAAAATGGCATTGCTCTGGTGTCAGTGGGATAGGTCTCGGTTGTTGGCTCCTGAGGCTGACGCTCTTGGAATACGCTGTCCCTGTTATGTTTGGCAGGTGATCAGGCCAGCCTGGAGGGATTAGCGGTGCATTCAATTGCCTCAAATGCTCTCAAGGCTTATTGTCAAGCTTGGAGTGAGTGGGAGGAATTTGCCCATGGACGAGAGTATGGAGGTAAAAGTGGGCATCGGTTGATGCTTTCTTTTATTTGGCAACTCTATGTCTTAGGTAGGTCTAGAGCAGTGGTGTCGCAGTATTTAGCAGGGATTTTTTTTTTTGCCAATTTAAAGGGTCTCCCTGATGTTACAAAGACCTTTCTCCTTGCTAAGGCACTCAAAGGGTGGGCACGTCTTGCACCAACGCCACCTTATAGGAGGCATCTGATCGATGCATCACTCCTGCCAACAATCCTGGGAGCAGTTGTGGTTGTAGCATTTTTGCTTTTCAAGGCGCTGCTGTTCGAATTGGCTTTTTCCTTGGTGTACCTTGGGGACTTTCGCATCTCAGAGCTGGTTGCATCCTCTAAATGGAGGGATTCGCCCATACTCCGGGATGACGTGGTGGTGGGTGGGAGGTCCTTGCTGTGTAGACTGTGTTGCTCCAAGATGGGCCAGCTAGGTAGGCTTGGTAGTCAATGGGCCACATTGGTCTAGTCATTGGATATCCAGGTTTGCCCGGTGGCGTTGGCTACTCATTATGTAACTGTTAGGCCCTCCTCAGAGGTCTCCTGGCTGCAGCATTGTGATGGGTTGCCATTGCCAAAATACCAATTTCATTGGATGTTAAGTCGCTGTCTGGTCAGTGCGGGCCATTCACCCAAGACCTTAAGGATGCATTCGTTTCAGATCGGTGTGGCTACATCAGCTGCATCAGCCGGGTTTTCCGTCAAGGAGATCCAGGTGTTGGGGCGCTGGAAATCTTCCAGTTATAAGTGTTACAGTATATTCAGCCCCATTTTGTGAATTGATTATAGTTGTTTTATCAATTTTGCTTAGTAAGTTGGTTGTTAAAACTGTTGAGTACATTATTGTATGGTCTTGTTTGTTATTTCCTGTCCTTCCTGCTCGGGGATTAGCTACTTGCCAGTGGGAGTCTGGAGAGCTTTCACAAATTTTTACCTGGACTAACGGACTGAATTTGGCTTAATCTGTCTGAATTCAGATAATTGGGTTACAATTAAAAGTCCCTCAGCAGGTTTTTAAGTTTAACCTCCAGTCGAGTATACCTTTGTTACCCATTTTTATCCCTTTCCTTTCCTTCCATGGCTTTGCCGTGGTCCATTGTTTTTCATGCACCAATGTATTGTTTATTTAATCATTAACATATTTACTTTCTTTCCTTTCCTTTGTTATAGGATGGGTAGAGGTAAATTGTACAGTGTGGGGGGTTGGTCACTCCATTATGTTCTGGGCATCCAAGCTTATAGCCTCGGAGAGGGCACAGTGTTTTTCACAGGTTTGTGAGATTCATTGGTTGGGTTGGCGTGGAATGTTGTGGCAAGAACTTAAGGTGAGGTTATTATCACATACTCAACTGCACGGTGTCCCAAAGGTTTTGTTGGTGCACTTGGGTGGCAATGCTTTGGGTAAGAGGACATCGGTAGATTTGCGATGTTCTATAGTGAGGGATAGTATTGCACTTTGAGCTTCTTGTTTATTGTGCCGATGTTATGTTGGCAGGGAGTTTCTGACAGTCAGCCTATTGATGACACCAGAAAAAAGGTGAATTTGGCAGTGGCAAAGTGGGTGTTGGCCCACGGTGGTGCAGTGGTTCATCATGATAAGATCAGATATCGTTATGACTACCTTTTTCGGGCTGATGGAGTACACTTGTCTGAGGAAGGGTTTGTGCTTTTCTTGGAGGATCTATTTTTGGTTTTAGATTCAGTAGGTTGGGGGTATGATGGCGGTGCAAAGCCTCTTTAGGTAGAGCATTCAGTGTTGGTGCAAAAGAGCAGCAGGTTCATTGTGTTTGAGTCAGTAGTTGCAGTTTTAGTCAGTTTGGTGCTGTTTTGGTGTATTAACCTTCGTTAACTGTTATCTCTGCTGGACCACCCTTCAGGGGGCAACATTATCACCCTTTATGGTGGGTAGTTAGGGTAGAAGGTCTGAGTGGATTCCTATGTTTGGCTGGTAGTTGGCTTGGTTTTACTTATTGGTTTAGTTTGATAAACTTGGGGATTGCTATTTGGATTTCAGCCATTTTCTTTCTAGCCACCATACCCTGGTTCTTTAACTCTCTTAATTAATCTTCATTTGATTGCAGGTTTTCTAGTTATTAGATTAATTCAATAACTACCTAACAACGTTCTGCCAAAATACAATTCTCTGTCGTTATTTTATAGTATAAGTTGTTTTAATGTTTTGTTGTTATAGGTGGGATACGGCCCTCAGCAATTTTTGGGTTTATAACAGTGTATTGACAAAGCCTATTGTATTATGTTTATTAACTGTGTATTGGTGAGGCCCATGATATGTATTTTAACTGTTTATTGGCAAGGCCTATGGTATGAATATTAACTGCGTATTGGCAAAGCCTATGGTACTGTAGGTATATAACTGTGCACTGGAGAGGTATATGGGTTCTTTTATTGTTTTAGTTAGTCTGCACGGATCACGCTACCCTGCAAAAAGGATAGTACTGTAGATCACTGCACAGTGATTAAACAAGAAACCGATCCTTATTGTAAGTGAGAATAGAAACAACAATATAGGCTAAATTTGATAAGACAGGAATCAATGTTGGAAAATGCAGAGGTGGATGCTTCAACAACAAGCTTACTGTCACACCTTACAAGTTCCAAACAATGTGTTACAAAATACTGATTATGTTTACTAACTGATCCAGAGAGGTATCCCACCTCTCCCTTCTCTGCAGTGCTGCTTGTTGAGCTTTCCAAATGATAAATGTGAAGTATTACTGCCAGAGATGCTTTCAAAATACGTTGGCTTCTTCATGCAGATTATTATTATATAAATACCCTAGAAAAGAGATAAGAAAATCCCTTCATCTTTGTCACTTTAGGAATGCTTGAACAATCAGATTTGGCAAACATTGCTTTTTCCATGATTCTGTTTTCTTTTTATTCTGCATTTCATTTCATTACATTCTCTTTTTTTCTGGCAGTTGGAAAGAAAGTTGAATAAGAAAAAAATATAACATACAGTAAAAACAAAAAATTATGTTGGGAGAAAAGTACACATAGGTCCATCTAGTCTCAAAAGCAAAATCTGCTACAGATTAAATTGCATTGCTGTCCCCGCAAAATAAGGTATGCCCCCTGTAGTGCCCAAGTTTATATCATGAGTAAAATTTTTATTATTTGCATTACCTGATGTATAAATGTATTTTGTATTGAAAAGCATATCTGTGGATAATAAATGGTTGGAAAGTTAACTGCTTTGCTGGGAGGTACTGTATTCATACACACCAGGAGACCAGAGATTCAGGATTCTAATGCTAATAGCCTTAGAATCCTGAATGGAAGAGTGATCAAGAGGTTGGAGATTGTATATACCACAGCAGGGTCATACCAACAACCCCCTCAGAGACACTATGGCCAGAAGAGTGTGACCTGTTCTTACTGAGACAAGTTGTAAATACTACTCCAGGCTGATTACAAAACCAGTTCCCCCCAACTTCAAACAAGCAATTAAAGATAAGTGAATCCACCCCTGCTAGAATGGATCAGAAACCCCAAAGTGTAAGCTCAGATTCAATCAAATCTGGTTTTGGAAGGGTTTAAAATTAATCCCAAGGGATGGAGGTGCATGTGAATTGCTGTAGGTTTAGATGTGGTAAGCTCAAATTGTTCATTATCTGTGAGGTGGGTCAAGGAAGCAACTTGGTCCTATAATGATACCAGGTTATGAAGAGAGGCCTCACTCAGCCAGCGTTCTGTACTGCAGGTGACTAGAAAGTTGTTTTTCTCCCTATTTTATTTCTTGCAATTATAATTACTTGTGTGATTATTTAAACTATTATATTCTTGTAACCTTTCTTTTTCTGTAACTATAAGCTTTTGAAGTGTTTACTTGAATTCAAATCTTAATTTTAGTTCGGGATTCTGTGTTTTCACACGCACATGTGGCTCATACAGGTTGAGAATCCCATATCCAAATATTCCGAAATACGGAATTTTTTGAGTGAGACTGAGATAGTGAAACCTTTGTTTTCTGATGGCTCAATGTACACCAACTTTGTTTAATACACAAAGTTATTAAAAATATTGTATTAAATGACCTTCAGGCTGTGTGTATAAGGTGTATATGAAACTTAAATGAATTGTGTGAATATACACACACTTTGTTTAATGCACAAAGTTATTAAAATATTGTGTAAAATGACATTCAGGCTGTGTGTGTAAGGTGTATATGTAACATAACTGCATTCTGTGCTTATACTTAGGTCCCATCACCATGATATCTCATTATGGTATGCAATTATTCCAAAATACGGAAAAATCCGATATCCAAAATACCTCTGGTCCCAAGCATTTTGGATAAGGGATACTCAACCTGTATTAACTAATTTTTTACATGTGAATAATTGTGTGTGCGGGTGAGTGCAGAAGCTCACCCTTAACCCAAAAGGTACTTCTGCTGGTGGCAGTTACCATGTTGATTTATCACACGCGATTACTGAGGTAATCAGTAAGATGTCACAGGCAGCGGTTCTCAGATTGGCGTATCTGGAGAATTGCCACACTGGGAATTGTGACACCCCCTGCCTGCGAGGCAGGTGCAGGTCAGCCATATTACCTATGGCAGCGTCTGTAGATGACATCACACAGCTGCCTAGAAAACGGGCTGGACCCGCCTGCGTTCCTGACACCACGCCTCTGCAACGCTGGTACGCCAACCCCGACTGCCCCATGAACTCCTCTGTCTGTTAATTAGGCAGATGCATTCGCATCAATGCAATGCTAATGCATTGCTTGGCCTCACATAGATCGGGCACTGCGCATGCGCACTCATAGGAAATCTCAGATGTGATCCATACTGAGTAAGGAGCCTAGTGTCTCTCTCTCTCTCTCTCTCTCTCTCCCTCTCTTTCTCTCTCTATTTGAACACATCCTTCTATTACCTTTCAAATTGTCTTCCTCTGATTACAAAATGTGTCCCCTTGTATTAAAAATCATCTTCATTGTAAAGTTATTGCATCCAAACTGTTATATTGAAACCTTTTAGATTTAAATATTGCTATCATATCACTTTGTTATTTTTCTCCTCCGTCTTTAAATAATCAGTTGCTGAAGGCTTTCTGAATATGTTTTGATTTGCAGCTCCTTTTAGTCTGGTTTTTACCACTCTATTATTATTATTATTATTATTATTATCTTTATTGGGGCTCAAGAACTGTGTAAAACTGGCATAAAGGTAGATTGGAAGTTCCGTAGAAGAGTTACATTGTAGGGGAAGTGTTGATGTTGTCTGGGAACAACAATAATCTGGTGATTTGTACTATGTTGAACATACAGAGGGGGGTTGGTATAAATTACAAGCTGCAGTATGTGCATATTTATCTTTTGAAATTAATTCAACCAGCTTTTGCAACATTTCTGAATGCATAAAACTGCTTTTTCTAAACTACACAAGATCTGGCCGACCACCTCTAAATTCTGTTGGCGCCTCTGCCACCATAAAGGTACACTCTTACATGTTTTCCGGGACTGCCCTGCCCTGCGATCCTTTTGGGATAAAGTATACGACCTTATTCACTCGATCACTGACCTTAGCCTGACTCAAGACCCTTCATTAGCGTTGCTGCACTGGTACCCAGACACTGTCCCCAAGTCAACTCGCTATGTCCTTGGTCACGTCCTATTTGCAGCCAGAGCTACAATTGCTCAAAACTGGAAATCCCCCCCCCCCTTTGCAATAGTTATCTCCAGGACCCACTTCCATTTTGAAATGGAAACCAGGGATGTTGCATACTCTACATCCCCCTCCTCCCCTATTATGAAGTGGCTCCCATGGCACACATATACTTCCAAGAATAAGGTGGTCTCTCCTTCGTCCCCCGCCATACAGAGCCCTCCCTGTGACTCGGACAGCCTTCTATCTGCAGAAAATTCATGATTTATGTATATTTTTGTGTTCTATGTACTGCCTTCGGGTGTCCTGTCTCTCCCCCTATTATATTGTTTTTGCCCCATTGTTATTCTATTCGCTTTTGTCTTTTCTGTATTCTTGTTTTGCTTCTATACCATAAATAAAAACTTAATGTTGGAGAAAAAAAAATACTTTTGCAGAATTAAAATTTTGAACAACTCTGTCAAAACATTAAGTATTGGGTATAAATGCGTGTGTGGTGGGAGAGGGGGAGGAGGGATTTGGGGAGGGGGGGTTATAGCCTTGCAGCAACAATAAGAAGGTATGTTCATATTGCGCTTTATACTCAGTTGACTAAAATCCTCCTAGTCCTCCTTATTATTGAGAATATCTTTCAGTTCGCTTTATAAATAGGCAGCACACCTTTCTGTCACCAAAAGCACTCAAATAATAAGAAAACTCCTGCAGAGTGCTCCAATTGACCGTTCATCCAAGGCATATCCAACCACATTCCTGCCTCACTGCCATATCTCTGTGCTCTGGCTGCAGACATGGTTGTTTGCAGTGGACTGAGCTTGAGGACCTAACTGCAACCTGGGTCAATGTTCCCATGACACTGGTTCCCTTGGAGTTACACTCAGAGCAACCAGAGAACCTCCTCCCCTGTCTTTACAGAAGGCTTACCTTGCTTAAACATACATGACTTTTGCCTATTGGTGAGTCCTCGTAATACCCTCAATATAGCCAAGGACATTTTCTAGACAATCTGGCTCCTAGTGCAAACAGTAAAAATTGCACCCCCCCTTAGACATTCTAAAATGACATTTCTTACAGAATCACCCCAAGAGGGAATGGGCCTTGTTAAAATGGATATGGCCTTGTTAAAATGGGCATGGCCTTGCAGGAAAAGACTGTCTTAAACCCCAGTTAGACCCTGGTCCCCCATTCCTCGGCCACCACAGGATAGAAAAACGTTCACCATATTATGCCCCACACAGTAATGCCCCTTGCATCATATTATGCACCACACAGTAATGACCCTGTTTCATATTATGCCCTCTCTCCCTCGCAGCCTAACCCTAGCCCTCCCCGGCGGATGCCCAACCCTAAACACCCTCTCCCTGCAGCCTATGTTTACCCTCCCTTCTTCGCAGCCTAATCCTAATCATCCACGGGGATGTCTAAACCTAACCCACCCCCTCCTCACGGGCTAAGACTTACAGTTGCCGCATACTTACAGTCAAGATTCCCATGTTGGCATTTTGCCTGGAGTTCCGGCGACGACTGTGTGTAGGGATTCCAGCGCTGCGATTCTGATAACCAGAATCCCGGCATCCTGACTGCATCCCGTATCACCATCACTTTGACTGGGGATCTCCTATGCATCAGCACATGATAAATGATGCAACCTGCCACATAATCCTACTTCCGAAGTGTTACTGAGAATTTGATTAGCTTCTTACTTGACTGCTAAGTATGTTAGCAACAGGGAACACAGTTGGCTTATTTGCTTTACTCCTGGTAGAGAGGTTTCAGAAGCTCAGAGCCGATCATTATCCTTCTAGAAATTCTGAATATAAGCATTGCTTACAGCGCTCAGACAGACATCGATACCCTGTTACATCAATCCTTCAACTTCTACTAAATACACTTCTCCTGCAATTTGGAAATGGAACCTCAACCCATATTACAAGCCTCCAGCTGCCTTCCTCTGTATTTCTCTTTGCATGTACTAACTCTAATATGCAGTGCCTTAATTAGACATTTGGGTGTCCTGTGCCAGAAAGAGAATTGGTGCCCCTCCCCCATATTTAAAACAGGTATATTACACTGCACAGTAGTGTCTATTAGTCACATTAGACCACACACTAATGTCCATTCTTCGCATTACACCACACAATAGTACCCCTTATACACATTACACCAGGTAGAGACTCTTATACACATTATGCCAGGTAGAGACCCTTATACTCATTACGCCAGGTAGAGGAAAAGTTGTTGTTGGTAGTGGTGTGTGCGTGTGTGTGGTCCTTCCATCTCCATCTGACCAGCCAGCCACAGATACTAGATACACAGATACTACACTCAACCTATCCCGGACTACAGCTCTGCACCGTGCAATGAACTCTTGCACCGCCTGCCAATATACTGCTCTTCCTACAGGACACACAGGGTGGCCAGCATTGGGGATGCCTCTCTCACTACTTTTACAAGTCGCTCACGGTGCGTCTGTGTAACTACACTCCAGCAGCTAGATTCCTGCCTGTATCCCTGTGTTTAGCCTCAGCTGCTGTATAATTAGCAGTTTGCCCCTGTGTGTCTAGCTGTCCAGGTGCATGGTGCATTGTATCTCCTCATCAGGAGGCTTGGTTTCTCTGGCTGTCCTGATTGGGAGTGTCTCCCTTTATTACCCAGCCTGCTCTTTACCTGACACTGGTTATAGGTTCTAGTTCCTGTTTGTACCTGGTCCCAGTCCTCATCCTGCAGTTGTGTATTGATCCTGTGCCGTTAGTACTGTCTTCTCCAGTTGCCAAGCTTACTATCTCTGTCAACAGTGAGATCCTGCTCAGAAGCCGGTATCAGTTTCATTGTCTTTGGATCTCTGCTGCCCTTTAGGTGGTTCTGCTCCAGTTCCAGTTTCCGAGCTTCTTCAGAATCCACATCAGACAGTTTAAGCTAAGTCCTGGGATTTTACATTAGTTATTTTCGTTACCCATTGATATTTGATTATTTATATCATCCTGTGCATTGTTGCATTTATTATCCATTGGTATTCAGTTGCTTATATCTTGTGCATTGTTGCATTTATAATTAATAGATATTCAGTTGCTTATATCACCCTGTGCATTGTTGCATTCATATACAGTTTATATTTAGTTGCTTATACCACCTTGTGCATTGTTGCATTCGTATAACATTCAAATGCTTATTTTAGTTTGTGCATAGTGCAGCTTTACCCAGTAATACCTGTCCATCTTCTCATCCAGTAAGCTTCTCTCTAGTTTCTATTTTTGCCCTTACACAGCCTCCTATAGTTGCCTTGTCCTTCTATAAGACCTGGGGGCATCTGAGTACTGGGTGGACCTAAGTCACCCGGGAAAGATGGCTGCTACAGGTGAAGCCTAGTATTGCAGGAGGCTAGAAGACTGCTGGGCAAGTGTAACAATTATGCAACGCTCCCTGCAGTTACCTACATAATGGCCAGCGCTGCTCCATTTCCCGCATACAGGCACGGCCAATCAGATTAAATACAGATGGGTCACCCGCACAAAAATTGTGCAGTGTGTGACACACCATCTGCCCTACCCTAGATATAGCCCTACTAATAAAAACTTTTCCTGCACTTCTGCAACTTTTTCTAATAAGTCTCCTTTTTCTTCTCCTGCTTTCTACAGCTTGGATACGATTATGTGACCGACAGACAGGAGACCGACGGTCACAATTCCAATGCTGGGATCCTGAACCCTCAATATCCCGCCGGCTGGCATGCCGTCCAACAGAGAATATTCCCACTTGTAGGTGTCCATGACACCCATAGAGTGGGAATAGAACCTGTGGCGATCGCAGCGAGCCCGCAAGGGGCTTAATTGTCCTGCAATGCTCAGTCCATTCCTACTCTGGCCATACCCTTCAGATCTACAAAGATATAGCCATTCCACCATTAAAAAGCAAAGTGATCTCATAAATGTTACAAAAAGTGTCAGAATCATAGGATTCACTAAACAAGAGGTTAGCCTTTCCAATTTCTAGTAAATCATAAAGAAATTTCACACTGAGTGACGGCTCCTGTAGAAGCCCTCCAAAAGTTTAGAGAAGTTTAGAGGACTGGGTGTCCCGCTAATCCCTCCTGAGAAGTCATTCTCCACCTTTGTATAGAAAGCTCCAACTCCTATCTGTTCTACATGCTAAATAATGGTTATACCTTATTTTCTCAGACTATACTAATTTAAATATGTGTACTGTTTTTGTCTTTGCATAACATATCTGAAACTGCGTTTTTCATGATAAGCAAGACACATTCCTGTTATTATTTAGGTTGGATTTTCCTCTCCATCTCTTGGGCACTACCCCTGAGCTCTTAGACTGTTGCAATATGCTACATTATCAGCTCACTGGTGGATACGCATGACTAGGAATATCTTAACCATTTTTACGGCATCTAATCTTCACTGTTCTATTTATCTGTCACAACTGAGGGCTGAGGCTGACCTGGGGAAGCCTCAGATGTAGGGGCTGACGTGTAGGTGAACCGGGGAGGTAGTATTGGGTTCCTAGACAGACAAGAACTCTAGTGCCTGTTGCCCGAAGGCGTGACCACGACAACGAAGTTGTAAAAGGTAAAGTCAGTTTTATTGAACACACAGCTAAAGATCCCTTGGATATGCAAAACGTCACAGAAGATACGCAGTGGTAATTTACAGTACAGTTCCCAGAAGTGCAGGGTAATTAGTGCTGTGGCTTGCAGAACAGAATATCACAGAGTCCTTGCCAGAACTGGAGATGGTAAGTCCATATGCCACAGCTAACCGCGGAGGAGAGGTATGAACTGGTACTGCCCAGCAGATGATATACAGAGGCTAGAGCAACACAGATGCACAGAAGTACTGTAGATGGTACTTGGTAATTGCAGAGAGTGCCGGATGGAACCGGTATGAATGAAAGGTGTGCAGAACTCACCATTGTAGATTTTAGAGTCCGATGGTGAGCATCGATGGACGCTGTGGTTCAGTGGTAGAATGGTCACTGATGCAGATGATATAGGAATACCGCTGATGACATTGAAATAAACTGAAGACACTGTGGATCACCGCTAGCAGAATACCAGCGACTCAGGAGCACTGTGGAAAGCTGGTAGGCCGTGGTAAGTACGCTGTGGAGTATGGAGAGCGGTGCTACAGAAAGGAGGAGTTGAAAATGATACCAGGACACCGCTGGAGGCTGGAAGCGAAGCAGGACCAATGCTGGAAGCAGGAAGCCGGTGTAGAGAGTAATCAGGAGCAATGCTGGAACACTGCAGAAGTCAGGCTGCACCGCAGGATGGAAACAGGTGCGGGTCTCTTAGTGGAGCTAAATTACAGGAGCTGGAATACCTGGAGAAACAAGCAGTAGATTCCACAAGCAGGAGAAACATGTGTATAGGTTAGACAACCAAAGCACTGACGATTATCCAGCCCAGGAGCAGGATATTTATACCAGCTGGGAAGCAGGCATTGGCTGGATAATTAGCCAAAATACAGAGTGCAGCGGATAGGTTGTAAAATGACATGTGATGAGGAAATACATGGCTGCGCCCATGTTTGCATTTGGAGGGAAATTCTGTTTGCATATTCCATGTGGTAAACAGCAGTAATGGCGGCGGAGGCCGCGGAGGGCAGGAGACGCCATTCTTTAAAACAGTGCAACTAAACTGTAAGGCTGCCATGACAGCGCTGCGGGATCACAGGGAAGAGACTTGAGGTAAATATATACAGCGCGCTGCATGCAGATAGCGCAGATGGAATCCCGTTTTGGAATGCTGGGCCAGTCTCAGGAGACACTTGGAAGGTAAATAATCGTGTCCAATAACCCGGATAATGACATTATCCTTATATGTCTTATTACAATGCATTGTTTATTCACACATTGTAACCGATACAGTGTGCCCAACATGGCTGCTTTATGCTCTGTAGATAGTGAAAAATGCATAGTCCTGATGACTATGCAAGGATCTCACCTAGCATTCTTATCTCTCCCATTAAAGTGTCATCAATTCCAGGCATGGCCTATTCTGCCCAGTGTAATCCTATGTAGTGCACCTAAAATGGCTGGACCCTGCGTGTGTAGGATGATTAATCCTGCAACTGATGACCCAAAATGACTGTCACACCCTTTGTAGTAACTCCATGCTCTCTGTACTACATTAAAAGCTAAATCGCCTTATGATGCTCATTGTTTCTGTATTATGTTCATCCTATTAGTTAGGGGCCTTGAGTCCTATGGAAGAAAGAGCACTCTATAAATAAATGTATTGCTATTCATATTATTATTATTGTTGTTCAACTAATCAGTGTTATGCTTTGATAAATCATGGCCCACTACATACAGATAAGAACATTGTCAATAATCTACGGCAATTAGAATGTAAAACATTGAATTATAAGGGGATATGGACATATGGTGACAATTTTACCCAGCTTGCTGCACATGAGAAGAGAACAGACTGTGACTATGGTGGTCATTCAGACCTGATCGCTTGCTAGCAGTTTTTTGCAGCGCTGCGACCAGATAGTCGCCGCCTACAGGATAGTGTATTTTAGCTGTGTAAGTGTGCGATCTCATGTGCAGCCCAGCGGTACAAAAAGATCTTCTGCAGTTTCTGAGTAGCCCAGGACTTACTCAGCCACTGTGATCACTTCAGCCTGCCCGGGACCGGAATTGGCATCAGACACCCACCCTGCAAACACTTGGACACACCTGTGTTTTTCAAACCACTCCTAGAAAACGGTCAGCTGCCACCCACAAATGCCTTCTTCCTGTCAATCTCCTTGCAATCGGCTGTGCGAATGGATTCTTCGTAAAACCCATTGCACAGCAACGATCCGCTTTGTACCCGTGCGGCGCGCCTGCACATTGCGGTGCATACGCATGCGGAGTTCTGACCTGATTGCAGCGCAGCGAAAAAACCCAGCATGCAATCAGGTCTGAATGACCCCCTATGTCACTGGTCACTGGGCTTCACAAGGACCCATCCTGTGGGAGAGGGTAACACAGATTGGTAAATAAAGACAAAACAGATTGGGTCTAATCATTTATTGTGAATCAAAATCATACTGTATCTTGCCGGATGTCAAAAACGGAGAATTCTCTGTACTCGGATTAACACTTGGGGTGGAAGTGACTGGGCAAAAGCTGATAATGCAACAGTGGCCGGGCCGATAATGCATATTTTGGAGACTGGGCTGGGACCGGTAATGCAACAGTGACTTGGCTGGAAGCGGTAATGTGTATTAAGGAGAACGGGCTAGAAGCGTTAATGCATTTTAAGGAGACAGAGCTAGAAGCTGTAATCAGGGGCATCTTAGCAGCAGTATAGGTCCCTGGGCAAAGCAATGCACTGGGGCCCTTACACATACTCCAGCGGGAGGGGTGCATCCTGTGGCAGCTTTGATGTCCCACAGGCGGTAGGGGGTGTTCTATCTTCCATTCAGCATGCAGGACCTGGAGCAGTCATTTCTGCTAATTACTCCTTTACTGCACAGATGGTGGGAGATGGGGCGGGAGGGAGAACACTAAATTGTAGAAGGGGGCATTGGGCTGTATGAAGGGGCCCTGGTACATAACTTCCAGGGTGGTAGGGGATGTTTAATATGCAGGGATGAGAACAGGCTAGAACCGGTGGTAAATCATAACAATGAGGCAGCTTGAAGAAGCAGCAAGACCACTGAAATAAACTAGTACAGAGTTCCAGTGAGCCAAACTGTAGAAGCGTTGTTTCACTGGCAATTGTCAATTGTCCAGGAAGTGTTTAAATATGATCTTCAGTGTTCCCATTGGTTGTCAGGGTCAGCTGAGCGCAAGGAGTAACTCTATTGGTGTAGATACGATCAGATAACTTTTTCAGCTAATGTGAGAGACTATTGGCAGGGATGCTGGAGAAGACTCAGGGGACAGGTTGGGCAGCGGCGGACCTCAAAAGCCAGGAGAGACAGCAAGTATTGGGGAGCTGAGCCCTGGACCATGACACAGGATCTCTGGAGGTGTGGGTTACCACAGTACTTCTACAATACTGTTCTATGAGTAGAACTGGCTGTGGGCAGTGGGCTTGCTGTTGTAGGCAAAGGCGTAGCTACCATAGGTGCAGGCAGTGCAGTTGCTATGGGGCCCAGGGCTGAGAGGGGTCCACCTTCCCTGTCAAAGTTACATGTGTTATATACATTTTTTTGCCATTGGGTGGTATGTAGGGGTTCTTTCAAACTTTTTCCCTGGGGCCTGCAATATATCTAGGTATGTCCCTGGACCTGCTCATTGTAGTGTGGTATAAAATGAACTGGAGGGCATTTTAATGTTATATAATATGAACCGGGGCACTGTAATGAGGCACAATATGAACGGGGAGAACTATATTTTATAATGTGAATTGGCAATACTGTGCGGCATAATGTATACTGGCAGCTCTGAAATGGGACATAGGATGAACTTAAGCAGTACTGCGATTCATAATAGAAACTAGAGCACTACTATGGGGCATAACATTAAATAAGGCTCTACTATGGTTCAAAAAATTAACTAGGGCACTATTATAGGACATAAAATTAACAACTGTTGCAGAGAAGTGTCTCTCTAGAAGCATTGGGACAGGGGCCCCTTCAAAATGTTGCTATGGGGCCCACAAAGTTCTGGCTTCGCCCTTGGTTGTAGGTTTGCTAGACCAGTGGGTATGATAGCTCCAACAATAATGGCCCATTAGGAACAATCAGAATATTTAGGAGCTCACCTTCAACACTTCATCTAATGGGTGTGACCCTTCTGTGCCTGTGGAATACATTTAGCACTGATCTACAGTAATCCATTTTATTAGACATCTTCATTGCATGAAGGCTTATCATGGAGTCTGGCACTGATTTCTTTCTTCTGATGCTATAGGTCTCAGTACCACCATTTATTTTTTATTTTGGCACTTTCATAATTCTGTTTTACTATGTTCTAGCGCCTCTATAGCGTCTCTACAAGAGACCAATAAAATAGCAAAATAGCGTATTTACAATTTATTTAAAAAAAAGCCCATATACTGTAGATGTGTATTAAACACAATACAATCATACAATAAAACTTCTATATTGAAAAAGTCAGATCTATTTCCTAATAATTATTTAAAATGCCAGCACTAATATATGTTGTTGACGCAAGGCACACCTTATTACCATATACGATAAAAGTGCGCTGTACGTCGCAAACACTACATCCCTTAAGAGAAAACAAGTTCACGCACACATTTGTCTGAGTACCAAAGCTGATTGATGTATATATATTTGATATTAAAAGGATATGTATACAATATATCGCATGTACAGTATATATATGGTTACAAAGTACATTTTCATAGGAAGCAATTGTTACAAAAGAATTCATACAGTCACGGCCAGCATACAATCACCATCTCCCTCAATGCACTCTATGCACACTTCGCTCCATTTCCTCCATCTCTGGCTCTGCCTCAACACCAGCTAACAGCAACTGAACAGAACAGCATCTCGAACAGCACCCAGCAAACAACAGGAACTCTTGTGTCCGGGATCAGCTATACACTGTGTATGTTGGGGGATAGTATGTCTTCCGCTATTGGTCCAGGGGAGGGAACTTTCTCATTCATAATGAGTCATTGGTAAGTTCATATGCAAGCCTTGAAGATGACATCATAGGGGCTGGCCTCTGGTTTCCACCCACACATGCTCCTTTTGTTCACTTCAGAATTGTGGCTTTATATTCCTACATTCAATCATAACTACTAATTGCAATGTGCTACAATCTAACCACCAGTATCAAATTAACATACACATTAATCTGATTACTTTGACACCAAGCACGACATGTCTATCTTGCTCTGTTCCTTTAATACATATACATGGTGTTATACTCCATTATATAATTTAAAACCTTATAATGTCTAGTGCTTGATATGTTTAATTTATGTGCCGTATGAAATATGTGTTGAATATATCTTTGTGGCATGTCTGTGTAAATGCGTATGTTACCATATATTGCTGTGCACGCAGTGCGTATTCGCAAGCATAGAGACTCATAATGTGTGGAGTTTGTATGTTCTCTCTATGTAATATTTTTGACTTCGACAATATTCATAACCAGAATCTGACCTATGGAAGTATTTCTGCCTTTAGAAAAAGCTGTTCCTTGTGGTGAGACCGGTTGAGGAATACAGAGCACCATTCATGGGGCAGTTATAATTTCTTACCACATCCTTGTGCCTTTTGCCATCATCTTTGTGAAAGGAGACCACCCACGGGCACAGCATTACAGCGTGCTGCAGACTATTACTACAGACCAGTATAGGAGCTCATATTGGTAACACAGCCTGACTGCCGTGTTAGAGCTTTCCTGGTAATACCCCTTTTAGACCGCCAGCTTGTATCCCAGGTTATTGCACATGAGCCAGCATAACCCATGTTGCTGTGTGGTCTGAAAGGTGCCAGGGGAAATAGGGAGGAGAACCACATCTACAGATGAACCAGTAAGTGGTCAATGCTGGCGAGACACCGCCATAGTGTGACACTATACTGTAGTTTGCAACGTTGAACGCTCATTTGTGACATTTAATTTATATAGACTTTTAAAGGGGATTACACATCCCGAAACTCAAGAAATGCTGACAGTTGAACCATCTTTTAAATCACAGAAAAGGGGAACATAAACTCTGGGAATTGTCAGATCATGCATGTTCTCAAAGAACAACCTGGAACCCTACCCCTTGTAGGGTCCTCTGTCATAGTGGGAGTATACCATCTAGGAAGGTATACAGAAATGTAGTCTCTGAGAGACTAACCTAACAGAGAGCATTGTGACTCCTCTATATCTGAAATTTTAATAAACGGATCAAATTCACCTCATGGCTATCATTGACACACTCACATTGTCATACAGTAAGTATTATTTATTACCAGTTACTTATATAGCGCACACATATTCCGCAGCGCTTTACAGAGACTATCTGCCCATTCACATCAGTCCCTGCCCCAGTGGAACTTACAATCTATATTCCCTATCACATGTACACACAGACACATTCACACTAGGGTTAATTTTGTTGGAAGCCAATACCAGTATATTTTTGGATTGGGGGAGGAAACCGGAGTACCCGGAGGAAACCCACGCAAGTACGGGGAGAACAGTGGCGAAACTAGCAAGCGGCGGGCCCAGGTGCAACAAAATGCTTTGCCCCCCCCCCCCCATCCCATCCAAGTCCACCCCCTCACCCCTTGAGAGGATCTGGTGAGGGGGACCTGCTCAGGGCCAGAGAGATGGATACCTACCAACAGTGCCGTAACTAGACATTTTAGCACTGTGTGCAAGAAACGGCATCGGAGCCCCACCCCTGCATGCAAAACCGGGGCAGTGCGCGCCGTAGGCACGCGCAAAAATACATAGTGGCGTGGCTTCGCAGGGAAGGGGTGTGGCCACAAAATAATACTAATTCCTAAAACGGTGCACAGTAGTCTCCATTCTTCAAATTACGCCGCACAGTAGCACCACTACACCAGGTAGAGACCCTTTTACACCTTACAGCGAACAGATTCCTCTTTTTACACATTACGGCAGACATCGTCCCCTTTTTACACATTACGGCAGACAGCGTCCCCCTTTTTATACATTACGGCAGACAGCGTACACTTTTTACACATAACAGCAGACAGCGTGCCCTTGTTAAACATAGCGGCAGACAGCGTACACTTTTTACACATAACGGCAGACAGCGTCCCCCTTTTTACACATTACGGCAGACAGCGTCCCCTTTTTACACATTACGGCAGACAGCGTCCCCTTTTTACACATTACGGCAGACAGCGTCCCCTTTTTACACATTACGGCAGACAGCGTACACTTTTTACACATAACGGCAGACAACGTACACTTTTTACACATAGCGGCAGACAGCGTGCCCTTGTTACACATTACGGCACACAGTGTGCCCTTGTTACACATTACGGCAGACAGCGTGCCCTTGTTACACATTACGGCAGACAGCGTGCCCTTGTTACACATTACGGCAGGCAGATTCCCCCTTTTTACACGTTGCGGCAGGCAGTCCCCCGTTTTTACACATTGCGGCAGGCAGATTCCCCATTTTTACACATTACGGCAGGCACATTCTCCCTTTTTACACATAGCGGCAGGCAGATTCCCCATTTTTACACATTGCGGCAGGCAGATTCCCCATTTTTACACATTGCGGCAGGCTGTCCCCCCTTTTTACACATTGCGGCAGGCAGTCCCCCATTTTTACACATAGCGGCAGGCAGTCCACCCTTTTTACACATTGCGGTAGGCAGTCCCCCATTTTTACACATAGCGGCAGGCAGTCCCAACAAATAGAGAAAGAAAGAAAGAAAGAAAGAAAGAAAGAAAGAAAGAGACAGAAAGAAAGTAGAATCATACTTACCCTCTCCGCTGGCTCAGGCTCCTCGTGCAGCTTGACGATTCCCGGGCAGTAGACGAGGTGGAGGAGGGAGCCGCAGCAGCGCTGTGTTATTGGTGGAGGCGCTGCTGCTGCTGCCCCTCTGCTTCACTATAGGCTGTTCTCGGAAGACAGCCTATAGTGAAGCAGAGGGGCAGCAGTAGCAGCGCCTCCACCAGTAACAAAGCGCTGCTGCGGCTCCCTCCTTCACCTCCGTCCTCCTCCTTCCCCCGTCCGTGCCGCTGCTCTTCTCCTCTGTAGGCGGCTGTGCGCTGCGGGCAGTGGTTGCCCGCAGCGCACAGCGGCATGTAATGAGTCAGTTTGACTCATTACATGCTTGGGCCCCTGGACAAAGGCGGGCCGCAGTGCAACGCACTGCTTGCCCTGCCGGTAGTTCCGCCTCTGGGGGAGAACATACAAACTCCGCAGTTAGGGTCATGGTGGGAATCGAACCCATGACCTTAGTGCTATGAGGCAGTAATGCTAACCATTACACCATCCGTACACATATTCACACCCCCCCCCCCCCCCCCATTTTCTTTTTTCTTTTTCTGTCTTTTTTTCTGTCCTTTTACTTTTTTTCTTTTTGCCCCCCTCACGACTCCTCTCTCTGTGCTTCCTCCTGCTAGTCCCCTCTTTCTCCCCTCCCCTTTTCTTCCCCAGGTCTTCTCATTGCTAGAGCTGCGCTGTATCCCACCACATTTTATTTAGCATTTTAGCTGATGATTGAGGTCCATGAGTGCTATTTAATGTGTGCCCTGATGTAGCAGGACGTGCACCTTCTTTTTAAACAACATATGTATTACAATCTTCTCATTTGGACTAAGGCTGATTAATAGACAAAGTATAATTTGGAAAAATATTTATTGCTGATATTTTGTATCAAGAGACCAGTTACAATGACCAAATCAGAATCAGCTTTATTGGCCAGGTGTACTCACGTACACCAGGAATGTTTTTGCAGTACAGTGTATCGCCAAGCAGCAACATGAAGGGGGAATACATAGCATAAGAAGGAGGGAAAACGTAGCATACATTACAAACATTACACGTATGAGTTCATACTGCACATTGCAACTGTACGATAGACTCGACATATTAGACATATTATACATGTTAGACTTTTATATATTGTTCAGCTGGTGGACAGCTAGTGGGAAGAAGCTTTTAATGGATCTGGTCGACTTTGCGGGAATGGACCTGTAGTGTCTGCCTGATGGAATCGGTTCAAACAGTTTGTGACCTGGGTGCTGCATATCTGCCACGGTTTCCTTTTGAAGTCCACCACCATCTCAACTGTTTTGAGGGGATTTAGGTCAAGGTTGTTCCTGCCGTCAGGCCCGGCGACAGGGGGGTCAAAGGGGACACCCGTCACACGGGCCCCAAAGTTGTGAGGGGCCTCAAGGCTCCTAGCTAAGCATGCGGCTGAGGCAGTGCAGTGGCTACATGGATATATTTAATTATATAATTTGCAAAGTTTAGCAAGATGCTAGCTAAACTTTGTACATGCGGCCTCCTGCAGTAACCCCCCACTGCCCTAAGGCCCAGGTCACCTGTCCGGATATCCCTGCTGCGTCCTCCCCGCCCTGTCTCTGCTATGGCGGTGTCGGTCCGGGTCTCCACATTAGAGAAGCAGCCGGACGGGACTGCAACTTCAGACTGTCAGGCTGGCCCGGCGCACCGACTGCAGAAGAAAAACTGTCTGTCGCTTCAGCTGCTGCCGAAGAGCCGGGCAGCCCAGCAGCACGCACCGACCACACTGACAGTGCGAGTCAGAGCTCCACGTAGCAGCCGCCTGATGCCTTACTCTGTCCAACTCCGCTCCCTATGTGCTCGGATGGAACCCTCACACCAGTTCTGTCATGTTTAAGTATATAAATATGAGTGGTATGTATATAAATATATATTTAGGAGACAAAGCACAGCTTACACTTTTGAAAGTCAATGGAGTGTCATCTATTTTCTCCAGTGTGGGGAAGGGGAAACATATATATATTATAAAAATACTGACAAAAATGCTTCCCTGGCATTGAAACATTGGTAGATTGGACCTGCCACCGTACATGGATGTTATACTTGCTGATTCCCTGATTCAGAGACCAGCATGGAGGGCACCTGCATCTAACTAAAGATATTATTTATTGAGGAATGCTGCTCATATTGGTGAGTGTGTGTGTATATGTATATATGTGTATATATATATATATATATATATATATATATACACACACTATTTTCTTTAAAGCCACTTTCTGCTTTAAATGGGGGGGTCAAGGTATGTTGTGGGGGCCCCACAGATATTGGTGTATCGGGCCCCAAGATCTCTGTTGCCGGCCCTGCCTGCCGTACCACTGCGTTAGCCGTTCCACTTTGCGTCTGTATGCAGATTTGTCTTCGTTCTTGATTAAGCCGATGACGGTGGTATCGTCTGCGAATTTTATAATTTTTACTGATGGTTTGGCCGAGGTGCAGTTGTTGGTATATAGAGAGAAGAGCAGTGGGGAGAGGACACATCCTTGAGGGGCCCCCCGTGCTGATTGTGTGCCCACTAGACATGAATGACCCGGCTTTCACAACCTGTTTCCTTGCTGTCAGGAGGTCGACGATCCAAAAGCATGTTGATTCCGGGACCCCTAAGGAGAGGAGTTTAGCTTGCAGGATACTGGGGATGATTACGTTGAATGCCGAACTGAAGTCGACAAATAGGACCCTTGCATAAGAGAACGGTCGGTCTAGGTGATGTAGGATGTAGTGCAGACCCAAGTTAACTGCATCCTTGACACTCCTGTTTGCTCGGTATGCGAACTGCAAGGGGTCTAGGTGGGTGTTAGTCGTTTCTCTCAGGTGGTTCAGCACCAGCCGTTTAAACACTTTCATTGCCACAGATCGGACTGTAGTGGTTTAGGTCTTTTGCAGCTGCGCTCTTTGGAACTGGGACGATTGTTGAATATTTAAAGCAGGAGGGAACCTTGCACGTCTCCAGTGAGGTGTTGAAGATCTTGGAGAAGATGGGGGCGAGCTGAACAGCACAGTTCTTTAGAGCAGATGGCGATACTCCGTCCAGGCCTGTGGCTTTCCTAGGTTTGACCCTTCTGAACATTCCTTCTACCTCTTTCTGATCCACCTGCAGTGCCTGGGAGTGGAGACCAGGATAGGGGAGTGGGTGGTCTGCTTCACCCGGGACAGGGGTAGGACTGGGATAGGGGGCCTCCTTCTCAAATCTGCAGTAAAAGTTGTTCAACTCGTCCGCCAGTTCCTGGTGCATGACAGTGGGTTTGCGGGTTTTCTTGTAGCTGGTTATGGCTTGCATACCTCTCCAAACTGATGCGGGTCGTTGGCCGAAAGGTTGGTCAGCTTGTTGGAGAATCGGTTTTTAGCCAGCCTGATTTCGCGTGTCAGGAGTTCCTGGCCTGTTTGTACAGGGTCCTGTCTCCGCTGCTGTATGCCTCTTGCCCGACTAAGCTTCCTGAGCTGAGAGTTGAACCAAGGATTATTGTTATTGAAGGTGCGGACTGTTTTTGTTGGCACACACGTGTCCTTGCAGAAACTGATGTAGGATGTCACTACATCAGCCAAGTCGTCCAGGTCGGTAGCAGAAGTTTTAAAAACCCTCCAATCTGTGCAGTCAAAACAGGCCTGAAGCTTCAGCTTTGCTTCGCTTGTCCAGTGTTTGAAGGATCAGCAATATAACCAAGACATATACTGCCTGGTTGTTGTTAGCTCAGATGTACACAATGTTTTTTTGCAGGGGCTCCCCAACCTTAATTTGGCTATGCCATTGTGGCCTCTATAGTGGCCAGTGTACAGGTACTTTGCGAGAACATTACATATGGGCATACAATAGGTGTTGCCCCTTTGTCAGATTCCTCGTACGTCTTTCAAATTGTTCTACTGTAGGTGTGAGTATAGCCAATTGTCTATCTGTAGGAATTTAAAGTTTAGCTAAACAGCATTACCAGCCTTGTGAAAATTCTGACCTTGGTCCTGGAATTTGTATAACAGAGATTTGAACACCATAATAGCTCCTGCCCAGACAATGTATGTAATATTTACATTCAGTAACCAATCTCTAAAATAGTTTTGGTGGCTTTACTTCCAGAGTTCTGCAGTTGGGGAGTCATTGTCTCAGTGTATAACATTGTGATATACTGTATATGCCTTCATGAATTGAGGATGAAAAGTAAACTTATTTTATTCAATAAAGCAATTACTTAAAGCAGGCATGTCCAAACTGCAGCCCTCCAGCTGTTGAGAAACTACACAACCCAGCATGCCCTGACACAGCTTTAGCATTCTCTGACAGCAAAACTGTGTCAGGGCATGCTGGGATATGTAGTTTCACAACAGCTGGAGGGCCGCAGTTTGGACATGCCTGACTTAAAGGATAGTAGCACTCCATTAACAGAAAAAAGCAACTTAAAAGATGTAATATTTTTATCAATGATTATTGAGAGTGCATCCAACCAAACAATAATAATGAGCTTCTTAATTAAATAGCCTTTAACAATCTGATCATTTCACTTTGAAATGGAATGTTTTGCCAACTGGGGGAAAACAAAGCCTACTAACTTAAGATCTAGAAATATCTACATTCATTGTAGAACATTAACGGTATTGATTGCAATTGGAAGTCTCTGAAGTGAACAATTGTTACATAAAGTAGTTTATTTCAGTAGTGTGTTCTAGGGCTAGCAAATGATACTTCTTTGAATGATGCACCAATAACGAGGTCCTGTAAGTGAGCAGCATTGTAGATAGGTTAAGCCTTCAGAAGCATCAAGTCCAGCATCTGGTTTTGATAGTTTTTAACAAGACAAAATTTGTGGAGACCTTATTTGTCTCTCTAAAAATGCTGCTGGGAACATGGAGCACAAATTAGGATTATCCTGTTCCTCTATTGTGTTTTACAAAGGTTAGTGTCCATGTTAAACAGAGCATAAGTATTTATTTCCATTCATCTACAAGATGCAGGTTGACATCTAACAGCTTTAATTAGTCTGATTATGTGACTGACTTACATCATGTATAGCTTCTGTGATGTCACTCAGGGCCTGATTCAGAGGTGGACGCTGCAATCTTCACCCTTGCATCTGTTTCCAGAGTCATGGCTATAATATGCAAATGCTAGTATCAGTGTTCCCCTGGTGTACAAGCATGCTCCTGAATGTACAAGCACTGAGACGCCCGCTGTCAACATGTCTGCACGCTGCAATACCGCTGATGATTCTTGGCATGTCACCATCAGTGTACCATCATCCTCACCATCGACATTTACACCTAACCTATGGCAGGTGATGTTTTTCTATTATTATTATTACATTTTATTTATAAGGTGCCACAAGTGTTTCGCAGCGCCGTACAAAGGACAGTACAGGGAGACAAAACTTAGCATTACAGTAAATAAATAACAGAAATAGAGCACAGGTAACAAAGAGCACCACAATTCTCAAAACATAATACAGCTTAGATGTAAGTAGCTAGGGAGTGATCAGAGCACTACTAGGAGCTGGTGGCCATAGATAGAGATGAGCCTTTAACAGCAGGAGAAAAGAGGGTAAAGATGGTCGCTGAGGAGGAGAGAGCTGTTAGTGAAATGTGTGGAGAAGAGAGCTTAGACAATAAGAGGAAAGAGGGCCCTGCTCTGAAGAGCTAACAATCTAGTGGGAAGGGGCGACAGACAGATGACATGAGGTGCAAGCAAGCGGGAGGTGGCCTGGTGGCAGTATGTAAGCAAAGCTAATTATAGCCTCTGTGGCAGCAGCTGTGGGTCTGGGAACACATCCACTTTCACTGGCATTCCTGCAACACTCCCATAAGATGCCAATGAGACACTTCATGACAACTCCCAGTCACCCCCTAGAATGCCCATCACTTTGCTGCTCCATTACTTATACTGTCTGTCCTGATCGCAACAGCACCTTTGTTTGTGCATACACTCTGTGTAACACATTGACCGTAGGTGGTTTCTGCATTTTATGTGCATGCGCAATTACAAATAATTGCTGAACTACATGAAGATTGGCATTGCGTTTGATTTGTATGTGCCTCTGAATTAGACACTTAATACAGATATAAAAGATTCTGCTTGCCACAGAACCATCGATTATCAGCTGTTTGTGAGCATGTGTGTGCTATACAGATAATACACAACTGTACTTGACCTTTGTTCTTTACTCCGGGTACTGAAAACCCAGTAATAGCTCTTGCTGAGCTCCAGGAGTAGATGAGTGCCAGTTGGCTGGGACTGAATCCTGATGAAACAGATGTCCTTATAAGAGGACCTCAACATTAAAGACAAGACTGCAGCATAGTCAACCAACTGGGCTAACACTTGGGGGTTTACAATTACAAAGCACTGTGCGGAATCTTTGCGTTGTCCCGGATGTTGGCTTGACACTTAAACATCAGGTATCAGCCACTATCAAATACTGTACTCATTCTTTCATCTGAGGAACATAGCCAGAATTCAGCACTTAATTCCCTCTGAAAATCTGCCAAAAGTCATACATGCATTTGTATTATCTTGATTAGACTACTGTAATGCCCTCTACCTTGGTCTCCCGGCAAAAGAATTGCACCGCTTACAGCTGGTACAAAACGCAGCTGCCAGGCTGTTAACTAACCAGTCCCTTTCCAGTTGCATAACATTCATTCTCTACTCCCTCCACTGGCTGCCTGTAAAATGGCAAAACATTTGCACGATTGGCTTACTGACTTTCAAAGCCCTACATAACCAGGGTACTAGGTATCTGAAGCAGCTTCTGATTCCATACTGCCCCACTCGATTACTGCGATCTGTAGATGAAGAACTTTTAGCAGTATCTACAGTCTCCTGGAATTCATCTGGGGGTCGAGTATTCATGGAATTCTTTTCCCCCCAGAGTTCACAGGAGGCCCCCGTTCTAGAATCCTTCAAAAACAGACTGATGAATTTCCTGTTTATATATATATATATATATATATATATACTGGAGAAAGAGTGTACAGGTGCGCTGGTGATAATTAGGTGAAGGTGTTGAATCTCTGTGCTGTTGCACTGGTGTGCCTAACACCGCTGCAGATCTCCAAAGCCGCTCAGGACTCCTTGAGCAAGTTTAACTGGAAAGAAAAATCAGGAGAACGCGCCCATAGTGCAGATAAATTTATTTCAAACAACGGGTAACAATGGCGGGGCCTGCCAGACGTGCGTTCTCCTACTTCCGGCTCACACACTTCGGCTGCATCCCTGCGAGTGATCTGACGGGTTGGTCTTTTCCGGCGCGGTGCTTGGTCCGGTCTCTGATGACAGCAGGTCTGGTGTTGTGCCTGGCTGATTCTGACATGTGTTAAAACTGGCCCAAAGAGTGGGTCTTATAGGGTACGGGTCTCTCATTATTCATGAAATGTCCATTGTTACCCGTTGTTTGAAATAAATTTATCTGCACTATGGGCGCGTTCTCCTGATTTTTCTTTCCATATATATATATATATAGTTATCCAAGAAAAACGGCACTCAGGGACTATCATATATGCAAGAAGTATATTGTAGTCAGATCAAACGTAAACGTTTTCGGGGACACAGCCCCTTCGTCAGGATCACAAGACAATAACAGTTAAAACAGACACAAACATACATTTAAATACCTGCTGGTAACTCACCTGTTCACATCCGCTCATCAGTCCCGCTGGCGCCGGCAAACCGCTATGACGGACTTCCTGTGAAGACAGGAACCGTAACCATGTCAACGCTGGTTTGCGTTCCACCTGCTGGGCTTCCTGTTCCTCACAGCCGTCATTGGTGCGCATGCTCAAACGCCCGCGTTCCTGTGAGAAGAGGGACAGGGAGATACATAGCATAACAGACATTATGGAAAATGACATGCATTGTAGATATTGAGATGCACAATAGATAACAATCGCTCAACAGTTAATAACAGACTAATACACATAAACAACAAAACGCCAAGTGTGAGAACCACCTGTGCAAACATTACAATGTATAATGCTACCAGTGGTAATAGAAAATATTACATTTTCAGGACTTAAAGGGTGTTCCAATTTATTTTCTCATTAAGACCCATTGGGTAAATAGTGCCCAATCGCATGATCCATTGGGATTCCTTAATTAACAGATTTTTGGGTCTATTCCCCCCACGTAATGATGCTGGAACGTGATCGATGATGAAATATTTCAGAGAGGACAGGGGGTGGCCCATTTCCTTAAAGTGCTTGGCAACAGGTTGATCAATAAATCTCCCCTCTAAAGTGAGACGTATGGCAGAGCGATGTGCCGCCATGCGCTCACTGAATTTACGTATAGTCTGGCCCACATAGTAAAGCCCACACGGGCAGACTATTACGTAAACTACAAATGAAGTACTACAAGTGAGAATATGTCTAATCTCATATGTCTTACCAGTATGAGGGTGCTTGAAGGATTTACAGGCAATTAAGTGAGTACATGTAGCGCAATTGACGCACCTATAGCAACCCGGCTTTTTGGTGTATACATTATGAGGTCTAGGGGCCCCAAAACCTGTGATGTCTGTGTGTACAAGACGATCACGGAGATTACTGCCTCTCCTGAAGGCAGCTATCGGTCTGCTATTCCTAAAGACTGGTAAATCTGGATCGGATTTCACCAAAGGCCACAATGCTTGTGTAGCTCTTCTAATAATAGGACTGGCTACTGTATAATCTGATACCATAGGCAATACCTCCTGTTTGGCCTTATGTTGCGGGTAAAGTAAATCTGTACGTGACATGCCTAGTACTCTAGTTTTCTGTTCAAAGAGAACATCCCTGTCATAGCCTCTGTCAAGAAATTTGGCTATGAGGCTATCTATATGTCCTTCTATTTTAGTAGAATCACTTGTGATTCTAGCAATCCTCATCATCTGAGAGAGTGGGAGGCCCTTTTTCAAGGAATCGGGATGATGGCTAGAGGCTTGAAGCAGAGTGTTCCGGTCTGTAATTTTATGGTGCACTTCTGTCTCAAATTTACAATTATTAAGTAAAATCCTGACGTCTAGAAAAACAGCTTCTGTAAGACTGTAAGAGTACGTCAACCGGATAGGAGACTGTGCATTATTAATCACAGCCAGCAGATTTTCTAAATTCTCTACACCACCTGTCCATAACATGAACATGTCATCAATGTATCTGGTGTACCATAATACATTGTGACAAATTTCAGGATCCTCAAGGAAAATGACATCCTCGAAACTAAACATAAAAACATTAGCATACGAGGGGGCCACAGGCGATCCCATGGCACACCCCCGTAGCTGAAGGTAATAGTTACCATCAAACAAAAAATAGTTTCTTCGTAATGTCAGTTCCAAGAGGGTCAGGAATAAATCATGGTTAAATTCTTCAGCATCAAGAAAAGCGTTGAGAAATTGGCGCATGGCCCCTAAACCCCCCTCATGGGGTATGGAGGTATACAAGCTGGAGACATCCATACACACCATCAATGTTCCCGGAGCTACTCTGTCAAATTTAGAGAGCTCTAACAGAAACGTTGTGGTATCCTTAAGAAATGATTGTTTTTTAGACAATAATGGTTGTAAAATGCAATCAAGTAGTTGAGCCACTGGTTGATACAGTGACTCACGTGCTGACACGATAGGGCGACCTGGTGGGTGCGCCCTATCCTTGTGCACTTTAGGCAAGGTGTATAGGACGGGGATCTTAGGATATTGTACCACCAATTTGTTGTACACCTTAATAGAAATCAACCGGTCATCACATGCTTTTTTAAGGATGCTATTTAATTCTGATTGATACTGCTCAGTAGGATCTCTAGGTAATTTTAAATAAACCTGTTTGTCAGATAGTTGTGACATAATTTCTGCTCGGTAGTCTCCAATGTCCTGTATGACGATGGCCCCGCCCTTATCGGCTGGCCTGATGACGATATCGTCATATTGGGCTAGATCTTGTAATGCCAAAGTCTCCTCTCTCTTCAAATTATGACTGATGGCTCCAGGTGCTGCTGTGTATCTTGAAACTGCACCATCAAGTAATCGTCCAAACGTTTTTAGAGAAGCATTATTAGAAACAGGATCATATCTGGAGCTAGAGGATAACTTTAGAAAAGGATCTAAAATGGTGGTCACCGAGGGTTCCTGTTGATATTGAAAATGTTCTTTTAATCTCAAATTCCTAGAAAATTTGTGAGCATCTCTCTTCCAGTTGAATTCATTATATTTGTTGGTCGGTACAAAACTCAAACCTTTATTTAATACTTGTATTTCAAGAGGTTTCAGTTGTCGTTGTGACAAATTAAAGATTAAGTCTTCTTGGATTCTTGGATTTTTCTTCCCCCTCTTGTTTTGGCCCCCCCGGCGGGTGGGAGGATGGCTTGAGGATCCATACCATTCCTGGGTCCCCTGCCTAAAGGGACACTTGCTGGACGTGAAGTGTCATCCGACTCAGAGACAATAAAGTCGCTATCACTATTTGATGTCTGATAGTCTCTTCGAGCGCCAGGGTTACGTTTTTGCCACGGGCGTCTCCTGAATGTGTTTCTGCGACCTTGATTTCCATTTTCTCCTCCTGTTAGCCACTTGTACACATGATTGTCATCGTAGTCACCATCAACGGTGCGTTTCTTTTGTTTCTTAAATTTAATTAAATTATTTTTGTATTCATTGTGCTGGAGCTCCAACTTGTTCAACCAATCATGACTGGATTCACCCTCTAGGGTATGTAGATGTTCTTTCTCAAAGTTGGCAATTTTCTGTTTCGTGATTAGTAATTCTCTGTTGGATTCCTCTATGACAGACACCATT
The DNA here is from genome assembly GCF_028390025.1 of Pseudophryne corroboree. NCBI lineage: Eukaryota > Metazoa > Chordata > Amphibia > Anura > Myobatrachidae > Pseudophryne > Pseudophryne corroboree. Next base: position 555,483,453 of record NC_086447.1, on the reverse strand, counting down.
AGGTCAAATGAACACTTGTTCAAAATAGCGATCCATCTGGCAACAAACTCAGGATTGTTACGGCCGATTGTGGGCACGTTGTGGACCCTGAAGCCTCTAGGGATTTTATGCTCGCGGTAATATTCCGATAGTGAAATCCCATGCAAGAGATAATCGGTCTCGCTGCGTTTTAGCTTCAGCAACTGTTGGTACAGGTCCTCTGAGTTGACTACCGGATCACTGGTGTTCATTTCATCATTAAATAAGATGGTCTCAATCTGAGCTGCAGTGTAACTAAAGGTTGTCCCTTGCGGAGGTGCAGATATAATGCAACAACCCGAAGATTCAGCAATCGGCGCAGGAGCCTCCATTTTAATTAAACAGAACGCCGTACACGGGTAAAATAAGGTCACAAATGCACTGCAGATGGAGTCCAATCCAATTAATAGAGGTTCCCAACGATTAGGTGTACTGGCATGTACCCCAAGTAAATGATTAAAAAGTATATGCAATGTCCAAGACCCAGAGTCTAAGTAAATAAATATAAATGAAAGCAAGGTGCCATACAACTGGTGCACAATTACACATAATATCCAACTCCAATTCAGTCGGCACTCACAGAAGGGAAACAATTGCCCCGGTGTCCAGCTCACAGAAAATCCATAGTTATCCAAGAAAAACGGCACTCAGGGACTATCATATATGCAAGAAAAGAAGTATATTGTAGTCAGATCAAACGTAAACGTTTTCGGGGACACAGCCCCTTCGTCAGGATCACAAGACAATAACAGTTAAAACAGACACAAACTTCCTGTTCCTCACAGCCGTCATTGGTGCGCATGCTCAAACGCCCGCGTTCCTGTGAGAAGAGGGACAGGGAGATACATAGCATAACAGACATTATGGAAAATGACATGCATTGTAGATAATGAGATGCACAATAGATAACAATCGCTCAACAGTTAATAACAGACTAATACACATAAACAACAAAACGCCAAGTGTGAGAACCACCTGTGCAAACATTACAATGTATAATGCTACCAGTGGTAATAGAAAATATTACATTTTCAGGACTTAAAGGGTGTTCCAATTTATTTTCTCATTAAGACCCATTGGGTAAATAGTGCCCAATCGCATGATCCATTGGGATTCCTTAATTAACAGATTTTTGGGTCTATTCCCCCCACGTAATGATGCTGGAACGTGATCGATGATGAAATATTTCAGAGAGGACAGGGGGTGGCCCATTTCCTTAAAGTGCTTGGCAACAGGTTGATCAATAAATCTCCCCTCTAAAGTGAGACGTATGGCAGAGCGATGTGCCGCCATGCGCTCACTGAATTTACGTATAGTCTGGCCCACATAGTAAAGCCCACACGGGCAGACTATTACGTAAACTTTATGTTTAGTTTCGAGGATGTCATTTTCCTTGAGGATCCTGAAATTTGTCACAATGTATTATGGTACACCAGATACATTGATGACATGTTCATGTTATGGACAGGTGGTGTAGAGAATTTAGAAAATCTGCTGGCTGTGATTAATAATGCACAGTCTCCTATCCGGTTGACGTACTCTTACAGTCTTACAGAAGCTGTTTTTCTAGACGTCAGGATTTTACTTAATAATTGTAAATTTGAGACAGAAGTGCACCATAAAATTACAGACCGGAACACTCTGCTTCAAGCCTCTAGCCATCATCCCGATTCCTTGAAAAAGGGCCTCCCACTCTCTCAGATGATGAGGATTGCTAGAATCACAAGTGATTCTACTAAAATAGAAGGACATATAGATAGCCTCATAGCCAAATTTCTTGACAGAGGCTATGACAGGGATGTTCTCTTTGAACAGAAAACTAGAGTACTAGGCATGTCACGTACAGATTTACTTTACCCGCAACATAAGGCCAAACAGGAGGTATTGCCTATGGTATCAGATTATTCAGTAGCCAGTCCTATTATTAGAAGAGCTACACAAGCATTGTGGCCTTTGGTGAAATCCGATCCAGATTTACCAGTCTTTAGGAATAGCAGACCGATAGCTGCCTTCAGGAGAGGCAGTAATCTCCGTGATCGTCTTGTACACACAGACATCACAGGTTTTGGGGCCCCTAGACCTCATAATGTATACACCAAAAAGCCGGGTTGCTATAGGTGCGTCAATTGCGCTACATGTACTCACTTGTACTGACAAGTACTGACATGTACTGACCTTATTGAATCTGCAGATCTAGCCTGTATTACAGAGACCTGGCTAGACGAAAATGCAGCACCTATATTGGAGGCTGCGGTACCAACAAACTACTCTGTCATCCACAACCCAAGACTGGACCGCAGGGGTGGCGGGGTGGCTATCTGCTTCAAAAAAGAACTTAAACTTAGGGTCCACCCTATTGAAATTACTCGCTCATTTGAGTGCATTGCTGCCCAGAGTTCGACAGGATTAGGTTTCAGAGTACTTCTCATCTACCGGCCACCTGGAGATGGAAAGATATTTCTACAAGAAATTGCAGACACTGTTGCTGGCCTGGTTCTGGAACATCAAAGATGGCTCATCCTCGGGGATTTCAATGCATGGGTGGATGATGAGCTCTCACGCCTTGGCCAAGACCTCCTGTGCACAATGAATGGTCTGGGCTTCACACAGATAATTCCCTCTGCCACACATAAAAGTGGTCACACTCTTGATCTTGTCTTTCAGATTGGATTAGAAGTCACTGACCTAAAAATAAACCCAGTCATCTGGTCAGACCACTACTCCCTCTGGTTCTCAGTTGCAACCCCTCAAATAAGATCTCTGCCCGTGGAGTTGACCAGGTACCGTCCAAGGAGGGGTATGACTCCCCAGGCTCTTGCAGCAAATATGGATCTCTCTGCTATACTGGGTGCCTGTGAAGATCCCTGTTCCCTAGTCCGTTATTATAATAGGGATGTTAAGGCTGCAATTGATATTATCGCCCCTGTGCGTATAAGACCTCGTAAACCACATCGTCAAGCTCCATGGTACGACAACAGTGTTAGTGAGCTCAAGAAAAGGGGGCGTAGACTGGAAAGACGATGGAGGAAGACTAACCTAGTGGATGACAAAATAAAACTAATAAAGCATAACGAAGAATATCAATCGACAATCACTCGCAAGAAATCACAGTTCCTGTCAAATGAGATCACAGCAGCAAACAATAGGCCAGCTCAACTTTTCCGCACAGTGGAGATGCTTTGCAAGCCAGCATGCCTGCAGACTGATGAGACCCTTTCCCAAGCAAGATGCAATGAGTTTGCAAACTTCTTTGCAGATAAAATATCCACCATCCGGGCTGGAATATCCACAGTGCCATCAAAGGAGAGCCAAACTACAAAGCCTGCCAATATAAGCTACCTGCCTTCATGGACCAGCTTTGACCCAGTGGATGTAAAGGACACTGCTGAAATTGCTCGGATTTTGCGTCCCACCACCTGTGGCCTGGACCCAGCCTCAACCAAGCTTCTAATAGGTTGTACGGATATAATCGGTCCTGTCTTTGCAAAAATTGTTCAATGCTCTTTGCAGACAGGCATTTTTCCTGGACCCCTAAAGGAAGCAATTGTTAGACCACTTCTTAAAAAACCTAATTTAGATCCCGACTGCATGTCCAACTACAGACCGGTATCAAACCTTCCTTTCCTAGGAAAGGTTATTGAGAAAGTGGTTGCAAATCAACTGGAAACTCGCCTGACAACCCATGATATTTATGATCCATTTCAATCAGGATTCAGGAGAAGACATAGCACTGAAACAGCCCTGGTGTGTGTGTTAAATGATCTTCTGATGGCAAAAGACAGAGGTGACTGTTCAATATTAATCCTTCTGGATCTCTCGGCAGCATTTGATACCGTGGACCACGGGCTTCTGATTGAGCGACTGATACACTTCTGTGGTCTGGATGGCACAGTCCTAAACTGGTTCAAATCATTTCTCACAGGCAGGTCACAGAGAGTATCATCTGGATTATACTCATCACCACCAGTGCCATTGCCATGTGGTGTCCCACAAGGTTCTATACTATCCCCCATGCTTTTTGCAGTATACATGCTCCCATTGGGCGAAATAATCAGGCGCCATGGCCTGGTCTACCACTGCTATGCAGATGATACACAACTGTACTTGTCCTTTGCTCCAGGCACTGATAACCCAGTAGCAACCCTGAATGGCTGTCTAGCTGAACTACAGGAGTGGATGAGCGCCAGTTGGCTGCGACTGAACCCGGATAAAACAGAGGTCCTTATAATACGACCGCAACATCAAAGGACAAGACTGCAGCATAGCCAACCAACTGGACTTACACTCGGGGATTCAGAATTACAGACCAGTGATCATGTGCGGAATCTTGGCGTTGTCCTGGATGATGGCTTGACACTTAAACATCAGATATCAGCCACAATCAAATCCTCATTCTTTCACCTGAGGAACATAGCCAGAATCAAGCACCTAATTCCCTCAGATGATATGCCAAAAGTCATACATGCATTTGTATCATCTCGATTAGACTACTGTAATGCCCTCTACCTTGGTCTACCAGCAAAAGAATTGCAACGCTTACAGCTGGTGCAAAACACAGCTGCCAGGCTGTTAACCAACCAGCCCCGTTCCAGCCACATAACACCCATCCTCTACTCCCTTCACTGGCTGCCTGTAAGATGGCGAATCCTCTTCAAGATTGGCTTACTGAGTTTCAAAGCATTACATGACCAAGGCCCAAGGTACCTGAAACAGCTTCTGATCCCATACTGCCCCACTCGATTACTGCGATCTGTAGATGAAGGACTTTTAGCAGTACCTAGAATCTACCGTAATTCATCTGGGGGTCGAGCTTTTAGTCATGCGGCTCCGACTCTATGGAACTCACTTCCCAGCACAGTGCAAGAGGCCCCAACTATAGAATCCTTCAAAAGTAGACTCAAGACTTTCCTGTTTACTCAAGCATTTCCATAGTGTCTCTTTTAGTATCTTCATGCTTCTGTATTTTATGAAAAATGTACTTCATTATTTTTCTGTACTATATTATGCTGTGTATCTGTTAAGCGCCTTGAGTCCTATTGGAGAAAGAGCGCTATATAAATAAAATTATTATTATTATTATTATTATTACTTAATTGCCTGTAAATCCTTCAAGCACCCTCATACTGGTAAGACATATGAGATTAGACATATTCTCACTTGTAGTACTTCATTTGTAGTTTACGTAATAGTCTGCCCGTGTGGGCTTTACTATGTGGGCCAGACTATACGTAAATTCAGTGAGCGCATGGCGGCACATCGCTCTGCCATACGTCTCACTTTAGAGGGGAGATTTATTGATCAACCTGTTGCCAAGCACTTTAAGGAAATGGGCCACCCCCTGTCCTCTCTGAAATATTTCATCATCGATCACGTTCCAGCATCATTACGTGGGGGGAATAGACCCAAAAATCTGTTAATTAAGGAATCCCAATGGATCATGCGATTGGGCACTATTTACCCAATGGGTCTTAATGAGAAAATAAATTGGAACACCCTTTAAGTCCTGAAAATGTAATATTTTCTATTACCACTGGTAGCATTATACATTGTAATGTTTGCACAGGTGGTTCTCACACTTGGCGTTTTGTTGTTTATGTGTATTAGTCTGTTATTAACTGTTGAGCGATTGTTATCTATTGTGCATCTCATTATCTACAATGCATGTCATTTTCCATAATGTCTGTTATGCTATGTATCTCCCTGTCCCTCTTCTCACAGGAACGCGGGCGTTTGAGCATGCGCACCAATGACGGCTGTGAGGAACAGGAAGCCCAGCAGGTGGAACGCAAACCAGCGTTGACATGGTTACGGTTCCTGTCTTCACAGGAAGTCCGTCATAGCGGTTTGCCGGCGCCAGCGGGACTGATGAGCGGATGTGAACAGGTGAGTTACCAGCAGGTATTTAAATGTATGTTTGTGTCTGTTTTAACTGTTATTTTCTTGTGATCCTGACGAAGGGGCTGTGTCCCCGAAAACGTTTACGTTTGATCTGACTACAATATACTTCTTGCATATATGATAGTCCCTGAGTGCCGTTTTTCTTGGATAACTATGGATTTTCTGTGAGCTGGACACCGGGGCAATTGTTTCCCTTCTGTGAGTGCCGACTGAATTGGAGTTGGATATTATGTGCAATTGTGCACCAGTTGTATGGCACCTTGCTTTCATTTATATTTATTTACTTAGACTCTGGGTCTTGGACATTGCATATACTTTTTAATCATTTACTTGGGGTACATGCCAGTACACCTAATCGTTGGGAACCTCTATTAATTGGATTGGACTCCATCTGCAGTGCATTTGTGACCTTATTTTACCCGTGTACGGCGTTCTGTTTAATTAAAATGGAGGCTCCTGCGCCGATTGCTGAATCTTCGGGTTGTTGCATTATATCTGCACCTCCGCAAGGGACAACCTTTAGTTACACTGCAGCTCAGATTGAGACCATCTTATTTAATGATGAAATGAACACCAGTGATCCGGTAGTCAACTCAGAGGACCTGTACCAACAGTTGCTGAAGCTAAAACGCTGCGAGACCGATTATCTCTTGCATGGGATTTCACTATCGGAATATTACCGCGAGCATAAAATCCCTAGAGGCTTCAGGGTCCACAACGTGCCCACAATCGGCCGTAACAATCCTGAGTTTGTTGCCAGATGGATCGCTATTTTGAACAAGTGTTCATTTGACCTAATGGTGTCCGTCATAGAGGAATCCAACAGAGAATTACTAATCACGAAACAGAAAATTGCCAACTTTGAGAAAGAACATCTACATACCCTAGAGGGTGAATCCAGTCATGATTGGTTGAACAAGTTGGAGCTCCAGCACAATGAATACAAAAATAATTAAATTAAATTTAAGAAACAAAAGAAACGCACCGTTGATGGTGACTACGATGACAATCATGTGTACAAGTGGCTAACAGGAGGAGAAAATGGAAATCAAGGTCGCAGAAACACATTCAGGAGACGCCCGTGGCAAAAACGTAACCCTGGCGCTCGAAGAGACTATCAGACATCAAATAGTGATAGCGACTTTATTGTCTCTGAGTCGGATGACACTTCACGTCCAGCAAGTGTCCCTTTAGGCAGGGGACCCAGGAATGGTATGGATCCTCAAGCCATCCTCCCACCCGCCGGGGGGGCCAAAACAAGAGGGGGAAGAAAAATCCAAGAATCCAAGAAGACTTAATCTTTAATTTGTCACAACGACAACTGAAACCTCTTGAAATACAAGTATTAAATAAAGGTTTGAGTTTTGTACCGACCAACAAATATAATGAATTCAACTGGAAGAGAGATGCTCACAAATTTTCTAGGAATTTGAGATTAAAAGAACATTTTCAATATCAACAGGAACCCTCGGTGACCACCATTTTAGATCCTTTTCTAAAGTTATCCTCTAGCTCCAGATATGATCCTGTTTCTAATAATGCTTCTCTAAAAACGTTTGGACGATTACTTGATGGTGCAGTTTCAAGATACACAGCAGCACCTGGAGCCATCAGTCATAATTTGAAGAGAGAGGAGACTTTGGCATTACAAGATCTAGCCCAATATGACGATATCGTCATCAGGCCAGCCGATAAGGGCGGGGCCATCGTCATACAGGACATTGGAGACTACCGAGCAGAAATTATGTCACAACTATCTGACAAACAGGTTTATTTAAAATTACCTAGAGATCCTACTGAGCAGTATCAATCAGAATTAAATAGCATCCTTAAAAAAGCATGTGATGACCGGTTGATTTCTATTAAGGTGTACAACAAATTGGTGGTACAATATCCTAAGATCCCCGTCCTATACACCTTGCCTAAAGTGCACAAGGATAGGGCGCACCCACCTGGTCGCCCTATCGTGTCAGCACGTGAGTCACTGTATCAACCAGTGGCTCAACTACTTGATTGCATTTTACAACCATTATTGTCTAAAAAACAATCATTTCTTAAGGATACCACAACGTTTCTGTTAGAGCTCTCTAAATTTGACAGAGTAGCTCCGGGAACATTGATGGTGTGTATGGATGTCTCCAGCTTGTATACCTCCATACCCCATGAGGGGGGTTTAGGGGCCATGCGCCAATTTCTCAACGCTTTTCTTGATGCTGAAGAATTTAACCATGATTTATTCCTGACCCTCTTGGAACTGACATTACGAAGAAACTATTTTTTGTTTGATGGTAACTATTACCTTCAGCTACGGGGGTGTGCCATGGGATCGCCTGTGGCCCCCTCGTATGCTAATGTTTTTATGTTTAGTTTCGAGGATGTCATTTTCCTTGAGGATCCTGAAATTTGTCACAATGTATTATGGTACACCAGATACATTGATGACATGTTCATGTTATGGACAGGTGGTGTAGAGAATTTAGAAAATCTGCTGGCTGTGATTAATAATGCACAGTCTCCTATCCGGTTGACGTACTCTTACAGTCTTACAGAAGCTGTTTTTCTAGACGTCAGGATTTTACTTAATAATTGTAAATTTGAGACAGAAGTGCACCATAAAATTACAGACCGGAACACTCTGCTTCAAGCCTCTAGCCATCATCCCGATTCCTTGAAAAAGGGCCTCCCACTCTCTCAGATGATGAGGATTGCTAGAATCACAAGTGATTCTACTAAAATAGAAGGACATATAGATAGCCTCATAGCCAAATTTCTTGACAGAGGCTATGACAGGGATGTTCTCTTTGAACAGAAAACTAGAGTACTAGGCATGTCACGTACAGATTTACTTTACCCGCAACATAAGGCCAAACAGGAGGTATTGCCTATGGTATCAGATTATTCAGTAGCCAGTCCTATTATTAGAAGAGCTACACAAGCATTGTGGCCTTTGGTGAAATCCGATCCAGATTTACCAGTCTTTAGGAATAGCAGACCGATAGCTGCCTTCAGGAGAGGCAGTAATCTCCGTGATCGTCTTGTACACACAGACATCACAGGTTTTGGGGCCCCTAGACCTCATAATGTATACACCAAAAAGCCGGGTTGCTATAGGTGCGTCAATTGCGCTACATGTACTCACTTAATTGCCTGTAAATCCTTCAAGCACCCTCATACTGGTAAGACATATGAGATTAGACATATTCTCACTTGTAGTACTTCATTTGTAGTTTACGTAATAGTCTGCCCGTGTGGGCTTTACTATGTGGGCCAGACTATACGTAAATTCAGTGAGCGCATGGCGGCACATCGCTCTGCCATACGTCTCACTTTAGAGGGGAGATTTATTGATCAACCTGTTGCCAAGCACTTTAAGGAAATGGGCCACCCCCTGTCCTCTCTGAAATATTTCATCATCGATCACGTTCCAGCATCATTACGTGGGGGGAATAGACCCAAAAATCTGTTAATTAAGGAATCCCAATGGATCATGCGATTGGGCACTATTTACCCAATGGGTCTTAATGAGAAAATAATTTGGAACACCCTTTAAGTCCTGAAAATGTAATATTTTCTATTACCACTGGTAGCATTATACATTGTAATGTTTGCACAGGTGGTTCTCACACTTGGCGTTTTGTTGTTTATGTGTATTAGTCTGTTATTAACTGTTGAGCGATTGTTATCTATTGTGCATCTCATTATCTACAATGCATGTCATTTTCCATAATGTCTGTTATGCTATGTATCTCCCTGTCCCTCTTCTCACAGGAACGCGGGCGTTTGAGCATGCGCACCAATGATGGCTGTGAGGAACAGGAAGCCCAGCAGGTGGAACGCAAACCAGCGTTGACATGGTTACGGTTCCTGTCTTCACAGGAAGTCCGTCATAGCGGTTTGCCGGCGCCAGCGGGACTGATGAGCGGATGTGAACAGGTGAGTTACCAGCAGGTATTTAAATGTATGTTTGTGTCTGTTTTAACTGTTATTTTCTTGTGATCCTGACGAAGGGGCTGTGTCCCCGAAAACGTTTACGTTTGATCTGACTACAATATACTTCTTGCATATATGATAGTCCCTGAGTGCCGTTTTTCTTGGATAACTATGGATTTTCTGTGAGCTGGACACCGGGGCAATTGTTTCCCTTCTGTGAGTGCCGACTGAATTGGAGTTGTATATATATATATATATATATATTTATATACATTTTCTATTTTTAAACCTGCAGCACGATTCCAACTGCATGGATCATAGGGCTTATAAGCGCACCAAACAACCAGTACAAAAACAAAAGATATACTGTATATTTTTAATTTTTCTATTTTTAAACATGTAGCTTTGTTCCAACTGCATGGATCACAGAGCTTATAAGCACACCAAGCAACCAGTAAAAAATTATGGATATATTATATTTTTTTTTCGATTTTTAAACCTGCAGCTCGGTTTCAACTGCGTGGATCACAGGGCTTATGTGGCATACATATATATATATATATATATATATATATATAAAGGGTGAGAATGGTGCCCTCTAGTGCAGTATTGTGAGTTTGTTATTTGGTCCGTCACCAAAAAATTATAACACCTTAAGAGAGAATGGAAAATTACCATCTATGGTGGAATTTTCCACCATACGAATGCTTGTGGTCTTGTTAATGGGATAGACCCACCCACTTTGGCGCGATGTCAGCGGAGTCCCTCAGATAGTGGTCTCTAGAGTCCTCATATTATACACACAATATGGAGAGAGAATAAGGACCGCAATAGTGTATTACCACAAACATATAAAACAGTTTATTTATATAACCAGTATTGCCCGTACAATTTAAAAAACATATAAAAGCTTATCTGTGTATTTTCCCCAAGGAATCCTCAGTCAGGTAGTAAGGTAAGTCCCTGTGCCTTATTGCTGGACTTCTTCAGGTGTGTGGAGACTAAGCACCCATTCCCTCGCTTTATACCATACACAATGAGCTTAATTGGGGGTGTATTAAGCTCCCAAATGTCAGACAGTGACATCACTTCCTGTGTCAGTGTCACAAACCGATCACTCACCGCTGAGGGTTCTGGGGTCCGTCTATTGCCGGCGTGGTTGCTCGCGGTGCTGTGCGGCCATGTAGGGACGCGGCTTGGTCGGCGGCAGAGGTGATGCAGCGGGGAGTGCGGAGACCTAATGGCCAGAGGCGCCTCTGTGTGTCTGCAGTATAGGAGGTGACCATGTTGGAGACCAAATGCAGCACCTGTGAGCACCTGTGGGTGTTAACCAATCTCGTGCTTGTGCTGCCTATAAGTAGGCTGGGATTATTTCACTCTTGGCCAGTGCTTTGTTGTAGCTACTCTGTACCCTAGCTCTGGGGCAGATGTCCTGGAGAAGGCATAAAGAAGTGATAAACCACTGATAAATGCAAGGTGATACCCGCACCAGCCAATCGGCTCCAATATGTAAATTAATAGTTAGGAGCTGACTGGCTGGTGAATTATCACCTTGCACTTATCACTGGTTTATCACTTCCTTATGCCCTCTCCAGGTTTAATACATCTGCCTCTCTGTGCTCTCTCTGTGGATTTCTGTGTGATTCCAGTGGTCTTGGTATCACCTCCGCTCCCAGAGGTCTGCCTGCAGCCTGCACCGCAAGAGATCCACCAGCTCCCTGCAGCGCTGTCAGTCAATCGCTCTCCAAGTGGCAACAAGTAGATTCACGTAGTGCCGTGAAAGGTTACCCTGTTTGTTCAGTGACTGCCTGCTTTAATCACACAGCCTGTGGAAGTTTCTACTTAATCCTGGTCCTCGTTTACTTATCTCTCAACTTAACCCATTCTTCACCATTGTCGTCTGCTGCAGCTCTTCACAGTGTTTCAAGTATAATCTTCACAAACTGCAAGTACTCCTTTCAGTAATGTATCTACATTTTTGCATCATTCAAAGACAACTCTTCACAGTTCTTCAGTTCAGCCTTTAAGCGTCGGTATCAAGTCTTCACAGTTATTCATCTATTTCTACAATATCAGTTAACACTTCTTACTGTTTGGCACCAATTATTGCTTCATATTGGACAACTCTACATTAATCTCCAGACACGTTTTACCTTGTCCATATGAACATTTCTTCAATGCATCTTTAATACAGATCTTGCTTATATTTTTGCCATTCATTGCAGTACATCAGTTTATACATGGTGATTACTAATTGTCATTTAATTCCTTATTGGAATTGTTGCCTTTTAATAAAATATGAAACAGAACTTTATTCGACCTCCCTGTTTTCACTATCCTCTGGCACCAACGCCTGTGGTTGGTCCAAGGCTAACGGATTCACAAAATCAGTCAGTCCTGATGGTCAGACAGTGACATCACTTCCTGTGTCAGACAGTGACATCACTGCCTGTGTCAGACACTGACATCACTTCCTGTGTCAGACAGTGACATCACTTCCTGTGTCAGACTGTGCCATCACTTTCTGTGTCAGGAAGTGCCATCACTTTCTGTGTCAGGCAGTGACATCAGTCCCTGTGTCAGGTAGTGACATCAATTCCTGTGTGCATCACTCAGGATGTTCCTTCATGTGTTTTCAGGAAGAAAAACATAATCACGGCTATCCGTGGTGACATCAACTTGCTTGTGATGTCATAACATCATGGCGCCAGTCGTTCAGAGTGCGTAGGAGAGTGAAAGCAGTCACAGTGCTGCCTCAACACACCATGTGCTCAGCTGACAGGAAGAGAAAAGCTGGCGGCCATTTTCAAGTAGCTCAAATGAATAAATGTCCTCATAATCGGAGACATATTAAATATATATAAAAACAAACTCATTTAAAAATAACATAAATAAAGGGAATATGGGCCATCTGACTAATTAAAAAACCCCCAATAGACATAGCATAGATATAGGCATAAAAAACAACATAATAAATTCCAATAGACATTAAAAGATAATATTACAATGTATCACCAATCATTAAATTACAATTAAAGAGTAAAAGGGAGCCAATCATAAATAAGCAAATGATTATAAAAATATATAAAAGAGACTTCCACTTCCGGCCCCGCTGATGAGAGCCGCACGTTAGTGCAGCTCCGACACCACCGCCGCCAGGCTGCAGCTCTCACGGCTGCTTAGACAGCCTCCAAACTGCCGGGACACACACCCGCTGATCCCCGTGACTCAGTTGCGGTGCATGGACCGCTTCCTCCTCCCTGCGATGCCCCGCAACAAGAGCAAGGGCTCTAAGGAGGAACTTTCCAAAATGGCACCCGGAGCTGACTGTGTCGACTATCCAACACCTAACTCTGCAGCTAAACATGCGGGACCGCAAACTAGAGGTGAACTGACTCCCCTGACCCCCTCTGGGCACACTTCAGCAACCTACTCAGATGCTGCTGACCCTGCACATTTAGACTCCCCTGTGACTTACAGGGAAATGGTGACTGCCATTAGGGAAGCCATAGGCCCCCTTATCACTGCACAGACTGCCAGCATCACGCAGCAGCAGGATAAACTTGTTCATAGAGTGCAAGAAACTGAACAGAGGCTGGGTGCTATATTTTCTGACGTTGCGGATCTCCAGACCTTTTCTACTAAACAAAGGAAACTCCAGCACTCGATTATTAACAAACTGCAAGATTTAGAGAACAGATCGCGCAGAAATAACTTACAGGTTGTTGGGGTCCCCGAGGACGTCAAAGGTCCCGCCCTCTATGATTTTCTGAAAAATACCCTCCCAGCCCTGCTCCAATCCTCTGATCAATGTCAGGATATGATAATTGAATGGGCGCATCGCCTGGGGCCAATTTGCAATCACTCAGGTGCACCAGCACGTGTAGTTATATTCCGGGTTCTTAACTATGCACATAAAAATCTACTGTGGGTGGCGTCCTGTAAACTCGGTTCCTTGACTTGGAATGGTAATAAATTACTTCTTTTCCAAGATTAATCAGCAGAACTGACAGCTGCCAGAAAATAATTTTCTCCTATCTAATTAAAAAAGGGAAAAAATTGCCTTGTTATATCCAGTGAGACTTCGTATATATGATGGCTCCTCACACACAGATTTTACCTCAGTGGCTGATGCACAACAATACTTAGAAGAACTAAAAACTGACTTGGATGCTCAATCTACGCATGACACGGACTGATTGATTTGCAAGCTCGCACCAACCTAACTGCTCCTACTAAGTTGTTTTTCACAGTTGATTACCACATTCACTGATTGATTATATATTTGGCTGTATGTGATTCTCTTTCTACAGGGATTCTATCGCGGCCATGCCTGCAATGGTGTACTAACGTTCCTCCTCCACCCCACCTCCCCCGCCACCATCCCCTTCCCTCCCTCCCGTTCCCCCCCCCCGGCTGGTTGATTAACTCCACATATTAAGGCTCTCTTCACGCCTTGGCGGTATTTAAGAGCTGCTCTCGCGCTCCTTATGTTATTTATCTTTTCTCCTCACAAAGGAGGTCCAGTTAACCAAGTTCATGCATCACAGGGGTGGTCACTCCTGACTCGAAAGGGTACGAGCCAGGGACCTACCCACTGTTTGATGTTTTTTGTTTTGTTTTATGTTTTCATGCTTTGTCTGTTTGTATTGTTTTATTTTCAAAAGCAGGTCTGTTCCCGACATGCTCAACACCCTTTACCATTTTTACTCCGATTCTTGCAACGGAGGATGTTTTATTACTTTTATTCTTTTCCTTCATGATGTGTAGTAATGCCTTCACAATAGACACTTACCTTTATGTGGGATGATAATGCTTAAGATTGGTTCCCTAAATGTAGGAGGTATAAATTCGCCCCAAAAGATAAGGAAAGTTTTACTATACCTAACTAAACAACATATTGATATGGCCTTCATTCAAGAGTAACACCTTCTAGTCTCTGAGGTACTGAAATTACAAATTCTTGGTTGGAGAGTATTACACTCTGCTTCATATAGCTCTAAAAAGAGGGGTGTAGTTATCCTAGTCAAACGGACTGTGCCTATTGAACTCCTATCTTCCGTGACAGACCCTGACGGCGGCAATGTCTTAGTGGAAGCCAGACTTGGCCTGACGACTTATATTTTCTGTAACCTATACGCACCTAACGTTCTTTCTAGACAATTCTATAGAACTATTTTTACTGCTCTTCAACAATATACACACCTTCCCATGCTGGTTTGTGGAGACTTTAATATGTATGTTTCTCCTCATTTAGACAAACAATATGTCACCGGTAAACCTCACCCAGCTCAGAAATATGGTATACCTATGTTACTAGACAAACTCCAACCGCTTGATAGTTGGAGAACTCATCATCCTACTGACAGAGTATACACGTACTTATCAGCTGCCCATGGTTCATTATCAAGAATAGACAATGTTTTAGTATCGGCCTCTCTATTTTCCAAAATAGAAGAGGTGGGCATCTCTTCTATTTGTGTATCAGACCATGCCATGGTATGGCTGACGCTATGCACTACTGTAGATTTAGGCCCCTATATTCAGTGGCGATACCCCACTTCATTCTCCACATCCATTAAATTTCGCAGCAAAGTCCAAGCCATCTGGGCGGAGTATGAACTGCTCAATATTGATTCCCTGTCCACTGACCCCTCATTGTTTTGGCAAG
The DNA here is from genome assembly GCF_028390025.1 of Pseudophryne corroboree. Classification (NCBI taxonomy): domain Eukaryota; kingdom Metazoa; phylum Chordata; class Amphibia; order Anura; family Myobatrachidae; genus Pseudophryne; species Pseudophryne corroboree. Next base: position 555,467,936 of record NC_086447.1, on the reverse strand, counting down.
CTTCTAAATCCATCCTCAGAGGAACGGTCATAGCATATGTTCATTCTTGTAAAAAGAAAATAACGGCTGATTACTTGGCCCAACAATCCCATCTGACTACCTTCTATCAACTCTTTGTATCTGACCCCTCCCTTGCCAATAAATCAACCTACTCTCTTGCCAAAACACACTGATGCCTTGCTTACTAAATTAGAATCCACTTACTCATTCCGTAAAGATCATCTTTTCTTTAAATTCGGTAATAAAGTTGGTAAATTACTGACAAATCTACTACGTAGTCAATCCCCACCTATGGTGGTTCATCCACTGAAACTTGCTGATGGGTCCTTGGAATCCTGTAGTGCACACATTGTTGATATTATGACAGATTTTTATACCTCTCTCTACTCTGCCCCCTCACATAACTACACGGTCGATAACTCCTTCTGGGAAAACTTGACTATTCCACTGCTCCCTTCTTCAGCTACCGGTCTCCTCACATCTCCAATAACTGAATTGGAGGTTAAGAATACTATCTCTAATCTGAAGGCAGGTAAGGCCCCGGGCCCGGATGGTCTGGCGACCGAATATTATAAACTTTTAGCTCCCTCCTTAATACCTATTTTTTTTTTTTATTGTTTTTATTTCGAGTTTTCTTTTAAACATTTTAGTTACAATACCAACAAAGCAGAAATTGAAAGGATAAATGAACATCAATACAGTATAGAATGACTATAATACAGGATGTTGTATCCATAATATAGGAATCATAGAATATCAACAGGTTATATAATCCATCAGGAAAGAGCAGTCTCTCAAGAAGAGAGAGTAGAGAAAAAGGAAAGGGAGATATAGAAGAATAAGAGAAGAGGAAGAAAAGGAGTCTGAGGTAAAGAAAAGAGTTGGAGAGAAGGAAGGATCGCCCGTAGCCCAACTTCCACCCACAAAAAAAAAAGGGGGGGGGGAAGTGTATTAACTCAATCGAATCATAGAAGTTTTGTAGTCTCATACCATAAAGTTGTACGAAAACAATTGTGAATCTGTTTCTTTATTGAAATGTTTAAAGTATCAATAAAGGATTCCCAAACATCAAAAAATTTCTCAATGCGTTGTTCTTTATGTAGTGAAGTTTCCATCCAATCCATCTCAAACACATGAAAGAGTTTATCTTTAAACATTTGTAAGGAAGGAGGAGATGAATGTATCCATTGCTGTAAAATACATTTTTTTGCCACAGCTGATAAAATCAGCAATAATTTGCGACATCCCGGGGATATTTTAGATGTGGTTGTCAGTATACCAAAAATGGCCCATTCAGGGGACAATGGTAGAAAATTAACTAAATCCGAAATGGCGAATTGTTTTATTTGAAGCCAGAATTTTTAAATATGAATACAATCCCACAAACAGTGAAAGAGAGTCGCCTCGGGTCGAGTGCATTTCAAACATGTCGAAGCGGAAGATATCCCCACTAATTGACAACGAGAGGGTGACAAATAACCCCTATAAAAAATTTTGAAGAACATTTCCTTGTACATAATGGTTGGAAGGGTGTGATTGGAATGTAAAAGCGCTTTTAGAATGACGGCTTCACTAAGATCAGGAAAGTGTCTCTGCCATCTAGTAATACCAGTATCATAGTGGCCTTCATAATACGGTGTTCGCAATATTTTGTAGAACATAGAAATAGCCCCTTTAGCATTAATCAAAGACCGAAAGGCCATATCCAGCTGGTTCGTCCAGTCCATGGGAGAAAGATAAGAAATCACTTTGGAAACATAATGTTGCGCCTGCAAAAAAGGCTAAATTATGAATTTGTAAAAAAGAAAATTTAGAATGAGCCTGAGAAAAAGTGAGAGTGCGTTGTGTTTTTGCATCAGTAAGCTGACGAACTGCAGTAAGACCCTGTTGAGCCCACAAAGTGAAGGGGGCAGAAGCTTGACCATGTTGAAAGTTTACATTACCAAGTAAAGGAAGAAACAAAGAGTATGAAGCATTAAGTCTCCACTTATTACGTACCGTATGCCAAACTGACCACGCCAACATTAAGAGTGGGTTGTCTAATATTTCTGTTGGGATTACAGATTTATGAAAATGCAAAAAACAAATTAAATCTATATTACCAAGAAAGCATTTTTACACTAGATAATTGGAATGTAATTCAGAATTTGAAATCCAGTCTTTAATGTGTCTACACACTGCAGCATAATTATAGATTTCCATATTTGAAAAGTTAATGCCTCCTTCAGTTTTGGTTCTTTGTAACAACCGGAGACTAAGGCGGGGTTTATGTTTTTTCCAAATAAATTGTCGGAAAGCCGCATCAATTCGTTTAAGATCGGTCTTAGTAAACACAAGTGGTAAAACCTGAATAGGTTACAACAATTTTAGAAAGGTAATCATTTTTATAAGGTTAGCTCTTCCTAAATAAGATAACTGTAAATGTTGCCACCCATCTAACTCCTTAAGAGCTGTATCAATAGTACTTTTTATATTAATCATATATAAATCATAAATATTTCGGGGAAGAAGAATCCCTAAGTAAGAGATATATGTATCTGCCCATTTCAGATTACCAACTGACAGTGTACTTTTACAGAAAGAGGCGCTTAAGGCCATAATAGTAGACTTGGAGTTATTTATGGTAAAACCAGATATCTTGCTAAAGTCTTCTAATTTAGAAAGAAGAGGCAATAAACACACATGTGGATTAGAAATAAAAAGAAGTAGATCATCAGCAAAGGCGGCTATCTTGACTTCTATATTGCCGTAGGATACACCTTGGAAAAGGGGCCAGGATTGAAGAACTCTTAGCAAGGGGTCTAATGCAAGATTGAAAAGTAAGGGGGATAAAGGGCATCCTTGTCGGGTTCCCCTAAAGATTTGAATAGAGTCACCCAAAAGACCATTGATTAATAATTTCGTCTTTGAGGAGTTATAAAGATATTTAATCAAATTAATGAAGGAGGAGTCAAATCCTCGCATTTGTAGTATAGTATATAAATGGGGCCATAAAACCTTATCGAATGCCTTTTCGGCGTCCAAACTTAACAATATATTAGAAGAGTGATCCTGAGACGCTGAAGAATATAAAGCCGCAACCGCCATGCGAACATTGCGAACCATGTTCCTGCCATGAGTGAAACCAGATTGGTGGGACGACAGAAGAGAAGGAAGGATTGATTGCAAGCGAGTAGCCAGAATTTTTGAAAGAATTTTGTAATCCTGATTCAAGAGAGTAATGGGTCTATATGAAGTCACTAAGTCAGGATTTTTATTGGGTTTCAATAACAAAATAGTATAAGCATCATTAAATGTGGGATATTAAAGGGTACCCTCCTGAATCTGTTTGAAAACATGAGTCAGGGAGGGAATAATATCATCCCTCAGTATCTTGTAATAGTTCCCATTAAATCCGTCAGGACTCGGCGATTTGTTAAGACGCAAGCTATCAATAGCAAATCCAATCTCTTCCTCTGTTATGTCACTAGAAAGAAGTTCTTTCTGTTGAGCAGTTAAATTTGGTAAATTAGCTTCTTTAAGAAAAGAGTCAGACAGAAGGGGATCTATTGGAGAATCCTCATAAAGAGAAGTAAAATATGAATGAAATATATTGTTAATGTCAGCAGGTTTGGCAACCGGCACATTGGAGTTTGGGTCCAAAATTTTCATAATAAATTGTTTTTTCCGTTGTTTACTAGCCATATAAGCTAAAAAAAATTCCCAACTTACCCCCCCCCCCCCCCCCCCCCATCGGTAATAAGTGTTTTTAGAATAATCTAATTTGGTTTGAGCTTCTTTCATAAGAGAAGTTTCCAAAACTTGTTTATGATGTAAATAAATAGATTTGTTTTCTGCTGTTGAAAACCATAGCTAATGACAATAGGCTTCCTTCAGTCTGTTTTTAAAGAATGTAATGTCTTCCTATGGGTCCGATTACGTTTAGCTATATAAGAGATTACATGCCCTCTCATCACCACCTTTGAGGCCTCCCAAAATAGACAGGGTCATCCCAATGTTCCAAGTTATCGTCCACATATTCCCTCCATTTGTCCCTCAAGTATAATTGAAAATCATCGTTCTGGGAAAGAAAGGAAGGGAAACGCCAAATGTGGGACGAGTACCAAGGAACAGTTCTAGATAGATCAAAAAGTATAGGGGCGTTATCTGAGATAATGATAGAGTCTATTATGGTATTACGAACTCGCTGAAACAAAGTGTCCGCCACCAAAATATAGTCTATTCTAGTAAATACATCATGAACCCTAGAGTGAAATGTAAAATCCTTACATGAGGGATTATGCATTCTCCATTGATCAACCACATCATGGTTGGAGCAAAGAAAATCAACCCCGTTCACACGATTTGAAGAGGTAGCGGAGGTAGAAGCTGAATGATCCAATAGAGGATTATGTAAACAATGAAAGTCACCGCCAATTATTAAATTAGGAGTATCATATTTCATAAGAAGATTTGATAGTTTTTTTATAGAAGGCCAAACTAGATGTGTTAGGAGCATAGATATTTAGAATAGTAAATTTCTCACCATGAATTGAAAGATGTACCAGCAAGAACCGCTCCTCCTTATCAGCCACTACATTATCAATAGTATATTGAAGATGTTTACTAAGTAAAATTGCCACACCACGTTTCTTTTTATCAAAAGAGGCTGAGACACATTCCTGAATCCATGCGGCTTTAAGTGTTGCATGGGGACTACGCAGCCAATGTGTTTCCTGCAATAAAATAATATCAGGGGCTAATCGTTTGAGATGAGATATAACCCGTCGTCGTTTGCATGCGGAATTCAATCCGGCCACATTCCATGACAAAAACCGAATAGAAGTAGAGGTCAATTGGGGAGCTAAATTAGAAGAGTCAAGGTGGGTCGTCATCCAATTCCATACTTACCAAAGGAGACTGCAAACAGTGTATCCTTGATTAGATTGCCTATCACATCCCAGCGAGTGAGACAGGCACTCCGAACACTAAATGGAAATGGCAACTGCAATGAGAGGAAAAAGAAGGGCCACAGGCGATCCAGGAAAAGAGGTGAAGGAAGAAGAAAAGGAAGAAGAAGAATAGTAAAAAATAAAGAGCACAAAATATAGCACATATGCAATTTACAATACATCATAAAATTAGTAGGTGTATAGTTAGTATGATAATTCAAACAGTGTGTCATTAAGAGTCTAAGCTCTCCATTACAAAGGATGCAGGAAAACAGTTGTCGTAAAACCAGATTAAAGTGTAAACCTCTAAAATGGTAAACCATCAATTCATCCATTTGGAGGTGGATTTGTAGAGGAGCCTTGCAACGGAATCTTTAGGTGATCTCTAGCTTGGTCAGGAGTATTAAAAGTAAGGGTCTTCCCTTCAGTGAAGACCCGCAGTTTAGCCGGGTATAGGAGGGCAAATTTAACGTTCTCAGTGAACAAATGTTTGCATATTGGGGTGAATTCTTTCCTCCTCTGGGCCACAGAGGCCGAGAAGTCTTGAAATATCAGCACTTTAAAGTTGCGCACTTCAAGAGTGCGCTTTTTCCTATACGCCATAAGTATGTTCTCTTTATCTCTAAAATTAAGAAATTTAGCAATCACAGGACGGGGACGTACTTGGGAAGAAGGGGGACCTCGATCAGGACCAATACGATGTGCCCTTTCGATGAGCACTGTTCCCGAGGCAGTAGGAACATTGAGGATTTGAACTAAGTCAACGCTCAATAAGTCAAAGAGATCTGAACCCGCTATTGATTCTGGGATGCCAATAAATCTAAGATTGCTTCGCAATCCCTATTTTCAAGGTCATCAATCTTTGAAGTCAGAAATGCTATTTGTTGAAAATGAGAATCATCAGAATTTTGCAGAGATACAATAGCATCTTCCGCCGTACTAACACGTTGTTCTACCTCCACTAACCGTTTGGTATGTGATTCTAAATGGGGCAAGACCGTATTTAAAGTCGTTTGGATTGCATCCAGCTTTTTTTCCAGGGTTGGGTTTAAAGGCAATGAGCCTTCTACAGAAAGGGAAGGTATAACAGGTGAAGAAGAAAGATCTTGAGATGCAGAGGGAGGTGAGCGATTGGGCTGGGGTGTATTCACCTTTTCCCTAACAGAGGGAGTTTTGGATTGAGATTTCCCGTTCCTGACCATGGTATCAGTTAGATATTTATCTACAAATTTGTCCATACTATGGGACAACAACCAGTTTAGCTAGAGATTCTGTACCACCTATGGATAAGAGTCTTTGAAACAACTACATAACTAGAAAATTTCAAAAGGTAAAGGTTGGGTTTAACCACCGATCTGTAAAAAGCAAGTCGTACTTATTAAGTTAGGCAAAAATTATTATGAACCGCACTATATGTGTCTGAATCAATAATACAATGGACTCATTCATTGAACATATATTGTAGGATTTGAGTAGGATTCGCCTACCCTAGCTATTGCACCCTGTATATGAATTTTACACTAAATACAGAAGTATATAGGCAATAGTAAAGTAGTCTTTTAGTAGATATGAAAAGTCACCGAATATATATTGTAAAATTTTACTATGGTTCGCCTACCTCAGCTATTGCACTTTGTATATGAATTTTATACTAAATATAGGAGTATATAGGCAATAGTAAAGGGATCTTATAGTAGGTATGAAAAGTCACTGAACATATATTGTAGAATTTAACTAGGATTCGCCTACCCTAGCTGTTGCACTCCGTATATGAATTTTATACTAAATAAAAAAGTATATAGGCAATAGTAAAGTAACCTTGTAGTAGATATTAAAAGTCACCAAACATATATTGTAGAATTTGACTAGGATTCGCCTTTCCTAGCTCCTGCACTCTATATATGAATTTTACACTAAAAACAGAAATATATAAGCAATAGTAAAGTCACCTTGTGGTGGATTGTAAAAGTCACCGAACATATATTGTAGTTAAAAAAAAAAAGGGGGGGGGGTAATATTAAAATTATATATATATATATATATATATATATATATATATCTGTAACCGTGTACAAAGGAGCTTGTCACCACTCTAGCACATGCAGCAATAAAGCAGTAATAAACAGCACCCCAACAGTCACTGGTAGTAGTAAGCATTTTGGCTTAAGGTAGGCTGTATGGAAAATCCTGGTCTATACCATCAGACACCACAAGATGGTATTGCTTGCCTGCTAATATAGGAGTGATTTAAGTAATAGCAATTGTGAAACAGTGAATTATGAAAAGTTAAATAAGCAACACAAAAGGAGTGGAGTCCACCACTCCTGTAATACTTGCAGTAAGAGGGCAGGTATACCAGCGCCTTTGCAGCCACAATAAATAGTAAGTTATTTAATTGGAACCAGGCTGTGCAAAAGGTTCTTGCCTGACCAATGCAGCTCGAGAGTGAAAGTGTAGGGCAGAGGCACAGTGTCAGGAGCACCTGTCAGAGCAGTTGTGGGGCACAGTAAAAGTCTCCAGATAAGGTGAGTCGCGGCTCTGTCTCTCCAAGGGGAAGCTATCCTCCTTCAGGGTAACTAACACAGTCAATAGGGGAAGCTTACTGTTCGCTCCGTCCAGAGAGCCCGTCCAGGGGTAGGCAGCCTCTTCACCACGACGTTCCCGGGCTGTGGCAGCCGCTCCACGCAGTCACCGGTGCCGTCTTCAGCGGTCTCTGCGTCTCCAAGAGGGGGCGATCCTCATGTAGGGTAGTCCACGTAGTCCACAGACGCCACTACAGGGGCCGGCAGCCTCCGCACCGCGCCACTCCCGGACCGCAGCAGCCACTCCGTACAGCCGCGGACGATTCCTGGCAGTCAGAGCCAGCAGGATCCCCCGCCGACTAGCTACTCCAGGCGGCAGACACCGCGGCCGACCGCAGGAGAGGGTCTGCGCTACACCTCCAGAGGCCAGGGACCACACGCGGTGAGTCTTGTCGGCACGATCGGGACCCAGCGTCTTGCACCACGGTCCTGGCTACACTGTGTCCACGGAGAACAAGTATCAGCAATCAGCGGGGGTTAATATGGGTACCAGCAGTACCGTAGTAAATCCAACCGAGGGGTCTAGGTATCGGGTCAGAGGCAATTCAGGCCGAGGCACACGCGGCAACCCACACCGCAGACAAGCTGGTAGGCCTCAACTTTGCGAGCCAGATTCCGGCGGTAGGCAGCTCCAATCTCCCTCGCTGATGGCTAGCTAGGTAGAGCTCGTCCTTCCCTGCACAATCATATAGTTTGTGCCTATAGATTGGCAAGTCTGCAGGTGGATGGAAGCAGAGTGTAGAGAAGGGAGACGGAGCTAAAAGTAAAAAGCGGCCATCACGATGCTCCGCCCACCAGAAGTCCATAATACCTATTTTAACGGTTTTGTATAATCAAATTATTACCACTAATACCCTTCCTAGATACTTTAACTCGGCCATAATCAAATTGATTCCTAAACAAGGTAGAGATCTCAGCAACCCTTCCTCTTACTGACCGATATCTCTCCTTAACCTGGATTATAAAATTCTAAAATTTATACTCCCATCTATAATTCACAAAGACCAATCAGGATATGTAGCTGGATGACATTCCATCACTAATGTTCAAATAGTCTTCTCAGCTATCTTTTCTGTATCCCAAACGGATTGCCCAGTGCCTAGTGCCATACTCTCCCTTGATGCTGAGAAGGCCTTTGACATTGTGCTCTGGAATCACCTTTTTCACACCATGTCCAGATTTGGCTTCCCAGAGGAATTTACACTGATTGTGAAAATTCTATACCTATCTTCCTTTTCCCAATTATCATGTAATGGCTACTTGTCACATCCTATCCCCATACTGAGGGGTACCAGACAGGGTTGCCCCTTATCCCCCCTGCTTTTTGATATTGCACTGGAGCCATTGGCAATAGCGCTGCGTAATTCCCCCCATTATCAAGGTATCCAAATTGGATCGGTTGATTTACGAGTTTCTTTATTTGCAGATGACATGCTTTTGTTTGTATCCCACCCTGAACAATCCCTCTCAGTGGTGATGAACATAATTACCCAGTTTGGCGCATTTTCAGGCTACAAAATAAATATAGACAAATCAGAGATTATGTCCTTATCAGGATCCCTTGACTTTATGCACACTGACCCTTCTCTGCATACTATGACCATTGTTACCTCACACTTTAAATATTTGGGAATACAAATACCGGCTAAACGTTCAGATTTATATGATCTAAACTTTACCCCTTTAATATTACACATTTCTAAAACCCTGGAAGGATGGACTTCTCTCCCTCCTTCCTTGTTAGGTAGAGTAGCGGTTATAAAACATATCAATTTTCCTAAACTACTTTACCAAATGCAGATGCTCCCACTACGAATGTCTAACACTGATCTAGCATGTTTAAATACCATTTTTCAGAAATTCATCTGGAAAACCCCGTATTGCGCGAAGGAAATTGCAAATGTCTCGCATGCACGGTGGCTTGGGCCTACCTGACCTATACTCACGCAATTTTCTTCCGTTATGCATCTGACTGGCTCTTGGAACAAAGCGTTTACACTGACTATGAACTAGATTCAGCGCTGTTATATCCAATGTCTCCTAATGCCCTCCTTCACACTCCAAGAACCAACATATCTCCTAAATTGTTCCTTAACCCACTCTTTACAAATACGTCTCTTGGCTGACTATTTATAAAAAATTAAAGCGTAACCATAGGTACACTAAACATATTTCTTTGTGGGGCAACCCTCTTTTTGAGCCGGGGAGAGATTCATCTATCTTTCGTAGACTCTTCTCGAAAGATATCCGAGCTACCTCGGATGTGTTTGACCCAGGTGGCAAACTATACACCTTTACCTCTCTTCAGGAAAAATTTGGACTCACTTCACTATATATATACCCTTACATGCAATTCCAACACTTTATCTCTTCTTTAGCTCCATCCACACCATCCACTAGTACCCCTGACGAGATGGATGCACTATTACAATTTCAGGTCGACGTACTTACAGATTGAAATATATCTATCTTCCCTTACTGACCCTTTATAAAGATAAGATCTGTACTTCAGTGGTATCCCTATGGTCTAAAGTCCTTCCTATGTTAGAAATTGCTGAAACTATCTTTCAACATTATGGTAAGACCATGAAATTGCTACACTCTTCCTTGCTCCAAGAGGTTCACACCAAGACGGTGCATAGAGCTTACATTACGCAAATGCAACGTAAACATTACATGCCCTTAACAGTTGTTTAAAATGTTCTATTGCCTCTGCGACGTTTATCCACTATGTATGGCAATGTCATAAAATCCGAAAATTTTGGAACAAAGTATACTTTATTAATAACACTTTTGATTTACAATTAAAACTGGAGCCAATCCCTTGTCTCTGTGTCAACTTTCAATCTTGGATACATCAAGGTTTGCCACTATCTCTGATCCCATTCCTAACAATTTTGGTGTCAGTGGCGAAAAAAATTCTAATGAGACATTGGATTTCACCAACTTCTCCCTCATTATGTGAGGTGAAGACACCACTTCTCAAGATTCTCTATTTCGATAGGGAATCTTCTATTCCAGATATAGAGAACGGTGTTGTCCAAATGGGGTCTATATATTGACACGCTTTATGATCTGACTCTTTGCAAAATTTTCAAACTTTATGAAAACACTGATTGGTGGCATTATAAGCGGCTGGCAGATCTTATCTAATACAGATATTATTTTTGGTTATTTCAGTTGATATAATGTCTCCCTGACCTCCTACACCCCTTCCCTCCTCTATTCTGTCCTATTGTACTTATATGATTGCTACAACATCTTTTCACTTTGAACATCTTCCTCATTGCTGATTCTATTTTTGCCAATCACACTCCCCTCCCACCCCATGTTCTTGTTAGATTTTATGCTATGTTTCTATGAGAGAAATTTATTTTGTTATATAGTTCTATATGTACACTTGAAAAGAAGGCTTTGATTGCTGAATCCTTTATTTCTTGTCATCTGTCCTATGTACGCACATGCCATATTTTACTACGTTATCCATGTCTCGCAGCTACTTGCAACCTTCATGTTTGTTACCATTTCATTATACTTTATGTTGTGTTTTGCTGTGAGACACTGAGTCGGACCCATGTGATGACTACGAACACTATGCGTTAACACCTTCTTTGGTGTTTTATCTCTGTCTCTCTCCTTTCATGTCATGATTGTTGTTAAACTGAAAGAAAACCCAATAAAGATATGTTTAATAAAAAAATAATATAAAAATATATGGTATTAATAAAATTAACACTAAGATGATTTATATAAAATTTAAAAGGAGCATCATTAAGGAGTAAAAGGGTTTATTGTTACAGAAAAGTTGCTATTTCATAGTTATCATTTAACCCGTTTGGATGAAGGGTGTTAAATTAGTAAATCCAATAAAGTTCATGTTTGGAAAGTTTTTTCTCCTGTTCTCCACTTTTTGGTCTCAATTGTACCAGTTCAATGGCCTTGAATTTCAAACCAGAAACATCTGATGCATGATAATTCTTGAAATGTTTGGAAATTGTGTGATTCTATTGTTTGTTTTTGATGCTCCTTACATGTTCCTGTATCCGAATTCTTAATTGACGTATGTTTAGTATGTTCTGTGTGTTCGGATGTGCGTATTGACAAATGACACAGTGCCCACATTTGTAGGACCCTTTCATCGATTGTCCCCATAGACCTTTCTTGGTTTCATTCTCCCTCAGCATACTGGGAGCCAAGTGGTCTTTAAGATTCTATGCCTTTTTGAAAATAACTTTTGGTTTAGGGGGTAAAAATATATTTAAAATAGGGTCTCTCTTCAAAATATCCCAATGTTTGGTCAATATTGTCTTTATTTATTTTTCTTGGTCATTTTATGGTGTAATGAAGCTAACATAATTTCTCTCCTGTTCTTCATTTTTATTTTTATATACAAGCAATTCCTCTCTTGATCTCACTGTGGTCTTCCTTACTGCCTACTCTGATACCCTCTCTCTTTGAACCTCTTCTTATAAAGCTGTAATTGATTCTCACACTGTTCTTTGTTACTGCCATTTCTTTTTACCCTGCAGAATTGAGAATAAATGGCCACTCTGATAATGTACATAAGAATTTGTTTCTACCGATTTACTAAAATTCCTTTTCTATTTCCTTCATTCATTAGAACCAAGTCCAGGTAATCTATTCCCTTTGTACTGAATTTGTGTGGTAAAGTTAAATTATACTCATTTTATCCTATAAAAGCCATAAAATGATCATTTTATGGCTTTTATACTGTAGGACAAAATTATTTATTCATGTTATTTTTAAATGAGCTTGTTTTTTATATATATTTAATATGTCTCTAAATATGAGGACATTTATTCATTTAAGCTACTTGAAAATGGCTGCCAGCTTTCCTCTTCCTGTCAGCTGAGCGCATGGTGTGTTGAGGCAGCACTATGACCGCATTCACTCTCCTACTCATGCGTACTCTGACAGGGAGAAAGAATGACCGGTGCCGTGAGCTTATGACAAATTCAGCGTGCTGATATCACTGCGGATAGCTGCGATTATGTTTTTCCCGGAAAAATACATTGGGGAACATCTTGAGCGATGCACACAGGAAGTGATGTCACTGTCTGACACAGGAAGTTATGGCACTGTCTGACATAGGAAGTGATGTCACTAAGAGAGGAAATGATGTCACTGTCTGACATTTGGGAGCTTAACATGCCCCAAGTAAGCTCATTGTGTATGGTATAAAGCTAGGGAATGGGTGCTTAGTCTCCAGTCTCTTGAAGAAGTCCAGCAATAAGGCACAGGGATGAAACGCGTTGAGTGGACTGGACATAATTACCTTACTATCCGACTGAGGATTCCTTGGGGAAAATACCCAGATAAGCTTTTATATGTTTTTTAAATTGTACGGGCAATACTGGTTATATAAATAAACTATTTTATATGTTTGTAGTAATACACTATTGCAGCCCTTTTTCTCTCTCTATATTGTGTGTATAATATGAGGAATCTTGAGACCACTATCTGTGGGACTCTGCTGACATCATGGGTCTATCCCATTAACAAGACCACAAGCATTCGTATGGTGGAAAATGCCACCATAGATGGTAATTTTCCATTTTCTTTTAAGGTGTACGGGCAGTCACCCTATAAAGAGGGGAGTGCAAAGTGTTTTATAAGAAACATCAAACTGTCACTAAACTCTGTCTAGATCAACGATTGAACATCGAAGTTAGCGCCCAATACCACCCATTTACAAATATATAATTAATTTTTTCTATTTTTAAACCTGCAGCTCAATTCCAACTGCATGGATCACAGGGCTTATAAGTGCACCAACCAATCAGTACACAAGGTATACTTGCATATACTAGGAATTTGTCTTCAGTTTGCTACACAACAGCCAAGTAGGTAACAGATAAGCAGGTGTGAGTGTGTGTGTGTGTGGGGGGGGGGGGGGGGGGGGCGGGCAAGAAAAGTCATACAGATAGGAATACTGTAGGGACACAAGTGAGTTACATGTACATCTGGTCAGTCAATGTTCGGGAGTTCAGCAGGCGGACCGCTTGGGGAAAGAAACTTTTGAGGCTTCTGGTGGACCTGGCGGAGACAGGCCTGTAATGCCTGCCATAAGAAAGCAAGTTAAACATGCTGTGGCCGGGGTGAAGCTGGTCCTTTACTATTTTCGTTACCCGCTTTTTAGCTCTGGACAGGTTACAGGTCCTGGACTGAGGGAAGGTCATCCCTGATGATCTTCTCTGCGGTTCTGACCACCTTTTGGAGCCTGCATCTGTCCCTCGCTCTGGCGGACATGTACCATACCAGTATCGAGGGGCCCAGTAACGACTCCACAATCGCGGAGTAGAAGAGAAGCTTCTGTGGGATGTTGAACTTCCTTAGTTGCCTGAGGAAGAACAACCTCTGCTGCGCTTTCCTGACAGTGGCGTCAGTGTTGGAACCCCATTTAAGGTCCCAGGAGATTGTGGTCCCTAGAAACTTGAAGGAGTCCACTAGCGATACCACACTGTCAGCAATCGTTAGCGGAGGTGCACTATTTGACTTCTTCCACTATCATCTCGACAGTTTTGAGGTGGTTAAGCTCAAGGTTGTTGTGGCTGCACCACTGGGCCAACCAGTCTACTTCCCGCCTATAAGCCAATTCATCTCCGTCCTTGATGAGGCCGATGACGGTGGTGTCATCGGCGAATTTGATTATCTTTACTGATTGTGCCTCTGAGGTGCAGTCATTTGTGTACAGGGAGAAGAGCAGGGGTGAGAGGACACAGCCCTGAGGGGCCCCTGTACTAATGGACCACGCTTGAGAGGTGAATTGCTCCACTTTCACCACCTGTGTCCTATCTGTCAGGAAGTCTACTATCCAGGAACAGGTAGCTTCTGGAACTCCTAAGCGAAGTCATTTGGGGTGGAGGATGCTGGGGACGATTATATTGAAGGGCGAGCTGAAATCGACAAACAGGACCCTCGCGTAGGTACCGGGAATGTCTAGGTGCTGTAGAATGTAGTGTAGGCCCAGGTTGACTGCATCTTCGACACACAAATTCGATCGATAGGTGAACTGTAGGGGGGCTAGTTGGGGGCCAGTCAGTTTTCAGGTGATTCAAAACCAGATGCTCGAATGTTTTCATGACCACAGACGTCAGTGCTATCGGCCTGCAGTCGTTCAGGTTCATGATAGAGGGTTTCTTGGGAACCGGGACGATAGTAGACCTTTTAAAGCAGGAAGGGACTTTCTGTAGCTACAGTGATTTGTTAAAGATCTTGGTAAATATGGGGGCGAGCTGACCCGCACATGCTCTCAGGGCAGATGGCGACACTCCGTCAGGACCCGGAGCTTTCCTGGGTTTAGTCCTTTTTAACAATGTCTCCACCTCTTCTTGGGTGACTTTCAGTGCCTGGAGATGGACGTCGATGTTCGGAGCACCATAGAGGTCATTGTTTGGGTCGCAGGGGACTTCTTTTGCGAACCTGCAATAAAAGTGGTTCAACTTGTCTGCTAGGTCTTGGTGCATGGTGGTGGACTTCGATGTTTTCTTGTAGTTGGTTATGGATTGCATTCCTTTCCATACAGATATGGGGTCTTTGGTGGAAAGATTGTTTGTCAGCTTGTCCGAGAACCGCTTTTTTTCTAGCCTGATTTCTTCAGTCAAAGAGTTCCTAGTTCGGTTGTATAGTGCTCTGTCACCACTGCTATAGGCCTCCTCTTTGGCCTGACGAAATTGCCTGAGCTGGGTGTTGAGCCAGGGCTTGTTGTTGTAAATGCAGTAAGTCTTGGTAGGTACACACATGTCCTCACTGTAGCTGATGTAGGATGTGACAGTGTCTGTCAGGTCATTCAGGTCGGTTGCCTAGGCTTCGAAGCAGGCGAAGCAGGCCTGGAGCTTCAACTTAGCCTCGTTGGTCCATTTCTTAACATTCTTGATGACAGGCTTAACCTCTCTCAGCTTCTGTGTATAAGTGGGAGTAGGTGGATGAGGCAGTGGTCAGATAGGCCGAGTGCAGCACACAGGATAGACCGGAAGGCAGACTTGGGGGTAGCGCAGCAGTGGTCAAGGGTGCGCCCTTCCCTAGTGGGACACGTGACTTGTTGTTTGTACTCAGGTAGTAGCTCCTTGCTCCTTGTTAGTTCTGTTGAAGTCACCCATCACTATAAGCAGAGAGTCTAAATATATATATATTTTAACTAAAATCATTTGAATAAGGTTAAATACACATTCTATAACAAATTCACTTATTTAAAAAAACCTTCATTTTTTTAACGTTTTTTTGAGGAAAGTAATTTGGTAGTTAAGTGGTTAAAGGTATGTTCGGTCTTCCCAATATATGAAAGTCCACAGGGACAGATGATCTGGTATACAATGAATCTAGTCTGTGCCTAACAAAATAACGTTTGCCAGATAATGGATTTTTCTGGATGTTCTTTTAATGGGTATCCGGACTCTAGGTCTACACCCATAAGGTCGACACCCATTGGTCGACAGTGAATAGGTTGACACTAGAAATAGGTCGACATGAACAAGGTTGACATGAAAAAAGGTCGACATGAGTTTTTCACATTTTTTTCTTCTTTTGAACTTTTTCATACTTTACGATCCACGTGGACTATTATTGGGAATGGTAACCTGTGCTGAGCGCAGCAAAGCATATTGCCTGATGCGAGGGGACACGGTGCACTAATTGGGGTTCCCGGTCACTTTACAAAGAAAACGACACCAAAAAAACATGAAAAACTCATGTCTATCTTTTTTTCATGTCGACCTTGTTCATGTCGACCTAATGGCAGCGACAACCTATTTCTGGTGTCGACCTAGCCACTGTCGACCAATAGGTGTCGACCTAATGGGTGTTGACCTAGACACTGTCGACCCTGAATCCCATACCCCTATTAATGCTATCACTATCAGTACTGTATTGGGTAACCCATGGCATTACTCCAATAGATTTTTTCGGGTTATGCTATGAAAGTAATCTCTGCCTATCTTGTCCAAGCGCTTTTTGCATGGCATTACTAAGTAATATTGGTCATAGCCCCTTTGCAAAAACTTGCCCTACATCACAATCATTTGTTCTTTCGGGTTACTATATCAGAGTTCTCATAACTCGCAAAAACTGAGAGTAGGGCAGTCCCTTCTTAAGCGCCACAGGATGAGCACTATGCATATGCAGCAAATTGTTCCTATCAGTAGGCATACTGTATCGGGTTGTCACAATCTCTCAGTTTTTAATTTTAATCTGGACATTTAAACAAATGAATGCACTCATCACTGATGGTATAGGTAAACTTCACTGGATGATCTTTGGCATTATGAGAATCAATGGTAGGTATAAATGTATCTTTGTGACCCCGGCTAAAGATCAATAAGTCGTCAATGAATTGTGTATAATACACAATATGTATAGCAATCTGTTCATCAGAGAATAATACGTCCTGCTCTACTGCAAACATAAATATGTTGGCATATAATGGGGCCACACTGGCCCTGTGTGTTGGCTGTGCGATGGGGTCCAGTGTAATGGGCTTGTTACACGGGCAAAACACGTCTTCCGACCGGGCACGGGACTTCCCAGTGCACCCTCATGCATACCCACTTTGGCGGATTCTCACCGCATTTTAGGGGGAGACTGACCATCACCATTTATCTCCACACGTGCAGCCAATCTTCACAGTGTATACTAGCAGCAGCCGTGATGGGTAAAAAAACCTTCCTCCTGCTATTTCTCCCCCTCTTTACATTCTATTCAGCAGCAGGAGACTCAACACTTGCCACAACTGTCCTTGGAAGCTTATATTTACAAACTGCCTTCTCATATACCAGGTTTTATTCACTGGATGTGATATGAATATCCAGGCACTGGCAGCATGTGCTTAAACTTTGATTGAAATAAGGTTAATCACCAGTTGTTGTTCAAAAATGAATAAGTTCATTTATGTATGGGTCTCTTTTATTTTCTCCTTAAAGTGACACTGCAACACAAAAGGAATAGAACAAGTGTTGCTGCAATTTGTACTGTTTAAGGTATATTTGCTGGTTTCTTTAACCTGACAGTGTGGCACATCATTATTATTACCTTTCTCTTGGCCTTTGTATCGTTGCTATTTTTTTAAAATTACTATACTAGCATTCTGAAATTTCATTCCACATTTCATGGATTCTCATTGGTGATCCAGTAAATATATTGCCATCCCTATGACAGCTTTTCAACTGACATGGTTATTCTACTGCCTAACACTAAAAGCAGATCCATCTAGTTTTTCTTCATTTTTCCTCATTACCCAGTTACAGCACCTACCTACTTCCCTCTATCCATTTTTCTGTGAACTCTCATCAATGATTCAGGAAAAATAATAGTCAAAATCTACTACCAAACCACACTGAATTTGACCAATTTTGTCCAATCTTGGACGCTATAAAGTGTAGGGCCGGGCCAGTACCTGGTGGGAGACCTCCAGGGAATACCCGATGTAGTAGGTTCTGGGTCAATGGAATATTCCAGTCTAATGATGAAAGCAGATTCACTTCTATCTAATCCTTTTTCTCTCAAATATTTGGTTTGAATTTTGACCAATATTTTCTATCATTATCAAGGTTGCTAAATTTAACAACGGAATGGCTCAGAGGATAGAGACAAATCTACTTACTTAGCATGAGTTAAGAAATGACTCCCTATCATTGCTATATAAATAATTTTTTTGTGAGTATAAATTGAGTAAACATACTGATTAATACAGGATCTTGTTGAACATAAAAGTAATTCAACAGTTTGACCACAAGGGTGCGTTGCAGTTCATTAGTAGGACAAAATACATGTTCTCGCTGCAAATTATCCACTATGGGATTGAATTATGATATTCATGATTTGGATATAAAATTCTATATAAAATTGCATATAATTGTTGTATGTCTTTCAGGTGATCTGTTTTTTAAAGTTCTAATAAACATTATATTTTAATTTCCTCTATCTTAATTATTTCTTCCTAACGAGAGTGCCACAAAAAGGAATTTTCTTTCTTCTTTTCTGTATATAGGGGTAATTCAGAGTTGATCGCAGCAGCAAATTTGTTAGCAATTGGGCAAAACCATGTGCACTGCAGGGGGCAGATATAACATGTGCAGAGAGAGTTAGATTTGGGTGTGGTGTGTTCAAACTGAAATCTAAATTGCAGTATAAAGTAAAGCAGCCAGTATTTACCCTGCACAGAAACAAAATAACCCACCCAAATCTACAGTTACTCTCTCTGCAAATGTTATATCTGCCACACCTGCAGTGCACATGGGGGGTCATTCCGAGTTGTTCGCTCGCTAGCTGCTTTTAGTAGCATTGCAAACGCTAGGCTGACGCCCTCTGGGAGTGTATCTTAGCTTAGCAGAATAGCGAACGAAAGATTAGCAGAACTGCTAATAAATAATTCCTTGCAGTTTCTGAGTAGCTCCAGACCTACTCACAGATTGCGATCAGCTCAGTCCGTTTAGTTCCTGGTTTGACGTCACAAACACGCCCTGCATTCAGCCAGCCATTCCCCCGTTTCTCCAGACACTCCCGCGTTTTCCCCTGACACGCTTGCGTTTTTTAGCACACTTCCGGAAAACGCTCAGTTACCACCCAGAAACGCCTCTTTCCTGTCAATCATTCACCGATCAGCAGTGCGACTGAAAAGCGCCGCAGGATCCACAGCAAAACTGCTAAGTTTTTAGTTAAATAACTAAGCGCATGCGCCCTGCGTGCCTTGCGCATGCGCAATTAGCAACAAATCGCAGCATAGCGAAAATCAGCAACGAGCGAACAACTCGGAATGACCCCCATGGTTTTGCCCAACTGCTAACAAATTTGCTACTGCGATCAACTCTGAATTACCAACATAGGTAGCCAGTAGAACACTACTGAACCCTTGGTGCACCGCCAACAGACTCAATTGAGACAATTTAGTCCCCACAAATCACACGAACGTTGGTACCCATTATCTTTACCCCATTATTTTCCAGTGCGGGAACACACCTACTATTTTATTACTGTACCATATTTGCCTACTCTCCCAAAACGGCCAGGAGGCTCCCAAAAATTGGGTGACACTTCCGGTTGCCCCCAGAAAAGTAGGCAAGTGTCCCGGAACAGCCTGGCGCGTACCCACGCCCCCACCAGACACCGCCCCCACCCTAGCAGTTGCCCACAACCCACCTCCGCATCCATCTGCTCAGCAAAAGTTGGCCAGCTGATGACGGGATTCGCACCTATGCCATGCCCCCTGTTTTTAGCACGTATGCACTGTACTGTATGATTATACCTGATCTGATCATTTACACAGGTCATGTCTTGTTGTGCAATGCTGTCACATTACTTGTACTTTCCAATATCTAATATTTTATTTGCTTTATTAAATTCTTCCTTCCCTGTCCAGCGATGCGGAACGTGTGGTGCCTTATACATAATCTTTGGCAATGATGATGTTATACGCCTGATAGGAAGTGGATCTATTTTTGCATCTGTTCCAGCAAGTGCTGCTGATGCAGTAGTGTATGTATTTTGAGATCTGCATGGCCCTGCTTACCAGCAGAAATGTACCACGTTTCCATGCTTTTCCAATTTACTTCCATATTGCCAACAACTCTGCATCAGCCTACAGTGTTTCCCCGGCATGACTTTTCAGGGCAGCAGTGGATTGGCTGAAGGCCGTGTATTTTAAGGGGGTTCATTTTATTTATGTTCATTTGTACTTTAAATCAAAAACTGCCTGGTAATATTTTTAGTTATTTTAACTTCCAACCATATAAGATGATGGAGTTAACAGTTAAAAAGTTAGTTGCTATTGCTAAGATATGTTGTTCCATCACAATATGTATTTTTATTACAACGGATTTTAAGCAGTTAATGTTCTTATGCGTACAGCTGTATGTGCCAGAATATAAATAATTAAGGCCGCAGATGCACAAAAAATCCTGGTATGATGGTTTATGTCGTCACCCGGAAACCATACTGCTTTCAGGAATTCTTTGCTCACATGGGATATGATTCTGTTTGAAAAATATATCTAAAGTTATAGTGGTTTTTCATGAAAAGGAATAGTGGGCCACAAAATTGACTAGTACACTATAATTACTTTATTTTGTATGTGGTACTTAGCATACAGTATGAGAACAGCAAATGATACTGTTATGTATATGAAAAGAAATAAGAAGGCACATGGAACCTCAAATCTATAGGAAAATAAGTACTGGGATATGAATTTGAAGCTTTTTTTTTTTTTTTAGTGCTGGTACAGTATTCTGTAGTGTAGAAATCACTGCCAGATTAAGGTCCACATAGACCTGGAGATGAGGTTTAGGAAGGGCCTATTTATGTGTCGTTGCAGGTAGTGTGATCAGTGCCATAGAGAAGATCTCCCGGTGGGAAGAAGGGGTGTGGTGACATACTATATCACTGCATTACCTCCCCACACTACATCACTAAGCTACTAAGCTACCTTCCTGCACTATATCACTATGCTGCCTCATCATATTACTGTGCTACTTCTAGGGATGGCCATCGACCATCAATGATTCCAAATTATCGATAGTCTGTATTCGATGTTGAATACTTTTACCATTGATGGCAGAGAACCAGATGGGTTACTGCCATCGATGGTGGGTGTGGGGCCAATGGTGATGGTTTTTTATTGTAGCGGGAGTTGAGGGTGAATGGATGGCCAGACGGACAGTCTCCTTAAGACAAGTGCACACTGCAGGAGGCGGAGCAGAGCCAGTGGCAACGAGCAGAGCAGGCATGCTCAACTGTCAGTCAGCAGTAACCAGTCACCAATCTCCGCTGTTGCAGGTGAGCCCACTGAGCCGATGTCCTTCCAGTGACCGCCGGGGGAGCTAAACCGCGCATGCGGAGAGGACATTTTTGCTCGCTGACTATTTCTACAGTAAAGCTCCTTCTGCGCATGAGTGGCTATTCGATAGCAAGAACCATCGATGGTAAATGGTAGCATAGTTTCCAACCATCGATGGTTATGTCTGAAACACCCATCGATGGGGAAGGCACCAAAGGCCATCAATAGCTACTTCCCCACACTACATCCAACACTATATCACTATGATACTTATTCACACTACATCACTGCAGTATATCACTATGCTACCTCCCCACACTACATCTCCACAGTACATTTGCATTTCACTGCACTACCTCTCCAGATTACATTCCTGCACTACATCTACCTACCCACACCACATAACTGTGCTAGCTTCCTACACCAATACACTGCACTACCTTCCCACACCACCATACTGCGCTACCTTCCCACACCACCATACTGCGCTACCTTTCCATACCACATTACTGCACTACCTTCCTACACCACATTACTACACTACCATCCCACACCACATTAATGTGCTAACTTCCTGCACCACATTACTTTCACTACCTTCCTGCATCACATTACTGCGCTACTTTCCCACACCACTGTACTGCGCTACCTTACCACACCAACGTACTGCACTACCTTCCCACACCACATTATTGCTCTACCTTCCCACACAACCGTACTGCGCTACTTACCCACACATTACTGTGCTACATTCCCACACCACCGTACTATGCTACCTTCACACACCACATTACTGCGCTACCTTCCCACACCACATTACTGCGCTACCTTCCCGCACCACATTACTGCGCTACTTTACCACACCACCATATTGCATTACCTTCCCACAACAACATACTGCGCTACCTTCCCACAGCACATTACTGCGCTACTTTCCCACACCACCGTACTCAGATACATTCCCACACATTACTAGGCTACCTTCCCTCACCACATTACTGTTCCACTTTTCCGCACCACATTACTGCGCTACCTTCCCGCACCACATTACTGTGCTACCCACCCTCAGGATGTAGTTATTTGACCGGCTATATAGTTATGTAGTTATGTGTCACTATACAGATGCCGGGATCCCGACCGATTGAAAGCCCAATAGTCGGCATGCCGACTCTCAGGAACTATTCTCACTCGTGGGTATCCACAACACCCATAGAGTGGGAATAGAGTCACCAAGCCCACAAGGGGCTTTGTTGCGCTCACCACCCCGTCGACAATCCCAAACACCAGTCACCCGAATCCAACCCATAGCACCATACTGCGCTACCTTCCCACACCACATTACTGCGCTACCTTCCCATACCACCGTACTGCGCTACCTTCCCACACCACATTACTGCGCTACCTTCCCATACCACCGTACTGCGCTACCTTCCCACACCACATTACTGCGCTACCTCCCAGCACATAACTGCACTACCTCTTCACACACTATCACTACACTACCTACCAACACTACATCACTACGCTACCTACCTACCCATACTACATCACTACCTGCCCACACTAAATCCCATACTACATCACTTAGTGCCCGCCCCCAACACATTATATAACAGCATAAATTCCTCACACAACATCACTGCATTACACTTCAGAGCAATACTCTCTCCCATTACATTAGAACATACCCAGCCTCCACAGGAATTTACCTTTACGGAGGAATTGGATATCTCTTTCCGCAGGTCTCTGCATGGTGCACGGAAGTTCCGCCTCCGGAGAATAAGAATTAGAGGGAGGCAGTCTCATACAGGAAAGGGGCAAGAAGGGACGGGCCTGTGAATGGGCGGAACAGAAGGGGAGGCAACTGGGGGGGGGGGGCTATAGGAGCAAAAGAGGGCAGAGGTGTTGATGCCTGAGGGGGTGGGGCCTAGGATGCTGCAGGCTACAATAGAAGGAAACATGTGTTTACTATATACAGCAACACAAAGATCTGCAGAGGCTGTGGGCTTATTCTGGACAGTGGGCCTGGAGCTTCAGCTATTTGCACCAGGCCAGCTTTTCAGATGGTTTTCCCATCACAGAGTCACCTCTATCTCTTGAATCCTTGTGTGCAAAAGGGGGCATGGATCCATGTATGTGAAGCCGTACCCCCTGGTGTATAACATTGTGGGGTATGGCCGTGTGTTCATCATGCTGGGGTCTTGCCCAGTGCTCTCTGGTAGCTTCTGGGCAGCCTCCATCTCTCCTGGCATAGTGTGGATGACACTCACATGCAACTGTCATCCATCACTGCTATCACCACTCCTTGGTGATACCAACCAAGTGGGTAACACCAAAATAGCCCGGCAGCAGTGCTTTTTTGGTGTCAGCCCTTCATATGATGTAACCAGGTAAGGTCCGCAAGTACATTATGAAGCCACTGGATTCAGGCTCACCAAAGCAACATTGAACAGGTAAGCAATCTGCCTCTCCTGGTCCCCAGTGGTGGGCACTTCCTCCACACATTCATTCATTATACAGTAATGTTTACATTCCATTGGTGTTCATATTATATCACAGAGGTGTATAGCTTTTGCCATCAGTGCATTGTATTCTTCAAGGTCTTCAATCAAACCCCTATTTTTACTCAAAGTTGCTGCAAATGTGAGTTAGTCACTGCTGCTGTCTGTGTCTCTGTCATCTAACAAAAGTTGCTGGCAGGTGTGATTGTTTGGAACCTGGACCACAAATTTCCTTACAAAGCTTTATTACATATAAAGTCAGATGTATGGTCTTACCTTGATAAATCCTTTTCTTGTACATAGTGGGCACAGGAGATGCTTACATGCTGGTTATTGGTGGTGTGGAAGTGAGCAGGCAACAAAGAGTAAAACGAATGTTCCCAGCATGCCTCAGTTCCCCTTCCTCTATCCCTTGCTCCTCTGGCCCAGACCTGTCAGTTTTGTTAGCCAGCCCCAAGCAGGAGCAAGGAAAGAGGAAGGAAGACCCACACACAGTCAGAAACAATCTTACTGTATAGGAAAAAGATCCTGTAAGTCAGGTGCATCAGGGAGGGCATCCTGTGCCCCCTATTGAACTACAAGAAAATGATTTACCAAGGTAAGACCATAAATCCGACTTTCTTGTTCATCCACTAGGAGGCACAGGAGATGCTTATACGCTGGGATGTCCTACAGCTGTTACCTCACAGGAGGGGATGCTCCTAGACTACACTAAGAAAAATTACGCACAAATGTTGCATCTGCTGACACAAAGTATCAAAGGCATAGAACCTAATAAAGGTTTGAGCAGAAAACCATATGGCTGCCTTGCAAAGCTGCTCCACAGAGGCTCCATGACTAGCTGCCCAAGAAGCTCCCACCGAATGGGAGAAGTGAGCTGTGGCCACCGAAGAGACAGGAAGAGCCACCACCAAATAGGTGTGATGAATAGTTGACCTAAGCCATCTGGCCAAGGTCTGCTTCGAAGCCAGGAACCCCCGTTTGTGAGAATCATAGAGAACAAATTAGGAAACCGACTTAAGAACCTCCTTAGTTCTCGCCACATAAAGCCGAAGAGCTCTGATAACTTTCAGAGTTGCCTCTTGCGTGGATCCCTCCACAAATGCAGGGACCACTATGTCCTGGTTTACATGAATCCCAGACACCACCTTGGGTAGGTAGGCCGGACACGTGCAAAGCACCGCCCTGTCTGAACGGAAGACTAAAAAGGGTGAACGCCATGATAAAGCACTAAGGTCTGACACCCTTTTGGCTGATGAGATGGCCAACAGAAAAAATTTCTTCAAAGTGAGCCACTGTAGCTCAATCTCCACTAAAGGATTCAGTGGAGGAGAGCCCTAAGAACCAGAGCAAGATCCTAGGAGGCTATCATAGGCACAAATGGAGGCTGAACATGCACTATCCCCTGCAAGAAAGTCTGAATATCTGGCAAAATTGCCAGCCGACGCTGGAAGAGAAATAATAGAGTGATACCTGAACCTTCAATGAAGAAAGTCTAGGACCCATAGCCAGACCTGCCTGCAGTAAGGAAAGTAAGCGGAACAATCGAAATACCCTCGGATTGAACTTCCTTGAAGCACTCCATGTGAAGTATGTTTTCCAATGAAGAAAGTCTAGGACCCATAGCCAGACCTGCCTGCAGTAAGGAAAGTAAGCGGAACAATCAAAATACCCTCGGATTGAACTTCCTTGAAGCACTCCATGTGAAGTATGTTTTCCAAACATGCTGGTAAATCCTGGCTGATGAAGGCTTCCTGGCTTTTAACATAGTCCGAATTACTTCCTCAGAATAACCCTTCTTCTTCAAGATGGATGTCTCAACAGCCATGCTGTCAAAACTAGACGGTCCCGATCTGGATGACGGCATGGTCCCTGGGTAGCCGAAGTGGTGCGTTGATGGAAAGACTCTGCAGATCTGCGTACAAATCCTCTCTGAGGCCAATCCGGGGCTATCAGAATCTTGAATTTGTGGATGACCCGTAGGATCATTTGGACTGGAGAAAAGACATACAATAGCTGAAATGACCATGGAGCCATCAATGCATCTACCAGAAAGGCTTCGGGATCTCTTTTTGGAGCCCCATACCCCCCAATACAATCCTCGATCCTGGTGATTGAGACATGATGACATCATGTGAATGTTGGGAAGACCCCATCGTTGGACCAGTATCTGAAACACCACCGAGTGTAATGCCCACTTGCCAGAGTGCATGTCCTAATGACTCAAAAAGTCTTCCTCCCAGTTGAGTACTCCGGGTATGAAGACTGTTAAGAGTGCTGGTAGATGATGTTCTGCCCAGCGAAAGATCCTCGATATCTTTGTCATTGTCCCTTGACTGCGAGTGCCCCCTGATGATTTATGTAAGCCTCCGCCATCGCATTGTCTGACTGCACTTTCAAAGGGGCCCCTGGATGAGGTGTTCTGCTACAGAAAGAGCTCGGAAGATTGCTCTGAGCTCCAACACATTTATTGAGAGCTGACTCTATTGATCCATCCAGCAGCCCTGGAATAACTGAGCATCGCAGACTGCTCCCCATCCCCGACGTCAGGTATTGGTAGATACCAGCACCCAATTAGGAACCCAGAACGGGCGGTCCTGGGTCAGACTGGCTCGCAAGAGCCACCACGTGAGGGAGTGCCAAACTTCTGGAGAGAAGACCATGGTCTGCGTTTTGATATGCAGGTAAGATCCATCCCACTGGCTGAGAATCTGTAGCTGCAGAGGGCAGGAGGGAAACTGAGCATATTATACCATGCCGAATATTGCTGCCATTGATCATAGGATCCTCGTACATGCACGAATGGAGAACCTCCGATGATGAAGAAAAACTTTTATCCTGGACTGTAATGCCTGAACCTTGGGGGTCATTCAGAGTTGATCGTAGCTGTGCTAAATTTATGTCAGTGCCGCCCCCCCCCCCCACGCAGAAGTGCAAAGGCATCGCACAGCGGCGATGCTTTTGCACTTCAAGAGTAGCTCCCGACCAGTGCAGCTTTAGCGTGCTGGTCAGGAGCTACTCGTCGCTCCCTGGCCCGCAGCGGCTGCGTGTGACATCACGCAGCCCCCGTGGCCTGCCCCCCCAACAGTCCAGCCACGCCTGCGTTGGCCGGACCGCTCCCCCTAAATGGCGGCTTAATGCCGCCGTCCAGCCCCCTCCCGCCCAGCGACCACCTTTGTCTCAAAGGCGATTGCTAGGCAAGGACGGCTGCCATGCGCCGGCGCACTGCGGCACCGGTGCATGTGCAGTTCCGACACGATCGCTGCGCTGCGACAAACTGCAGCAAGCGATCGGGTCGGAATGACCCCCCCTTGTCCAGTGGCAGGAAAACACGTTGAAGGTGGGAATTCAAAACTGCCCCCAAGTGTAGCATTTCCTGCGAAGGCATCAAAGACGATTTTCACCAATTTATCCTTTAGCAATGAGACTGAAGAAGATTCATCATGATTTGAATGTGATCCTGTAATACCTCTGGAATCTGTGCCAAAATCAGAAGATCATCCAAATAAGGCAGTATGAAGATTCCTATGCGGTATAACTGCCTTAATTTTAGTAAACACCCAAGGGGCTGTCGACAAACCAAACGGTAACGCCTGAAACTGGAAATGGTCCTCCCTAATGGCAAAGCAGAGGAAGCGCTGATGATCTGGTAATATGGGAATATGCAGATATGCATCCTGAATGTCCAAGGATGCCATGAAATCCCCCTCTTCCAGTGCTAAAATAATGGGCCAGAGGGACTCCATGAGAAACCTGGAAATTTGAAGATACTTTTTCAGTTTCTTTAGGTTGAGTATGGGCCGGTATGAGCCATCCGGCTTCTGAATTAGAAAGAGGTTGGTATAAAAACCCCAACCCCTCTGAACTTGGGGCACCGGGATAATAACATTGGAGGCCTGCAGAGCTTGCACTGACTGCTGAAGTGCTTCCGCCTTTGTTATATCTTTTGGAAGTCCTGTACAAAAGATTCTTCTTGGAGGATGTTCCTGAAATGTCAGTGCGTACCCCTGCGAGATGACCTTTCTGACTCATGCATCTGTTGTGGTATCTATACACCTTGGAGCGAAGGACAGAAGCCGGCCTCCTACCCTGGGATCTCCCATGAGGAGGCCCGTCCCATCAGGAAGTGGGCTTTTCCAGCTGCTTTGCAGTTGGACGTCTGGTAGCCCAGGATTGTTTCCCTCATGCTTTGGAACCCTTGGAAGGGAGCTGATATCTAGCGGATGTCTGCTCCCTTGCTCTACCCTGTGGGTGAAAGGAACGCAAAGTAGTTCTGGCCCCCAAAGGTGCTGCTGAAGGCAATTTGGCTGACTTGGATGCAGCCAGATTAGACACAATCTTGTCTTACTCTTTCCCAAACAGTGTATCACCTGCATAAGGTATATCCTCAAGAGCCTTCTTGGAACTGTCGCCCTTCTGGCTGCTATCGTGGAGGCTGAAACCTTGGATGTTATCACACAGGTATGAATAGCTGCCTCACCTAAATAGATACTCGCCCTCTGAATATTTAATACATGTGCCAGTAATTCCCTTCTGCTCTTGTTTCCTGTATATCCAAGCTCCAACTTTTCTGCCCATTCTCCAATAGCCTTAGCAACCCAGGCTGATGCTAGTGCTGGGTGAGTAATAGCGAAGGCCTGAGAATAAGCGGATTTTAAGAAATTCTCTAATTTCCTATCTGTGGGATCCTTTAATGAAGATGAATCCGGGCTAGGCAGCACAGAGGATCTAACCAAGTGTGCCACATGAGCATCAACCAGAGGAGGGTAAAAGGAAGCCATACGCTTGGATAACTGTACCCGCTTAGCTGGCTGGGCCAATGCTACCTCCAAAAGATCCTCAAGCTGGGCCGATGATGGAAAATGAGTAGCTTCCTTCTTTTGATGTTTGAAAAGCGGAGCTTTATCCCGGGGTGATGAGTCCGTTTCTTCAATCTGAAGCACTGCTCTCACTACCCTGACCGGTAATTCTACTTCCGTGAGAGACATGGAGTCCTCAGGAACCGTAGTGGACTCTATGTCAGAACCGGCTGGCCCTTGGTCTGAAAGGGACTCCTGTTCCGAGTCCGGTTCCGAGTCGTTTTCTAATAAAGGAGTAGAACTCACTCTATGGGAGATAGCGCACAGTCCTGTTCCAATTAAAATTCCATGTATTAATCAAAATACTTAGTCCTTTAGTCCATAAGTAGACAAAACGGCTCTGTCCTTTACTATTCTGTGTTCACCCAGCTCTTCTCACGTCTGATGAAATGGAGAACCTCAAAACAGATTTTAAAAAATATATATAGTGTAGTATATCAGGTATTCATGGGTACACCCCTTAAAGTGCAAGTAATAAATATTCAGGAGAGCACAAGTAGGTTTCCCATCTATATCCAATGAAGTTGAAAAAACAGGGTACAACGTACCGAAACTCACACTACAGCAAGGTGCTTGAAACCCATAAAGGTATCTTTTCATCCGTCACCACATGAATGAGCAAAGGTATCAGCTAATTACCTTCATTTGAACCATTCAGCCCCACTCTGTAAAGGTGCTGCTCCTACAAGCACCAAAGAAAAAACTGTCAGGTCCGGACCGGAAGGGCAAGGTATAGGGGAAGGGGGCCTGAGGCATGCTGGGAACATTTGTTTAACTCTTTGGTGCCTATTCTCTCCCACACCAGCTATACCCAGCGTATAAGCATCTTCTGTGCCCCCTAGTTGACGCACAAGAAAGATAATTTCCTTGAGACACATTACCATACAAAAAACATTTGTGAATTATGAAATGGGATTCCTCTAATACCATTTATTTTAGCTAAAACTTACTACATTTATTCACAATATAAGTTGAGGTTTGAGTGCAAAATGAAGTACACAACATAGAATCATCATATTTAACTGTGGGCAAGCACTAATACATATTAAATTGTATACAGTAATTAACCCAAAACTTTTCTAGAAATTAAACAGCAACTTATTTTTTTTAAATAAACAAAACCTTTGGTAATTAATTTCTCACATGTGGTACAGTGTAAACACTGTATTCCAAATCCCCAACCTCCTATAACTTTACTACTAGCAAAAGTTTGGCAGCTGTCATGGTCTACTGACGCAAATGAATGCGGTTTGGTGTTCATGTGCCAGGTGCTCATATTTTAATTGAATAAATCTGGTTTATCCATGTAGCGTATTAGTAAAGTCCTCTTAGGACATTGGTATTGGCAAAACTTGGACTTTCTTTCTGCAGATATTGAGAAATTATTTGCAAATGCTGCCTTTTCAACATTCAAATAAGCCTCTTTAGCTATTTACTGATTTATTCCAAAATTTGTGAATAAAGCTGTGATATATCGGTAACGTGGGTGGAATGTATTCATACCTGGAGCTTGACCATGCTTGTTGTCAGCTAAATCCACTTCTCCACGATGTCAAAGTCAGGAACTGTTCTTCGAGTCACCTGTAAGACTGAGGCAAAAGGACAAGAAGGCCCCCGGAAGGACAAAACCCAAACACAGGTTACTTAAGGACCGCTACGCATGAAAACGGTGACAACCATTTATTGAGCAGGACGTTACTAATCACTGCTGCAGGTCAATCCTTATTAGAATCAAGTGTACATATATATGTATATTACTTAATATTGCAATACTCCAGTTAAATTAGAGTCTATAACAACATTCACAGTTTACGAACTTGAAAGGTACAAAATGATTTGGTCAAACAATTACATAAATCACATACAACATCAAACGTTGAGGCATAAATTACCAATTTCAAGTATTTTAAGGCAAGAAATGTTCGGGCACTAAAATGGGCTCAATATCTAGACTGTCCACAGGGTGGCGCTATGCGCCAAGTAATAACATTTTGTTCCTGCGCTGAGGTTTCTGTTCAGTATCAGTGTCTCAGATTAGTAAAGCCTCCACGGCAATGGTAAACTCCTGAGGTAATGTCAACTGACACCAGGTAAGTATTTTTAGGAAGGCGTGCAGGGTGCGTAACTTTAAATATAATACAGCAACAATTAATACTGGTGTTAAAGGTATTTGTATCCACGGAAAGGTAAGTCGAAGGAAATAAAGCTACTCCATATAAAATGTCACTTAATGTAAATTATTGAGAGTATAAACTAGCCATGGCTGGAAAATTATATATAAAATCACAGTGGAGACATAAGTAAGGCGCTCTCAAGTAGATCTGTACAGTTCCTCTAAAGACCCCTTGCTAGTGGCCACTCTGTTCCTAATCAGTCTCTGATTGGGGTACTGTGGGGCAAGGGCGTTCCTTTCTTTATCGGAGGGGGGAGGACCCTGGTAATAAAAGACCCTACCACGTATATGCTGGGTAAAAGATGAACAGGTACTTGTTACAACAGTGAGGGTACCTGCTGATTGTTCTTCTGCTGAAGGGTGCTGATAGCTGCTTGTGGCTCAGGAGAGCCGACAGCCAGAAGCCCTCTTTACTGATCCCCTCTCCCTCTGTAAAATCTCTGCAACGTTGTGACTGGGGAAGCTCCGACCCTACACACGCATCGGTGCTTTCCTCCTGCACATGCTGGGGCTTCTCTGCAGCGCCTACACACCCCAGGGTTGGCTCTTTTAGTGCAGCGGTAGCCGGCGGCGCTGCGCTCCGGCTAGCCATGGCTCCCTGCACACACACATGTGTCCAGTGGCATGGCTCCCGCTGATGCCACTGGACAAAGCCGCATCTCTCCCTGCATGCGGTGGCTCTCTTGTCCTCCTCACTTCATGACTCTCCTCCTCACTCCCCATGCGGTGGACCTCTCCTGACACGTAGCGGTGTGGCCAAGCCCGGGTCCCGTCACACTCCTCCTTCTGGTGAGTTTCTCCTCTCCGCCAATCACAGGCCTTCCTGATCTTCCCGCTCTCAGGAATCCGGTGAGACTCTCCTGGGTCCCAGAGCCCCAGCTGTTGCCAGGCACCAGGGAAGGGAGTTTAACCCTGACAGTGCCAGTTACAAAAAGGTCTCTTCCGCAGTATTAACTGTCATTGGGGGGGTGGAAACTAGTGTGCAGACATGGGTACCACAAAGTGAAAACATCTGATTATACTGTGCAGGTCATTTGTTTTACATAATCAATTACACCTGTGTTAATTTTCTTGCATTAACATTTCATTATACCTGTATCACACCTCTCAACATTCATCTTGCAGAAAGAGGGACTTCAGAAAAAGATGGCGTGGCTTTGCTGCAATTCCGCGACTGCTTGCCACGCCTCCCGTTTTTGTCACTGAAGGGGCATGCCCAGCGCTCTGTGAGCTGCTGGCATGCTCCCTCTCCTTCTGTCCCGTGAATTCATCGCTACCTTGTCAGCGAGTGACAGAGCCTCCCAACTGCCCCCTCACCAACACGGGACACTGCTGCCCGCGGGTGGGACTGCAGGACAGTCCAAAAAAAGGGGACTGTCCCGCGAAAATCGGGACAGTTGGGAGGTGTGCTGTACTATTGAGAGAGCACCTGCTAGATCAATAATCTTAATAAATATCAGATCTCGCTACACAGAATGGTAGTTGCACAAATGAGTTTGATCCATCACAGCTGCGTGTGAGAAATTAATCTAGACTATATAAAAAAAGAAGAAGAAAAACATTCTCCTAGCATACTGCAATGGACCAGCAAAAACAGACATACATCCAATTTGATAATAGTAATGCAGATATCTCAGTTAGATACATTAGAAAATATACGTTATGGTAAGAACTTACCACTGATAACGGTATTTCTTCTAAGTCCACAGGTTCCACAGGATAACATTGGGATATGATGAAGTGACAGTGGATTTGCACCAATCGGTCAAAGCTTTTCGGCCTCCCGGCATGCAACGGGCCCGTCCATATATCCCTGCCTCCTGGCTCAGGCAAATTAGTTTTTTGTTTGGTGTGGCAGGAGCCGGACCATGGTCAGAGGCCTGCTGGTTTTCAAAGCTCAAGGCAGGAGCATCGTGTAGAACCCTAATCAGGCGAGAAGAACACACATGCACACCCTTCCGTACAAGAAGGAAGAGGTTAGTGAGTAAAAGGATCCTCAAATCAGGTGCGTCAGGGTGGGATCGCTGTGGAACCTGTGGACTTGGGAGAAATACCGTTATCAAGGGTAAGTTCTTGCCATAACGTATATTTCTCCGGCAGGGTCCACAGGTTATCCACAGGATAACACTGGGATTTCCCAAAGCAATTTAGTGGTGGGGACACTCCTGATTGGACAGGAGAATCCTTCACCCGAATTCAGCGTTGTGAGAGGCAAAGGTATCCATAGCATAATGTCTAATGAATGTGTTAATGGAAGACCATGTGGCTGCCTTACATATCTGTTCTGCTTAAGCACCACGTTTTGCTGCCCATGATGGACCTACCTTACGAGTAGAGTGAGCAGAGACATTAGCCGGAACAGGGAGATCAGCTTGAGAATATGCTTCTGAAATCGTCATTTGAAGACATCTCGCCAGTGTCTGCTTATCAACAGGCCATCCTCTCTTGTGAAATCCGTAGAGAACGAAGAATCTGTCTTTCCGATGGCACTGGTCCGATCCACAAAGATCCTTAAGGCACGGACCACGTCCAGCGATGCATCTCCCGCAGAAAGGCCCGGTTCCTGGAAATCCGGGACTACAAGTTCTTCGTTAAGGTGAAATTTAGACACCACATTATGAAGATACCCAAATTTAGTTCTGAGAACCGCTCTATCTGGATAAAAAAATCAGAAATGGAGGACGACATAACAATGCCCCTAAATCTGACACTCTTCACGCTGACGCTATGGCCAGTAGAAAGAGAACTTTAGCTGTCAACCATTTAAGACCCACTCTTTTAAGTGGGTCTTAAATGGTTGACAGCTAAAGTTCTCTTTAGCTGTCTTTGGTTCAAATGTGGCAACTTGAAGGGCCTTTAGGACTAAACTTAAGTCCCAAGGCACTATAGGAAGAACAAAAGGAGGTTGAATGCGCAGCATTCCCTGGAAAACAGTGCGCACATCCTGCAGGTTGGCAATTTTCTTTTGGAACCATACAGTCAATGCTGACACTTGCACTCTCAAGGAAGCCACCCTTAAACCTTTATCCATTCGTGCCTGAAGGAATGCTAAGACCCTGGAAACTCTGAAAGACCTAGGATCAAATTTCCATTCACTGCACCATTGAATATAGGCTTGCCATATTCGGTGATAAATTCAAGCTGAGGAAGGTTTCCTTGCTCTGAGCATTGTTTGAATTACCTGCTGTGAAAATCCTCTTGACTTCAGGATAGAGGTCTCAAGAGCCACAACGCCATCAAAGACAGTCGATCCTGATGTCTGTGATAACAAGGACCCTGCGTCAGTAGATCTGGACGTTGAGGGAGTAGGTGTGGAGCATCCATCGACATCCTCTGCAGATCTGTGTATCAGTGCCTTCTGGGCCAAGCTGGAGCTATTAGTATCACGGCACCCCTTCCTTGTTTTATCTTTCTCACCACCCTGGGTAATAAGGTGATTGGAGGAAACACATAGGTCAGATGAAAGTCCCATCTCACCGACAGGGCATCCACAAATATCGCTTAGGGATCCTTTGTTCTTGACCCATATGCAAGACCTTTGTTGTTCTGACGGGACGCCATGAGATCTATCTCTGGCAACCCCCACTTGTCAATTAGGATCTGGAAGACCTACAGGTGTAGAGCCCATTCGCTTGCCTGAATGGCGTGTCGACTGAGAAAGTCCGTTTCCCAGTTTAGTACTCCCAGAACAAACACTGCGGACAAGGCTGGATGATGAAGTTCTGCCCACTTTAGTGTGTGACTTACCTCCTTCATAGCTTTTTGGCTGCGAGTTCCTCCCTGATGGTTGAGGTACGCTACTGCCGTCACATTGTTCGAGCGGTTCTGAACTGGTTTCACCAAAAGGATGTCCTTTGCTTGAATCAGTGCCATGTATATGGCCCGAAGTTCCAATATATTTATTGGCAGGCAACCTTCTTCCTTGGTCCATTGCCCTGGAAAGAAAACCTTCCTGACACTGCTCCCTAGCCCTGGAGACTGGCATCTGTTGTCAGAATTTCCCAATCTGAAATCCAAAAGGATCTCTCTTTGTCCAGATGGGATGTCTGTAGCCACCAGGCTAATGACCGCCTTACTTTCACCGTAAGGACCAAAGTCTGCGTTTTTATCATCTGATGAAACCCATTCCATTTGGAAAGGATCAGATGCTGCAGAGGCCTCGAGTGGAACTGAGCATACTCCACCATGTCGAATGTTGACACCATCAATCCCATCACACGCATTGCTGCATGAATGGATACCCTTTGACTGTGTAACAGCTCCTGAATCCTTGACTGAACTTTGGATATCTTGTTCAGAGGTAAAATTACTCTTTGAAGGCTTGAATCTGGTACAGCCCCCAAGTGAGTCATCCACCGTGATGGAACCAGAGACAATTTTGCCCAATTTATAAGCCACCCATGCTTCTGCAAGACACGTTATTGTCTGTTGCAGATGGGAGCAATTCCTGAGTCTGTGTCAGGATTAAAAGATCTTCGAGGTATGGAAAAATTCTTATCCCCAGCTAGCGGAGATAAGCTGTCATTACCACCATAATTTTGGTAAATACTCTGGGGGATGTATCTAACCCAAAAGGTAGGGTCTGGAACTGAAAATGCTGTTGGAGGATAGCGAACCTGAGATAGCTCTAATGGGACCGAGCTATAGGAACATGTAGGTAAGCATCCTGGCTATCCAGGTATACCATATAATCCCCTGGCTCCATGGCCCAAATAATGGAATGTTGAGTCACCCTGGAATGGAACGTAGAGTGACCCTGGAATCCCCGAGGTGGAGGCCCGCACCATCAGGCTGATGGCTTATTTTCTGTTTTACCAACCGGTCCTCTGGTAGCCCGATGCTTTTTAGTCTTACCAGACTTGTTGTATTGGAGCTGTTTGCCATCACTTTTTCCTTTGGCTTTTCCTTGAGACCAAAAGGGTCAAAAAGCTGGAACTTTAGGTTTTGTCAAAGTCAGAAAAATATCATGCTACACGTTGCCATATATTCACCCCATGCGCTTGCCCGCTGCACATGCATATTCTCTCTCGTGCGTGCGCATATTCGCAGTTGCGTGAAGACGCCTCCTCGGCCATGCGCTCGAGCGCGTGGTATGTGCATTTACGGTAGAGTTTGTGTGCGTCTAGCGGGCGACTCAATCGTTACATAGTAAATCCAAATAGTATGTTTTATAGGTAATGTTCCCCTTAATAATAACTGTAAGTTTGTTTATTGTAACTGGTCGCTGGACAGAGGAATTCCTCTTTGTATTATGCGAAGGGACAGACAGGGTCTGAGCAGTGGTGTTTGGTACCTAACTAAAGAACATTTTATTAGAAACAATCCGGTGCTGGTTAGGTAAAGATTAATCGCTCCTGCGTATAGTTATGTCTATTAGTAGTTTCTGGACATTTACTATATTTGCGGTTCATTATCCATGCGGCGGGAATCCTGAGATTCCCTCCCACCTGAGCAGTTCGATATAGTCACAGCCCACCTGTTCAAACTAACCTATGACCTTTTGTTATAATGCGGGGAGACATTCCTGTGTCCAATGAACAATGAGATTATAGGTCCCTTTGTAGTGTACTGTACGCAGTGTATATAAGAACAGCCAGCCTGGCCAGCTCAGTCTCTCTCCACAACGGTTTTCATCATTGACTAACTAGAGAGCTGGTACCAGGACTGCGCAGCGATCATTCCCAGTGTGTAAGTTCTTCTCTGTAACCAACTTGTTCTCTGTTTGTATTTTGCCACGTTTCTCTCTTCTACTCTTTCTCATTGTATGTTATTGTTTGCGATTGTGACGCTATTGTATATTTATGTGCAGTTATTCTGCTTAGATATTGATGTTAGTCTGTAGTGTATGAACTGTTAACTGTTTTCCCTTTTTTACATAGCTAAATATTGTTAGTAAAGGTTTTGGAGCCTTAGCAAGGTATTGTGTGTTTATTACATTGCTGAGGGTAATCGGAGCGTCTCAATCGCTCAAGCAGCTTTTGTATTAACAAGGTTAAGCAGCGTTATATCGCTACAGTATTTCAGTAGTAAGGTTTACAGTATAAACTCAATCTTTCAGTGTGTTGCATACAAGGTTTACTGAGTGTCATCCCGTGAGCGTCTGCGCCGCTCGTGTTCCCCTCGTGGTTACGAGCGTCCGCTACGCTAGTAGCGTAGCATTACGGTAGTCGGACGCCCATAGCGTGCTCGACACCAAGCTTTAGCTGTGAGCGAGCGTGCCGCATGTGCGTCTCGACCACGGCTAAGCGTCTGCAACGCTAAGTGCGTACCCTTACGGTACCCCATACGCCAATTGCGTACTGAGTCTCTTACCCATATATAGTGTATGTTATAAGATAAATATTTAGCTTTATCAGTTTGAATTTGTATGTGGAAGGGAACTTTACTTTCTTGGAGTCTGCTTCTGACTCCAGAATATCTATCAATTCTATACCAAAAAGAATATCTCCAGCAAAAGGCAAAGATTCCAAAACCTTCTTAGATTCTGAATCAGCTTTCCACGTACGTAGCCAAACAGCTCTGCGAGCGGCTATTGTTGAAGCTGATGCCCTGGAGGCAAAAGTACCCATATCCAAAGCTGCTTTTTCCAAGAACATTGCAGCCTATTTTATATGTGCTATATGGGATTTTTGCTCTCTAGATGCCATTGAAATATCCCCTTCCAATGCATCAGCCCAGACAGCCACTGCCTTTGCAATCCAAGCTGAAGCAATGGCTGGTCTTATGACTACCCCAGACAGGAAAAAAAAAAAACATCCACTCTCCTATCCGTGACATCATTTAATGATGTTGAAGGCAGGAGTAATGTATATTTTTGCTCTAATCAAATCACATGCGTATCTACTCCCGCTTTAAACAATCCCCAGCTGGAAGAGGATAAATTGAATTCCATTTCCTAGGAATTCTAAACTTCTTACTGGGCATATCCCAAGCCTCTTCCATGATTTCCGTCAGCTGATCTGACCCAGGGAACTCAGTCTTAACTATTTTGGGACGTTTAAACACAGGTGCCTTGGTTTTTAACACAGGCTCTGCTGATTCTTCCAAGGATAGAAAGGCTTTCATTGCCCTAATTAATTCAGCTATATCCACTGAGCTGAGACCTTCCTCCTCCTCTTTGAATGCCAACCAGAGTTAAATGAGCTTTGAAACATCTGGAATGTGTTGCCTGTGAGGATGTAGAGTTACTTACCACTGACTTATCAGCCTGTTTCTTTTGAGAGGCTGCTGGAAGTGATAACCCGTAGGTGGGAAGCTGCATGTAAGGGTTAATCATGTAACCTATCCATGGTACAGGAGTTGGAATTATCCTATCAGCTATACTGGATAATTTGTGCAAACATAGCCCAAGGAGGATCAACCTGCACCTGAATCTGCATTGTATTTTTCAAGAGATCCTGGTGAAAGCTAAAACTATTTGCACATAAACCATCCTGAACCAGATCCTGAGAGGTTAACCCAGCTTTGCAAGACAAACATGATATGTGTGTTGGTGTTACTGTGAATGTATCTTCATCACCTTTCCCGCTCTTAGACATGATA
Organism: Pseudophryne corroboree; assembly: GCF_028390025.1. Classification (NCBI taxonomy): domain Eukaryota; kingdom Metazoa; phylum Chordata; class Amphibia; order Anura; family Myobatrachidae; genus Pseudophryne; species Pseudophryne corroboree. The sequence continues at coordinate 555,429,565 of NC_086447.1, read as the reverse complement.
AATAATCAACAGTTCCACAGTGTACTACACAATTTGTGACTGTAATCACTTTAAGCTTGTTAAAGTAACATACAATCCGACCCTACCTTGCTACGCACCAGCATTGAGGATAGGAATTAAAAAAAACTGACAGAATATATAGTAAAGTTAGCAATCACACTAGCAGTCAGTCACATGTTATACATTAGTATAATAAGCAATATGAGCACATAATCAACTACAAATAAATTTCAAGTATGTAGGAGAACATATTACTGAATCATGTTTAAACTGATATACCGTATTCAGATGCATAGCGAAAGAAAACAACAGTAATAGTAAACAGACTCATATGCAATAGGCACTTAACTAACTATTCGTACTCAAAAGGTAGACAGAGACTTAGGTCCTCATTCCGAGTAGTTCACTATTTGATTCGCACGCAAGCAGTGTTCGCACAGAAGCGAACACATCGCACGAATGCAAACAAACACCCACCACGTACTACTGCAAACGAGCACACAACAATGCACAAAGTAGCTGTGTATTATTTAGCATCGCATGATAGCGATCTGGTTGCATGACTGCCAAACGCATCGCTAGCAACACATACACTGTTGTACATGTGCTCTATCTACGCAGGCTTACACATGTTTTCGTTAGCTTGAAAATATTCGCACAGTGTTTGTTTTTTTTGCTAAATATTTCATCCCATTCCTTTCTCAATTAAGAAAACAATTAGGCTAAGGATTTGTAATGTGATTGTCCAATTAAGTGATCAAAGTCTTCAAAATATACGTTATGGTAAGAACTTACCGTTGATAATGGTATTTCTCCTAAGTCTACAGGTTCCACGGTATAACAATGGGATATGATGGAGCAACAGTGGATATGCACCAATCAGTCAAAGCTTTCCGCCCTCTCAGCATGCAACGGGCCCGTCCATATATCCCTGCCCCCTGGCTCAGGCAAATCAGTTGTATTCCAAGCTCAAGGCAGGAGCATCATGTAGAACCCTAATCAGGTGAGAAGAACACACATGCACACCCTTCCATACAAGAAGGAAGAGGTTAGTGAGTAAAAGGATACTCAAATCAGGTGCGTCAGGGTGGGATCCTTGTGGAACCTGTGGACTTAGGAGAAATACCGTTATCAACTGTAAGTTCTTAACATAACGTATATTTCTCCGGCAGGGTCCACAGGTTATCCACAGGATAACAATGGGATTTCCCAAAGCAGTTTAGTGGTGGGGACGCTCCTGATGCCCAGGAGAATCCTTCGCCCGAATTCAGCATCGTGAGAGGCAAAGGTAACCAAAGCATAATGTCTTAATGAATGTGTAAACAGATGACCATATGGCTGCCTTACATACCTATTCTGTTTAAGCACCACACTGTGCTGCCCATGAAGGACCTTCCTTACGAGTAGAGTGAACAGAGACATTAGCCGTAACAGGGAGATCAGCTTGAGAATATGCTTCGTCATCCAAAGTCATCTTGCCAGTGTCTGCTTACCAGCAGGCCATCCTTTCTTGTGAAATCCATAGGAAAAAAAGAGAGAATATGCTCTTCTGATGACACTGGTACAATCTCCAATCAAGGCATTGGGATCTCCAACTGCATCATCTGTAATGAATGTAAACAATTCAAAATTAGTTTCTCACATAACACAATATAGAAGCAAGGCACAAAACACACTTTAACCGGTCACTAGCTAGGTCAGGGATGTCGAACGTTTGGCCCTCCAGCTGTTGATGAACTATACATACAAGCATGGCCTGCAATGTAATAAAAAGATAGCCATGCTAAAACTGGTGCAGGCCATGCTGGGATGAGTACTTCAGCCACATCTGGAGTGGCCAGGGCTCACCATTTCGGGTGTAGGCCCAGCCTCAGCAGACTGCGTCTCTACATCTGCTGATGAACTACATATCCAAGCATGTCGTGACTCAGTGATAGCATGCCTTAATCCATAAACTGAGACAGGGAATGTTGGTATGTGTTTCAGAACAGCATTTGCAGGGGCACAGTTTGAAAACACATGTAGCTGTATCTAAATTTCAAACAGCTTACAAATACATTTCTGTTGTAGAAATTACTTACTCTGCCCCGATGGCTGAAGAGCACTCTCCACCTCCTCAGGGACCTCAGCTGCCCACTCTCCAGGGTAGCTTGGGATGGGGGAAGGGGCTTGAAAGGGGGTGGGAGGTTGGATGGGGGAAGGTGCTTGAAAGGGGATGTGAGGTTGGATGGGGGAAGGAGGTTGGATGGGGGAGGGTGTTTGAGAGAGGTGGTCAGATTGAGAGGGTGAGGGGGGTTGAGAGGGGGGTTAGATTGAGAGGGGGAGGGGTTTTGAGAGGGGGGTTAGATTGAGAGGGGGAGGAAGAGGAGGATTGATGGGGGGTGGGTTGTTGAGGGGGGGGTTGAGAGGGGGAGGAGGAAGATTGATGGGAGCCAGGTTGTTGAGAAGGGGGGGGGGTCAGAGGAGGATGAGGAGGTTTGATGGGGGTCGGGTTGTTGAGGGGCAGAGGCTCCTTCCACTTCCTCATCTCATTCCTGCCTTTGTGCTGTGCCTAAAAAGATAGAAACACACAAATAATGTATGTAATTATTTTTTGTTTTGTATTTTTTTTTATATTTGTATTGTAAATGTTTGTGTCATATGGTCCCATTGAGTTATTTGTCATGTACCTTTATTTATTTATTTTAAGACCTTTGTATGTTTGATAAAATTTTGTTTTTTTGTTTTTGTTTTTTTGGTTTAACATTTATTTCCTAATCTAATTTGCACACACACAGGAATGTACTGTGCCACAGGAGTACACGGAAGTTCTGCGGTGGACCACTGTGCATTGGCCTACTACTTGCCCGTCTAGGGTTCCGCTTCCAGATTGTACACTTTCATTATACGTAACACATATGGTAACTTACACTACGGAGAACTATGGACATTTTAATGGTACGCATTGTGATTATCCTGCTTGCTGTAATTCCTGTATATATTTATGAAGGTCCACACTCCATGCACTGTAAACTTGTATGTCAAACCAAAGTGGTGTCTGTCTACAGCAGGCATGTCCAAACTGTGGCCCTCCAGCTGTTGTGAAACTACAAATTCCAGCATGCCCTGACAGTTTTGCTATCAGAGAATGCTAAAGCTGTGTCAGGGCATGCTGGGATGTGTAGTTTCTCAACAGCTGGAGGGCCACAGTCTGGACATGCCTGGTCTACAGCCTCTGTGGAGACTGACCACACCCCTACACATGGGCCCCTCCCACTGCTTTCCCCAGTGTGTCCTGCAAGGCCTACCCCCACACAGTCTCTAAGCATACAGTATAGGTCTTATGTGTTGTAATGATGTTTGCTAATATTGTTAAGCATTTAAATGCTAAAATACACACTCATGCAAACAAAGGTGTTATTGCGGATTACTCACGTGCGCGGATTTGCTAGTTGGACGATGGTCCGCTTGATGATCCCCTTAGTGCTGTATTAGCTGTACTTAATAGAGTGGGATACAGGGAACCTCACCCCACTTCCAGGACCGATCAATATGTTGCGAATGCTGAGTGGATCCAGATGCTTCTATTGTTACACTGCCGCTCCATGAACCTATTGTGAACACAGACGCTCAGTGAACACAGATGCACCAGTCACACAGCCGCCTAAGCTGCAACTGGAACCCTTCGTATACAGTGTCTCAGACGGAAGCGGGAACTCAGTTCATGGCGGGAGACTCAGAGGAAACTGGTCATGAACCGGGGGGGAGGGGTGACCAGGAGAGCGTCTGACTCCCTACTGCTGACATCAACCCTAGATATCACAGGCTCATACTATTCCTGGAGCCTATGATCCCTAAGGCCTAGCACTGGTGCACCCGAGGTGGCAGCCATGTCAGCGACTGTTTGGTAGTCTCCTCCCAAAACAGTGCGGTTGTGTCCATATTCCCCTTCTAAGCGGAACCGATGCCTTACCTTCTCCCCGTGCTCCGGCCACAGCCTGATAACGTCTGCTGGACCTGATAGTATATCCGACACAGACACCCGCTGAAACAGCACTGTACTCGTGGGTAAGCGTTGTCGCGACCCGGCGGAGAGTTGTTGGAGCGACTCTTTCTAAGGTATGTATAAGACGCTTTTTAGAAAGATCACTCAAGAAAAAATGGCAAGACTATAAAAATAACATAAGAAAGCTTAGGGCTGCTGAAAACCAGCAGGCCTCTGACCATGGTCCGGCTCCTGCCACACCAAACAAAAAACTAATTTGCCTGAGCCAGGAGGCAGGTATATATATGGACGGGCCCGTTGCATGCTGGGAGGCCGAAAAGCTTTGACTGATTGGTGCAAATCTGCTGTCGCCTCATCATATCCCAATGGTATCCTGTGGATAACCTGTGGACCCTGCCGGAGAAAATTATGGCAAGCCACCAGCCACTGCAGAGCATCTCTGCTCTGGTGGTCCTACACTTGCTATTTCAGTTGGTGTGGTTGGCCATAGTAAACTAGTAATCTGTGCATTGTAGAGACTTTGTCAGGTATATGGAAAGGTTCTCTCTATATAAACTGTGTAGAAATGGCGCATGAGAGTGGTTTAACTATACCCTGTTGAAGATGCTTCAGACTTTAGAGGCCAACAAGAAACAGAAGGAGCTCAACGATGTGTCTGAGTTGGTGTGGACCTATTGACTAACCGACTGCGCCTCATCATGGTGTATACTGCAAGCTACCTAACATTTGGATGACAAGCAAGGAGATTTGTGCGATGACCATGGCTTCCTCAGATGGCTCACACCAGCTAGATGTGTCACTGCTGATAGGTTACTTAAAGCTTGACAATTGCATAGTAGAGTAACTAACTCAAGACAAGGTGCATACACTTCCACTCCCGAAAACTGTGCCACTCCATGAAAGTAAGTCTAAGTAAAAAGGCCAGTAAATCAAGTAGCAGATGAGAAGCTGTACTGCATGTAATACAGAAGCAGGTGTCCCAAGAAGTGTCTATGACTTGAAATCTGCCAACCACAGTTGGGGTGCACAAGACCTCTATTGCAACATGTTGCATTAATGTCTCTTCAATGATGACAACAATTTGCAACTAGTGCCAACTAGTGATATTTTTGAAACTCCTGACTATTGTTCTGATGATTGCTGGGTTCCTGAGTTGCACGTGGTACCTGGTGCCTCATCTCAACTCTCACATCATTCCAAGAGAAACAACTTAGGTAGCCAAGGCCATTGTATTATGCTCAGGAAGAGGCCATGTCCCATTCTTAATTACGCCCCCTGTATAACACTAGTGCTTGCAAGATGTCTCAGGGGCCAAGTCGACACATGCATAGTGTCAATGATGACAGGAGATAACAGATACCGTTACATCTGACCAATGTTGAAATCAGGCAACATCTAGCCTGACTTTGAAAGTCTCATATGTGTGCATTAAAACTTACAAGCTTCATTTGGATGTGTTGTGAATTCGAAAGTCACAAGATCATATCTGGTAATCTCTGAAGATCTAGAAATGTACCTGACTGGTAGTGTCAAAGTCACAGAGAGTTACTGTGAACATTATGGTAGAAGATGCATTTGTTAATAAATATCATACTGTAACACATAGCAAATATTTCTTACTTACAGATAATATACACATAGGCACCATCTACCCAACACACCGTTTATATATACTGTATATATACTGTAAATATTTGCTATGTGTTACAGTATGATATTTTCTGGGTGTTCCAAGACCAGTGGCTGCTTCCTTTGACACAGCTTCACTTGCCCCGGCTGTGAATACACCATCCTGATTAACCTGCGGGTTTCTTAAATAGTCGATGTTCATGCAGCGTTATCCTGTGTTGCATCTTTGGATGCAGCAGTGGATAACAGAAGCCCACAGGAGGTGTATTTACAATAGATGCCTCCTGTGGCATATTATATCAGGCTCTGTACCATCGATGGTGGAGAACCATTGGATCTCTGTCATAGATGACAAAACCATTGATGGTTGATAGCCAACTCTACCGGCAGCTCCGTCTGGGAGTGACTTAGCAGTCAAAGATGTAAATGGGAGTGGAGAGTGCTTGGCGGGAAACAGCATCCCAAAAGCTACAGAGGGAGCTGATTTGGTTCCAAAAGCAGTTCCAGCAGCGGAGAGGAAGCAGTCTAGGAAGGTGACAGTGTAAACAATGTCAGACCAACCTGGGCATTTGGCTGCCAGAGAACAGCTGTTGAGGAGCTGGAGAGGGGGGCACATCAACCCTGTGTTGGCCTGAGAGCTGCTGTACTATTTTTACACTGCAATTTAGATTGCAGATTGAACACACCATGCCCAAATCTAACTCTCTCTGCACATGTTATATCTGCCTCCCCTGCAGTGCACATGGTTTTGCCCAACTGCTAACAAAATTCCTGCTGCGATCAACTCAGAATTACCCCCTATGTGCTATAGGGGGTAATTCTGAGTTGATCGCAGCAGGAATTTTGTTAGCAGTTGGGCAAAACCATGTGCACTGCAGGGGAGGCAGATATAACATGTGCAGAGAGAGTTAGATTTGGGCATGGTGTGTTCAATCTGCAATCTAAATTGCAGTGTAAAAATAAAGCAGCCAGTATTTACCCTGCACAGAAACAAAATAACCCACCCAAATCTAACTCTCTCTGCACATGTTACATCTGCCTCCCCTGCAGTGCACATGGTTTTGCCCAACTGCTAACAAAATTCCTGCTGCGATCAAATCAGAATTACCCCTATAGTTCTGAGGGGCAGAGAGCAAAGTGAAGCCGACACTTACCCCTTGGGAAAGCCAGGCCAGTATTTACAGAACTGGGCATTTGCAAGCTAGCCTCAGGTGCTTAAGAAGGTTTAAGTGAAAAATGTAAAGTCCTGTTAGTGGAGTAATTACTATGGGGGCTATACAGAGATGAACGCAGATGGCTGCATACACAGCCACATCTGCATTCATCTCTGCACATGCTGGGGGCCGTCCAGCATCGGGCAAGGCCAATGAGCATGTGCGAGGCTGCCTCCTGATTTGCCCGCAATTAGATTGTGGACGCATCAGAACTAAGTTTGACCCCTGGCATCGCAGTCAGGCGGTCATCGGCCACTTTTTTTTATCAGAGTGGCTGCGTGTGAAGTCTTGCAGCTTCCCAGAAAAACGGCCCCGGCCCTTCCAACGCCGCGTCACTGCCGCAAAAACACCAACCGCTGTCAATCACATTGCTGTCGCATCCATCAGGGATGTGGCCGCAATGTGTGTGTCCGCACACTGTGCAGCCGCTGCGCATAAGCGACTGGGTCTGAATGACCCTCCATATTGTCAGTAATTGGGTCCTAGAGAGATTGTATTATGGGTTATATACAGGGGCGGATTGGGAACAAAAAGCGCCCCTTGAAAAATTTGTACTAGTGGCCCCACATGGGCAACACCAGAGGTGTAAGGTCTAGCCATGGGCCATGGCAGCAGCACCCTCCCCCCAAGACTTTCCAGATAGAGGGCATGTCCAGCATCAAGGGGGAAGTTAAAGAGAAATACAATTAAATATTATGAGCACATTATTTGATACACCTTCAGAATTTAGGAAACTATATAATTCTTTAGAAAGATATATTTTCTTGCTTATTACACTAACCGTATCCCAATCACTATTCACTCAATCTTATATGTCAGCCAAGCAGGCAGACAGAGCATACACTAGATCATCTGCAATCACAGGCTAAGTGGCAAAGTAATTTTCATATATGCAAATTATTTTGCATCTTATTCATTATGTCTATAAAAAGGACCACATGTCCTCAAACAAAACAGGCCCCAAGGGTGCGTCGGCCCACCGGAATCTTCCCTGTGAACCCTATGGCCAATCCGCCTCTGGTTATATAAATCAAAGACATATTGTACTGATATGTATTGATTACTGCAGAGATTCTTATTGTTATTTGTGCTAATTATTTAATTTTGTTTTTTGTCGACTTCTATCTTATATATTATACATTATAATTATTGCTAACAGGGTCTGATTCATGTTTGTAAGTAAAGCAAAAAAAAGCAGGTAACTTTGTATCTGGAACAAACCATGTCGCCATGCAAATACATTTATATTTTTTCTGTGCAGGGTAAATACTAGCTTCTTTGACATGTAGCCCACAAAAGTTAGACAGCTTTTACAGTACATTACAATTTAGATTTCAGTTTGGACACACCGCACCTAAGTCTAACTTTCTCTGCACATGTTACATCTGCACCACCTGCAGTGCAACAAGATTTTACCCAGTTGCTTGATGCTTTGCTTTACTTACAAACATGAATAAGGCCCAGGGCTGCAATCACAAATTGTGGGGTCCGGGACTCCCAAAATTGGCAGCACATGTGGCACACTTGGTTGGATCCTCTGTGCTGCCTATCTCAGAATCATCTTCAGACAGGAAACTAGAGAATTTCTTAAAATCCGCTTATTCTCAGGCCGTCGCTATTACCCGCCCAGCACTAGCATCAGCCTGTGTGGCTAAGGCTATTGGAGAATGGGCAGAAAAGTTGGAGCTTGGACTTACAAGAAACAAGAGCAGAAGGGAATTAATGGCGCATGTATTAAATATTCAGAGGGCGACTATCTATTTGGGTGAGGCAGCTATTGATACCAGTGTGTTAACATCCAAGGTTTCAGCCTCCATAAAATAAATATATATTTTATAAAAAAAATTACATTCCTATGTTCATATGGAGCAACACCATATTAAGTCCCCACAGTAATGCCCCTGACACCATATTATGCCCCCACAGTAATGCCTGTCACCATATTATGCCCCTCACAGTAATGCCCCTGAGACCATGTTATGCCCATCACCATATTACATGGCGTGCGCACAGAAATGCAGACCTATAAGGAAGCACTCACCTGTACTTACTGTCCCTGCTCCGAGCTCCAGAGCTGCCCATTACAGACACCTCAGTCTGCCTCCCTCTTCCTCCGCCAGGAGCGAAGACTGGCCGCCCGCCGCTGTAGCTCTGGCAGCACCCGCAGCGGCAGTCCTGGAGAACCAGCGCCGCCGGTAAATTCCCGGACTCTGATAATACGTGTATGAGTACAAAATAAAATATTTTACTGTGGTACCACTTTCACTCACAGTGTCGCACAATTTGTGTATAGGTCACAAATAGTAATCTAACACTGCGGATTATTTTCATCAACAATGTCACAAATTCAATACTTGTACGATTATACACTGACAGTCTGAAGAAGATTGTCAGAGACAAATAATAGTATAGTACACTGGGGTTTAGCACAAAAACAAAACATATATATATATATATATATATATATATATATATATATATATATATACAGTGCTCAAAAAAATAAAGGGAACACTTAAACAGCACAATGTAACTCCAAGTCAATCACACTTCTGTGAAATCAAACTGTCCGCTTAGGAAGCAACACTGATTGACAATCAATTTCACATGCTGTTGTGCAAATGGAATAGACAACAGGTGGAAATTATAGGCAATTAGCAAGACACCCCCAATAAAGGAGTTGTTCTGCAGGTGGTGACCACAGACCACTTCTCAGCTCCTATGCTTTCTGGCTGATGTTTTGGTCACTTTTGAAAGCTGGAGGTGCTTTCACTCTAGTGGTAGCATGAGACGGAGTCTACAACCCACACAAGTGGCTCAGGTAGTGCAGCTCATCCAGGATGGCACATCAATGCGAGCTGTGGCAAGAAGGTTTGCTGTGTCTGTCAGCGTAGTGTCCAGAGCATGGAGGCGCTACCAGGAGACAGGCCAGTACATCAGGAGATGTGGAGGAGGCCGTAGGAGGGCAACAACCCAGCAGCAGGACCACTACCTCCGCCTTTGTGCAAGGAGGAACAGGAGGAGCACTGCCAGAGCCCTGCAAAATAACCCCCAGCAAGCCACAAATGTGCATGTTTCTACTCAAATGATCAGAAACAGACTCCATGGCCTATATTTACTAAAAATCCGAGTTTGCCCGATTTGTGTTTTTTTTTCTAAGTCCCAATCCGGAAATTCACTAAGCACCAATCTCGGCAGTGTTTGGACTATTCGTAATGGTTTGATTTGCCAAGTTCAGAAATACGAATGAATAACGCGGCGGTTATTTCATACAATACGGGAATTCACTATTCATTCGTATTTGGGTGTTAGTCTCTGAGTGCTCAAATGCGGTCGTATTTTTTTGCGAATCGTTAAAAAAAGCGGCAAAAAATAGACCTGCTTTTTTCAGGCGTGTTTACATGTGTTGCAACTCAAAAATCAATCACACCTGAATACGGATGCCTATAAAAGGATGTTAGGCCCAATTCAATCCACCTACACTCAGAAATGGCAGCAGGACTGTGGACCAGTGATATTTTGTGTGCTGTGGGATTCCTCAGACTCAGCCATCAGCCTGTAAGTAACCAGGGCCAACATTTTTTAGAGGGCGTTTAAACTTGAACGCATTGTCCGATGATATGGTTATACAGATGTTCCGTCTAAATCGTAACAACATTTTCCGTCTGTATGACCTTGTCAAACTGGGCCTAGACCCTGAGACAGCACGCTCTCGCCCTGTCTCAGGCCTGCACAAACTCCTGGCTGTGTTGCACTTTATGGCTACAGGTAGCTTTCAGGCTGTGTCTGGGGATGTCATAGGAATCTCACAGCCCTCATTTTCGAGAATATTAACACAGGTGATGTATACCTAACTACCTCTTCTTTTTTTTTTTTAATTTCTCGGTGGACAGTTCTGTCCTAAAATCTCATGTTTATTGTTTTTTCAAATATACACACAGGTGTTGGCTGTTTTGCAGCCCCACATCGATGCCTCACATCTGCTTCCCTACCCAGGAGTCTCAGTGGCATGCCGTCAGGGTAGATTTCTATGAGCTGGCTGGCATGCCCAATGTGCTTGGAGCCATAGATTGCACACACATTCAGCTGAGACCACCTAGGGGCAGGCAGCACATATATACTAATCGCCATCAAGAACACTCCACAAATGTGCAGGTGGTTTGTGATGCAAATCTCAAAATGATGAGTGTTGTTGCTGGTTACCCTGGGGGCTGCCATGACTCCTTCATCCTCAGTCAGTCATCCCTCTTTGATAAGTTTGAGGACGGACAAAAGTCAGATGGATGGCTGCTGGGTATGTAATTTGATATGTGTAGGCCTGCGTATACTTTGTCCAAATACAGGGGCAGATGTATTAACCTGTAGAAGGCATAAGGAAGTGAGAAACCAGTGATATGTGCAAGGTGATAAAGGCACAAGCCAATCAGCTCCAATATGTAAATGAACATTTAGGAACAGATTGTCCGCTGCCTTTAAAACCTTGCACATATCACTGGTTTATCACTTCCTTATGCCTTCTACAGGTTAATACATCTGCCCCACAGTGTGTTACTTATGTGTTGCTGTATCTTAACATGAATCACGTTACTATATCTGTCTTTTAGGTGATGGAGGATATGGCTGTTTCTCTTGGCTTCTAACTCTATTGTCCCGACCTGATACCCCTGCTGAACACAATTACAATCATGCACATAAGTCCACGCGGAATGTGATAGAAAGATGTTTTGGTGTGCTGAAATCTAGGTTTCGGTGTCTGGATAAGTCTGGTGGCCTTTTGTTGTATAGTCCCTCGAAGGTGACTCAAATTGTGTTCTGCTGCTGCTTTCTTCATAACATGTGTTTGCAACAACATCTGTCACATGTTGAGGAGGGGGATGATGAAGAAAGCAGCCAGCAAGCAGAGGAATTAGAGACATCTGGTGATACTTGGAGTACAGATGTAGGGAGGCAGGTTAGGCAAGAGCTCATCACTCGCTATTTCTAAGGTAAGTTTGGTTTGCTAATTTCATTTGTTGTGTAATCATAAATAGATGTTGGCCCATTTTTATTGTAAAAACCATTACTCAGAATGTGTCTGTCTCCTTGAGACATACAAACATACCCTCGCTTTATGCAAAACTAATGTCGCATGTGTATTGTGTTTATTTGAAAAATCAAAGCAACAGATTATGAGTGGCATGCATTAAGTCTGGATAAGTGTTCTTAAACTTGCACTGATAATTTATTACAAGCACACATAATCCACATAGTAATTTATTTAGTATTTTGCTTTCTGATTGTGTGTAACGTCCTAATGCACAGGCTCTCAAACTCGGCCCTCAGGACCCCACACAGTGCATGTTTTGCAGATAACCCAGTAGAAGCACAGGTGTATGAATTACTCACATACACATTTTTAAAGGTTCACAGGTGGAGCTAATTATGTCACTTGTGATTCTGTGAGGAGACCTGCAAAACATGCACTGAGTGGGGTCCTGAGGGCCGAGTTTGAGAACCTGTGTTCTAAATAAACAGTCCTCAACATATAATATATTAGCCTTGAGGAATACATGTGTCCCTATGTGTGATGCTCCATCATATTGAAGGGACACAAACTTACTCTCATCCAAAATAATTTATTTCGTAATGTTTGCTGCAGTAAACTTGCTGATTTGTAAGTAAATACACAGTTTGCCACATATATACATTATTATACACATTATTATTTTTTTGGCTAAAAAATTATTATTTTTTTGGTTTCTGCATCATGTGTAATAACATTATTACTCATTTTTAACAGACACAAACATGGCCCAACAGTAATGACATTCATTTTGGCAATGAATTATCTCAATTCAATGACAACATATTAAAAGCTTTTTACGCAACTCAATTGTGTTATTCTTGTAATGTTGTATAGAGAAGAAAGGTAAAATAGTTAACAATCACATTGTAATGTGTATGGGCTGCAGGACATGAGAATGATTGGAATCTAGAAAGAGTAATGATTAGAAAAAAATCAAGTGGTCTGGTTACTTCCTGCTAACATGTATGTGGATGCCTGGCAATGATTGTGTGTGCAGGATAGGAGAATGATTGGAATCTAGAAAGAGTAATGATTAGAAATAAATCAAGTGGTCTGGTTACTTCCTGCTAACATGTATGTGCAGCTCCAACAACATTTCCCTCCTCCAAAAGAAAACAAAGATGGTAAAGAATAAATGTGCGTACAAATTTTATGCTGTTGTTTGTACCACTTATAATTAATGATGTTGTATAAATTATCAAGGAGCTAAGTGTTATATATATTTTGCCAAACATACACTTACTAACTATTTTGAATTACTTCTCAGAAATGTAAAATTTGTGTGTTTTGTGTTAATTTTTTTTTGGGTGCCTGCTTGTCCTGCCCTTTGCCTTTAGCACTGTCATGTTGTCGTGCTCTGGTGGAGCGTCTTCGTGGTGATGAGACTGGCGTGATATTTGGAGTAGTCGTACCAGAACTGCTGCTTGTTTGCTGTTGGTGCATGGATCTGAGTGTTTCATTCAGGTTAGTGAGGGTGGCATTGAGTTTACGTGTAGCAGCATTTTGATTGTCTACAATTCGGAATAAACTTTCATGAATCTTTTGATTGTTTTGAAAAATGTTCATATAACTTTGCTGTTGTCTGTGCTGTTCTTCCATTAGTCTGTGCTGTTCTTCCATTATGCGCTGTAAGTTGCCCATGACCTGTGTAATGTCTGTACGCATGAGTTCCATGGTATTGCCAATTCTGGTTGTTTGTTCATTTTGTCTACTCATATTTCTGGTTATTCTTCTGAGGTGACATGGTAGGCTTGCAAACATTTGTGTCTGCCTACGCAGGCAATCTTCATTAGTGGCCTGCTGTCTAGCCCAAATGGTCCAAATCACCTGATCAGGGCCTTGTGTTACTGGTGTTGTTGGGCTGTGTTGTGATGGTGGTGTACTTTGCTGTGGTGGTGTACTCACAGGTGCTGGGGGGCTGATTCTTTGGCTTAATGGCTGCATTTCTAAGATGATTGTCTCCTCCATGTCACTGTGTTGCTGTTGTTGCGGAGGGATGCTGTTACCAGGACTAGAAGGTGAAATGTCAAAAAATTTGCCATTAGCTATCCATATGTTTGATAAATGAAAACAAATCACTACACATGGAACACATGTCATTCACTGTTGCTTTCAGATATTCTGCCTAGCAACATCATCACTCATAACTTAAATACATACATATGCCTGTTTGTGGCAAATGTGTCTGGTTACTTAATTGTGAAAGCAAACACTTTAGTTTTATTGTAGATCAGACATACTCCACCATAAAAACACATTGTGATCCATAATGTGTTACCTTATAGCTTTTCTAAAACAAACATAGTAATGTTTTTATATGTATTTGGCAATGTGAGCTCAAACACACATGTGAAAATTTGATAAACAACCTTACTATTTGCAAACATTAAACATGACTTTCTGTTGCAGCATCTTACACACAATGTGCTACTGTATGGCTCAAGTGGACATACATATCTTTACTGGATGTGGACAAGGCCATTTTGGTTGGATTCCATTTCATGTTTTACTTATTTCGGTAAGTATATAAGTTTTTGATGTGTTTTGACTTAATGCGGTTAAGAAAAAGTTTGATTACGATCTAAAATTGTTTACATTTATTTCAGTTTAATATTCACAATCAAGATGAGGGGAGTGTGGATGATGTCTTGGAGGTGTGTCCAAAATTTGGAGTGGGGGGACTGAACATACTGTCGATAATCTTCGTGGCAGGGTAGCCTGCTGTGGTTGGCCCTGGACATCAGACCTTGCTTTCTTTGCTGCCACAGGTTTTTTATAGTGATGTCTTACAGAAGTCCCACTTCTGCTGCTCCAGACTTCTTTTGATGGACCTATTAATGAAAGTGAAATTTTGTTATGGCCATTCCTTTACAATCATACCCTATACTGCAATGGACACTTTACCTGCTTCCGCAGCGTCATCATCATCAAATGTGCTGGGAGTTACTGGAGGACGAGTAGTACTGCTTTTTTCAAACACTAAAAAAAAATAAAACACTCATGTATTCATGCTATTGTTGATACATCCACCCATTATGCTTATAAACATGTATTCTTTAAGAAATGCTTGCTTTATTTTTATGAAAAACATAAGGACCGGAAACCAAAAAACCACTACATAAAACAATAAACATTGTCCAATAGCCATATGCACTATGGAAAGTTCAACACAGGAAAACATGTACAGGACACTGACATAGGCCACAAGTAAAAATACATACATTAACAACCAAAAACACACACATCTTCATTTTGTAATGAAAGGAAAAATATTACAGATGCAATATATAAATTGCTCTGTGATGTGGCACCCCAAACACACATTACCACTATATGAGCCAAAAAAAAAAAAAAAAATTACACTGCAGTGTTGTGTCACGGTACAAATACAAACTCAAACTGAACAAACAAATAGTGTTTTTTTAACTAAAAAATATTACATTCTGTAATAATGACATTACACATGTAAGTGGTTTCCAAACCACTTTCCACTACTCCAGCCTCTAACATGACAACCACTGTTTTTGAAACATTGCACTAGAGATGAGCAGGTTCGGTTCCTCGGAATCCGAACCCCCCCCCCGAACTTCACGCTTTTTACACGGGTCCGAGGCAGACTTGGATCTTCCCGCCTTGCTCGGCTAACCCGAGCGCGCCCGAACGTCATCATCCCGCTGTCGGATTCTCGCGAGGCTCGTATTCTATCGCGAGACTCGGATTCTATATAAGGAGCCGCGCGTCGCCGCCGTTTTCACACGTGCATTGAGATTGATAGGGAGAGGACGTGGCTGGCGTCCTCTCCGTTTAGATAGAGAGTGAGACACTTGATTTACTGGAGCATTAGGAGTACTCAGAGAGTGCAGAGTTTTGCTGATAGTTATACTAGTGGTGACCACCAGTTTTATTTATTATTTAATATAATCCGTTCTCTGCCTGAAAAAAAACGATACACAGTCACATACCATATCTGTGCTCAGCCTCAGTGTGCTGCATGATAATATCATCTATGTATATCTGACAGTGCTGAGTAGTGCTCACTGCTCACACAGCTTAATTGTGGGGGAGACTGGGGAGCAGTTATAGCAGGAGTACATATTTAACAGTGCACACTTTTGCTGCCAGAGTGCCAGTGTGACTGACCAGCAGTGACCACCAGTATATTGTCTGCCTGAAAAAGTTAAACACTCGTGTGGTGTGTTTTTTTTTTATTCTATAAACGCATTCTGCTGACAGTGTCCAGCAGGTCCGTCATTCATTATATTTCTATCTTCTTCATACTAGTAGTTTAGGAGTCTGCAGTGCTGACAGTGTCCAGCAGGTCCGTCATTATACAATATATACCTGTCCTGCAGTAGTGATATATATATATATTTTTATATCATTATCATCCAGTCTATACTAGCAGACGCGCAGTACGGTAGTCCACGGCTGTAGCTACCTCTGTGTCGGCAGTCGCTCGTCCATAATTGTATACCTACCTACCTGTGGTGGGTTTTTTTTTTCTATCTTCTTCATACTAGTAGTTTAGGAGTCTGCAGTGCTGACAGTGTCCAGCAGGTCCGTCATTATACAATATATACCTGTCCTGCAGTAGTGATATATATATATTTTTTATATCATTATCATCCAGTCTATACTAGCAGACGCAGTACGGTAGTCCACGGCTGTAGCTACCTCTGTGTCGGCAGTCGCTCGTCCATAATTGTATACCTACCTGTGGTGTTTTTTTTTTCTATCTTCTTCATACTAGTAGTTTAGGAGTCTGCAGTGCTGACAGTGTCCAGCAGGTCCGTCATTATACAATATATACCTGTCCTGCAGTAGTGATATATATATATATTTTATATCATTATCATCCAGTCTATACTAGCAGACGCGCAGTACGGTAGTCCACGGCTGTAGCTACCTCTGTGTCGGCAGTCGCTCGTCCATAATTGTATACCTACCTGTGGTGGTTTTTTTTTTTTCTATCTTCTTCATACTAGTAGTTTAGGAGTCTGCAGTGCTGACAGTGTCCAGCAGGTCCGTCATTATACAATATATACCTGTCCTGCAGTAGTGATATATATATATATTTTTTATATCATTATCATCCAGTCTATACTAGCAGACGCGCAGTACGGTAGTCCACGGCTGTAGCTACCTCTGTGTCGGCAGTCGCTCGTCCATAATTGTATACCTACCTGTGGTGGTTTTTTTTTTTCTATCTTCTTCATACTAGTAGTTTAGGAGTCTGCAGTGCTGACAGTGTCCAGCAGGTCCGTCATTATACAATATATACCTGTCCTGCAGTAGTGATATATATATATTTTTTATATCATTATCATCCAGTCTATACTAGCAGACGCGCAGTACGATAGTCCACGGCTGTAGCTACCTCTGTGTCGGCAGTCGCTCGTCCATAATTGTATACCTACCTGTGGTGGTTTTTTTTTTTTCTATCTTCTTCATACTAGTAGTTTAGGAGTCTGCAGTGCTGACAGTGTCCAGCAGGTCCGTCATTATACAATATATACCTGTCCTGCAGTAGTGATATATATATATTTTTTATATCATTATCATCCAGTCTATACTAGCAGACGCGCAGTACGGTAGTCCACGGCTGTAGCTACCTCTGTGTCGGCAGTCGCTCGTCCATAATTGTATACCTACCTGTGGTGGGTTTTTTTTTTCTATCTTCTTCATACTAGTAGTTTAGGAGTCTGCAGTGCTGACAGTGTCCAGCAGGTCCGTCATTATACAATATATACCTGTCCTGCAGTAGTGATATATATATATATATATATATATATATTATATCATTATCATCCAGTCTATACTAGCAGGCGCGCAGTACGGTAGTCCACGGCTGTAGCTACCTCTGTGTCGGCAGTCGCTCGTCCATAATTGTATACCTACCTGTGGTGGTTTTTTTTTTTCTATCTTCTTCATACTAGTAGTTTAGGAGTCTGCAGTGCTGACAGTGTCCAGCAGGTCCGTCATTATACAATATATACCTGTCCTGCAGTAGTGATATATATATATTTTTTATATCATTATCATCCAGTCTATACTAGCAGACGCGCAGTACGGTAGTCCACGGCTGTAGCTACCTCTGTGTCGGCAGTCGCTCGTCCATAATTGTATACCTACCTGTGGTGGTTTTTTTTTTCTATCTTCTTCATACTAGTAGTTTAGGAGTCTGCAGTGCTGACAGTGTCCAGCAGGTCCGTCATTATACAATATATACCTGTCCTGCAGTAGTGATATATATATATTTTTTATATCATTATCATCCAGTCTATACTAGCAGACGCGCAGTACGATAGTCCACGGCTGTAGCTACCTCTGTGTCGGCAGTCGCTCGTCCATAATTGTATACCTACCTGTGGTGGGGTTTTTTTTTCTATCTTCTTCATACTAGTAGTTTAGGAGTCTGCAGTGCTGACAGTGTCCAGCAGGTCCGTCATTATACAATATATACCTGTCCTGCAGTAGTGCTATATATATATTTTTTATATCATTATCATCCAGTCTATACTAGCAGACGCGCAGTACGGTAGTCCACGGCTGTAGCTACCTCTGTGTCGGCAGTCGCTCGTCCATAATTGTATACCTACCTGTGGTGGGTTTTTTTTCTATCTTCTTCATACTAGTAGTTTAGGAGTCTGCAGTGCTGACAGTGTCCAGCAGGTCCGTCATTATACAATATATACCTGTCCTGCAGTAGTGATATATATATATTTTTTATATCATTATCATCCAGTCTATACTAGCAGACGCGCAGTACGGTAGTCCACGGCTGTAGCTACCTCTGTGTCGGCAGTCGCTCGTCCATAATTGTATACCTACCTGTGGTGGGTTTTTTTTTTCTATCTTCTTCATACTAGTAGTTTAGGAGTCTGCAGTGCTGACAGTGTCCAGCAGGTCCGTCATTATACAATATATACCTGTCCTGCAGTAGTGATATATATATATTTTTTATATCATTATCATCCAGTCTATACTAGCAGACGCGCAGTACGGTAGTCCACGGCTGTAGCTACCTCTGTGTCGGCAGTCGCTTGTCCATAATTGTATACCTACCTGTGGTGGGTTTTTTTTTTCTATCTTCTTCATACTAGTAGTTTAGGAGTCTGCAGTGCTGACAGTGTCCAGCAGGTCCGTCATTATACAATATATACCTGTCCTGCAGTAGTGATATATATATATTTTTTATATCATTATCATCCAGTCTATACTAGCAGGCGCGCAGTACGGTAGTCCACGGCTATAGCTACCTCTGTGTCGGCAGTCGCTCGTCCATAATTGTATACCTACCTGTGGTGGTTTTTTTTTTCTATCTTCTTCATACTAGTAGTTTAGGAGTCTGCAGTGCTGACAGTGTCCAGCAGGTCCGTCATTATACAATATATACCTGTCCTGCAGTAGTGATATATATATATTTTTTATATCATTATCATCCAGTCTATACTAGCAGACGCAGTACGGTAGTCCACGGCTGTAGCTACCTCTGTGTCGGCAGTCGCTCGTCATCCATAAGTATACTAGTATCCATCCATCTCCATTGTTTACCTGAGGTGCCTTTTAGTTGTGCCTATTAAAATATGGAGAACAAAAATGTTGAGGTTCCAAAAATAGGGAAAGATCAAGATCCACTTCCACCTCGTGCTGAAGCTGCTGCCACTAGTCATGGCCGAGACGATGAAATGCCATCAACGTCGTCTGCCAAGGCCGATGCCCAATGTCATAGTACAGAGCATGTAAAATCCAAAACACAAAATATCAGTAAAAAAAGGACTCAAAAATCTAAAATAAAATCGTCGGAGGAGAAGTGTAAACTTGCCAATATGCCATTTACCAAACGGAGTGGCAAGGAACGGCTGAGGCCCTGGCCTATGTTCATGGCTAGTGGTTCAGCTTCACATGAGGATGGAAGCACTCAGCCTCTCGCTAGAAAAATGAAAAGACTTAAGCTGGCAAAAGCACAGCAAAGAACTGTGCGTTCTTCGAAATCACAAATCCACAAGGAGAGTCCAATTGTGTCGGTTGCGATGCCTGACCTTCCCAACACTGGACGTGAAGAGCATGCGCCTTCCACCATTTGCACGCCCCCTGCAGTGCTGGAAGGAGCACCCGCAGTCCAGTTCCTGATAGTCAGATTGAAGATGTCAGTGTTGAAGTACACCAGGATGAGGAGGATATGGGTGTTGCTGGCGCTGGGGAGGAAATTGACCAGGAGGATTCTGATGGTGAGGTGGTTTGTTTAAGTCAGGCACCCGGGGAGACACCTGTTGTCCGTGGGAGGAATATGGCCATTGACATGCCTGGTGAAAATACCAAAAAAATCAGCTCTTCAGTGTGGAAGTATTTCAACAGAAATGCGGACAACATTTGTCAAGCCGTGTGTTGCCTTTGTCAAGCTGTAATAAGTAGGGGTAAGGACGATAACCACCTCGGAACATCCTCCCTTATACGTCACCTGCAGCGCATTCATCATAAGTCAGTGACAAGTTCAAAAACTTTGGGCGACAGCGGAAGCAGTCCACTGACCAGTAAATCCCTTCCTCTTGTAACCAAGCTCACGCAAACCACCCCACCAACTCCCTCAGTGTCAATTTCCTCCTTCCCCAGGAATGCCAATAGTCCTGCAGGCCATGTCACTGGCAATTCTGACGAGTCCTCTCCTGCCTGGGATTCCTCCGATGCATCCTTGCGTGTAACGCCTACTGCTGCTGGCGCTGCTGTTGTTACTGCTGGGAGTCGATGGTCATCCCAGAGGGGAAGTCGTAAGACCACTTTTACTACTTCCACCAAGCAATTGACTGTCCAACAGTCCTTTACGAGGAAGATGAAATATCACAGCAGTCATCCTGCTGCAAAGCGGATAACTGAGGCCTTGGCATCCTGGGCGGTGAGAAACGTGGTTTCGGTATCCATCATTACTGCAGAGGCAACTAGAGACTTGTTGGAGGTACTGTGTCCCCGGTACCAAATACCATCTAGGTTCCATTTCTCTAGGCAGGCGATACCGAAAATGTACACAGACCTCAGAAAAAGACTCACCAGTGTCCTAAAAAATGCAGTTGTACCCAATGTCCACTTAACCACGGACATGTGGACAAGTGGAGCAGGGCAGACTCAGGACTATATGACTGTGACAGCCCACTGGGTAGATGTATGGACTCCCGCCGCAAGAACAGCAGCCGCGGCACCAGTAGCAGCATCTCGCTAACGCCAACTCTTTCCTAGGCAGGCTACGCTTTGTATCACCGCTTTCCAGAATACGCACACGGCTAAAAACCTCTTACGGCAACTGAGGAAGATCATCGCAGAATGGCTTACCCCAATTGGACTCTCCTGTGGATTTGTGGCATCGGACAACGCCAGCAATATTGTGTGTGCATTAAATATGGGCAAATTCCAGCACGTCCCATGTTTTGCACATACCTTGAATTTGGTGGTGCAGAATTATTTAAAAAACGAGAGGGGCGTGCAAGAGATGCTGTCGGTGGCCAGAAGAATTGCGGGACACTTTCGGCGTACAGGTACCACGTACAGAAGACTGGAGCAACACCAAAAACGCCTGAACCTGCCCTGCCATCATCTGAAGCAAGAAGTGGTAACGAGGTGGAATTCAACCCTCTATATGCTTCAGAGGTTGGAGGAGCAGCAAAAGGCCATTCAAGCCTATACAACTGAGCACGATATAGGAGGTGGAATGCACCTGTCTCAAGCGCAGTGGAAAATGATTTCAACGTTGTGCAAGGTTCTGCAACCTTTTGAACTTGCCACACGTGAAGTCAGTTCAGACACTGCCAGCCTGAGTCAGGTCATTCCCCTCATCAGGCTTTTGCAGAAGAAGCTGGAGACATTGAAGGAGGAGCTAACACAGAGCGATTCCGCTAGGCATGTGGGACTTGTGGATGGAGCCCTTAATTCGCTTAACAAGGATTCACGGGTGGTCAATCTGTTGAAATCAGAGCACTACATTTTGGCCACCGTGCTCGATCCTAGATTTAAAACCTACCTTGGATCTCTCTTTCCGGCAGACACAAGTCTGCAGGGGTTCAAAGAACTGCTGGTGAGAAAATTGTCAAGTCAAGCGGAACGCGACCTGTCAACATCTCCTCCTTCACATTCTCCCGCAACTGGGGGTGCGAGGAAAAGGCTCAGAATTCCGAGCCCACCCGCTGGCGGTGATGCAGGGCAGTCTGGAGCGACTGCTGATGCTGACATCTGGTCCGGACTGAAGGACCTGCCAACGATTACGGACATGTCGTCTACTGTCACTGCATATGATTCTCTCCCCATTGAAAGAATGGTGGAGGATTATATGAGTGACCGCATCCAAGTAGGCACGTCAGACAGTCCGTACGTATACTGGCAGGAAAAAGAGGCAATTTGGAGGCCCTTGCACAAACTGGCTTTATTCTACCTAAGTTGCCCTCCCACAAGTGTGTACTCCGAAAGAGTGTTTAGTGCCGCCGCTCACCTTGTCAGCAATCGGCGTACAAGGTTACTTCCAGAAAATGTGGAGAAGATGATGTTCATTAAAATGAATTATAATCAATTCCTCCATGGAGACATTCACTAGCAGCAATTGCCTCCACAAAGTACACAGGGAGCTGTGATGGTGGATTCCAGTGGGGACGAATTGATAATCTGTGAGGAGGGGGATGTACACGGTGATGAATCGGAGGATGATGATGAGGTGGACATCTTGCCTCTGTAGAGCCAGTTTGTGCAAGGAGAGATTAATTGCTTCTTTTTTGGTGGGGGTCCAAACCAACCCGTCATTTCAGTCACAGTCGTGTGGCAGACCCTGTCACTGAAATGATGGGTTGGTTAAAGTGTGCATGTCCTGTTTATACAACATAAGGGTGGGTGGGAGGGCCCAAGGACAATTCCATCTTGCACCTCTTTTTTCTTTCATTTTTCTTTGCGTCATGTGCTGTTTGGGGAGTATTTTTTGGAAGGGCCATCCTGCCTGACACTGCAGTGCCACTCCTAGATGGGCCAGGTGTTTGTGTCGGCCACTTGGGTCGCTGAGCTTAGTCACACAGCTACCTCATTGCGCCTCTTTTTTTCTTTGCGTCATGTGCTGTTTGGGGAGTGTTTTTTGGAAGGGCCATCCTGCGTGACACTGCAGTGCCACTCCTAGATGGGCCAGGTGTTTGTGTCGGCCACTTGGGTCGCTGAGCTTAGTCACACAGCTACCTCATTGCGCCTCTTTTTTTCTTTGCGTCATGTGCTGTTTGGGGAGTATTTTTTGGAAGGGCCATCCTGCCTGACACTGCAGTGCCACTCCTAGATGGGCCAGGTGTTTGTGTCGGCCACTTGGGTCGCTGAGCTTAGTCACACAGCTACCTCATTGCGCCTCTTTTTTTCTTTGCGTCATGTGCTGTTTGGGGAGTGTTTTTTGGAAGGGCCATCCTGCGTGACACTGCAGTGCCACTCCTAGATGGGCCAGGTGTTTGTGTCGGCCACTAGGGTCGCTGAGCTTACTCACACAGCTACCTCATTGCGCCTCTTTTTTTTCTTCTTTGCGTCATGTGCTGTTTGGGGAGTATTTTTTGGAAGGGCCATCCTGCCTGACACTGCAGTGCCACTCCTAGATGGGCCAGGTGTTTGTGTCGGCCACTTGGGTCGCTGAGCTTAGTCACACAGCTACCTCATTGCGCCTCTTTTTTTCTTTGCGTCATGTGCTGTTTGGGGAGTGTTTTTTGGAAGGGCCATCCTGCGTGACACTGCAGTGCCACGCCTAGATGGGCCAGGTGTTTGTGTCAGCCACTTGGGTCGCTGAGCTTAGTCATCCAGCGACTTCGGTGCAAATTTTAGGACTAAAAATAATATTGTGAGGTGTGAGGTGTTCAGAATAGACTGAAAATGAGTGGAAATTATGGTTATTGAGGTTAATAATACTTTGGGATCAAAATGACCCCCAAATTCTATGATTTAAGCTGTTTTTTAGGGTTTTTTGAAAAAAACACCCGAATCCAAAACACACCCGAATCCGACAAAAAAAATTCGGTGAGGTTTTGCCAAAACGCGTTCGAACCCAAAACACGGCCGCGGAACCGAACCCAAAACCAAAACACAAAACCCGAAAAATTTCCGGTGCACATCTCTACATTGCACATGGATAACCTAAATATAAAACATAGTCCAAATTAAAAAACAAAAAATGTCCAAAAGGAAAACATTATTGCAGGACAATTCAATGACACACCAAGTCTAAACTACACATGCAAATTATACTGGGAAAAAACACATGACATACAATAAAGTAAGATGTTACATTGGCTTTTGTATAAAACATTACCCAAAACAATGTATTTGCTGACACACACTTGAAGATGGGAGTAATATGCAACGTCACATGACACACATTTAAAAAAAAAAAAAAAGGTCATAGAATGTTAATGCAAATACACATGCTCACAATTCTTCCTGGGCCTATCTGAATCCCGGACATGGGTTGCAGAGACTACTTCAGGAGGTATTACACTCCGCATGGGCTCCTCATACTCCAGATATCTTGCAATATAGGGCTAGCCACCACCGGTTTTTCGAGCCGACTTCGCCTCCTTGGCCATTTTGGACTTGACACGTCGCTTTATGTCATAGTACCGTTTGCGGCACGTGTCCTCCGTCCGCTTGACCACCCCCTCACTATTGACAGCAGCAACAACTTTCGCCCACAACACCGTCTTCCTCCGTTTTGGCACCTTGGCGGACTCAGGCCCAAATAGCTGCCGCTGATACTTCATCAGCTCACGCACCAATGCAACATTTTCAGCAAAACTAAACTTTACATTCCGCCCAGTCTTAGTAGTGGTGCGTGGCTGTGTAGCTGTCTGACTGTCACTATCACTGTCACTTGAGGCTGCTGCACCAACCTCACCCACCTCCTCCACCTGAACGACCTCCTCCCCCTCACTCACACCCTCCACCTCACCCACCTCTGAGTCACACATAATTGTGTGTCTAAACACTTAACACAGAAAAAAAATAGACAAACAACACACTCCTCCACTACCACTACACAACTCACACACACACACACACACACACACACACACACACACACACACACACACACACACACACACACACAAACACTGACAAGGGACTATACAGAAAAATAACTTGGACAAAAAATGAGACAAAACCACAAAAAAACAAGACTACAAGAATGACAAGACGACTTTCAAACACAATACCACGCTCAGAAATCGCTACCAACACTCCTCACCAAACCACAAATTCACCTACCTCCACAGCACAACCTCCCTCCTCCTCACCACTAACTAAACCCACGAGGTGCGGACGGTTTGGGGCGTATTTATATGGTTGCGCACAGACACTCCTACATCTGAAACACAACCAATCACGAACGGGGATGAAAAACGAAACTAAAAGTGAAAATGCGGCCTGGGTCTTAAAAAAACCCTGCCGCGTTTAACTTAGAAAAAATACCGGTAAAAACAACCAAAAGACGTACGCAAATGACAATGACGGCCGAGAATGGTCCAAAAAAAAACGAGTGGCATCGACATCGGAAAACACGAAAACCATAAAGTCGACTGCTTCGTAACTTTGCGTATATAGGCCCTCATTCCGAGTTGTTCGCTCGCAAGCTGCTTTTAGCAGCTTTGCACACGCTAAGCCGCCGCCTACTGGGAGTGAATCTTAGCATAGTAAAATTGCGAACGAAAGATTCTCAAAATTGCGAATACACACCTCATAGCAGTTTCTGAGTAGCTTCAAACTTACTCGGCATCTGCGATCAGTTCAGTGCTTGTCGTTCCTGGTTTGACGTCACAAACACACCCAGCGTTCGCCCAGACACTCCCCCGTTTCTCCAGCCACTCCCGCGTTTTTCCCAGAAACGGTAGCGTTTTTTCACACACACCCATAAAACGGCCAGTTTCCGCCCAGAAACACCCACTTCCTGTCAATCACATTACGATCACCAGAACGAAGAAAAAACCGTGAGTAAAATTCCTAACTGCATAGCAAATTTACTTGGCGCAGTCGCACTGCGGACATTGCGCATGCGCATTCGTGACTAATCGCTCCGTTGCTGAAAAAAATAACGAGCGAACAACTCGGAATGACCCCCATAGTTTCAAAAAGTTGCATGAAAATGCACCCGATACAAAACAAGTTTAAACACTACACAAACCAACTCAAACACGAATATTAGTAAATATTGCCCCATGAGGGTGGTATGAGGGCCCGACGTCCACAGGTGGGGGTTGTGCTTACAGCCCAACACCGTGCAGGATGTTTGGCATTTGCCAGAGAACACCAAGATTGGCAAATTCGCCACTGGCGCCCTGTGCTCTTCACAGATGAAAGCAGGTTCTAACTGAGCACATGTGATAGACATGACAGAGTCTGGAGACGCCAAGGAGAACGTTCTGCTGCCTGCAACATCCTCCAGCATGACCGGTTTGGCAGTGGGTCAGTAATGGTGTGGGTTGACATTCTTTGGGGGGCCGCACAGCCCTCCATGTGCTCTCCAGAGGTAGCCTGACTGCCATTAGGTACCGAGATGAGATCCTCAGACCCCTTGAGAAACCATATGCTGCAGCGGTTGGCCCTGGGTTCCTCCTAATGCAAGACAATGCTAGACCTCATGTGGCTGGAGTGTGTCAGCAGTTCCTGCAAGACGAAAGCATTGATGCTATGGACTGGCCCGCCCGTTCCCCAGACCTGAATCCAATTGAGCACATCTGGGACATCATGTCTCGCTCCATCCACCAACGCCACGTTGCACCACAGACTGTCCAGGAGTTGGCGGATGCTTTTGTCCAGGTCTGGGAGGAGATCCCTCAGAAGACCATCCGCCACCTCATCAGGAGCATGCCCAGTCGTTGTAGGGAGGTCATACAGGCACGTGGAGGCCACACACCCTACTGAGCCTCATTTTGACTTGTTTTAAGGACATTACATCAAAGTTGGATCAGCCTGTAGTGTGTTTTTCCACTTTAATTTTGAGTGTGACTCCAAATCCAGACCTCCATGGGTTAATAAATTTGATTTCCATTGATAATTTTTGTGTGATTTTGTTGTCAGCACATTCAACTATGTAAAGAACAAAGTATTTAATAAGAATACTTCATTCATTCAGATCTAGGATGTGTTATTTTAGTGTTCCCTTTATTTTTTTGAGCAGAGTATATATATAAAGCAAATAGAGGTATTGGCGCCAAGGGGGTCGTATCAACGCCCTACTTTAAAACGGACCCTTTCAACGTTTTACAGATAAATTTAGTCCGATAACATATATAAAAGATTTATTTATAGAAATATACATATATGAATGTAAATGATATATTATTTAGCCATAACTGGTGCAGATAACTGCTAGATTGGCAGAGGACCCCTTTATGTACAACAAAGCACGGGCCACCTACAGTGTCACTCACAAAACGTATATGATTATAGTACACTGCTTATACAGCAGCCCCTTTATAGATGGAGAGAGTACCCCTGAACAGAGCAGTCCCAGTGCCTTGATGGAACACAGCATCCTGGAGGACACAGGTACCTCTTTAGCAACCTCCACAGCCAGAGTAAAATGGCGCGATCACGAGAGCCTTATATAGAATCCAAAACCTGTGAGAATCTGAGAGCGGGAGGATGACGTTTTGGGATCAGAGTCAGGCAGGAAAATCCGAGCTGGAGTCGGATCGCAATGTTCTCGGAGAATCGGACCCTCTCATCTCTACCGAACACCAACCAAAGCGCCAACTAGACATCAGTAAAAGCCCCCCTAGGCAGCACTAAGCATGCCCACTTCAGTGGAGAATTGCAGAGAGAAGCACTGGTTACCCGTTCCAAATTTTGCTATGGGCCCATAAAGTTCTAGTTAAGCCCCTGATAAAACCAAATTTTTTGGCCTGTATTAAATAATGTATGACATGATCATTTTGGACACTTTATCAACTCAGTTTATGTGAGAAGCAAATAAAGAAATGAGCTCATCTTTCCTTAACGCCTTAGCAACAAAGGGGCTAATTTAGGTTGGATCCTAAATCGGGATCCAACCGGAATTTTTACGTTGGCTCCGCGGTGCATTTGCAGCGCCCGTCCTGCGTATGCGCACGCAGTTTCTTTCCAGGGAGGATACGGAGCATTGCGGTGGCGGGGTGAACAGTGGGCAGTGCGGCATGAATTGGGGGCGTGTCATGGGTGTGATCGCGGCAGCTGCGTGACGTCACACAGCCGCCGCGATGGGTAAGATGGCGCCGGGTCTCCTGCGGGCGCAGCTAAGTTGCGCCGGCAGGAGGCATCAAGAATTTTTACGATGAAGCAGAAATTGCGAGGCGATCGCAATTTCTTCTTCATCAAGGGGGGAGGCGCCGGTCAGCATGTTGCGCAGCCTTGACCAGCGATGGGCGGCCCCCAGCATGCGATACAAAGGATAGCAAATTCTGCTGATTAGCAGAATTTCTTATCCATACTGAATTAGCCCGAAAATGTTTATAAATATAGAGTGCTATAGTGGCAGATGTGCGCAACCTGAGAGAAGTACCCGTGTTTCACATGAGCCATATAGTCTGGGATCTGCTTTTTTAACTAACCATGTAAACTGTGATTTGTATTTTACACTAGCAAACTGGCCTGGGGCCTACTTTTCACCATGATCATGGTCTGCGACCATCAATCAACACAAAGCCACCAAAATAGGGGTACTGTTTGTCTTTTATAGCAGACATCAGAATTTGTTGAATTAAAAAGAAGGCTTGCACACATGTTTTAGTGTTATTGGGGTCTGCCAGTGCACAAAACAGTTGTATGTTAGTATATAAAAAAAACTAACTTCAATATGCTGAGGCAGGCACTAAACGACATTAACTGGGAAGTTTTGTTTCAGGGTAAGGACACTACAAAAATGTGGGATGCTTTAAAAGGGTTGCTTGATAGCAATATTCCCAAATTCATTCTCATGGGCAATAAACACAGGAGTACTAAACACAAACCAATGTGGCTTAATAGGAGGTCAAAAAAGAAATGGCCAATAAGAGGCGTGCTTTCAAAGCATTTAAATCAATTGGAGGGGAGGAAGCATTCCCAGTATTACAATGAATGCAATAAAAGATGCAAAAAGGTAATAAGAGCAGCTAAAATTGTAAACGAAAAGCAAATCGCTATAGAGAGTCAAGCCAATCCTAAAAAGTTTTATAAATACATTAACAGTAAATGGTTAAAAAAGGAGAACGTAGGCCAATTAAAAGATGAACTGGGAGCCTTGATAAATGATGACAAAATAAAGCGGATATACTGAACAATTTTTTTCCATCAGTATTCACCAGGGAGGATCAGAAGGTGATAGTAGTGCATAACAACAGTGAAGGTAATGACTCTTGGCTAGATGCTTGTTTAAGTGAGGAAGTAGTCCTGGAGAGACTAAGCAACATAAAGATTAATCAATCACCGGGCCCAGATGGTTTTCACCCGAGGTATATTATGAAGCTTAGGGCACAGCTAGCAAAACCCTTATACTTGATTTTCTATAGTTCAATTAGATCAGGTATGGTACAGAGGGATTGGCGTATAGCTGAGGTAGTGCCATTATTTAAAAAGGGATCTAAAAATCATCCTGGGAAACATAGACCAGTTAGTATAACCTCTTTAGTGGTTTAAATATTGGAAGGAATTTTGAGGGATAGCATAGAGGATTATCTGCGGAATACTAAGTTTATTAGCAAGAGTCAGCATGGGTTTGTGAGGGACAGATCGTGTCAAACTAACTTAATTAGCTTTTACGAGTAAGTGAGTGATAATCTCGACCAGGGCAAAGCAGTGGACGTGGTCTTTTAATATTTTGCAAAAGCCTTCGATACAGTGCCTCACAGGAGAGTGATCATCAAATTAAGGGAACTTGGACTAGGAAATACTAGTTGTACATGGATAGGTAATTGGCTGGATAACAAGGTACAATGAGTAGTGGTCAATGTAGTGGATGTTCTCCAGCTAGGCACCAGTAGTCTATTTGTACATGGATAGGTACTTAGCTGGATAACAGGGTACAACAAGTAGTGGTCAATGTAGTGGATGTTCTCCAGCTGGGCATCAGTAGTCAGCGGAATACCACAAGGGTCCGTACTTGGCCCGCTACTGTTCAATATATTTATTAATGATCTAAGAATAGGCCTGGGAGGCACAGTGTCAATCTTTGCAGATGATACTAAACTGTTTAAGGTAATTAATTCAGAAATGGATGTGGAGTCTCTACTGAATGACTTACTTAAACTTGAAACTTGGGTGTCTAAATGGGGAATGAGGTTCAATATTGAAAAATGCTAAATTATGCACTTTGGGATTAAAAACAAACTTGCATCCTACACACTTAATGGGGAAACTATAGGGGTAGCAGTAGTGATAAAAGATTTGGGGGTGCTCATAGATAATAGGCTTAATTACAGTACAAAATGTCAAAATGCAGAAAAGAAGGCAAGTAAAGTCCATGCATGCATAAAACGGGCTATTGAGACAAGGGACGAGGATGTAATCCTGTTTCTGTATAAATCATTGGTACATCCGCATCTGGAATATTGTGATCAGTTTTGGGCACCGTATTATAAAAAAAAAATATTGGGGAGCTTGAAAGAGTTCAAAGGCGCGCTACTAAACTGATCAAAGGGATAGAGACACTGAAGTATGAGGAAAGGCTTACTAGGTTAAATATGTATTCCTTTGAAAAGAGGAGACTAAGAGAAGACATTATTAATATCTTGAAATATGTAAAGGGTCAATACAAAGAGTTAGCAGGGGATTTGTTTAATAATAGAATTCCGTATAGGGCATGTGGGCACTCACTGAGGCTAGAGGAGAGAGAATTCCGTACAAAACGTAG
Source organism: Pseudophryne corroboree (assembly GCF_028390025.1). Taxonomy (NCBI): domain Eukaryota; kingdom Metazoa; phylum Chordata; class Amphibia; order Anura; family Myobatrachidae; genus Pseudophryne; species Pseudophryne corroboree. The sequence continues at coordinate 555,398,819 of NC_086447.1, read as the reverse complement.
GAAAGGGTTGTTTACAGTAAGGGCAATAAAGATTTGGAACTCCCTGTCGGAGATGATGATGATAATGGCGGACTCTGTAAATGCATTTAAAAACGGATTGGACAGTTTTCTAGCTGAAAAAGATATCCAAGGCTATAGCATTTAATATATTGACATTATGTACATGGGAGTGATACGAAACCATTATTTCGTCTGGTGCATTATAATGTGCACTGCTTAATACAGAATACAGGTTGAACCCGATGGGCATTTTTGCTCTTTTCAACCTCATTAACTATGGTACTATATGAAAGAGCTATTTTTATACTTGGTATTGACTGTCCGAGTAGGTAGCATAGTACTTTGTGGAATGGTATTGTTGCAGTACTTATTGCTGTTGACATTGAACAAACAAGTAAACGTTAATCAAGAGATTACAGCTGAAACCATGGTGAGTAACCATGCTCTGCAATGCATTCACTTCGCAGGCCTGTTTCAGATTTGGATAGAGAGCAAAGCTGCTGCTACTTGGAATTAGCAGCGATGCTCAGATATGGTAATGCAGCAGGAGGTGTCTGGTATAAGTAGACACCCCCTGCATGCATGTGTGATCAGGTGATGAATACAAGGATGGATCACTTACAACACCATTGGCCGGCTGAGTGACCCACCAGGTCATGCAGGCCAGTCACCACAGCTCCATCCGAGAGGCCAGGAAATATCCATTGGAAAACGGAGACCCTGGTCTTGGCATGCCAACAAAATGGAAGCAACACGCCTCCTTTTTGTGAGACAGCTGTTGTCGCCGCCTCCCCACCCCCACACAGACTGTCAATCACTTGATGTGTGCAGCCATACTGCATCTGACTGTGCAGGACCTGTACTGCACATGCGCAGCCCGGGTCCAGCGCATATGCAAAGTACTGAACATTGGTACTTTGTATCTGTGCCCTCACTTGCATCAGGACCTGAATCAGGCCCATGGTTAGGCCTTAACATGTGTGCGATTAAGATTGACTATTCAAGAGTTTTTTCCTGCTTCAAGGATCTGTAGTCCCTTGATCCAAGGAGTAACCAGAGCAGTAGGACACGGAGCAGCTTCAGAATCACATCCCAGCTACACAATCCACCCAACCAGTGTGACCCTGGGTATTCACCTCTCTCACTCTCATCGGAGCATAGTCATCATTAATTAAATGGAATACTTAAAAGATGCAATAAAATAATGTTGACAGAGATGCTGACGGGTCGTTATTAATTAAATACATTTTCCCGATTCCATTTTCACATCAGTGATGCTAAGTTTTGAATTGTCTGCGCTAACAGGAATTTGGAGTTATTTACTAATAACGGTGAAAGGTGCAAAACTAGGCCCAGATTTCTCAAGCCTTGGAGAGTGATAAATTGCACGGTGATAAAGTACCAGTCAATCAGCTCCTAAATGCCATGTTACAGGCTGTGTTTGAAAAATGACAGGAGCTGATTGGTTGGTACTTTATCGTCATGTAATTTATCACTCTCCAAGGCTTTATAAATCTGGGCCCTATTTTGCAGTAGACAAGTAAAGGGAAATGTCTGATTAATTGCAATTACTTTAATATGCCTCTATGGTCAATGTGTGTAAATAACCTAACCAGACTGTATAGAATACATACATAGGGTGACTTGCAAAAGTATTCATCCCATTACAAGTCAATTGTTACATACCTCCCAACTGTCCCGATTTTCGCGGGACTGTCCCTTTTTTGGGGACTGTCCCACCTGTGGGCCGCAGTGTCCCGCGGTGGGGGCAGTTGGGAGGCTCTGTCTCTCGCTGCCCTGCTTAGCAGAGCAGCGGTGAATAGACACTGTGCGCATGCGCACAGCGTCTTTTCACTGGAGTCAAAGGGAGAGGGGGCATGCCTGCGGCTCACAGAGCGCTTGGCATGCCCCCTCAGTGACAAAAACAGGGCATGGCTCGCGGGTCCTCCTGCAAAGCCACGCCCCCTTTTCATAGACCACACCCCCTTTTCAGGAGTGCACGCAGCTTCACCGCGCGTGTGTCCCTCTTCCAAAGACGACAAAGTTGGGAGATATGTAGTTATGACTTTAGTACAAAAGACAATTCCAAACATTGTTCTAGTCAGTGTTTTAAATGCAAACCAGCAGGTCTTCTAGTAAAGTTTAAAACTCGTAAAGTTTAAAACTCAGAATTCATTATTTGTCTGCAGGTTGTTGGAAAAAAGAAAAGGAATAAAAACTGAAATATGCTGCCCCTAGTACTTTACAGAACCACCTTTTGCTGCAATAACAGCTTGCAATCTGTCGGAGTAGGTTTCTACCTCACTATTCCCCACTGAGAGAAATCATCCCTGCAGCATGATGCTGGCACCCCCATACGTCAGTTAGGAAAGCGTTTGCTGAGAAATGGACAGTGGGCCTAATTCAGATCTGATCGCTGCGCTGCTAATAGAGGGGGATTGTAAATTTGCCGTGAAAGTGTGCAGTCGCATGTGTAGCTGAAAAATTCTGTGTGTGCAGTCTCTGTGCAGCCCAGGACTCACTCTTTTCGTGCGATAGACTCAGGCTGGTCATGGTCGGAGCTGACGTCAGGCTCCCTGAAAACTGGTGCACATGCACTCTAGTCTCAGTCACTGAGAGCCTAATTCAGACCTGATCGTAGATGTGCGAAAAAACGCACATCTACGATCAAAATCTCTGACATGCGGGGGATGCCCAGCACAGGGCAAGTCCGTCCTGCATGCTGGGTCCTGCCCTTCCCTACCTCAGATGTGCTATCAGGCTGTACCACATAGTGCCTCAGCCCTTCCTTCATGCCGACATGTGTAACATGCCGACATGTGTAAGTCATGTTAAGGCACATAGGAGGCAAATGTAACTATGACCCCTGAGGGGCACTCCCATGGCCACTCCTCATGGCCCTAATGCACTTCCTCTAGGCCTCTGGATCCTGGCTTTCCAGCAGCAAGCAGCACCTGACTACATGTCTGCACCTGCAGCGTCACTGTAATTAATTTAATTAAAAATGTCATGGTGGTCAGGATGCTGCTGTCGGTATTCTGACCGCCGGCATCCCATACAAACCCTAATTAAATATCTGTGCTTGGTCCTCTAACGCAGGGTGGAGTCACAGCAGTGGCCGGAGTTACAGAGCCCGCCCACCACATGTGCAGCAAGTCTCTGCTCCTGCTGCCTGTCCATCTGACCCCTCCGCCATCAGCAACTCCGACTCCCCGGCCGCGGCGCCGGGCGAACAACAACTGCTGCCGCCATACACATTAGGAGGGACGGGTGACGCACATCCAGGCACAGCGACAGGGGGTCAGAGGGGCCCCGGTGATGAAGTATAATTGTCGCCTGACCGGCCGCCGCCCCACCCCCCACCTTAGCCTGTCACTTTGTTCGGCCGGGTCGTGCCGCTGCACTTCCCACCAGAACTGCCGCATATACCGTGGAGCATGCAGCGCTGAGCCAGCCCTGCGGTGTGCACACCAACCGTAGCCTCCCGCCGGCGCCGAACACGAGGATAGTGCCAGTGGCATCAGAAGGGGGGTGCAACCCACCCCCGGGTGTCCCCCTTGGAAGGGGGGACACCAAAGTGCCAGCTCTTCTGTAGTGACAGGAGCCGAGTGCTGCAGTGAGATAATCTCCTGCAGCACTCAGCTCCTGTCACAGAGAAGAGCCGGCACACACACACTCCAGTCTCCGGGGGCAGCCAGCATCTTCGGCCAAGCTGGACACATCCCCGGAGCGAAAGAGAAAAGGCCCGTGAGACCAAGCCCCTTTTACATTAGGCCATGCCCCTTTTCGAACACTGCACGGGACAAGCGGGGGTGGGAGGGAATGTGTGTAATAGTAGTACATACAGCGCTCCGACAGTGGATAGTGGACTGTTTGCCAGACTGCAGCAGCCGCCCACAGCCCCAACAGTGAGTCCCTCCGCCCATCCTAACCACTGTTTCTATGTCTGGTCAGCACTTTACGAAAGTCTCCGCTTCTGGTGTCCACCCCCTCCACTACTTTCCCTCCTCTCTTCATCAGCTTTCTCACTGGGGACTTCCCTCCCTACCGCCCCGCATCTCTGTATCCCCTCCCTACCGCCCCGCGTCTCTCTATCCCCTCCCTACTGCCCCGTGTCTCTGTACCCCCTCCCTACCGCCCCGCGTCTCTGTATCCCCTCCCTATCGCCCCGTGTCTCTGTATCCCCTACCTACCGCCCCGCGTCTCTGTATCCCCTCCCTATCGCCCCGTGTCTCTGTATCCCCTCCCTACCGCCCGCGTCTCTCTATACACTCCCTACCACCCCGCCTCTCTCTATCCCCTCCCTACCGCCCGCCTCTCTCTATCCCCTCCCTACTGCCCCGCGTCTCTGTATCCCTTCCCTGCCGTCCCTCGTCTCTGTATCCCCTCCCTACCTCCCCGCGTCTCTGTATCCCCTCCCTACCGCCCCGCGTCTCTCTATCCCCTCCCTGCCGTCCCGCGTCTCTCTATCCCCTCCCTACCGCCCCCGTCTCTGTATCCCATCCCTACCGCCCCGCGTCTCTCTATCCCCTACCTACCGCCCCGCGTCTCTGTACCCCCTCCCTACCACCCCGCGTCTCTGTATCCCCTCCCTACCGCCCCGCATCTCTGTATCCCCTCCCTACCGCCCCGCGTTTCTGTATCCCCTCCCTATCGCCCCGCGTCTCTGTATCCCCTCCCTACCGCCCGCGTCTCTCTATACACTCCCTACCGCCCCGCCTCTCTCTATCCCCTCCCTACCGCCCGCCTCTCTCTATCCCTTCCCTACTGCCCCGCTACTCTATATCCCCTCCCTACCGCCCCGCGTATCTGTATCCCGTCCCTACCGCCCGCATCTCTCTATCCCCTCCCTACCGCCCCGCGTCTCTGTATACCCGCCCTACCGCTACGCGTCTCTCTATCTCCTCCCTACCGCCCCGCATCTCTGTATCCCGTCCTTACTGCCTCGTCTCTCTGTATCCCATCCCTACCGCCACGCGTCTCTGTGTTCCGTTCCTACCGCCCCGCGTCTCTCTATCCCCTCCCTACCACCCCCGTCTCTGTATCCTTTCCCTACCGCCCCGCGTCTCTGTATCCCGTCCCTACCGCCCCGCTTCTCTGTATCCCCTCCCTACCGCCCTGCATCTCTGTATCCCCTCTCTACC